>NC_136656.1:11790533-12390533 GCF_949748355.1 Melanostigma gelatinosum
AAAACCGCTCTGCCTTCTTGATATGAAGTGAGAAACGAAGAAGTATGCTCCTCAGTCAGGTTCTTAATTCATCAGCACTAAAATATCAAATTTAGCCGTCTGCAATTCAATAAGTTTATCCCTGTAAATATCCCACAAATGGAAGCGTTGACGATGAGTTTCTGTTGATGCCACTTGTGAGTATCAGTGGCTTTTTCCTCTGGTATTTTGCTTCTGACTCACAATATTTAACACACGCTTAGGTCCACACACATGCTGCTCGGGTTGCGTGCCCATGTAATTGGATGAGGGGAATCGTGTGGAGCTTCGTGCCCTCAGGTGGGGCCTGCCAGTTTGGTCCGAAGCCCCCCCCCCCCCCCCCCCCTGTTCCCGCTGTCGGTATAGGCATCAGCCCGGAGTCATGAATAAATGCAGCGCCTCTCCTAATAAACACTTCTCAAAAGCTTTCCGCTCATTGCTCCTCGCATCAGTAGAGTCATTTCCACACATACCAGTGGCTCTGAATGTGAATTGTGCTGAGTGTGATTCATTTTAGTGTTTTGTCTTACCCCCCCCCCCCCCCCCCCCCATCCCCCATCCCCCAACCCATCCAGGCTTAGTCCAGAGGGTAGACCAGCGCCTACCGGTGGCCAACGAGTACCTGCTGCTGTCCGGCGGGGCCAGGGAGGGGGTCCTGGACCTCAACCCCGAGGAGCTGGGCGACTACGCCAAAGGGGCCGACTTCGACCTGGACTTCACCCTGCTGGTACCGGCCCTCAAGCTCCACGACCGCAACCAGCCCGTCACCCTGGACATGAGGCACTCCCCGCCCTGCCACTCGTGGCTCAGTCTTTGCCTCTGCGACTCCAACGTCATGTCCCGCTGGAGCGTCTGCTGCCAGGAGGAGAATGGATTCCCCATCGAGGAAGACGAGGAGGAAGAGGGAGAAATGAGTGAGTGGAAGGAGCATGATGACTATTGCATGGAAAGAGGGAGCACAGTAAGAACAGCAAAGGAGGGTAAACTACGATCAAAGAAATATAAAGATGGCGCTAGAGAGGAGTGGACACCACGAGGTGATGAAGGTGCTGTCGCAGCGGAGGGTGGAAGGAAAGGGAGCCGATTGAATTTTGTTCGTGTTTCATAAGATGATTCGATGCTGCGATGTGTTTTGCTCAGCGAGCTGCAGCCGAGGCCCCGCTTTTCCTAAAACCTCCTCGGATAGGCGGAACGAGAAATGCCTCCCCAGGTAATGCACGCTGACACATTTGTGAGCGCAACTTCACCGTCGACAGGTCAGGCCTGCGCCGCGTCTTCCTGATTACGCCGCGACATCGAATCGACCACACGCTTTGTGTGCGAGAGCTCCAAGACGAGAGAGTAGCAGCATTTATTGATGTGATTGGCTTTAATTTTCAGCAGATTGGAAAACATTATCCGGTCGTATTGTAACACTTCCCTTTAGGATCTTATGTGACAGTCAGGATTCGGGGACCTTGCTTTGCTTTTGCCAGTAAACTGCACACGACAGGGACTCAAAAGTCTTCTTTAGGGCTGCAAACAACATTCAGTTTGTCCATCAAGGCCTTTGATGAGCCAGACCCCGGTGTGCTGGTCAGTTTGGAGTGACTCAGCATTCATCCCTCTCGCCCTTGCTCAGGTAAAGGCTCCATCCCCTCCCTGGGCTCTCCTCATTCTCTGGATGGATGCTACTTCTCTCCCTCCCTGGTGACGGACTGGTTTTGGGGTGTGGTGAGCAAAGCTGTGGAGGAGCTGAGGCGCAGCCCCCAGAGAGGCATCCCGACCCCGGACCGACTGGAGCGGAACGGACCGCTCACCACCATCATCCTCCAGGTACAGATCGCAGCAAAAAAAACAAAAACACGGAAGACGACAGAATGCTTGTGTCTGAGTCGATTTGTTCTCTGTGGAGTTTTTCTTGTTAACAAACAAGTTGTGTTCGCCGTGGTCCCTGCAGGTGGGCTCCAGCCGGGTGCTGTACGACCTGCTGCCGGTGGTGTCGTTTCGGGGCTGGCCTGCTGTGGCCCAAGGCTGGCTGACCGCCAACCACTTCTGGGATGGTAAAATCACAGAGGAGGAAGCCATATCTGGCTTCTACCTGCTGCCCTGCTGCTCCCCGCTGGGCGGCCGGCCCGACAGGGAGTGGAGGCTGGCCTTCTCACGCAGCGAGGTGAGGCCATTGTAAACGTCATGTTTGTCCGCCGCCTTGTGGTTTAAATCGTCTTCTTTTTCCTCCCACTGCCTTTGTCTGTCTCTCAGATATCCATGTTGAGTTTACCACTGTGTCTTTATTCCTGTTCCTGCCTAATTCATTGGTCCTCTGTCTCTGTTATTACTAGGTTCAGTTGAAGAAGTGCATCCCTTACCCCATGGCCCAGGCTTTCCAAGCAGCCAGAGCCGTGTTAACTCGTATCCTGGCCCGTCCCCGTGCGGGCCTCAGCCTCTATCACCTGCGTACCCTTCTCTTCTGGGCCTGCGATCGACTTCCCGCCGCCTATCTGTCCTGCCCTGGCCCCGACACCCCTGGCCGCCTCCTCCTAGGTCTCCTGGACGACCTGTCTCATTGCATCCTGGGCAAAAACTGCCCAAACTACTTCCTGCCCCAGTGCAACATGCTGGAGCACCTCACGGACGGCCAGGCGCTGCTCCTCGCCAGGAAGCTCGCCCACGTGCGCTCCGATCCCAGCGAGCACCTCCGGGCGGCTCTGGACCAGGCCCAGCAGGCGGGCCAGCTGAAGAAGGAGCTCACGGCGAGCACCAACGGCCACGGCTCCCCCGGGCACCACCTGGCCAACGGCATCATCTCCCCCTCGGAGGACAAGCTGGCGCAGCGGCTGCAGCAGCTGGTAACCGAGAACCCCGGGAAATCCATATCCGTCTTCCTCAACCCCGATGATGTCACCAGGCCGCACTTCCGCATCGACGACAAGTTCTACTGATGCGGAGGAGACGCCGCACCGGAGGGTCGGGGCACCGGGAGGGAACACGCTCCTCCAAAATGTAACGGAGCCTTGCTGCTTGACTGACTCTTTTAAACCAAAAAAACACACACATGTCCTACTCCTGAGACATCACGCAGACGTCGCACAACAGACACAATGTCGCCGAGCGGTTGTCCTCTCCTAACGAGCTGGCCTTAATGAGACTTATCAGCTGGTGCTACGAAGACAAGGGCTGACTTTAGTTGTGTGAAATAAGTCCAGTGGAGCTCAGCACAGTGTGTGTGTGTGTGTGTGTGTGTGTGTGTGTGTACACCTTAGGGTTTTAACATAGTGCATACCTTTCTTAAGACAGAGAGAGAGAAGCTCCTTGATTGCTGCATTCCTCTCCTGTTGTTTTGGATCAGAGTGGGCGATGGCTGAGAGGAAGAACACGGTGCGGCTGATGTAACCGAATGTAATGTTGTGAGGAGAACTGCCGAGTCTCTTTCCTCTGTCAACGACATTTTAGCCCTCCTTTTGTTTATACGCCCACGCCTCGATTCATGGCATCTTTTTTTTTTTTTGTTGAAATTTCAAACAAATCTTTCTCAGGTAATCACGACACTGATCTTTTTTGTAATGTGTATGATTTATTTTTTGGTCTTAACCTACATGTCAATGCCGCTTACATTTCATTAAGTAGTGGAATGTACCAAAGAGCTGCGTTTGAGTGGTCTCGCATCTCTAACCATCTAGTCTTGGTCCAGCTTGATGAATCTTCTGAATGTTCACGTTTGAAGGTCTGGTCACACCAGCATTTCAAACGGCAGAATCAACTCCCAATGGAATCAGCACGATGTGTGGAAGCTGCCGTTTGAGGGGGAGCTGTTAGCTTATTAGCTGTGTTGCACCATCCCATTTCATTTAACCAGCCCCACGAAAGAGGTTTGCAGACCGTTATGAAAAGGAGTGAACGGTACAAACAAGTCTCTATTGTTCTGTTGGGTGGTCGAGCTAATGAATTTGCTAACTGACAATTGGCATCCGTTTCTGTGTTGAACGAAACGAGATCCATGCTCGGTACAGAGGAATGGAAAGAAGCTCGTCGTGAGCGTGCGTGGTTGGGTAGCGTGTTAGCGGTTAGCGGTTAGCTCGCTAACTAACTAGCCCTGCAAGTAATCACTCCCAGAGCTGCAACAATTGGTTGCACTCATACATCGTATGAGATATATATATATATATATATATATAATATATATATATATATATATATTATATATATATATATATATATAATATATATATATATATATATATTATATATATATATATATCTCATACGATGTATTTCCTGTATTGTACAAAGATGTGAGATTTGTTACAATATTTGAGGAATTCTTAAAGCTTTTTTGATTCTTGTTTTCCTGCCTGAGCAGACGGTTGTGTTTGGGTTGTTAAGATCGTCATTTAGAACATATAACCCGACGTTTTGAGATGTGCGTGTAACAGTGTATTGATTGAACAAAAAGAATAGAATATCTTTAGAGTCGGGACCTCGGCTGTTTATCTTCCATCGTCACGACTAAGTCGAGCTACTTGACTGTCAAAATGTCCCACAAAGGGCCCAGCACATCTTGTTGCACATCGTGTACTCGTGTCTATTAACTTCATTTTTGTGGAAACCGGTTTTGACTCGAGTCGTTCTGATAATTGTCCCCGTCTCCTCTGCTTGGTTGGTCTTTTTTAATGAGGTGTGTGTGTGTGTGTGTGTGTGTGTGTGTGTGTGTGTGTGTGTGTGTGTGTGTGTGTGTGTGTGTGTGTGTGTGTGTGTGTGTGTGTGTGTGTGTGTGTGTGTGTGTGTGTGTGTGTGTGTGTGTGTGTGTGTGTGTGTGTGTGTGTGTGTTCACCGAGAGACGAACCGCGCAGCAGGACGCGGAGACAAACACCCAGACGCCGCCCGTTTGAATTTTCCCCTCAGTGGGTGCGTGTTAGTCGCTGGGCTCTATTGTCTCTCACCAGACGGGAGTCATCCACAGGGGGAGGGAGGGAGGTGGACAGGCCCTCCTCTGGTCCTTTTGAAGAGGGGAGATGGGCCTTGCGGGACCTGGACAGCTGCCTCTTTCTGTCATTCTCCCACTCCCTTTCATTTTCTCTCACTCTCGCGGCTCCAGTGTTACTCCCTCCTCCTCCCTTCCTAGCATCCACATTGCTCCTGAGAGGGTTGGCATCTTTCGTTCTCACAGTTCTGGAGATCCAGAGCAACAAACAGCTCCTCCAACCTTATGTTTACACTGATTCGATTAGGAGCTGGGCAGCCAGTAAACGTTGTAGTGGAGACGACGAGTGCAACCAGACGGGCAGTAATGTTCCCCCGTCCACTTCCACTGGTCTGGTGGGTCTCAACGTCAATTTGGCTGAACATATCTGCAAACAAACTGATCTGATGGGGTTTACCAAACACTAAAACGCTGCTCCCCATGTTGGTGCATTAGCAGAGGATAGAACTCTACAAAGCACATGATTGGTTCCAGTTTGCCTAAATGTCAAGGAGGAGGTGGTGGTGGTGGTTAATCGTGGTGATTGTATAGCTGCTGGTGGATCGCTTCTCCTTCACAAAGGTGGATGAATATTTCTTACATCTGCGCTTACTTCTGAATGATTAGTATTTTGTTTGTTTCAGCATCTGTCTGTACTGGTGATTGAGTGTGTGTGTGTGTGTGTGTGAGAGACTTGAACCTGAGGAAAACCAAAGTGTGTTGTTGCAGAATGTGTGTGTGTGTGTGTGTGTGCGTTCGTTCAGCTGCCGGGTGTCAGTTTGTGTTCTCAGCACTTTTTTGTAAGACGGGCTCAAAAGTTCGTCGCCCAAATTGTAGAAGTCCCGCATCGTCCTGAAGAAAGTCGCAGCTTTTATTTATCGGGCAACACAAGTGGAGGTGAAGGTACTTCCTCACTGCCTCTGTAATGTTTGACTGAGAGAGCTGGAAATGTAAAACGTGTCTCACTCTGTACCTTAATGGGCCGAGTTAGACTTTATGAGACACTGGTAACAATCAATGTTTTTCCTTCGTGGTGCACATGAATTAAAAATTCCGTATTTTACGACAGTGTCACTTTTCTAGATATGCAACGGAGCCCCCGGTGGAAAGGCCTACTCTGATTCTAGGAACATCTGCTGTGCAGGGATTGCGTGGGACACGGATGACACTGCTACTCTATTTGTAACCATCACTGTTTGTGTGCTGGAACTTCTGATGTTTCAGATTAAAGTCGACCTCTGTGAATGAATAGCAGACTAAATACGATGAATGTATCGACCATATCTCTGCTCCCTGCTCGAGGACGCCTCAAATCTCACCGTTATCAGCACCGATGTACTCGAGTGCTGAGATCAGAGTCCGTACTGGATCACTCCACAGTTTGAGGAGTTGAGTTTCACAGCTCTATTAATACTTGAGTTCTTTTGAATCATTTTTTTAAGTGCTAATTATTTCCTCTGTATCATGATCTCACGACTGATTTGCTGTGTTTATGACTGTTTTCTGGGCGTTTCTATTGATCAAAGCTTTAGCATGAAATAAATCACTACATTTCAAATCACAGCGCGTGGGAATGTGTTCATTGTTGGCGATACATATTTAATAATGGCTTAGCGTTTATAGAGGAGGCGTCGTCGACTGGTTCAGTTCATCTGAGCTGCAACGCGCGCTGAGTCCAACAGAGGGCGCTCTAATACAGTGTTTGTCCTGAGAGGGTTCACCCGCTCTGTTCTGCTCTGTCACGATGTGTGAGGAGAGAGAGAGAGAGAGAGAGGATGCTCCAGGCTGACAGTGCACACAGAGACACATGCTGTCAGTGTAAATACTGACTTAGCCAATGGTAGTGCAGGACCTGCTTTTACTGTTGGCAATATTTACTATTTATTTTATTCTTTAACGGAGGGTCAGAACTGAGTCCTGCTGATGATCTGTGGACTTTCTTTTGCTTAGGTGTCTCTACGCTGTAACAACTACTCCCAAATATATGCACCTTACAGGACACCGTACATCATTACTATGTTACTTAGGCAGCTGACATTGGGGCGTGGATCATCGATATCGCCTCTCCCTTATGGAACAATCCAGGGCAGATCCAGTCCGTCTTATGATTTATATTGCTCCTTTATATTCTATAAAATAGAGGCATGCCGCTGTATTTATGAAGTTACTGACGAGCCTTAATCAACTCAAAAGTGTATTTTTTTTAAACAAGGCATCATTTTAAAGGGGAAAGTCTCGTTCTTCGAAGAACCTTGACTGGATCTGCACATTGCAGTATAATTAAAGTTTGCAGTATAATTAAAGTGCCCAAAAAGGTTCCTTGAAAAAAATGTTTCTGTCATAAAGTGGTAATCAGAAGCTGAAGCTGTGCATATGCCGAGGCCATTGCGTCTGCAGGCGGTCCCTGACATTTAGACACATTTAGCCATTGTCTGTCATTAGTTATGTGATGATGGTGCCGATGTTTTGGTACAAACACACATATTTCTTTTCTTTTCTTTTTTTTTTATAAAACCCCAAACCACACGCACGCACAGACGGCAGCAATCTGTTGTCTGTTAAACAGATTATGAAGCGAGGAATTTGCCGGATTGTGCGAGTTACAGATGTGCCTGTTCACGCTGTGACCTCAGGAGTGAGTGAGACCATCAAATATGGAACCACAAACTGAAACACCTCAACTCATATTGCATTGCCATGAAATTCGATGCAGAAGGAGGAACTGTGTTACTGGAACTGGAGATCCCTTCAAGAGGCCATCATCCATGCTTTTGAATCTGCAGCACACACACACAGGGGGGCCCCCCTGCTTGATGGAGGTTCATACTGAGTTCCAGCTCATTGTTTAGCTTTCTGGCCCACAAATCCACTGTTTTTAGTTTTGGCCGTCGCAGCAGCTGAAGCTCTAAAAACCCACCTGTTCAGTAGCAACCAGCAGACAGACTGAACGTAGTGGAGCATTTAGCAGCTTCAAAGCAGGATAGTAACATGAGCGTGAATATTAAACTCCCATTGGCCAGGTGGCCCGACACACGACTCTCAATGATTGATAGTGCTGCTCCATTACGTCCGGATGTGTAGATTAGCAACTTTTGCGAACACCTCAAAAGCTGATGATACTGTATGTTCGCCGGTTTAACTTCTTATTTCTTTATGAACAAACACCTAGCCTCACGCCGCAGCTAGCATGGCTGTCGAGTCTTCGTCTTATTTTCATTGTCACGTGTTTTAAGCAATTTCTCATTCGTCACATTCATAAACTCAGCTTGACTTAATGACATTTAAAAAATCTCCTTTTCTCATAAACAGGGGTATAGACCAACTAAGAGAAGGTATTCATGCTTTACTTGGAAAACAAACATCTACAATTCATTTTAAAAAAGCAGACATTTATTTCCATTCAAATGTATTTTTACTGGTACCTCCATCATGCCATCCTTCATGTTAGATGTGTCCACATCGGTGTCCCTTGCCAGTAATTGTGTCCAAATCTCTCTCGTAAATAGGCCACTGTAACCTCAGCCCTCGGGCAGCCGTGTGTGTGTGTGTGTGTGTGTGTGTGTGTGTGTGTGTGTGTGTGTGTGTGTGTGTGTGTGTGTGTGTGTGTGTGTGTGTGTGTGTGTGTGTGTGTGTGTGTGTGTGTGTGTGTGTGTGTGTGTGTGTGTGTGTGTGTGTGTGTGTGTGTGTGTGTGTGTGTGTGTGTGTGTCGCTGTGAATGAGGCCAGGCTGTAACTCCATAGCACCGGGCTGTCTGTCACTGAGAAACTGGGGCTGAACATGTGTTCACCTGACACACAGCAGTAACAGTAGTGAGCTAGTTGAAGAGAGTGCATAAATGAAGAGGGTTGTCTCTGTGTGTGTGTGTGCTCTAAACGTGTCTTCAGAGTCGGGGGGGGGGGGGGGCTATCATAAATCCAGAACCTCGACCTAGAAGCGTTTAGGAAGAAAGGCTGGATGTTGCAACCTCTTAACGCCTCACTTACCTGATGGAGTTCACACACAATCTGTATGTGTGTGTGTGTGTGTGTGTGTGCGTGCAAGACCCAAACCCTCTAATCCCTGTTAGTTTCTGGTGACTGGTCAGTGCAGCACATCCAATCCATCTTTCATCTCTGTCCCCGTTCACGCCTGTCCAGGACAAACCTCCACACACACTCTATTGTTTAATATTCACACCCTCTCTGCCTTCCTCACCATCATACCCTCTGTGTGTGTGTGTGTGTGTGTTAAACTTGTACCCGTGCCAGTGTGCATTAATCTCCATTACTGGATCACGTGTATTAAGAGGTTGGAGGAGGGCGAAAGAGAGGACGGCCAGGAGAGAGGAGCTCTGCATGGTTTTCATGCCGATCACACGCCGCGGGTGTCTCCCCAACCTTGTACCCTTGTGCAGCTTCAGCTGGTCCTTTCTGGCCGAGATGCAAAAAAAAACACACGTTGCTCATAGCTGATTGTAAATCACACATCATTAAGCTGAGAGTTCTCCGTTCGGCTTGGCTGACGCACGTGGAAGAAGACTGTAAAATCCAGGATTAATGCGCTCTTTTGACGGTGCGACCGCGTGCTGCTGTTTTATTAGCTACTATGTATTCTCCAGGAGTTTCCATCACGTGACGTCCTGATGTCTTACTACAGTCCCTCACTGCAGTGTTTTCTGTTGTTTTAGAATCACATCATCAAGATATTGGTCAAAACGTCTTTAAGTTACACTATGCTCTCCTCTTATCAACTGACCCAGGAAAGGTCCAGTGTGTAGCATTTCAAAGGATCTATCAATGGAATATAATGTTCATAATTATGTTTTCGTGAGTGCGTAATCACCTGAAAACTAAGAATCGTTGGTTAGCTTAGAATGCTAACCAACGATGAGCTCCCTTCGTATCCACACAGGGAGCTGGTCCTCTCCGCGGAGTCCGCCATGTTGCACCGCCATGTTTTTCTACGGTAGCCCAGAGCGGACAAACCAAATGCCGGCTCTAGAGAGAAACTTAAATGTCTTTACGTTACCTGAAGGCCACCGTATGTGTCCGACGCGCTGGGGGGGTGAGGGGTGAGTGGAGGGGTATTCAATTGGCTGCAATCTGCAACCTCACCGCGTTTTCACATAAGAAAAAAAAAGCTCCCACTGACTTGACACAAAAATGCAATTATATTTATATTGCGAACGACAAGATCAATACCACTCTCATGGCTATCTGTTGAATATAAAGCTGGTGCAGCAGATGGCTAGCTTAGCTTAGCATAAAGACTAGAAATGGGGAAACAGTTAGCCTGGCTTGGCCCAAAGCTAAAACAGTCAGACTACCAGCTCCTGTACAGCCCATTAATTAATAACATATATAAAATATCCTATATTATCTCATAAATTGTAAAAGTAAAACCGACATTTTACATTTTTCGGGGGATTATGTATGGTACCGGTACTATTTCTTGGCTGGGCGCAGTGACTTTGCCGAACTCTCTCTGCTGGTTGACTGTGACCGAACCCCTTTGCATTCATTTAGATGGTAACATTGTGATCTCGAGACCATATTCATCAATGATTGTGAAAGGCTTTCCCTGTCACTTGCAGAATGGACAACAGGGGCAGCTGATGATGAAACCTTTTTTGGGCAGGAACCATGGCTGCAGCTCCAGGTCAAAGGTCAGCTCTGCTTTTTAAATCCTTTCGGACACCTGGGGCCTCAGCCAATGTTGTGACACGTCGGAGCTGCTGCTCTGATTCATCAGTGGGTCACAATTTCATCTATTGTGTGTGTTAAGCTGAAACTAATCTTCATTGTGCGAGGTATGAACGCCTCACACAAATGAGGGGCCCCATATGTTTGGCTCTAACCTGGAGCAGAGATGCCAAAATGATTTGTTTTTGCGCTCATTGATTTTGACAGCGTGTAGTCGATACTGTTGACTTTGTGGCCGAGACAGAAAAATAAAATCCTCCCGGCTCAAGTTTTCTCACCTCCAGACTCAGGAGAGAAGATGGAAACACAGAGACAGTCTTTGGCTGAGTACGTCCTCCTCCGTGCTGTTCTTGACATCAGCACTTCTTTTTCTCTTGGGGGCAGGACATTAGTTTGGGCATGTCATCAAGTTTGCTGTGATTGGAAGATCTGCTGCATCCGTGTGTGTGTGTGTGTGTGTGAGAGGTTTCATTTCAAATGAGTTAATCTGTGTCACATCTTTCATTTTATTGTACAAGCCTCTTCCTCTCTTCTGTCCCCGCCTCTCTCTTTGTGTGTGTGTGTGTGTGTGTGTGTGTGTGTGTGTGTGTGTGTGTGTGTGTGTGTGTGTGTGTGTGTGTGTGTGTGTGTGTGTGTGTGTGTGTGTGTGTGTGTGCGCAGACTGCTCCAGCAGAAGGTGGTGGTCAGTCTGTTGGCAGTCGATGCAGTGTGTGTGTGTGTGTGTGTGCGCATATAAGAGAGAGAGAGAAAGGAGATGAAGACAGAGCATCACCTGTTGTTTTATTCTTCATACTTCCTTTTTCTACATACTTTAATAATTATGGCTAATTCATTTCAGATGAAGAGTTCAGGATTCTTCTGGGGACACGAGGACAAATGTCTTTTTAAGCACATTTAGACCTTTTAGTCCATGTGGGCTTAAAAGTTGAGGGTCAAAGTTCATTCTTGACGGTGGAAACTGTAGTTTAGCATCTGTTCTGGAGCTTTGTGTTGTAACTTTGTCTCTTACCTCTTCGGCCAGTGAGAGAAATGAATTGGATCTAAATTGTGTTTCTCTCCAGCTTAGACCTAAATTGAGGTGGTTGGTCAGGATACTTAGTGTTTGCTGGTGTAATCCTCATTTTGGCCACCAGACGTTGACGTGGACCACTACCCCATGTCCGAAATAGGACTCATCTATCATCCATGTTTTCTTTCAGATGAGTTTTAGTCGACCTAAGTTGCTGACTCACCTGAAAGAAAACATGAATGCTTTTAAGAATCCGATATCAAGATTAAAATAAATGTTTGCTATTTATTAGGAGAGTAATAAATAACAAACATGCTGTTAAGTGCAAACTTTCATTGAAAGCAAATGGTGGACCTTGTTATGGTTTCAATCATCATTTTTTTATGGCGTGGTCTCACCTGAATGACAGACCACCTGCGACAGCCACCCCCCCCCCCCCCCCCTTCTCTCTCTCTCTCTCATTCCCGCCTCCATCCCCCATTAGCCCTTCGTCTGTGCTGGATTATTCCGCCATTTTATTATTCTCCAGAGAATGCTGACGCAGCGCTGAGGAGTTGTCTTGCGCTGTCTACTCCTAACCCCCCCCCCCCCCCCCCCGCCCCCTCACACCTCTCTTCCGCAGCCCAGGAGAAAAGGAAACGAGGGAGGAAGAAGGAGGCGGACAGCGAGGGAAGCTAACATCCTTGAGGGGCCTCGGAGGAAGAGCAAAAGCAGGCCAACGAAGGCACGTGTGACAGAGCGGCGGACGGGAACGCATTCAACTTCCAAGAAGAAACAGATTCGACAGATGGGAAAAAAGGAGCCGGCAGAAGAAAGACTGACATATTACGGATCCACCAGAGATGTTGGGCCTAAGCTCTGGCACACATTTGCGATCTAAAATAACTCAATCTTCCTTCGCTCGCTAATCTCTCACTCTAAGTCTCTTTTTTTTTCTCCCATCTTGTTCTCCGTCTCCTCAAAACATGCAGTTCAAAGACCTCCCTGCTCCTCCCTTCCTGTTCCCACATTAATTAAAGCCGTGTGTAATTACTATCGTCGAGAAGGGAATCTGAGGCCAGCGAGGAAAATGTGTCACGGCCTCGGTATCTTTGAAGTGAAATTACTTGAGCAAAGTTTGACTGCCAGAATGTGAAGACGCGCTGTATAGCGGCATGCAGGGAAAAGGTGTGTGTGTGTGTGTGTGTGTGTGTGTGAGGGGGGAGGGGGGGGGATTTGAACTCAGCTCACACCTGAACCCATGTGAGGACACGGAGGGCTGAGAGAGTAATGTGTCCCCCCCCACAGAGATCAATAACGACTGCGTGATGTTTCTGTAGCAGAATATTAAAGCCGCGTGTCCTCATTTCATGACCTTCCTGCACATACTTCCCCTCAGCGTCGTCTTCGCTTATTGATGAAAACGGTTTGTAATTATTCATCAGCCGCTGCAGGGACCTGAGGGCATCAGTGTGCAGCCATGGCTGTTGTGTTTAGAAGAGAAAGGAAAGTAGTGAACAGTGGCACGCTGCAGTGTTTCATCATCACTGCAGTCACAGGTCAGATCTTTGACCCCGTCGCTGACAGCAGCCGGGTAGCTGCTCTTTATCGCACAATATCGGCTGAATACAAACAGAAGCATTCACTGCACAGACTCACTCGTGTTCTATGACGCTCCTGGTCTGGATTCATGTCATTTTTAGGGGATTTATGATGGCATTGCAGTTATCACGACCTTTTGTAACGCGGAGAAATATGCACCCCATTCACAAAGACTACAATGGTGTTCAAACAAATATATTTACGAGCTGTTCAGCCATTGCTCAAACATCGTCGGACGGTTCAATAAATCCAACAAGTTATCAGTGTGTAACGGAAAGGCTGCATTGCAAACTTGAGGTGTTGGAGTTTGAAAGGTGTGGGTGTTTACCAGGGAGGGAGGATGAAAAGATGCTATTGGTTGCATTGTGGGAAATGTAGGCTCCAGTGTTTTTAGAGCTGGATCCACACTATGAACTGAGTAACACCATCCCGACCCACAGCTTCACTAACACGGTCAGCACTTTTGCAGTTGTTTGCACTGTTTTAGCACCGTTAGCTGCTTGTCGCTGGTTCAGCCATCGCCATGTTGAGCCATTTGGAATCCCTAAATCATGGATATGCTCGGAATTTCAAATTCAGCAGCTTAAAAGCTGCGTATCCTGTGTGTATCCTCTCCTCCATCCATCCCTTTCTCCTCCGTTACTCCTGTTCTCCACACACGTGGGAGCTCACTGACATGAATAGAAATATAGCCACCCCCCCCACCCCCACCCCCACCCACACCCACACCCACACAGAATGTGAATGAAATAAGTGTCACATCGGTGTGCAAAAGTGTTTGCATTAATGCCCTGAAATTTACATGTGCATATATGGGTAGACACTGAACACACACAGTATTGTATCCTGCAGAGCTTCTATTTGGACTTGAATAAATATATTTTTTTAATAATTCAAAAAGCCAGGTAATCCATTTTTGCACACAGGTTTGGGGGGAGAGGGTGGGAGGATGAAGTGAAGAAGGAAAGGAGGTGCAAATAGGCTCCATGGAGAGACAATGGAAAAGATAGATGAAGGGAGTGGAGAAGAAAAAGGCGGAGATATGAAATGGAGTCCAATATTACTCTTTATGAAAGGGCACTGGTGCGATTGTATGTTATTAAAACACGGCAGATAGTGATGGTGCATGTGTGTACACGTGTGTGTTTTGTTTGTGGGTAATCCATCATTTTACACACCGTAGTGTAAAATACAAAACAATCCCACCATACAGAAATTGCAGTACACAAAGATCCCATTACTGTTTTACACACACACACTTCTGCTGTATGTTCTTTTTTTGAAACTGATCTGCGAAATAATCTGGATTTTTCTTTCTTTTTTGTGAAAAATGGTAAAAACCTTCGTAAACAATCTATAACGTCTACATATTCATGATCCTCCTTGACCCAAGTCAAACTTGAAATGAACCCATCCCCCTTATCATTGGGAAACCTCCGTCATGGCACCAGTCTTGATCCTAAAAACAAGGACCAATTTGAGCGCACGTGATCCAGCACAGGAGCGTGACTCCGGCTCCGAGGCACCCAGTGATGTGTACAGTAACAGTCAGCTGAAGCTGAAGGGTTGACATGAGGTGACTGTCACACGGCTCTATCTGCATATGTCATATGTGTGAGTGAGTGAGGGCGAGCAAGCGTCTCACGCTCACTGAGGAAGGAAAACAAAACAGAAAAAGCACACGATGTCTACTTCAGATTCTGTCAATGAAAGTGTGAGGATGGAAGAGTGCCAGCCACAGACAGGAGGGAGCGACAGAGTGCATGGAGTAACTGCAGGGATGTCTGTGAACAAGTCAATTTCATTTATGTAGCCCAATATCACAAATCTTAGGGGGCTTTGCCATCTGCATATGACACCCTGTGTTCTTTTCGTGCCTCGCAGCAGATAACAAAAACAAAACAAAACCCCTTTTGGAAAATAAATGGAAGAAACCTCAGGAACAACTGAGGAGGGACAAAAAAAAATTACAATAAAGACAATCAATATGAGAAAACGGTACACAGAATGTGAAAATAAATCAAAAAGATGGATCGAGGGTGTCAAGCAGCTTCCAGGTGTCGCAAAACAGCGAGCCTGAGCCACACAACCTCTTCACTAAGAACCGTGGAGAGATGGAGCAGAGGGGGCTGGATGTCCTGGAGAGATGGAGAGATGGAGCAGAGGGGGCTGGATGTCCTGGAGAGATGGAGAGATGGAGCAGAGGGGGCTGGATGTCCTGGAGGATGGAGAGATGGAGCAGAGGGGGCTGGATGTCCTGGAGGATGGAGCAGAGGGGGCTGGATGTCCTGGAGAGATGGAGAGATGGAGCAGAGGGGGCTGGATGTCCTGGAGGATGGAGAGATGGCGCAGAGGGGGCTGAATGTCCTGGAGGATGGAGCAGAGGGGGCTGGATCTCCTGGAGGATGGAGCAGAGGGGGCTGGATGTCCTGGAGGATGGAGAGATGGAGCAGAGGGGGCTGGATGTCCTGGAGAGATGGAGAGATGGAGCAGAGGGGGCTGGATGTCCTGGAGGATGGAGAGATGGAGCAGAGGGGGCTGGATGTCCTGGAGGATGGAGAGATGGAGCAGAGGGGGCTGGATGTCCTGGAGGATGGAGAGATGGAGCAGAGGGGGCTGGATCTCCTGGAGGATGGAGAGATGGAGCAGAGGGGGCTGGATGTCCTGGAGAGATGGAGCAGAGGGGGCTGGATGTCCTGGAGGATGGAGAGATGGCGCAGAGGGGGCTGGATGTCCTGGAGGATGGAGAGATGGCGCAGAGGGGGCTGGATCTCCTGGAGGATGGAGAGATGGAGCAGAGGGGGCTGGATCTCCTGGAGGATGGAGATCCAAACATGTGGAATGACAGGAGAGCCAGGAGTGTGCACACACACATCTGATGCCTGCACTCTCCGTCCTGACAGAGGGATCCCATCCTCATCCTTCATTTGTTTTTCTTCTTCTGTGGTGTTAACGTCCAAAATAAATTCTAACTCTAATGCTGCGTTCACACCGGTCGCGTTGATTTTTTGACGCGCGTCGAGATTACATACAAAGTCTATGCACAGACGCGATGAGACTGGCGCGCCGCGATTTTGCGATGGCGTGCGCGTTGGACGCATTATTGCAGTGCGGTGGACGCGTTGGACGCCGCAAAATCGCCAACGAAATTTTTCAACTTCAGCGACATAATCGCGTGACGCTGTGGCGCGATAGCCTATCAGCGTTGAGTTGCTCCCCCTGTCATCACTGGCTTCCTGCCGTTGTTGAATCAGGAAATAAATCCTGTAGCCGTCTGTGTTCACCCAGAGCTCAACGATACCTCATATCAACAGAGACCGGACCAAACTGTGTGTGTGTAAACCATACGGTACAAACAATGAATAGACGCTGCCGTATTTACGTCTACGTGACGTTATTGAGTGCTGGTGGAGCTGCTACGATGTTAGCATAGCCTAGCACCGATCCATCAGAGCTCCATTGAGAAGACCAGTAACCTACAAATCGGCGGCATCATTACGTAGTTATTTCGGAGTCCCTTTTTGTCGGTTTATTGCCGTTGAATCACAGCCAAATCAGTTTATTTAGTGTTCCTACAGCTGTAGTAAACAGCGACCGGTGGCTTGCTAGACACAGTGAATACAGCTCGATACAATCCACGGAGCTCCTCTGAACAATATTATGAACCAGACATGACGGCGTTTGGCATTCCGATGTTTGAGGGACTTCCACAACACGTACAAAACACGTACAAACACGTCCTTATTCCTTTCACGGTTGACAGCGGAAAGAAATGGCTGCCAGGTGAACGGCTTCCAGGACGATAAACCACGCCCCCTCTCCGGCGCTACGAGATTTTGCGGCGTTTGGTGTGAACACGACCGGCGGCGCGTTGGACGCGATTGTGCAGTGCGTTGGACGCTTTTTTGCAGTGCGTCAAAAAATCAACGCGACCGGTGTGAACACGGCATAACCCCGGCTAATACAGAAACGGAGTGTCTCATGAGTCTTGTTCACATTATGACTTTAGACCCACAGGACCATCTGTCCAGTCAGTGTTTTCTCTCTGACATCACCAGTTGTTAGCATGTGGCTGGACCACTTTTATGGCATATTAATAGAATGGAGGTATGGTTATTGGAACACACACATAAACCTTCACTAAACCACTGAACTGATCAGTGTTTAGGGAAAAAATGCAACACAAATGAGCTTTTATGTTGGTGCTTTGGGAGTTGACCAACAAATACACTAAAAGAGGAGATGATGTTTCCACAAGCTGTGACTGCTGGCCAATAGAGGCCCACCTTGAGCCACACACAAAATATATATAATAATAATAAATCATACATATTGTCAATATTTGTTTTTGAACGATGGAATGTACCCAGTAAAATATGATAACTGCGCAATATATGCTTTTCCTGCTCGTCCTCTCTGCCTGCGTGCTCGTCTCAGAACGCGCAGCTTGGTGCCAAACTCATTTGGGCCAAAAGAGGCGGGTCTATGAAGCAGTTTAGCTAAATGCTGATTGAAGACATGCATGAGTGACATACAATTTAGTCAATCAGCGTCCTCAGATAGATTCAGTTTGGGGCCAAAGTCGTTTGGTCCACAGCTGCGCGTTCTCTCCAGCGCGAGCACTCCTCCTCCAAGACCCGTTTGAGAGGAGAGCTTTGGCGGAGAAACCTCAGGCCAAAGAGCTGATCTGAGATCAGCCTGACCTCACAATCAGACATCAGACTACACAGCAAAATCAGAAGTGTGAATTTAACTCGCATAGTGTTAATTAACACTTTGCTGCTGTTTATATAATCCTCACCGGTTCCAAGTTAAATTAACACTTTGGATGGTGTTTATATTTTAACTCTAATAGTGTTAAATATTCAACACTCAGTGTTGTTTCATGACACATGAAAGTGTATTTTTAACACTAAATTGTGTATCTATACTTACATAAGGTCAAATGTTTTCACCCTAAAGACAACAGTGAACTACAACAAATCATTGATACATTTCTTTTTATTCAGAAAATCTCTTCCAAGCATCATGGGCACAACTTAACTACATACACACGTGCACAACATTGTTTGTACCATTCCGTTAAAGAAAAACCCACAATGGTCACTGAAATAACTTGAAACTGACAAAGTAATAATAAATACAAATTTACTGAAAATGAACGAATGAAAATCTGGAGCTGATTTTGAGGATAGAAACTGTGATCCATTCTTAAATGAGTTATCAAGTCCTGGCAGGCCGCACGTACAGCTTGACAAATGAAACACTTCAGCATTTTTAAACCACGTGTAAGACTTTTGCCCGGAACTCACGGACTCTTGGAGACTCATCTGTTGCTGTAACATCGATGTTGTAGACTGTTGTCTGCAGGAAAGTGAAGAGCTGGACCAGGGTTTCATCATAAGACAGGTTGAACACGTAGTGGGATTTAAACAGTTCATCAAAAGCACCCAACGAGCTGGTGGCTTGGCAGGGGATGAGCTGTTTGTCCACAACGATGTAGAAGGCAGCAATTCTGTTTTTGGTTCGGCCAACAGCAAGGATGTGTGTTGTTCAGCCTCACTTCCCTGCAGGTGTTCAACGATGCTGCAGCATGACTGAAAGCAGAACAACATGAACACCTTAGAGTGGAAGCTCAGGATCTGAGCCATGCAGTGGTACTTGTTCCATGAGTTTAATAGATCCTCCAGTTTGACCAGTCACCTGCCCACGTGTTGCAAAAATGTGAGCTTCACTGGGAGTGTGTTCCTCCCAAATGAAGTCCCAGTTCATTTTTAAAAGGAACACACTCCCAGTGAAGTGTGCGTAAGAATCTGGATTATCACTTTAAAGTAGCGTAGGAGAGGGATGAGTCAGCAAGTTTTCAACTGCTCACTGCATACCTGGGTCGGTCAGACAAAAGAAGAGTTGAGTTGCTCTTGTGTGTGTCCAAAAGTCCTCGCTGTTGAGGAATTGTTGTAAAGTTTGCAATATTGAGACATTCAGATGAGTCCTTTTTTGCAAACTTAAAATCTCTTTTTAATTGAGTTAATATAACTGAAAAACTGGCTTGTGGGATTTAAACAGATGATACATACCTTGTGAAAGTGTAACATTTTGCCCACTGCATCACTGGCACTTATTTTGATCCTCTTCCGTCCAGCTGTGGGTGGCAAGAGATGGAGAAGGAGCAGCAGAGAAGCCATGTCACTGTCCCAGTCTACCAGGAGTAAATGAGACAGAACAAGTCATTCGTATGTACTTGGAACAGACAAAGTGAATAGCATCAGCCATTTATTAAATAAACCACGGATATCATGAGCTTACTGGTGTGATCGTTCTCTGAAAGGTTTTCAGCAGCTGTCAGAAGTCGGCACAGCTCAGTTGACTGAGTCAGGTGTTTGGCCTCTTTGATAACCTTGGGCTTGAATGCTGTATCCCACTTCTCAAGCATCTTGGAAGCTGTTTCAGCACCAAACAGCAGCAGGAAGTCTTGATTCAGCTGTTGATCATACATAGATGCAAAAAAAGAGAAGAAAATCAAGCAAATGGTGTGTGCACGGTTAACGACTTACATCCAACCAAATGAAGGACTGGAGTTTAAATAAAAGATAAGCAGAACTCACGAGTCCTTTGACATCTGTGGTTCTCTGCGGGTCATGCACGAGGTCCTGGTGATGTTGCAAGGTCATCTTCATCTTCTGAAACACTTGTTTCATCAGTGAACAGGAAATGATATAGCCTCCCTACAGGCATCTCCATCAAGCTGCTGAGGCTCTGTGGCTGCTGATGTTCGGCGGTTTGGTCCCTGTGTTTGAGGCTCTGTGGCTGCTGATGTTCGGCGGTTTGGTCCCTGTGTTTGAGGCTCTGTGGCTGCTGATGTTCGGCGGTTTGGTCCCTGTGTTTGAGGCTCTGTGGCTGCTGATGTTCGGCGGTTTGGTCCCTGTGCTTGAGGCTCTGTGGCTGCTGATGTTCGGCGGTTTGGTCCCTGTGCTTGAGGCTCTGTGGCTGCTGATGTTCGGCGGTTTGGTCCCTGTGTTTGAGGCTCTGTGGCTGCTGATGTTCGGCGGTTTGGTCCCTGTGCTTGAGGCTCTGTTGCTGCCTTGACTGGCCGTTGGTATTTATTCCTGGACATGGTCTTGAGGCGCCATGCTAAATATCCTGTGCCTTTTTCCCCATCATAGAAGTGCTCCTGTTAAGTTATTTAAAAAATATGAAATTACAAAGGTCACTCATTGATCTGATATAAAAAGGCAATTATGGGATTGTGAATGAATGACTTCATAACAATGCCAATCAAATCAATATATAGAATCTTTTGTGTGTTTGTATATCCAGTCTTTTGATGTTTTGAAGAAAAAAGAGTTTTTGTGCAAAACTCTAGTCTGTAAAACTGGTGTGTATTGTGGAAGTAATCCTTTAACACCAATTAACACTCACACCAATTTTGCTGTGTAGTAGGAAAGGGAAGCAGTACATGCAAAGAAAATGGTCCACCAGCTGCCACTGTTCTCTTATATACAATATGTGTTTTATTTCTCTGCTTATTCTAATGTGTATGTCATAATACATACTTGAGAAAATAATTCATATTTCTCTCTTTCTGTCTTGACCACGCACTCACGCACTCGCGCACCGCGCGTGACTAAATGCCATGGCAACAGACGCGACCGAGGTTACTTAAGGGCTCAGAACTTTGTGATCGCTCACTCTGCACTTGGACCTGAGAGCCGTACTGTGGAGAGCCTACTCTTTGAGTTTCTAACTTCTTGAGAAAAGCTATTTGATACGAACCTTGTTGGAGAACTGAACTACTGTCGCTGAACAACAGAAGCACCTGAAAGCCGTCTGACAGCAATGGCCCCGCTGCTTCCGCTGGACTGGACGTGGGACAACGACATCGCCGACCTTCCAGGTAAGATCACTTTGAGATTTATTTTAGCATTTTTCTGTTGATACGTCCCCTTAAATCCTTAAGTGTTGTCAGTTTTGAAATCAGTGAAACGTTTTGAGTTTAAAGGTGAACAGTTGACACTATATTATCAGGCCTGTTGGAAACAGACACGACTTAACGACGTTAAGTCACGACGTTAGTCGATCGTCGTGTAAAATGATT
Organism: Melanostigma gelatinosum; assembly: GCF_949748355.1. NCBI lineage: Eukaryota > Metazoa > Chordata > Actinopteri > Perciformes > Zoarcidae > Melanostigma > Melanostigma gelatinosum. The sequence continues at coordinate 11,811,857 of NC_136656.1, forward strand.
ATTTAAAAACACTGTTATTTTGGTTATTTTAACATTAAAATGTATATTTCTGAAAATAGAACGTTTTCATACGATGCTAAATAAATGCTTAAATTGGGCACCATGGTAACGTACGTTAAGACGTAACTACGGATCGTAATCGGACGTCATGACGTAATACGTAATCAAACCGGGACACACTGCGACGCTGAGTGGGTTTATTTTCACTGTTGAAACATGAGTTATTGTAGAAAAAACATCTGCTCCTTTTCCTTCATCGTATTGCATCAAATATTTCTTTGACATTGAACATTGAGATGCGCTTTGCTCGTTGTTGTGGTGTTTTATTTTGGAGGGACAAGAGAGCGATCTGTTAAGTAACTGTACGGGACTGCATCTGCGCGTGCTGCGTCCTGCACTATGTTTGATATTATTGTTAAAATATTAAAAGGCACAGCCTCTTGTGTGTTGGTGACACTTGTAGTGCAGTCACAGTTGGTTTATAGATGCCGTTTTTTCTAATTTAATCTTTGATTATTGCTCAATGTAATCCAGAAATATTTCATGTGTTGAGAAATCCTTACAGTTTAAATGTTTCCCTCTCAGAGCTGAACGGCGTCCTACCAGAACTTCCTCCACCAGACCCTCCTGCACCAGAGCCGATCTTCGGGATCTTCATGCTCTTCCCCTTCGACGAGGGAGAGGAAGGTGAGTTCCAGGATGGTGATGATCAGCTCTTCCCTGCAGGTCAGTGGCCTTGGCACATTGCTGACGAGGAGGAGGGAGGCGTCAGGTATGTAGAAGAGGAAGAAGAGGAATCAGAAGATGACGACAGACAGTCCCCCTCATTCAGAAGATACTGGCAGCCGGCTGAAGAGGAAGAAGAGGAATCAGAAGATGACGACATACAGTCCCCCTCATTCAGAAGATACTGGCAGCCGGCTGAAGAGGAAGAAGAGGAAGAAGAAGAGGAAGAGGATCGCACGGAGCAGGTAAGTCTGAAGAGGCAGAGGGACGGTGAAGACGACCAAGACGACGCAGCACCCTCCACTTCAGGCATCGGTCCCTCCCCAAAGAAGAGCCGGATAGATGACGACACACAGTCCCCCTCACACAGAAGATACTGGCAGCCGGCTGAAGACAGTGACTCGGATTGAGACCGGCAGCCTGTTTGCTGCAGGATTGTGAAACCTTTGTGTCTGGCAGGACTGATAAAGCACCAGACAGCCTTCCCTTGCGTCTGGCGGGGTTGGCGATAGGTAGCATCCTGCAGCACGGCTTTTAAATATCTCTTTCATGGATTTTCCTTTTAACTAATTGTTGATGCTTGGAGAAGATGCGACGGCTGCTTCGTGGTCCCTTTCCCGCTGGCCATCGTCTCTCCCTCCCTTTTGGTGTGGAGCATCCTGAAGAGGCTCCGCCCCCGGTCTTCCAGGGGTCAGAAGAGTCCACCAAGAGGACCAGGGAAGAGGATCGCACGGAGCAGGTAAGTGTGAAGAGGCAGAGGAACGGTGAGGACGACCAAGAGGACGCAGCACCCTCCACTCCAGGCATCGGCTCCCCCTCACACAGAAGATACTGGCAGTCGGCTGAAGACAGCGACTCAGATTGAGACCGGCAGCCTGTTTGCTGCAGGATTGTGAAACCTTTGTGTCTGGTAGGACTGATAAAGCACCAGACAGCCTTCCCTTGCGTCTGGCGGGGTTGGCGATAGGTAGCATCCTGCAGCAGGGCTTTTAAATATCTCTTCCATGGATTTTCCTTTTGAGTAATCGTTGATGCTCGATGCAGAAACTAGAGGTAAGTTATTCTGTTGTGTATTTTTATTCCTAAAGTCTAGATGTCTTTACCAGACAAAGGTAAGTCAACACTTCATAACAACATTAACACAGTTAATTCACAGTTATTCAAAGATTGTTCATTTTACTCACTCTCTCTATTTATAGTTGGGTGAAGGTGGCTGAACCAGACAGCGCGATGGTAAAAATTACTAATGTTGAGAAAAAGTTTTTTACTCAGGTATCGATGGCTGTAACACAGGACGCAACATCCAGGATCTCCTACAACAGAGAGGATGTGGTCACTCTGGACCACAGGACCAGATGAGAAGGATGGATGACCACAGGACCACCACGGGACCAGATGAGAAGGATGTCCCACTCCTGGAGCAGCTGAGAGTGGACGTCTTCCAAACCATCATCCCAGGAAGACCCAGACCCACCACAGACCACTGGACCACTCTCAGCATGATATTTCTAATGTAATTCAAAATGTATAACAAATGTATAACAATTAACATACAATAAATATCGTTCAACTAATAATTTAATGTCTTTTTGATTTTCATTTGACTCAAAGGCATTACTGTTGGTACTGTTAAGTATTGATGATCATAACATTACATGTTGATATCAATAAAATGGTGAAAGCTTTAGATTACGGCCGGCAACGTGCAGCATTATTCTTCCCAATTTAATTCAAACCTAACCAGAAATAATTGAAATCTTAATAACGTATAACGTAATGATACATACTTGCAGCTGCAAGGGAACAAGATGTGACGTTAATGAATAAGGGGGAAACAATGTGGGAACTTAATGAATTATTATCACTTTTTATAACACTGCTGTAGTTTATTTCAAAATGATCAAATAGAACTGACCAACACTGGAGAGCCACAGATGATAACAAAATAAGGAACTACAAATAACTTCAAGGTACATTTGTGTTTTTGCAACAAACAGAGATAGAGGGACAAGAGTACTGCCAGGTACATACTGCTGGCCTCAATAGATCATTGAAACATTTGAGTCATTGCACAATATCTAAAATGATGATATGACACGGTCATCTTGTCATATCACACTCACTGATAGGTCTGTCATTCAAGTGTGCAGGCAGCCAAAAGAACACATCCCCCATGACTCAAATTCTGAGAGTTCAGTGACAACATTGATAATCCTGCAAGTTCAACGTCAATCGTTCAGGATTACCCATAGTCCTTTGCGTCTAGATTACCTCATAGTTCTTTGGGGATATTCAGTGCAGGTACACTCACACAGTCAGTATCAGTCACTTTACTGATTCGGTCGACTCGGTACATCTGATTCGGTCGACTCAGTCACCGCGGAGTTACATTCTGCAGAGGTTGGAGGCATGGCCTTTGGGAGTGGGCTCTGGAGCCTGGCAGCATTACATTGATTGAACTAGGGGTGTCAAGTCAAACAGGGGTTTTCTTTTATGTAAATACAAACAATATAAATAACTGAAAGGAATTTAAACTAATGGTAAATAAAATAAGAAATGAGGCCATCAGTAAAGTGACTGATACTGACTGTGTGAGTGTTCGGAGGGAAAGCAGAGCGGAACCAATCTGGTGTATATAACCAGTGACGCAGTAACACACGGTGTCGCAGAAAATACCGTCCGGAAGTTGGACAAGCAAGTACCAGCGGAGATCTGCTGCCGTCACTGCATGACTGACGAGTCGGAAAGGTCTGGAGAGGCAGCCGGTAAGAGAGCGGACACTGCGTAAACAACTAAGACTTTGAAGATGTGAAGCAAACTGCTTTCCAGTTTGCTAGTGTAACATAGTTGAAGAGGTTCAGGTTAAATCCCGCTAAATGGGAAAAGTCCGCCACCTGCTGTTATAAATGTGTATCTGCACTGAATATCCCCAAAGGACTATGAGGTAATCTAGACGCAAAGGACTATGGGTAATCCTGAACGTGACGGAGGATTTACTGAAGGTAACGGGTCCGTGAATGTCCGTGGACAATATAATGTTAACTAACTTTAAAAGTACACAAGAGTTGAGCTGGCTTTATTTTGTTGAATATTATTTGTCTTAGATAATATTCGCCATGTTTTTATTAAGTTAACTGTTTTTTATGTGTTTTATTGCCAGTAAAAAGGTCGCCAATACAGCTAACGTTAGCTAATACTAACTTGATGCCGTCTTTCTAGACAGAGCATGCGCAGTTGTCCGCAAGATGACCCATTCTTCCATGTTGTCCTTTGTCATAAATGCAGGTATGTTACAGTATGTTCTATCGTCTACATGTTTACTCAGTTATACAATTGTTATTATAAAATGAAAAAGGTAACAGTTCAGTGTGAGAAATCTGTATAAATATATTTTTGGTTATATATACTTTTGTAATTCTCCTCATACATTTAAGAGAGACAATTTATGTTCTATTTCGGCTATTTTATTTAAATGAAATTAAACCCACTATACGATCACTGTATCAATGTCAACTATGGGTAATGTTGAACGTGACGGAGGATTTACTGAAGACAGAGCATGCGCAGTTGTCCGCAAGATGACCCATTCTTCCATGTTGTCCTTTGTCATAAATGCAGATGTGGAATAAACCTACTGTTACCACAAGCCTGACCAGCCCCGAGATATTCATTTAGCCAGGAGACATCTTCACAGAGGTTACACTAGCATTAGCATTAGCACGTAGCAATCTGCATACACGGATCACCCTTTCTTTGTAATGCCGTTGTTTAATGATTGACTGTCCACAAATGTGTTTTATCTGGTTGCGGTAAATTGTAATAGTAAGAGGTCAAATTATTCACTGTTGGTATTGTAAATATACATTATAACATTAACTGTTTATTAATATCAGGGCATTTTAGATTGTAGGATTTGACACTGGTGCTTTATTTAATCAAGCCGTTATGAAAGCTTTGCCTGTGTAAATTAATTTGTGTATTTAATATGGGTTCTGTTTCTTTTCTATTTAAAGGTTTTTTACCTGACTGAAAGAACTGAACAGTGAACAGTGCTAACAGTGCTAAGCTAAAAGGCTAAGCTAACTGAGCTAAGTGAACTGAACCTACCAAAAATAAAAGGAGGAAAAGTTGTTTGGTTTTTGAGTGGAATCCAGTTGGGACCCTTCAGGTGGACTCGATCCCTTTCAAGTGGGGAAAATGCAGACGTTAAGAACTTAATAGTAAAAACACGGATAACTTGACTAGGGGAATCCTGTAATTAAAGGTCAAAATACCAAAAAAGGGAAAAGTCACAACTGAGGAGTGACCCAAGGTGTTTGTGTGCCATCTGAGGAGGATGCTTACTTTGTAGATGTGTATGAAGTGTGCATGTTCACTGGGGTTTATCACACCATGCTGTCCTGATTGGTTTGAAGCTAATCCCTGAAGGAACAGTAGCGCTAATATCCATCCTCATACAGATGAATGAGCACACATGTATACCTCTGCTGCATGCTCTCTCTCTCTAATATAGTCATTCATCAGTGACTTTTTCTGCTCTGATCTTCAGGCGAGGTGGAGAGATGGAGCAGAGGGGGCTGAATGTCCTGGAGGATGGAGAGATGGCGCAGAGGGGGCTGAATGTCCTGGAGGATGGAGAGATGGCGCAGAGGGGGCTGGATGTCCTGGAGAGATGGCGCAGAGGGGGCTGGATGTCCTGGAGAGATGGCGCAGAGGGGGCTGAATGTCCTGGAGGATGGAGAGATGGCGCAGAGGGGGCTGGATGTCCTGGAGAGATGGCGCAGAGGGGGCTGGATGTCCTGGAGAGATGGCGCAGAGGGGGCTGGATGTCCTGGAGAGATGGCGCAGAGGGGGCTGGATGTCCTGGAGAGATGGCGCAGAGGGGGCTGGATGTCCTGGAGAGATGGCGCAGAGGGGGCTGGATGTCCTGGAGGATGGAGAGATGGCACAGAGGGGGCTGAATGTCCTGGAGGATGGAGAGATGGCGCAGAGGGGGCTGGATGTCCTGGAGAGATGGCGCAGAGGGGGCTGAATGTCCTGGAGGATGGAGAGATGGCGCAGAGGGGGCTGAATGTCCTGGAGGATGGAGAGATGGCGCAGAGGGGGCTGGATGTCCTGGAGAGATGGCGCAGAGGGGGCTGGATGTCCTGGAGGATGGAGAGATGGCGCAGAGGGGGCTGGATGTCCTGGAGGATGGAGAGATGGAGCAGAGGGGCTGGATGTCCTGGAGAGATGGAGCAGAGGGGGCTGGATGTCCTGGAGGATGGAGAGATGGTGCAGAGGGGGCTGGATGTCCTGGAGGATGTAGAGATGGAGCAGAGGGGGCTGGATGTCCTGGAGAGATGGAGCAGAGGGGGCTGGATGTCCTGGAGGATGGAGAGATGGCACAGAGGGGGCTGGATGTCCTGGAGAGATGGAGCAGAGGGGGCTGGATGTCCTGGAGAGATGGAGCAGAGGGGGCTGGATGTCCTGGAGGATGGAGAGATGGAGCAGAGGGGGCTGGATGTCCTGGAGGATGGAGAGATGGAGCAGAGGGGGCTGGATGTCCTGGAGGATGAAGATCCAAACATGTGGAATGACAGGAGAGCCAGGAGTGTGCACACACACATCTGATGCCTGCACTCTCCGTCCTGACAGAGGGATCCCACCCTCATCCTTCATTTGTTTTTCTTCTTCTTCTGTGGTGTTAACGTCCAAAATAAATTCTAACTCTAACCCCGGCTAATACAGAAACAGAGTGTCTCATGAGTCTTGTTCACATTATGACTTTAGACCCACAGGACCATCTGTCCAGTCAGTGTTTTCTCTCTGACATCACCAGTTGTTAGCATGTGGCTGGACCACTTTTATGGCATATTAATAGAATGGAGGTATGGTTATTGGAACACACACATAAACCTTCACTAAACCACTGAACTGATCAGTGTTTAGGGAAAAAATGCAACACAAATGAGCTTTTATGTTGGTGCTTTGGGAGTTGACCAACAAATACACTAAAAGAGGAGATGATGTTTCCACAAGCTGTGACTGCTGGCCAATAGAGGCCCACCTTGAGCCACACACAAAATATATATAATAATAATAAATCATACATATTGTCAATATTTGTTTTTGAACGATGGAATGTACTCAGTAAAATGTGTAAAATATGACAACTGCGCAATATATGCTTTTCCTGCTCGTCCTCTCTGCCTGCGTGCTCGTCTCAGAACGCGCAGCTTGGTGCCAAACTCATTTGGGCCAAAAGAGGCGGGTCTATGAAGCAGTTTAGCTAAATGCTGATTGAAGACATGCATGAGTGACATACAATTTAGTCAATCAGCGTCCTCAGATAGATTCAGTTCGGGGCCAAAGTCGTTTGGTCCACAGCTGCGCGTTCTCTCCAGCGCGAGCACTCCTCCTCCAAGACCCGTTTGAGAGGAGAGCTTTGGCGGAGAAACCTCAGGCCAAAGAGCTGATCTGAGATCAGCCTGACCTCACAATCAGACATCAGACTACACAGCAAAATCAGAAGTGTGAATTTAACTCGCATAGTGTTAATTAACACTTTGCTGCTGTTTATATAATCCTCACCGGTTCCAAGTTAAATTAACACTTTGGATGGTGTTTATATTTTAACTCTAATAGTGTTAAATATTCAACACTCAGTGTTGTTTCATGACACATGAAAGTGTATTTTTAACACTAAATTGTGTATCTATACTTACATAAGGTCAAATGTTTTCACCCTAAAGACAACAGTGAACTACAACAAATCATTGATACATTTCTTTTTATTCAGAAAATCTCTTCCAAGCATCATGGGCACAACTTAACTACATACACACGTGCACAACATTGTTTGTACCATTCCGTTAAAGAAAAACCCACAATGGTCACTGAAATAACTTGAAACTGACAAAGTAATAATAAATACAAATTTACTGAAAATGAACGAATGAAAATCTGGAGCTGATTTTGAGGATAGAAACTGTGATCCATTCTTAAATGAGTTATCAAGTCCTGGCAGGCCGCACGTACAGCTTGACAAATGAAACACTTCAGCATTTTTAAACCACGTGTAAGACTTTTGCCCGGAACTCACGGACTCTTGGAGACTCATCTGTTGCTGTAACATCGATGTTGTAGACTGTTGTCTGCAGGAAAGTGAAGAGCTGGACCAGGGTTTCATCATAAGACAGGTTGAACACGTAGTGGGATTCAAACAGTTCATCAAAAGCACCCAACGAGCTGGTGGCTTGGCAGGGGATGAGCTGTTTGTCCACAACGATGTAGAAGGCAGCAATTCTGTTTTTGGTTCGGCCAACAGCAAGGATGTGTGTTGTTCAGCCTCACTTCCCTGCAGGTGTTCAACGATGCTGCAGCATGACTGAAAGCAGAACAACATGAACACCTTAGAGTGGAAGCTCAGGATCTGAGCCATGCAGTGGTACTTGTTCCATGAGTTTAATAGATCCTCCAGTTTGACCAGTCACCTGCCCACGTGTTGCAAAAATGTGAGCTTCACTGGGAGTGTGTTCCTCCCAAATGAAGTCCCAGTTCATTTTTAAAAGGAACACACTCCCAGTGAAGTGTGCGTAAGAATCTGGATTATCACTTTAAAGTAGCGTAGGAGAGGGATGAGTCAGCAAGTTTTCAACTGCTCACTGCATACCTGGGTCGGTCAGACAAAAGAAAAGTTGAGTTGCTCTTGTGTGTGTCCAAAAGTCCTCGCTGTTGAGGAATTGTTGTAAAGTTTGCAATATTGAGACATTCAGATGAGTCCTTTTTTGCAAACTTAAAATCTCTTTTTTATTGAGTTAATATAACTGAAAAACTGGCTTGTGGGATTTAAACAGATGATACATACCTTGTGAAAGTGTAACATTTTGCCCACTGCATCACTGGCACTTATTTTGATCCTCTTCCGTCCAGCTGTGGGTGGCAAGAGATGGAGAAGGAGCAGCAGAGAAGCCATGTCACTGTCCCAGTCTACCAGGAGTAAATGAGACAAAACAAGTCATTCGTATGTACTTGGAACAGACAAAGTGAATAGCATCAGCCATTTATTAAATAAACCACGGATATCATGAGCTTACTGGTGTGATCGTTCTCTGAAAGGTTTTCAGCAGCTGTCAGAAGTCGGCACAGCTCAGTTGACTGAGTCAGGTGTTTGGCCTCTTTGATAACCTTGGGCTTGAATGCTGTATCCCACTTCTCAAGCATCTTGGAAGCTGTTTCAGCACCAAACAGCAGCAGGAAGTCTTGATTCAGCTGTTGATCATACATAGATGCAAAAAAAGAGAAGAAAATCAAGCAAATGGTGTGTGCACGGTTAACGACTTACATCCAACCAAATGAAGGACTGGAGTTTAAATAAAAGATAAGCAGAACTCACGAGTCCTTTGACATCTGTGGTTCTCTGCGGGTCATGCACGAGGTCCTGGTGATGTTGCAAGGTCATCTTCATCTTCTGAAACACTTGTTTCATCAGTGAACAGGAAATGATATAGCCTCCCTACAGGCATCTCCATCAAGCTGCTGAGGCTCTGTGGCTGCTGATGTTCGGCGGTTTGGTCCCTGTGTTTGAGGCTCTGTGGCTGCTGATGTTCGGCGGTTTGGTCCCTGTGTTTGAGGCTCTGTGGCTGCTGATGTTCGGCGGTTTGGTCCCTGTGTTTGAGGCTCTGTGGCTGCTGATGTTCGGCGGTTTGGTCCCTGTGCTTGAGGCTCTGTGGCTGCTGATGTTCGGCGGTTTGGTCCCTGTGCTTGAGGCTCTGTGGCTGCTGATGTTCGGCGGTTTGGTCCCTGTGCTTGAGGCTCTGTGGCTGCTGATGTTCGGCGGTTTGGTCCCTGTGTTTGAGGCTCTGTGGCTGCTGATGTTCGGCGGTTTGGTCCCTGTGTTTGAGGCTCTGTGGCTGCTGATGTTCGGCGGTTTGGTCCCTGTGTTTGAGGCTCTGTGGCTGCTGATGTTCGGCGGTTTGGTCCCTGTGTTTGAGGCTCTGTGGCTGCTGATGTTCAGCGGTTTGGTCCCTGTGTTTGAGGCTCTGTGGCTGCTGATGTTCGGCGGTTTGGTCCCTGTGTTTGAGGCTCTGTGGCTGCTGATGTTCGGCGGTTTGGTCCCTGTGTTTGAGGCTCTGTGGCTGCTGATGTTCGGCGGTTTGGTCCCTGTGTTTGAGGCTCTGTGGCTGCTGATGTTCAGCGGTTTGGTCCCTGTGCTTGAGGCTCTGTGGCTGCTGATGTTCGGCGGTTTGGTCCCTGTGCTTGAGGCTCTGTGGCTGCTGATGTTCAGCGGTTTGGTCCCTGTGTTTGAGGCTCTGTGGCTGCTGATGTTCGGCGGTTTGGTCCCTGTGTTTGAGGCTCTGTGGCTGCTGATGTTCAGCGGTTTGGTCCCTGTGTTTGAGGCTCTGTGGCTGCTGATGTTCGGCGGTTTGGTCCCTGTGCTTGAGGCTCTGTTGCTGCCTTGACTGGCCATTGGTATTTATTCCTGGACATGGTCTTGAGGCGCCATGCTAAATATCCTGTGCCTTTTTCCCCATCATAGAAGTGCTCCTGTTAAGTTATTTAAAAAATATGAAATTACAAAGGTCACTCATTGATCTGATATAAAAAGGCAATTATGGGATTGTGAATGAATGACTTCATAACAATGCCAATCAAATCAATATATAGAATCTTTTGTGTGTTTGTATATCCAGTCTTTTGATGTTTTGAAGAAAAAATAGTTTTTGTGCAAAACTCTAGTCTGTAAAACTGGTGTGTATTGTGGAAGTAATCCTTTAACACCAATTAACACTCACACCAATTTTGCTGTGTAGTAGGAAAGGGAAGCAGTACATGCAAAGAAAATGGTCCACCAGCTGCCACTGTTCTCTTATATACAATATGTGTTTTATTTGGTTTATACTCTAGTTATTTTTATTATCTTTCAGTGCTCTATTATTCTGTACAGATATGAGTTGTAAACATTCCACAACCTGTCTCTGCTTATTCTAATGTGTATGTCATAATACATACTTGAGAAAATAATTCATATTTCTCTCTTTCTGTCTTGACCACGCACTCACGCACTCGCGCACCGCGCGTGACTAAATGCCATGGCAACAGACGCGACCGAGGTTACTTAAGGCCTCAGAACTTTGTGATCGCTCACTCTGCACTTGGACCTGAGAGCCGTACTGTGGAGAGCCTACTCTTTGAGTTTCTAACTTCTTGAGAAAAGCTATTTGATACGAACCTTGTTGGAGAACTGAACTACTGTCGCTGAACAACAGAAGCACCTGAAAGCCGTCTGACAGCAATGGCCCCGCTGCTTCCGCTGGACTGGACGTGGGACATCGACATCGCCGACCTTCCAGGTAAGATCACTTTGAGATTTATTTTAGCATTTTTCTGTTGATACGTCCCCTTAAATCCTTAAAAGTGTTGTCAGTTTTGAAATCAGTGAAACGTTTTGAGTTTAAAGGTGAACAGTTGACACTATATTATCAGGCCTGTTGGAAACAGACACGACTTAACGACGTTAAGTCACGACGTTAGTCGATCGTCGTGTAAAATGATTATTTAAAAACACTGTTATTTTGGTTATTTTAACATTAAAATGTATATTTCTGAAAATAGAACGTTTTCATACAATGCTAAATAAATGCTTAAATTGGGCACCATGGTAACGTACGTTAAGACGTAACTACGGATCGTAATCGGACGTCATGACGTAATACGTAATCAAACCTGCACTATGTTTGATATTATTGTTAAAATATTAAAAGGCACAGCCTCTTGTGTGTTGGTGACACTTGTAGTGCAGTCACAGTTGGTTTATAGATGCCGTTTTTTCTAATTTAATCTTTGATTATTGCTCAATGTAATCCAGAAATATTTCATGTGTTGAGAAATCCTTACAGTTTAAATGTTTCCCTCTCAGACCTGAACGGCGTCCTACCAGAACTTCCTCCACCAGACCCTCCTGCACCAGAGCCGATCTTCGGGATCTTCATGCTCTTCCCCTTCGACGAGGGAGAGGAAGGTGAGTTCCAGGATGGTGATGATCAGCTCTTCCCTGCAGGTCAGTGGCCTTGGCACATTGCTGACGAGGAGGAGGGAGGCGTCAGGTTTGTAGAAGAGGAAGAAGAGGAATCAGAAGATGACGACAGACAGTCCCCCTCATTCAGAAGATACTGGCAGCCGGCTGAAGAGGAAGAAGAGGAATCAGAAGATGACGACATACAGTCCCCCTCATTCAGAAGATACTGGCAGCCGGCTGAAGAGGAAGAAGAGGAAGAAGAAGAGGAAGAGGATCGCACGGAGCAGGTAAGTCTGAAGAGGCAGAGGGACGGTGAAGACGACCAAGACGACGCAGCACCCTCCACTTCAGGCATCGGTCCCTCCCCAAAGAAGAGCCGGATAGATGACGACACACAGTCCCCCTCACACAGAAGATACTGGCAGCCGGCTGAAGACAGTGACTCGGATTGAGACCGGCAGCCTGTTTGCTGCAGGATTGTGAAACCTTTGTGTCTGGCAGGACTGATAAAGCACCAGACAGCCTTCCCTTGCGTCTGGCGGGGTTGGCGATAGGTAGCATCCTGCAGCACGGCTTTTAAATATCTCTTCCATGGATTTTCCTTTTAACTAATTGTTGATGCTTGGAGAAGATGCGACGGCTGCTTCGTGGTCCCTTTCCCGCTGGCCATCGTCTCTCCCTCCCTTTTGGTGTGGAGCATCCTGAAGAGGCTCCGCCCCCGGTCTTCCAGGGGTCAGAAGAGTCCACCAAGAGGACCAGGGAAGAGGATCGCACGGAGCAGGTAAGTGTGAAGAGGCAGAGGAACGGTGAGGACGACCAAGAGGACGCAGCACCCTCCACTCCAGGCATCGGCTCCCCCTCACACAGAAGATACTGGCAGTCGGCTGAAGACAGCGACTCAGATTGATCCGGCAGCCTGTTTGCTGCAGGATTGTGAAACCTTTGTGTCTGGTAGGACTGATAAAGCACCAGACAGCCTTCCCTTGCGTCTGGCGGGGTTGGCGATAGGTAGCATCCTGCAGCAGGGCTTTTAAATATCTCTTCCATGGATTTTCCTTTTGAGTAATCGTTGATGCTCGATGCAGAAACTAGAGGTAAGTTATTCTGTTGTGTATTTTTATTCCTAAAGTCTAGATGTCTTTACCAGACAAAGGTAAGTCAACACTTCATAACAACATTAACACAGTTAATTCACAGTTATTCAAAGATTGTTCATTTTACTCACTCTCTCTATTTATAGTTGGGTGAAGGTGGCTGAACCAGACAGCGCGATGGTAAAAATTACTAATGTTGAGAAAAAGTTTTTTACTCAGGTATCGATGGCTGTAACACAGGACGCAACATCCAGGATCTCCTACAACAGAGAGGATGTGGTCACTCTGGACCACAGGACCAGATGAGAAGGATGGATGACCACAGGACCACCACAGGACCAGATGAGAAGGATGTCCCACTCCTGGAGCAGCTGAGAGTGGACGTCTTCCAAACCATCATCCCAGGAAGACCCAGACCCACCACAGACCACTGAACCACTCTCAGCATGATATTTCTAATGTAATTCAAAATGTATAACAAATGTATAACAATTAACATACAATAAATATCGTTCAACTAATAATTTAATGTCTTTTTGATTTTCATTTGACTCAAAGGCATTACTGTTGGTACTGTTAAGTATTGATGATCATAACATTACATGTTGATATCAATAAAATGGTGAAAGCTTTAGATTACGGCCGGCAACGTGCAGCATTATTCTTCCCAATTTAATTCAAACCTAACCAGAAATAATTGAAATCTTAATAACGTATAACGTAATGATACATACTTGCAGCTGCAAGGGAACAAGATGTGACGTTAATGAATAAGGGGGAAACAATGTGGGAACTTAATGAATTATTATCACTTTTTATAACACTGCTGTAGTTTATTTCAAAATGATCAAATAGAACTGACCAACACTGGAGAGCCACAGATGATAACAAAATAAGGAACTACAAATAACTTCAAGGTACATTTGTGTTTTTGCAACAAACAGAGATAGAGGGACAAGAGTACTGCCAGGTACATACTGCTGGCCTCAATAGATCATTGAAACATTTGAGTCATTGCACAATATCTAAAATGATGATATGACACGGTCATCTTGTCATATCACACTCACTGATAGGTCTGTCATTCAAGTGTGCAGGCAGCCAAAAGAACACATCCCCCATGACTCAAATTCTGAGAGTTCAGTGACAACATTGATAATCCTGCAAGTTCAACGTCAATCGTTCTGCTGCCCTCGATGCAGCAGTTCGGGGGTTCAGACGGCTCTCCTATGATCCAAATATAAAGATACTTTTATTTATCAATAATAGTGTCTTTCACATATTTTAATCAAACATCAAATACCAACATAACATGAAACAAATACTATAAAATATATCTCTAAACCAAGTGTGCAATTTATCCTTTAACTGAGAATAAATGACTAACGTAATCCAAAATACCCATCGTCAAGAAAACAGAAGTTAACAACAAAATCACAAATAAAAAGACTAATAATCAGTCTTGAGGTTTCAGAATACAACTAACTGAATACCCTTCCGCTCACGCCTCCCTTTTCAGTGTGCGTGCTCCTCCTCAGTGCACGTGTTCCTGTTTTCAGTGTGCACGTCTACCTTTTCAGTGCATACGTCCCATTTTTTCAGTGGTTGTGTGCTCATTTTCAGAGCTAGTTTGAACATTTAGTACACATCTAGTACACAAACACCCAAGGTGTTTGTGTGCCATCTGAGGAGGATGCTTACTTTGTAGATGTGTATGAAGTGTGCATGTTCACTGGGGTGTATCACACCGTGCTGTCCTGATTGGTTTGAAGCTAATCCCTGAAGGAACATTAGCGCTAATATCCATCCTCATACAGATGAATGCACACACACACACACACACACACACACACACACACACACACACACACACACACACACACACACACATGTATATGTCAATACAAAAACACACAGGCTTCTGCACGCTCTCTCTCTAATGTAGAGTCATTCATCAGTGACTATTTCTGCTCTGATCTTCAGGCGAGGTGGCACTGTTGATGAAGATTTAGGACCTCGACCCCAGTTGTCTGTGTGTGTGTTTGTGTGTGTGTCTCCCTTTGTTAGCTGTTACCACTTCCTTTACACACACCAGTTTAATGGTTTCCCACACGGGGAAAGGCAGATGTCACACTCACAACTTATAAAGTTGTGTGTATTATAAACGTCACACACACACACACACACACACACACACACACACACACACACACACACACACACACACAACACACGCATGCTCATGGTGTGTGTGTCTTCATGCACAATTATGAAAGTGGAAGACCGTTTAAATTAGTGATTCAATTGGTTATCTGCCTGATTCTTCGCACGTCTCTCTGCGCGTTATTGCCGATCTTTAATCTGTTGACAAACGCTTTCTTCATCTGTGTGTGTGTGTGTGTGTGTGTGTGTGTGTGTGTGTCTCAAGGGTAGAGCCGACATGTTTCAGAATGATTGGGTTAGAATTACGTCCCAGGGGAAATGCTGTGCTCTGATTGGATGGTCTGGAGAGAGAGCGCGAGAGAGAGAGAGAGAGCGAGAGAGAGAGCCGCAGCGCTGTAACAACAACAGTTATTGCCTCGTTGTTTTTAGATTCTGAGAAGAAAAGCTGCTTCGTTTTACTTCTTCCGTTTGGTAGCCTTGAGAGACCTTGGTCTGTAAGTATTTCTTCATGAAGCATGAAAAGATGTACGAAGATATATTATATTCGCTAATGCTAATCGCGGTTAGCATTTCTCCATTGGCGGTAATGTTAAAATTAGCTTAGAAGCTAGCTAGTCGGACATGTTACATGATGTTCAGAGCTACGAGTGACAACAGACAACAACAACACGGAGGACACGAGTGAGAGACGTGTGTTGACCACATTTATGGACCATAATCTAGTAAAAGTTTACGTGTAAGTGTTGATTTTAAAGTAAATTTGATGTGAGAGAGAGAGAGAGAGAGACCCACAGCGCTGTAACTATGTCTGAAAAATAAAACTTCTAAAACGTTCCACGAACTGTGTCTGTTTGAGTTTATAGAGGAATATTTTAGAGGAAGATCTTCAGCATCAAACACAACCTTTCATTGTTAAAGACTACTTTATTACTCTGTCATATTTTTTTTTTTAACTCAGCAACCAATCTACTTTCTGTTTACATCGTCACGCGCATGCCCAGTGTACGTTAATGGTCACGTGCTGTCCGCCTTCGAAGGCTGCCGTGTGGATGCAGATCAACTCGAATTTGATGCTGAAACTCCCGTGTGGATGGAGATCGTTTCTATTTGACAACTCTGCATCCAAGTAAAAAGGGAGTAATGTGGAAATGGCATTCATGTGCTATAAGGACAGCCGTGACTGTAAACCCTGTGTTCTTTCTATCAAATGAGATTCTGTTTCAAAAGGATATCTTTAAAGTCAATTCAGTCTTATTGATGGCTGTTGTCTCTATGCTTTAAAAATGTCATGGTAATTTTAGGTGATACTCGCAATTTGACCGGGTTTGGCTTGTTATCGGTGAGGGGTAAATGTCCCACTGTTTGATATAGAGATCAAGGTTGTTCCTGATGTCCTCACCAGTCATACTAACCTTTCCAAACCCTTCTCCCCTGGTGGAACATGTTATTAAAAGCACAAGGCCAAGAGGGGTGATCTTCCTTTCACTGTGCATCGCTGCTATATAAATAATACAGAAGACATTTGGAGTTATCTTTCATTAATTGAGCACTATTTTTACCAACTTAAAGGCACTGCAAAGGTTACACCAGCTTTTGCTTGTTAAAGGAATCATCCAACATGAATGGAAATATGTTGCCGGATCAGTGACAATATTTTCCGTCTGGATTATCTATAGGACGTATTCACCTGAATGCTTAAAAAGATACACTCGGATTTTTGTTACTGAACGTCATAATGTCACCAAAACTTGTCAAGCAAACTTTCACTCAGTGTTACAAATATAACCAAATTACTTTTTAATTCTCAGACTAAATAAAGGAAAAGCTAAAGAAAGGATTTACAGTAGGGGCAAGACTACATATAACATACTGAGCCAAAATGTATTACAAGTATGAACCATGAATACATCTGCTGTCCGGTACAGTCAGCTGAATATTTCGTTGCATATTATGTATGAGCAAGGAAATGAAATGCTGACTGACAAGGATACTATTTCTGAAAGATGCTACCTGATATAATTGATCTTTTGCTCTTAAAACTGGCAACTGCTTTCAATATTTCAGCAGAGAGCACGTTCACATCTTCTTCAGAGATTCTGTCCATCTCCAGTCATCTGTGGGTTTGTCACTTCCATTTGATCCATTGTTGCTCACAAACATATTATTGGGAGAGCAGCTTTAACTTTCAGTGTATTTGATAATGCAGACTCTATGGGACTGTGATGAGAGATCCCAACCTGCGCTCCTCATGGCGCCCAGAGAGACATTAGCTCTCTTCATGTAAAACAGATGTTCCTCATTCTACAGCTGCTTCTCTCCACCCGAAGAATACAAAATGGATATGCTCTCCAGGATGTTTATCATTAAGTAATTGCGCGCCAAATCAAGTGAAAGTGAAAGTCATTATGCTGGAAGTGGGAAATAATCTGGGCGATTTGTCCCCCCCCCTCCTGTCAGCCTTCCTCTTTTTTCTCATTCATCACCAACTCCTTTTTCTTCATCCTCTTCCATCCTCCACCTTTTGCTCTCCTCCTTCAGTTTCTCTCCTCCTTTCCCTCCAATGTGACCAGATGCCGGCAATTTCACGACTGTTGACTTATTTACATTTCTGCAATCATGGAAATGTATGAATATTTATGACGCTGGTCTCTTGCTGTGGGGCATCTGTCTATACAGCCTGCTTATTTATGTGTGTGTGTGTGTGTGTGTGTGTGTGTGTGTGTGTGTGCTTGCCTCTGTGCATAATATTAATATCCATAATATTCCGTTGGACTGTTGGATTCTGTGTGCCATACATTTAATGTGTGAATTTTTGCCCGCACAGAGAATGTAACAGCCGGTCAGTGAGTGTGTGTGTGTGTGTGTGTGTGTGGTACTCTGTACCACAGATCCCTCGGCCTCCGAGCTGAGGTTTCCTCTCCTCTCCGTGAAGACGTGCGAGTGTACGAGAGTACGGGGAATAACCGGATGAGAAAAGCCCATCAATATGTTACCTTTGGACAGAGCCAGGCTCGCTATATCCCCGCTTCCACTCTTTGTGCTAAGCTAAGCTAACAGCTATTCAAGGTTGTTTCATATCATACAGGCAGATATACGAGTGGTATGGATCTCCTCATCAGAAAAAAGGACGTTGGTTTGATAATTAACATAATAAATATATGTATTTTTCCGATTGCTTGTCCTCCAGTTTTCTAGAATGCTGGAAAAAGATGTATTTTCTGACCATAAAACTATGTACATGTATGTGTTTTCTTATCTGGTTTGGTTAACTTAATGCTAGAAGAAAATCAATCATATCAGTGTGGACTAGTTCGAAAAAAATATAACACAAAATTACAAGATGTTTAATGTTTACTCTAAGAGGAGCGAACAGCCCATAAAAACACATTAGATAAGACTTTTGGTGACTGATTGTTGTCACCCTCCCTCTTTTAAATCTCTTATTTTTGCCAATAAATTGCGCTCAGGGCTGCTGTAAGGGGACTGCACATCAAGCAAGATCCATTCTGTTACATCAAAGAGAAAAAACTAGATCATCATCATCATTGCCTTTCCTTTCGTGTCATTAAATGCCACTAATTTTGGACAGAACGACAGAAAAATGATGCTGGTGATTTATAGATTTTTAAAGGATGACTCTTTGTTTTTCTTCATGTCCACGATCAACATTATGTTATACATCGATTTAATTGTATATATGCATGTGTTTCTGTTGAAATATGGGAGTTATTTATGTTTTTCGATAGAAGCAGTGCATGAGCAATTATTCAACCTGCACACATGGCGACAACAAGCTGAAGATGGATTTTACCTTTTCCCTGAAATACAATTTTAAATTGCCACCGGTCAACTTTCTGCACACAGAAATGTAGTTAAGTGAACTTTCTACTCCACCGTGACGGCCAGATGATTCATTCTTCCTTCATTGGCTCGCAGGGACAGCAGAGTTGGATCCGTTTGATTCGATTAGTATTGCATTTCTGTAAACGTATGTGTGAATATTAATCTCTGTTGACTTTTAACAGACTTGGATGGGTGTGATATATTACCCCGCTGTTACACGTCTCAATAAAGGTGAAAGACTTTGTGTGCATGTGTTTTTGTATTGTGTCTGAGCCACATAGTGAGAGTGCTGACTGAGCAAATGAAGGTGACATGCCGATGAAATATATTAGTGCTATTTATTCCACTTGCCAAAAGAGCAAGTGCACACACACACACACACACACACACACACACACACACACACACACACACACACACACACTGTGCCATGACAACCGAGGGCTGCATGATTTAAGACTCTGGTCATCCTCTCCTCCATCTCTTCTCCAGCATTCCCACAACACGCACACAAAATACATAACCTTGTAGCCTGTTGCGTGCTAACAAAACAAAAAGAAGCGTTTCTGTCGACCCAATCACACACACGCACACTACTCGCGCGGTGTAAATAACTCAGAGTTCATTAAAGTCAACCGGGGTTGGCGGTCTGACCCCCGCCCAGTAATCAAGTGTCTCTAACAGGCAGCAGAGGCACTGCCTCTCCTGCCCTTTATTACCCCTTCAACCACCGGAGCGTTCAAAGTTCATTTGATTTGTTCCCTGAAACACAGACTGATGAAAATACACTTGTTTTCCAGTCATCTGAGGAGTCAGTCTGGTCTGGAGGGAATACTGGCCACAGCAGGAACATGAGCAACGCGGGGTTACTTTAACGCACACCTTTCACCGGTGCGGAAGTCCAAGGCTGCCAAGATGAAAGTGGAATCCATTTTACAAGTCAAAATGTAATATTTCATTTGTACGAACAGGGTTTATGACAATAAAGAAAAAAAATTATAAATAATCTATGATACTTTTCATTTTCATGTTTAAAAATGCATAATTGCTTTGTGTCCGGAGCACCGTGATTGGCTTGCAGCAGCTATTTGTTACTCTTACTTCTTTGGTGGTGTGTGAAGTCCTTCCTAAGTTCTCAGTGACAACAAATAAATAGGCTGGGTAGAAGATCCTGTGGCTTCAGACAAATCACATTCCCAAATTGGCAGAGAGGCAACGGGTGTGCCCAACAACGGACATGGGTGACACCACATTTGGTTCATAAACAGGGCGAGTGTATCTCAGTGACGGCAAACGTTGCCTAGTCATGTGCCTATTTGTTGCATACTTTAGAAGAAATGTGCAGACATGGACTGTGATATATATTGTGTCCTTTGATTAAAACTAACTGGTGAAAATTCTAATTGAAATCCATACAAGCAACTATAAGAAGCAAACACATCCAACAGACGGGATATGAAAGCTTTGTATCTGGATGGGTGAGCGTGCTCGTGATCCTGAACAGAATGTGATCTCCACACTTCTGCTATCACCAGCCAGCCAATCGGCTGCTGTTTGCAACTTTCCCAAGCTGTTGTTTGCCTCGGGGGCACCGCCCACTCAGCGCGTGGGCCTCACATGGCAGAGCTGATCGGCTGTCAATCATGCTTTATGGAGGCTTGTCCCTACTGCCATCAGATTTGTAATCCTCAGTGATAATGGCTAATCCAATTGAGCTAATCCCTGCTGTCACAAACTCAACGATACGACACATAGGATATCACACACTCGTGTAGCACCGTGCTAATGGCCACTCTGCCGTCACTTTTCATGTGCCAGGCAAACTGGAATACAATGACCCACCTCCTATAGGACATGATGGGGTCAGAGAGCGAAAGAAACACAGGAAGATGAGGAGGAGGTTTCACACCAGGAGATGTCATAATTGTTGGCCTTATTAAATGGAGACAGGCTGAACAGCAGGGAGACACTTCCATGTTTCTAATGAGGGGCCAATTCACCCAGAGGGTCGACTGGGAGGTGCATACCGACACAGTGCCTGAGGGTAAGACCAGAGAAGACAAAGGACGGGCGATAAAGAGGACAAGGACAAGTGTCAAAACAGAGAATTAGGAATATGTGTTGCAGTGATATAAAGTGGATGTTGTCCAATCAGTGTAAAATTGCCTATATTGAGATGCAACCAAAGCACAATTATGTATGAGTGGAGAATGGAGCAATGGAAGAACAGAAAAGATCCCTCTCTCCTTGAGGCCTCCCCTTCCAAATCTCTGTTTCCCTCCCCTCCTCTTCCATCCCTCTCTCCTCCTCTGTGGATCATGGCAGAGGCTAATCTCAATCTGTTTCGCTGTGATATCACACAGCAGCTCCGTAGCTGCGGCGGTGCCAGCCTTTTGGGCTGGCCTCGCCCCGACGCCAGCTCTCGCTGTCTGCCAGGCGGCACCGGCTCGCAGCTCTGGCGCTGCGCTCACTCCACCGTTTAGTGGGGTTTTCCGTCGGCTGCATCCAAAAACGTTCAACTCTGCTGCTACACAAAGCGTGTCCCTGCAGTCATTGGGCTGCCTGTTACGTCCCCTTCCTCCTCAAGAGTGTTTTGTCCTTTCCTACACATTGTCTTTCATTTAAAAGTGCATGGTACACCGAGGACACAAGCAGACGTGGAGGCTTTCTTTGAAGCAGGCCTCCAGCATCGATGCACATTTCTCTGGAGCAAAATGTGATCATGTGACGGTAATGAAGACGCATCCAGGAATTGATTTGGTCTGATGGGTTAATTAAAGTTGCTATGTTTTCAAGATTCCTCAACTTTTTAGTGGCAGTTGCTTTCTGAGTTGCTCTCGTTAATGTATCACCAGTGAACCAGGTCTTGATGGGAGCTCCTCTGTGAACCATTGCTTAAACCTTTTTAATTACAACTTACAGTGTGTGCGTCTGTGTGTGTGTGTGTGTGTTATCTCTATCTAAGCTGTCTGTTAGTGAGAGTGTGAGTGCCACAGGCTCCTCGGTCGTGTGACCGCGTCAAACGTTCCTGTTGTATCCTTTTGTTGTCTTCAGCGTCTCGTAAAGTGGATATTGCTCTGGACTCAGTGAACTGGCCAGTGTCAGGCAAAAAACAGAAAATGTTATATCCCAGTGTTAAACTGTCAGACCTGCTGATAAAAGTGGAGAAATAAACAAGAAACGATGCTTCTGAGCTGCCCTTGAAGAAAGTCACTGTGCACCGATATGAAGTTCAGCTGCCGGGGAGGGTAAGTGTACAGCACGGTTTGGCTCAACTCCACAAACTCGAGTCGAGTCGAGTCAAGCTGTGCCGTGCCAGTACATTGCTGTAGAAATGAGGCTTTAGTGTTGCTAAACTGTCTCTCTTGAGTCCTCCAATCATATCAAATTGCTGGAGTATCCCTTTAATAATAGTACGTCTAGTTCATTCATACGGAAGGCTTGATTTCATAAAGGTTTGGCCTCTTTTCCTCTGTTATTAGATGGATCAACAAACATGAGCAGTGAATCAGACAGGTGTCGAACCGCTGAAGCTTTACCAAGAACTGAAGACGATTGTGGTACACTGGGAAACCATCAGTTTCACCTTCAGTACCGCATCCGCCTTCCCGTGCGTTCTGTTTGTGACAACCCCCCCCCCCCCCATGTCTCTCTGGATGTTGATATCATCACTGTGCATCGCCCTGCTAATCACCCAGGAGAAACCACACCAGGAACACACACACACACACGCACACACACACTGCTGGTGACGTCGTTATGTTACAAGTCATCAAACGCTTTGATTAAAAAGAAATGAAGCTCATTTGTGAGGGCGCAGGCTACGGTGCTCTGAAAATAGTGTGAGAAACAAAGTTTTACTCTCTGTGCAGCGTGCCCCCCCCCCCTAAATATGTAATGCACAGAAAGAGTCCACGGTCTGACTTTGCTGAAATGAATGGTGACAGAGGTATCTGTATTCATGACAGGAAAATAACCAACAGGTCCTGCCAAACCTCAAACCTAAAGAATCTCTTAAGAGCACTCTTAAGAGATTGCAGAAAAACAGGGTGTCTTGTCCTTGCACAGCCACAAATTACAGACAATTTGATGAGACGAGATGAATGATGGTAAAACGTCAACAAAGTACATCGTTAATTCGATTTTTTTTCATTTAAGCAATAAACCCCACCCTAGAGGCCTCTCCACCTCTTGTGTGAATTGCACTCTGCACCTTGGAGTAATGTGGTGTTACTGTGCTCACCGGTACTGTGGCACCGTGAGGCTATAGCCAGCTTTGTCCTGGGTAAGAATACAGCTCGTTCCATCTGGCTGGCTGGTGAGCTGTTGGATTGCTGGCCGCTGCTCTGCCGGTGTACCCGCATGTTGGATAGCTGGCTGGTGTTTGGACTGAATGGCTGCATGATTAGCTGTAGTCAGAGTTACAGAGGGTCAGTGGACCCTGCTTCATCAGAAAAACGTGCCATACCCTCTCTTTCCCATCTTTGTTGACATTCTCTAGCTGCTGTGATAGAGATAAAGGCAATAACTACCTTACAATTCATCTTTCAAAGGGAGAAAGGAAAGAATGGCCACTGTTTTGTTTCAACAGTGTAGCTGAAGTTGAAGGACATGGAATAACTCCTCAGTTTACCTCATACCTGTGCAAAAAAACGAAAACATTTCTTCACCCCTATTTCATGGCCCATTGCTCTGCTGCCGCGGGGAATCATAACGAGCCTACTTATGTGTCGGGCTGCATTAAAGCGTGGCGGCAAGGGGCGCTCGAGCGCCCCCTTAAACCTAAAACGCTCGTGCATAAGAGAAGAAGATTGACTCTACCAAATGCGCTCTGACAAAATTCGGATGGATTAGCTAAAGAAGACATTAGCCAAGATTGAAGAATACGTTTTTGCGGTGTGGCTGTGTGGTCATTTGATATGTAAAGTAACGAATTATTTCCCCGTTGAAACAACCGACAGTGGAAGATAACGTGGCGATAACTTTCATCTGTCTGCTGAACTTCAGCTGGCAAAAAACAAAACATATGGAGTGGTCTCGTGTGACGTCACAGTTTAGCTGTCGGCCATGTTGGAGTACACACAAAGCCACTGGCATGCACGGCTGAGTCGCATAACCTATCGATCATGGTGAACTTTTGTGCTGTCTTTGGTTGTGGCAGCAGAGCTGATAGACAAGAAATCATTCTTTCGTTTGCCAGCGGTCATTACACATCAAGGAAATGACACGAAGGAGCTATCCAAGCGACGTCGCGAGAAATGGCTGTCACGCATCTCTCGAGATATAAAGGAATGGAATTTGGCGTACACTAGAGTATGTGCGGATCACTTTATAAGTGGTCAGTGATTTTATTTACAAATTCGTTTGTGAACAGTATTTAATAAAGGAAATATAAATTAAACTTGGACATGAGAAGGTTACCGAAGCTTCATCGGCCCGTGACAGCAGTCGGTGCCAGAGACGTGTCGAGCGTGTACAACAGGCGAAACACAGAGATGCAGCCTCAGCATTGCTTGATATGAGTTTAACGTCAGATCATATATATATATATATATGTGTGGGGGGGGGGGGGATGAAGTTAGGAGTTAGTTGAAAGTGAATTCCTACACACACGCACACAATGACATGCACGTACAATGTAAACAAACACACGTGTCTGTTTGCGCTGAGTAAACATTGAATATTGCTAAATATCTGACCAGATCTGTATATATTTATTCTTCCAATGACGAGATGAGAATTGTCGATGACCGTTGCTTTGACGTCTCGGACCCATCCACTGACAAACTGATTATAAGCGTCGAGCCCTTTGTAGCACTCCAGCTCGTCTTTTGTGTAAGGACTGGGGGTGTTCACGAGATACGTGTAGATGTTGGCGTAGTTTACCGATGGAAGATAAGTAGGATCGGCACTGAAACCATCTGCACTCATCGTATAGGGATCCAAGTTACCAATAACCTTCAATTTGGCCAGGTAGCGAACCTTTGATGCACTATCCAGTGATTCAAAGTATGGTATTTTCGCCGCACTTCCTTGTTTACGCGCCGCCATGTAGGATCTGTATGTACTCCAACATGGCCGACCGACCTCGTAACTAAGGAGATCGTGACGTCGGTGAGACCACTCCATTGAGAGAAAAACCCCGAGTGGGATTACTGTCACCGCCGTGCGGGATGTTAATAAGGCCTCGTGCGTTCTTATTCGCGCTGTTGTGTCGCTCTGCGACATTGTCACAGCGAGCCCGTGCCTAATTAAGTCTGCTCCGGACACATCTGCGGAACAGGAGCGATATGACGCTAGAATCCAGTGACCTCGCGCTGCTGGCCACCAGCTCCACGAGGACGAAACGAGTGAATAGTGAGGCTGTGACGGTGCTCTTCTGTAAGTGAGTACTCGCTTCTTTAAATTCAATATTAACGTTTGCCTTCTTGTTTTGTCAAATTGTGGATCGTGTCAAAATGTCCGTGCCAGCTCATGTCCTGTGTGTTCCATTGCTGACCTGTGGTTCAGTCCAGGGGGCGTTCTTGTCAGTGGTGCTATTCCCTTCATAGTGAAAGTGGTTATGTGCTGGTTATGACATGTTTTTTTACAGCACATAGAATTGATGTTGTGAGTCAACAACCTAAATCCTCTTATTATTAATTTCATGCTTAAGCATGCTTTATTGAAAACATTGAAAACATTGAGAAGTTGCCAAGCGTGAAGATATAAAGTCAAGTCAACATTTACTGAGAGCTCTCAAGAGCATTACATCTGGACCCTCGTTCGGAAGGGTGTGTTTCGTCCCTCCCATCATACATTGTAAACAAAAACAAGAAGAAAGTTCCTTGGTAGGAGTGTGGGAAATGTCAACATAATCAACTAATCAAGCAGTAAAACGTGATAAGCTCTTGGGCACACACTCACTGATCCAAAGATGTAGTTAACACGTAGAACACGCTAACCTCACACATAAGCATCCAGGTCCAGTCTCAGCTTCTGTCGCTGACATCTAGGGAGGCAGTCTACATTATGTGTTCATCTGAGTCCCCCACCGAAAGTCCCTCCATATCAATCCTCATTTTGGGGGTGTAATGCACAGATGGAGCGACACACACACACACACACACACACACACACACAGTTGTTTATAGACGTGCTGTGTGTTTTCTATCTGTGTCGGGTATATTTATCAATGACACCAAGTCTTTGCAGGACGTATAGGCTGACGTACAAAGCCATAATGTTTTAGCGCCCTCGACACCCTTTTATGCAATTGCAGATGTCGAGATGACAAATCCTGAGTTATGTCATGTAGCTCTGCCTACACTGTACGGTTTTTCTCTATACAGCGTAAATGCTCGATACGCCTTGGTTTTTGTGAAATTTCCATCTTGCATCATTCCCAAATTCCTTCCCTCTTGCCCTCTTCTCTCCAACATCTGTCTTTCTTCATGATTTAGCCCCGGGCTTCTTGCTTTCTGTGCGTCTGTATCCCTGTTGTGACTTAGTTGACTCTTTCTGTCTCTGTACTCGCCCCCTCAGATCTGAACAGATTGTCTGTCCCATGCTAATCTATTACATGCAAGGCTGCAGCCTGCGTTGCTCCACAGTAGGAATAGACATGAAACCAGGAATTGATGTATGATTGATGAAATGGGGATGTCAAATTATACATTTTTTTTTAAGGACTGTTTTTCACTTTGGTTTCCTGTTACCAGAAGTCTCATCAAATGTTTGAATAGAAGTCACATCAGCAGCCTCCCTCGTAGCTTAAACTGTCGCGTATCAGAGCAATGCTGAATGCACCTTCTAGGAGCGTTGCTTCCACTGCTGCTAGGATGTACCCACCAAAGGGGACTCCTATACAAAATAGAAATAATTGTGAAAACAGTCACATCACCCAACACTGACCTCCAGTGCTTATAGTAAATAGTTGTATTTGCATTAAATTGAGAGGGAGTCTTTAGTTTCAGGGAAAAACAAAAAGCGATTCATGGCCGGTGTTATCTAAACAGATGCAATGAAAGAATACGATGGAGGAGAATATTTCTGCCCTGTAAATGACTATAACTAATATGTAGGTTAACGTGTGAGTCACTTCTCATTTTGCAATCGAATTAGGTGTGTTTCTATCAAACTCAGATAAACAAAGCACAGTTTCTTTAAGTTGTTCATATGCAAGAGAAAAATTGACAGGGGGCATCTGGAATTTGTTGCAATTGGGGAAGTTTTAATTTTCCTCCAAGACAGCTGGAATTGGTCATGTTTCATACTGTTCGTTTCCATACAGCTGTTCTAATGCAATACTTAAAAAATGCATTTGAAAATGTATTTATACTGTTGAGAACAGAAGGGCGTATCTCTCCTCAAAGAGGGTTAGTGTTGCGATCATTTACGTCGCCCGATAGCAGGCGGGGGGGGGGGGGGGGGGGGGGGGGGAGGAGGCGTAGAGAAAGAAGGTTATTGGAGCCAGAAATAATAAATGAGCCAACACGCCTTTACATAATGAGCCCGAGATTAGACTGAGAGACAACACAGGACCAGTCACCTCTGCAGCGTCAGAGAGAGAAATAAAGAGGGGGACATGATGGGAGGGGGAGAGACGATGGCATGAGTAATATGAAGAGGAGCAGAGGGATTACATGTGGAGAGGAGGAAGATGAAGACACAAAGAGAAAGCTGATTGATGGATATGTTTTAGTTTTTATGAAAATATTGCGTGTTGAAGTACATGTTTCGAAGCAAACACTGTTCAGCATCATGTGCTTTGGCAATATTCAGCTATACCGTGAGAATAATTCGAATCATAGCATGCTAATTTGCTAACTGTGGCCGACTAACATGGGAAATTACAGCGTTAATGTACGCCCATGCTAAGGTGTTCAATATTATATGGTAGTGTCTAAGTGTCTGTAAGCAATATCAGTTAAAGTGGACTGCACTGTACATCATAAACTCAAGCTAAATCAAAGTAATGCAGAATCTTTGTTCATGCTGCATGTGTTTTTTATAGTCTAGCGTAGCATTAAAGGTCTCCCTGCTCCACCGATATAGAAGCATGGGAATTGAATTGGGCTCTGGGAGATATGCAGACAGATCTGGGCCAGTCTAGTGCAGACAATGCTGCCCTGTTGCTGGCGAGGCCCGATCATGGAGTCGGCCTCGGAGGCATTTGCCGTTGGAAGCCGACTCGCTCAGAAAACAGACTGTGTTCGGCCACCCGTAGACGGCATTGGCACCGGCACACACATGCACGGACACACACACACACACTTGCACACGTGCCAGCTTGTGCACACACCCTGACTCAGTACATACATTTCCTTCTTTTGCCCTCTCTGTCCCTCTTTGTGTCATTGTCTCTGTGTCTCTCCATCTTGGCCAGTGTTCTTGTCCGTCTCCTCGGCGCCTCGGTTCTCCCTCCTGGCGCTCTGAACTGCGTCTTGGCTCGCCGAGTGATGTCTTCATTGCAATCAACCAGCGTCTGTTTCACTACACCCCCTCAACCGAATCTCACCTCCATGCCAGTTTCAATCCTCCGCTTGCTTGTCTTTTCTACGCCGGGAGGATCATGTGTGTGTGTGTGTGAGTGAGTGAGTGAGTCAGACGTTGGGGGGGAGGGTTAGCCAATAGTGGGTTGTATTCATTCAATCCCACAGTACAGCAGTGGTCAGTGCAGACACACCTGGCGGAGTTCAGCGCTCTATGTAGCGTGCCTTGCACCCTACTTTGTCGTTTTTTAAGGTGCCAGGATTTCCCCACAGTCTAGTGGACTGTCTGTCTCAGCGCTGGGTTGTGGGACGACTTCCAGGCTAGGCGGTTTGGTTTTGAGGAGAGGGAGAGGGTGGGGGATGACCTTGGGTGAGGAGTTGGGGAAAGATAGCCATGATGCAGCAGGAGGACAGGACAAGGAGTGAGAGAGAGAGACAATTACGTTATTTAACAGCTCAGGAAACTGCAATACGGTAGTGATAGGTGATTGTGTGTGTGTGTGTGTGTGTGTGTGTGTGTGTGTGCATAAGGGAAATCCTGCAGGGTTTTCTCCTCTCCCTGCTAGGCCAGCAGAAACCGGGGGAGAGAGAGAGAGAGCGAGAGAGACCGGTGGCAGGTCTGCCTACAATGACAGAATCCCACTATCATTTAACATTGGCCTTCTCAGGGGAATGGTGACTGCTCCGGGGGCGGAGCCTGAGGCACTGTTGCTCTGCTGTCATCACGGTTTAATTCAAACCGTGATGACAGTGGAGACCACTTCTGATAATCGTGTCTGTCCAGGTCAAATTGAATGACCATTATAACAGTGTTTTGGGGGTGTTCTTTATTTTTCATGCAGTTAACCAGCTCATTGACATCAGCGTTTGTTATGGGCGTAATCATTCTCCAAGTCCACCATTCGATTTGACTTTCCATTTGTCACAATTTGATTTCTTTTTTTTTTCAGCAGTCATTTTCAGTACATTTTCAAAATCTTCTTTGAAAAGAGATGCTGTGTGGTACAGTAATGGATATATTTTTTGATGTACCACACTAAGTCTATGTCGTCAAATTTGAATAATTCGTTTTATGTACATAACCAGTCAACTGGGAACCAACAAGTAAAGAGGAGATCCACTAGATGGCTGGAGGTCACTTCACATCAGCATCTTGAGTTTCTCAGAGTTTACGAGGAACACCTCAACGCCTTTTGTGGAAACGTGCTTACAACTCCCCCTCGTGTTTTCAGGTGGTATTATTGTTGACATTCCACGCTCCGCCATTTCCGCTACTCTGAATAGTCATTTTTACAACTTCAAAGGAGACTCTTTGGTAACTGGGGGTAGCCATCAATAGCTACTTGGGAAAACAAAAGCGCTATCCTCTTCCTGTTTTGGTTGTGCAATAGCTGATGCACCTCCTTTGTGCCATGAGTTTAATTTAATTATTTTTAAAATGTTTGCCCTGTTAAGTCATATTCTGTAAATCAAAAGAGCAACTTTTAAATAATATTTCAAGAATTATAATTATTGACAAATAAAAATAGTCGTGAAGAAAAGTTCACAAATAATTTTACAAAGAGGAACATTGTATCGATGAATAACAGCAGCCTCTTCTCAACCCCCTCGTCCAGATACTCTATAGCCATTATTACATCGTCAACATTTACTTCATAACGATAAGCTAAGGCGAAAAACAACTTTCAACAAACATGTGTGAAAGAAAGAGTGACTGTGAATGTGTGTTTAACCTCCAAAATAAGTGGTCCAGATAATCTGACCAAACTGTTGGCTTCTTTACAACCTGTCTGCTCTGGCTGCTGGTGCCGGGCTCTGTTAGACTCGATTGTGTTCTGTACATTAGGCGTATGCGATGGACTGCGTTCGTGTGACTGCTGCGTTCTGCAGATGTATGGCTGATGTGACTGCAGTGACGCAAGGTGACTCAGGCAGTGTCACGGCATCTGTACGTCCTTGTCAAAGCAGAAAGCACAGCACTGACAACCCCGCTTAGTTTGTCTCTTTAAGCCAACATCACATCAGAGGAGGTGGGTTCTGACGGACGAGTGGGGGGGCACCCGAGCTCTGACCTGGCCCGGCTCACTCTGGCCTGGCCCGGTACGAGAGAAGTGATGAAGAGAATGAAGATGAAGCGATTTTTATACAGCAGACATCGGAACGGGGGTTCAGAGTGACAGAGGGGGGAGGAGAAACGGGAGGGAGGAAGGAGAGCAAAGGGGAGGGTTTAGGGAAATAGATTTGAGAGAGCGAGAGAGAGAGAGGAGAGAAGAGAGAGAGAGAGAGCGAGAGAGAGAGAGAGAGGGAGGGAGGGAAGCGAGAGGGAGAGAGGGAGAGAGGGAGGGAGGGAAAGACAGAGAGAGCATGTGAAGCACGTTGCCAGTGCTCTCTCGGTAATGCACTGTGAACGGGGACAAGCAAGAGAGCGAGTCTCACACACACACACACACACACACCCGCATCCATACATGCTGCCTCTGTCACACACCCTCACACCTTCACACTGTGTCGCTCCTTCATACACACACGTACACACACGTACACTCCCTCACACGTGTGCATTGAGGCAGAGAGGTGCCTTCTTCGGGAGATACACACACCCCCCCCCCCCCCCCTCCGTCTCTCTCGCAGACACTCATGGACACACACTGTGCAGCCGGACCCAACAGAACCAGACCGGACTGTCACCCACCGGTGGAGACGACTCTGGCATGAGCAGCGGCAATACAGCACCTACCTACCGTAAGACTACCTGCCAGCCCTCCCCTCCCCTTTTCCCCTTAACCTCATCCCCTCTCTCTCTCTCTCTCTCTCGCTCTCTCTCTGTCTGTCTCTGTTCATTCATCCCCTATTCTCCCATCTGCGAGGCAGCGTGCGTGGCTGAAGGACACACAGCGCTGCGCTCAGCTGTGGTGTAGTGCGCTGCTGAGAGAGTTGGAGAGCCCGATGCGATAGAGGGGACAGATAGACTCCCTCCCTCCCCTCTCTCCCCTCGTTCTTCCTGTGTCCCTGTCTGTCTCTCGATCCCCGCACTCTGTCGTTGATGAATGTCACCTCTATGTCTGGGAAATGCTGGATTGATCAAGCCCCCCTTGCCTTTCTCCCTTCTCCTCTCAGGGTGTGGGTGAACGAGGGTGACGCCGGGAGAGCTTGAAAGACAGCAAGGAAACAAGCCGCACTTGGTCCAGCACCGTCCATCCGCACCCCCTCATCCTCGTCCCAGCTGGCGGAGCTGATACCTCAGGTCGGACACTCTCTACTTTTTCTACTTCTCTTGCTCCGACATTGTTTCGGATGGAGGCATTTTCCAGGTGAGGGACCAAAAGAAAAGGAGCAGTGTCACTCCTGTTATTTTGGAGAGTTGACATTCAGGCTTTTTTCGTCCCACTGAAAGGGTTCAGGCGTCTGAGCTGCAGGATTGAGTGGGTTAAGAGGACTAAATGTGATTTTCTGTTTTTTTTCTGGGGGGTCTGGATTCATCATGCATCGAATGGTTCTGTGGATGAATCTTTTCGGACAGGGTTGAGTCGAACTTAATTGGAGCTCTAGGAGGAGGGTAAGGGTACCAGAGGCACCAGGGTGCACTGGTTTTTGGGTGGATAACAACATGACTTGTCCCGATAGAGGAACAGTGACGTATGAAGACTTCACCTGAACCTCACTCGCTACCAGAGAACATACAACTGGACGGACATTTTAAAGGCTCTTCGATCCGAACCTCAACGAGCCCCACTTTTCTGTTTTGGGTGGGCCTTTGAGGGATCCACCCTTATTTCCTCCATCTCTTCTTCCGCCCTTCTCCCAGCTGCTTCAGTCCATCCCCAGAAGCCCCCTCCTCCACTCTGCACCCCTCCATCCGCGGTGCTCCGTCGCCCTGGGTGAGCGGGCAGGGGGGTGGCCCACGGTACCCCCCGACACCTGGGCGCCGCCAAGCCGCCAGAGGCTGGTGAGGCGCCGGCAGGGTCAGCGCTGGGAAGATGGCCGCTCTCGCCAGCTCCCTTATTCGCCAGCGCAGGGAGGTCAAGGACCCCCAGGCGAACAGGCAGGTCGCCAGCAAGCGCAAGCCCTGCCCAAAGAGCAACAAGTCGCTCTGCCAGAAGCAAATCCTCATATTAATATCGAAGGTTCGACTATGTGGCAGTCGAGGGAGAAAATTGGAAAAAAGACCAGGTGAGTTCCCTCCGGCCTTCCTATCAAACTCTCCTGTTTTCCAGTCTCTTCCTGTTCCCTACATCTCGCTCATCTTTGCTCCATATTCTGCCTGTAATGGGTAACTGGATTTTGATGGTTGACTTGCCAGACTACGGATTAATCCTCAACTGTAAAGCCTCAATAGAGAACATCCCTAGCCTGTAATTTGTAGTGCAGGACTTCATCAGAATCTGGGAAACATCCCAGCACATCTTCCTGGTAGCTGTACACAACATGTCATGTACGTCGGGGTTGGACAGGAAATGGACAGAGTCAAATCCGGCTTAATACACCACTGACCAGAGGCACAACCTAGCCCTGTGATGTGACTGTTGTGATGACTCTGTTGAGATGCATGTCAACACATCCCATCACACGCTGGTAATCTGCATGCACAAGCTAGCGAGCCAGCTCCTACATACGGTGATTTACTGTGATGTAAAAATGTCAAGAGGCGCCTCATTTACAATTCTGGGGGCCATTACTCTCTTTGTGCTCCCCTCAAGGCAAGTGAAACACAGTGCGGCCTAATTTGTCTTGGGTGTTTGCATGTTAAATGGCATTGCAAAATTATTCATTGAAGCTAAACGAGACACTGACACTGTATTTGTGCGATGAGTGTGCCTGTGCTACGTATGGTGGTTATTGACGAGCCGTAGATGAATGGAAGAACAATGCTGGCAAAATGTCGATGCCTTTTTCGTTTGCCCACGAACAAAATGTACTTTTGTAGGTCAGACCACTTCTGTGCCGAGGTTTGATTTAATATTAATAATACTATAATATACTTTGATCATTTGTCTGATATCAAATGCTCCATAGAGTAAATGATTGAACAGTAAAAAGTGAGTTGGCTTTTCAGAGGAAGGCGTATTGTCTTTGATTTGATTTTAGGAAGTTATGAATATTTTTTTTGTCTTTTTTAATTGAAAAAATCGATCAGTTTCTTCCGCTGTCTACCTTCTAATTGTTTGGTAAGCACTGTACTATATTTGACAAAGACCTCTTATCCCTCTATACGTGTGTGTGTGTATCTTCATCTGAGCGTTCCCTCAATGAGCTTCCCCTCGCCTCAGCAGTCTGCATGTGTTCCTGTTCCCCACACCTACCTCCCTTCACTGCCATGCGCTGTGTGTGTGTGTGTGTGTGCGTGTCCTTGTCCGCCCCGTGCAAGTGTGCTGGTGTGTTCTGTGATATTCATTACATCGGTGTGCCAAGTTCATCGTGGTAATTACGTGGGGAACCTCTAGCGTGGGAAGCAACATCTGCCATAGAGGTGGCTGCTCTCGGTATTGTAATTACGGTAGTAAAGTACGTTGGACAGGTCGTGGCATTGCCAGCTCTTTGGGAAAAGGCCCATTGGAAACCATTTCTTTCCCAAATGGTTCCAGTGCTTCTCACACTCTGATGGATTTATTATGGTAATCGTGGGTACTGTGGTTCGGGACGCATTACCAGCTTCACCGTTTCAGGTCGTGATTTACAGGGGTCCGTGATAAGTACCATGTGTGGCAGTGTGTGTCATCATCATTCTCTACGTGTGTGCGTGTGTGTGTGTGTGTGGTCAGCATAGGGAGGAATCTGCCCCTAGTAGGGCCGTCACGGTGGAGGAATTCTCTTGTGGTGATAATGATCGGCTCAACAGTGCGATAAGCAGTATTATTGCCTTTTTGCAAATGACTTAATTTGCCCTGATTTTAGTGCTTTATCGATGGGCTTTGTTGTTGGGCTGTTATTAGGCGTATTGATGCTTTTTTAAATGACAAACATGACCATTTTAAAACTAATACTTGTTTGTTGTTAAATGCAGAGTGTGTGGTTACTGTGATATCCGCAGAAGTAAAAATGTCGACACAAGGTACACAAGAGACCCGCTGGTCTGTGTGTGTTCATGTCTCCTCCCTTGTACTTGTTGTCCAGCACTCGTAGGACGTGGGGGTTGGTCTCTGTGGTATTTGTCCCGCCCCTCCTCCATTGTGATTGGACGGCTGGGGGACAAAAGCGCCAGTGACGAGAGCTGCGTTTTACCCAAAGTTGAACTATTATCAGCTCACGGAGATGAGAAGAAAAAGACCAAATGTGAAGTGCTCTCAGCAAAGTATTCAAAGAAAGAAAAAACGCAAACATAGCTGTTGTGGCGGCTGCCTGCAGTTGGCTCGTCAATAGCGCGTTATTGCAATATTGAAGTTATTGCGACAGCCCTAACCCCGGGCCGTGTGTGTGTGTGTGTGTGTGTGTGTGTGTGTGTGTGTGTGTGAGTGTGTATTCTCATCATGTGTGAGTTTCTCGCTCCTTCTCTGAGCTTCAGCCCGAGGCCACAGTTGACCCCTGGCCAGGAATAAACGACTGGAATATTCCTGAGCCTCCTCCTCCTCCTCCCCCTCTTCCTCCTCCTCTTCCTCACGCTGGCAGCGCTTCAGAGCGTCCTGCTTCCAGCCTGCAGTCACTTTGCCTCCAACGGGCTTCTATTGTTTCTACTGGCATCCTTTGGCCGCTATTGGCTGATTCTGCTTCCTGTTGCTTGTAGTCTCTTGCATTGTCTTGTATTTTGGTTGGTTCCTATTGTTTTCTGATGGCTTCATTTGGTTTCTCTGGACTTTTATCAAGCAGAGAATCACCATTTTCATTTCTCATATCCACACGCTTGAAAATAAAGGGCCGATACATTTCTAACAAGTACCTCAGGCTCTTCGATGAATTCCACCCAGGATTCACTTCAGACAACTGATAAGAGAGTGACATATTACAGCATTAGTACTTGTACAGTCTTATAACTTATGGATGCGGCCATTAACGATCATTATCATGTTTGCATCTGGCTTGGGTGTCAAATGACATCATCGACAACCTATGCCATCCCGACGTCAGTGTTTGTTTACTCCAGTTACCGGGCAGGCAGAGAAACACTCAAAGTGTCGGCGTCGGGTTGCAGTAGTGTGCAAAGTGTCACCAGAGGCCCAATGGTGTAACATCAGACATGTACCAGCTGTAATCGAACCTGTCCTGGCTTCATTGTTTTGTCCATTGTGGTTGCTGAAACAAAAAGTTGATTGAAAAAAATGTGCTGATTAGCTTGATTTTAGAATAATTTTAATGACAACAATATTACTGTAACTATAAGATGAAATGAAAGTGTCAGGTTTTTCCCCACATACTTCACCTCATTGTTGATTCTGTGTGGTCCCCTATATGAAGTCCAGCATGTTGTGACACTTTCCACAGTTGCACTAACGGCACCTGAAACACAGCGTTGCTGTGGAGTGTCGATGTTGTCATGCATCGAACAGTCTTCTTGTGCACCACTGCATTTTGACCAGATAGTTCAGGTTCCGTTCCCTTTGTGCTGCAGAAGGCCATCTGAGGATATTGTAGGAGAGGAGGAGTTGTACTTAAGATCGAACAATGTGTGTGTGTGTGTGTGTGTGTGTGTGTGTCATGAAACATGTGCTACCTTCTTCTAAGTGACGGATGGTGAGGAGTGACGTGTGTTTGTGTCCTGTCCTAACCCTAACCCCCCCA
Organism: Melanostigma gelatinosum; assembly: GCF_949748355.1. NCBI lineage: Eukaryota > Metazoa > Chordata > Actinopteri > Perciformes > Zoarcidae > Melanostigma > Melanostigma gelatinosum. Next base: position 11,847,865 of record NC_136656.1, read on the forward strand.
CCTTCCCCCTCTTACCTCTTCTCTTATACTGTCGTCCCCCATCTCCCCACTCTGTCACCCCCTCACCTCTACACACACACACACACACACACACCCTCTAACCCTCACCTAACTCATACTAAGCACGACAGCCCACTCAGCTTATAACAAGGTCAGCTTGCCCTGCACAAACACGCACACACACTCACACACACACACTCAAGAGAAAGCCAGCCTTAGTAGACACAGGCATTTTCAAGTGCAGATATACACAAGTATCTATAATTACACACTTGCATCAACATAAAAACGCGCCCACACACAGTCAGACAAACAAATAAATCACAAACACCAACAACAGATAAGACTTGATAATGTACTGTAAGTCGTGAGTGTGGGAGAGAGATAATTTCGCCGCGGCTTTGTGTGCGTTTGTGTGCGTGTTCGGGGCCGATATGATCTAATGAGCATGTTCAGCCGCCTATTGGATATCAAAGAGAAAACCCAAATAGCTCTTGCTGTCCTCTGACTGCCTGCTGGAGCCGACTGTGGAAGCCCTCGTCCTCTTCTGTTAACAGGGTAGAATAACACTTGGAGTTGTAACTGCAGCACGGGGCCAAGTGTTCATCCAGCCGCTGCGAATTGGTTTGTGTGTGGGAGAGCGGGAAAATGCGTGCACATTTGGGTCAGAGACAAACCACAAATGACCACAAGTGTTCGACACACACACACACCTCAGCCAGACCCTATGAGTGTGTGTGTGTGTGTGTGTGTCTGTGGCGCATTGTTGTGCCGTGATTCATCAGGCGCATCAGCTCCTCTCATTAACACACTGATTTATCAATCATGTGCGGCAGCGTTTGGAGAGCACACATTGAGCGGGGCCGATTTACTGCCTCGTAGACCGGACACTCCGGACAAGCTACGCCAGAGAGGACTATATGTCTCCCTCTGTCCACGTCTCTCCCTTTTATCAGCTTCCTCTCAATCCAACCTCCAACCGGCTTTTCTTCTTCTCCCTTTCTCCCACAGCCTCGATCACCCCCCCCCCCCCCCCACCTCCACACCACTCACTTATCTTCTCAAGGACATCCGGCTTGCTTCTCTTCCTCAGTGCGTGCCTGTCTCTCTCTTCACCCGCCGTGTTTCCCCACTGTGTCTAATCATGTTATCTTTGGGCCAGTCAGTTAGTCACTGGATGCTACAATGGCAGAGATACTGTAGGTATTGTGCCGCCATGTTGCGTAACCCTGGTTCTATTGTGAATGGATCAGCAGCAAGCTTGACTCACGTCTTCATTTATGGAGTTTGTTTGTTTGCTGTTGTGCTCCTTCCCGCTCCGTGTATACGTGGTGCAGCTTCGTTTTGCTATGGAGGTATCAAGGGTGTAGGTTATTTTCCAAATTGCTGTGTTATTAATACACCAACATACTGACGGCTGCTACAGATTTTACCTGAGGGGTCTGGATGGGGCTGAACGTCTGCCAGATTGATCGTCAGTCGGTTTGAGGGGAGTGGTGACGCCTGATTGATTGGCTGAACGATCAATGATCTGGTCGTCAGATGGTCGGATGGATTTCCAGCACGTCCAAAATTTTGGTCCGCCGTCGTGCACTTTGAGCAGGTTTGTCCAGTCTGTTTGTCCACAGGGCTGCTGTCCATCTATCTATTCTACACTCTTTTACTCAAGTCGTACTTTACATGTTGTGACTGTTGTTCTCAGACTGTGCCTGGATAGAAGTTAAACTGAAGTCCTCAGCAGAACAGACGAACCATATTGGCTGCATCTTAAATTCATCTGCAGTTCCATATTTTTATTTTATTTAGCTTTCTGTTGGTAGTATATTTGCACAAAATCACGCTGCCTTTTTTCTTTTTTTTAGCAGTTTTCTGTAAAAGGCAAATAAGAAATGCACGCGCTTCATACACTCACCTGAACGAGTACTTCTCATTCTTTTCAAACATTCCGACAGTGATTCAAATCTCAATTCCACGATACAACGGCAATTCTATGAGAGCAACCGTCCTGTTTTCTTTGCAGACTTATGGGCCTGCAAAGCCTTTCTAGATGACAGACTGTGATTTGAGGCTCTATCTAGCTGTGGCCGTCTGCACAGCAGAAGACAGCATGACTCTCCATCGTGCAGATTTGTATCTTTTTTTTTTTTTTTTTTTACTTCCGGCCAAAACAATTTGCTCTTAAAGCATGATGAGAACCCTGCTGACAAATACAAATGAGTAGAAAAAGACAACTGATCCATTAAATCTATTAAAACTGACTGTGTACTATTAAAGCAACTTAGGCACTTAATGCCTCATTGATGTGGCTTTCATAACCTCAGAGCATAATCCTGTAGATATTTAGAGTGAAAACAAACGGAATCAGTTCAAAGTGTTAAAGATCCCTTGAAACAGCGCAGTGAAGATGCAGAAGTGAACTGTACAGTAAAACAAAGTCACTAACCTGCTACAAGCCAGTGGGCATTTAAAATTGCTTCATTACATCGTTGTTTCCGAGAGGATGCTCATGAGAGGATTTTGTCCATATTCTCACTGTGGAGTTCTATGAAGATGTCCCCCATTGTATCACGTAACACCTCTGCTCTGAACCCTGCACTGCCCCTCTACTGCTGTAACATCCACAGATGACAAACAGCAGGCTGATCACACAACATGAGTGTTTAGGAGGCAATATTAGACAGTATCCCAATGTAGTCCCAAGATACTTCCTTAATATTTTAAATAGTGCAGGCTCTTACATCTTTAGCTCATTAGCTACAGACAACAATCGATACCAATCATGACCAAACAGGACATGTCGCCACGTGCTTTAAAGTGCGCAGCCGTCGGCCTCCGTTGTTTAGTAACGGGCTCCGCCCTCCGGCTCTGCCAGTGTGGCAGGTGTTGTGTATGAAACGGTGCCCGCAATAAATGATTTGGAGATGCTAACATTTGGCCCCGCGTGATGATCAATGTGGGCTTCAGTGCCGCCCCTCCCAACCAGTTCATTTATGGAGCGGACCAACGTTTCTGATGCGGAGCGTTTCTGTTTTTGGGATGGGCATCAATCGTCATTATCAGACAAAATAGAATATTTCTGGCGCATGTGCATATGGGTGTTGTTGTTTTTCAGTGTGGCATAACAGTTTGCGTGTGTGTGTGAGTGCTGGTGAGGACATGTTGGGTTTAAATAAAGGCTGCAGTGTGCCCTGGTAGGAATGAGGTGAGCTGCTTGGACTCAGCGTGGCACAGTCTTGGCACGGCACGGCACCAGCATGTAAAGGGAGCAGGGCAAGGATGCCGACGGGTTTAAGATCTGGATACTCTGCTCTTCAAATTACCTCCACCTGAGACGCACACACACACACACACACACACACACACAGTGATGCATGTCTGCATGCATGCAAATATGCTCGCATTTATCTACAGCAGCGCTCAACATCTTATTTTGCATCAAACAATTTCCACTCCGCTGGGATTCACCGGCTTGAGAGCCCAAGTAACAAATGACCGGCAAGCGTCGAGTCAGCATCTCGCGCATCCCTCCCACCACCAACACAACCTTGCTCTCCTCAATGTCAAGACACCCACAGAAACAGCGCGCTGTCCCTTTTAATCAATGCCCGTAGTTAAATCGCAAAATTAACATGCTGAGGACAGTAAAGCCAGCATTAGCATTTTTGTATGCAATCAATTTGCCGCATGGTTTGTGTGCAGAGCCGACATGTGTCACATGGAGATGGCAGTTTAGGGATCCAGGACACAGACACACACACACACACACACACACACCTTGCGGGAAAAGCCCATGTGTGCATGCTTTACTGCTTGCGTCTGTATCTGATTGTGTTCATTTACTTTGATCCCAGAGACTGTGGCACCCAAGGGAGGTGTAGGATTTACTGACAGGTGCTGTGGACCAACAGATCAGCTTCCAGCAGCACAGCTGAGGCTGCACTCTGAATTGCCATTAAGTTGATATTATCTTTCTAATTTAGAGGTGATGGAGAAGATAAAGTAAAGCAGTTATATGACTGAAAGTGTCCAGTAGAATTATTTAGCTACAGTGGGTCTATTTTCTTCCAAAGTGTATAAAAAGTTGATAGTTTCTATGAGAACCTTTTCCATGAGGTCTGTGGATTATCCAGAGCTACTGGGAGATGAACAGTTTAGATTCTTTAGTCAAAGTCAAGCTCACTGCGACCTCGCGTCCCATTCTGGTGAACGCAATGTCTCCGGGACTTCCAGAGAGGGCTGCAGGAAGGAGTCCTAGAACCTGGGAATGAGTCGGCATTCTTTCACTTCCGGTTCCCTCGTCTCAGAACCCAAGATGGAAAAGCATGTCCGAAAGTACACCACTTATCCTAGCCAGAAGCTGTAAAAAACATCAGATTTTCATCTTTCCGATGGTCCTTGAACACATTGTGTGACAAATGCTTCTTTAAAAAAAAACATTTAGTCTCATTAAAATCTCGCCCCAACTAAACCTTTTGCTTTAACCGGTTCCTGTAAGAAACATTAAGTTCTGCGCTCCTCGGTGCAACTGGAAGCTGTGATTGACTCGACTGAGACCGACGGTCACGCGACAAAAATTCCGTGAAACTTCGACTGAACTGCAGGCTGCTGAACACGGTGCATTGAGGAGAGGAGAGCCTCCATTGTACCCAACTGTAGTTACACTTGTGGCAACTTGAAAACTTGTATTGATAGATTCCATTGATTGCAAATTTTTGGAAAAAGAAATTCAACGTGTTTCTTTCTCTTTTATGATTCATGGCATTGTTATACTGCACAAAATACATTTGGCTCTACTTCTAGCCATGGTTCTGCTGTTTCCATAGAGGTGCAGGACTTATAGGCTGTGTATAAAAAGTGGACGTAGTCATCGTGAAGTCACCCATTGGTTTGTGGACTGCTGCTATGACGCATCGAGTTCGGCGATTTGGCCGTCGGTATCTTAACATTTTGCAACCAATGAACAGAAGTTATCATATTTGGAATGTGGAGGACTGACGTAGAGACGCCGTATACGGTAGCGTCAGCGACCTGTCAATCACTGTAAGCCAGCCCTAAAGCATACCCTGCTTTATGGTCTGTTTGACTCTAAATGGACCATAATGTACTAAATGAACATCATGCTGTATTGAAAAAGACTTGAAACTAGAGATTGAGACATAAACTCATGTTTACAATGTTTACTGAGGGAATAAATCAAGAGAGAAGTAGAGTCATTTTCTCATAGACGTCTATACAACCAGAGGAGTCGCCCCCTGGTGGACAGTAGAGAGAATGCAGGTTTTAAGACACGTCCGCATTGGCTTCACTAGTCAGAACCGGAGGTTGCCACCTGCTTATATATTGCAGTGAAAATCAAGGCCACATGTGCGAAAAATGTCCCGAAACTGATTGGGGTTCAGAATCAGAATCAGAACCGTTTATTGCCAAGCAAGTTTGCACCTACAAGGAATTTGTCGTGGCGGGGTGGTGCGTAACATTTAACAGTAAACAATAACATTAAACTATCACAATCAGCACAGTGCATGAAATAAAAACGTATAAAATTTACTATAAAATATAGAATAAAGTGCACCACAAAACAGATAACAGGACTGTAAAACAAGTGAAGTGTAAGTGGAAAGTTAAAAGTGATGAGTGTGTTTAAATAAAGAAACGGGGATGTCCTGGGGATGACAGAGTCAGTGGGGGACCCGGGCTTTGTTGATTAGCCCGACTGCTGACAGGAAGAAACTGTTAATGTGTCGTGAGGTCTTGGTCCTGATGGACCTCAGCCTCCTATCAGATGGAAGGGGCACAAACTGTTTATGTCCAGGGTGGGAGGGGTCAGCTACAATCCTTCTTGCTCGCTTCAGGGTCCTTGAGGCGAACAAGTCCTGGAGGGACGGCAGATTGCAGCCAATCACCCTCTCAGCAGAGCGACTGATGTGCTGCCTGCCCTTGTCCTTGGCCGTGGCTGCAGCGTACCAGACGGTGATGGAGGAGCAGAGGATGGACTCAATGATGGTTGTGTAGAAATGCACCAACATTGTCTTTGGCAGGTTGAGTTTCTTCAGCTGCCTCAGGAAGTACATCCTCTGCTGAGCCCTCTTGGTGATGGAGCTGATGTTCAGCTCTCACTTGAGGTCCTGGGAAATGATGGAGCCCAGGAAGCGGAAGGACTCCACCACTTTCTACGGGGGAGCCACACAGGATGATAGGGGCTGGTGGGGCTACGTTCTTCCTGAAATCCACAACCATCTCCACTGTCTTCAGAGCGTTGAGCTCTAGGTTGTTCAACCCGCACCAGGTCACCAGATGGTCAGTCTCCCACCTGTAGGCAGACTCATCTCCACCAGAGATGAGTCCAATGAGGGTGGTGTCATCCGCGAACTTCAGGAGCTTGACAGACTGGTGACTGGAGGTGCAGCTGTTGGTGTACAGGGAGAAGAGCAGAGGGGAAAGAACGCAACCTTGGGGGGAGCCGGTGCTGATGGTCCTGGAGGATGAGACGTGCTTTCCCAGCTTCACGTGCTGCTTCCTGTCGGACAGGAAGTCTGTGATCCACTTGCAGGTGGAGTTGGGCACCTGCAGCTGGGAGAGCTTATCATGCAGCAGAAACGGGATGATGGTGTTGAAAGCAGAGCTGAAGTCCACAAACAGGATTCTGGCGTAGGTTCCTGGGGAGTCCAGATGCTGGAGGATGAAGTGAAGGGCCAAGTTGACTGCATCATCTACAGATCTGTTGGCTCTGTAGGCGAACTGCAGGGGGTCCAGGAGTGGGTCGGTGAGGGTTTTAAGGTGAGACAGGACAAGGCGCTCAAAAGACTTCATGACCACAGAGGTCAGGGCTGGTTGATGGGCTGTGGGGGATGGAGTCAGGACTGTCCCATTGTCTTTCAAAGCGGCAGCAGTACTCATTCAGCTCGTCTGCCAGGCGGAGGTCGTTCATGGATTGGGGGATTTTAGGCTTATAGTTGGTAATCTGTCTGAGACCTCTCCAGACAGAAGCAGAATCATTGGCTGAGGCCATATCCACACTAGGCCGTGTTTCGTTGGATGCAGAGTTCTCAAATAGAACCGATCTCCGTCCACACGGAGCATTTCAGCATTATTGGAGCATCCACATGGCAGCCTTAGAAGGCGGACAGCACGTGACCATTAACGTACACTGGGCATGCGCGTGATGGTGCAAACAGGAAGTGGATTGCTTGCTTAGTTAAAAAAAAATATGACAGAGTAATAAAGTAGTCTTTAATAATGAACGGTTGTATTTGATACTTAAGATCTTCCTCTATAAACTCAAACAGACACAGTTCGTGGAAAGTTTTATTTTTCAGATGTAGTTACAGCGCTGCGGGTCTCTCTCTCTCTCTCTCATCAATTTTACTTTAAAATCAACACTTACACGGAAACGTTTACTCGATTATGGTCCATAAATGTGGTCAACACACACACACGTCGATCACTCGCTTCCATGTGTTGTTGTCGTGGGGGCTGATGAATGTAACGTTAGCGCCGCCATTGGGGTATTCCTTCATGAGATAGGGGATAAGCTGGGTCACCCAGCAGAGAACACAGGGACATCATCTTCGCCCTCTATCAACTCTTTAGGGCATTTGCTCCATCTTTTAGGGCACAACATCATGCAACAGGTCCGACTCGCTAGCTTCTAAGCTAATTTTAACATTACCTCCAATGGGGAAATGCTAACCGCGATTAGCATTTGCGAATATAATATATCTTCGTACATATTTTCATAAAGAAATACTTGCAGACTAAGGTCTCTCAAGGCTACCAAACGGAACAAGTAAAACGAATCAGCGTCGATCACTCGTCTCTCACTAGTTTCCTCTGTGTTGTCTGTTTGTAGCTGTAGCTCTGAATAGCATTTATTGCTAACTGTAGCTTCAGACAGCCGCTCCGTGGGGGCTGATCGCCGATGGTCAAGCAGCTCGATCATCGCTCGAAGAACAGCTGCTTCCTCCACATGTAGGCATTAGCAGCATTGTAAAATGACGAATTTAACTCCACAATAGCTGCTACTACAGACAACAAAGCAAGCAAGGCTTGGCATTATCCATGTTGAAATGAATCGCTGCTGGTCGCCCGGCTGTTTGTTTTCTTCCGGGTACGGGTCACGTGATAGTGAGTGTGACGAATCAGGGACGGAGACGTCATGGCTGGTAATAACCAATCCAGTAGCGAGCACGGGTGTGGGCTCATTTTTTCTAACAGACATCCGTATCCGACGTCTACACTGAACCAAAACCCCGGAGTTCTCAAATACCTCCAACCTCGGCGGAGTTTTCAGGTTCCTCCGTTAAGGCTGCTCCAAAACTCTGGCGTGGTGTGGCTGCTCAGTGTAAACGTAGGAAAAGTGGACTAGTGTGGATATAGCCTCAGAGCTGATGTTGCAGTTTCTCCGAGTACAGTCGTTTAGCATCTCTCACTGCCTTGCTGAACCTGTACTTTGCCTCTTTGTACATGTCCTTGTCCCCACTCCTGAAAGCCTGATCTTTTTGCAGCCTTAGCTGTCTGAGGTCTGCTGTGAACCAGGGTTCGTCGTTGTTATAACTCACCCTGGTGCTTGTTGGAACACAGCTGTCCTCACAGAAGCTGATATATGAAGTCACAGCCTCTGCAAACTCATCCAGACTGTTGGTAGCAGTCCTGAATACATCCCAGTCTGTACAGTCCAAACAGCTTCACTGGGCCACTTCTTGAACTTCCTCACCACAGGTTACATAGCTTGAGTTTCTGCCTGTATGAGGGAATCAGATGGACCATGACGTGGTCAGAGAGTCCCAGTGCAGCACGAGAGACGGTGTGATAGGCCCTGCTGATTGTTGTGTAACAGTGATCCAGAATGTTCTCCTCTCTGGTAGAGCATTTAATAAACTGACGGTATTTTGGGAGTTCATGGCTGAGGTTTCCTTTGTTAAAGTCGCCAAGGACAATAACAAGAGAGTCCGGGTAGGTCCGCTCCACACACAGTATCTGATCGGCGAGTGTCCGCTGTGTGTCCTGCACGTTGCCCTGCGGCGGCATGTAAACACAGAGGGCTCAGAGGGCTAACCTTCTCTTTTGTCTTTGTCCTCCTCGCTCTGCCATTCCTCCACTGCATGTCTTCCCTCCCCTTGTTCTCCTCTCCCTCTTATATGCACATGAATGCCTTCTGCATTTACTGTACTTAAAGTGCTGTTACCGTGTCACCACATGAATAACACTGAATAATGGCACTTGCCGCCATCTATAGACAGACAGGGGAGGCAAGCGCGTCAACCCTATACAGATAATTCATTATGTTGCCTTATAGACGGACATAACATTTCGGGCGTTCACATAATGTGCGCGCACACAATCTGTGTACACAAATGCAAAATGCTGCTGTAATGTTTTGTTGTAATGTTTACATTTTCTAATTCACATGTGTGGATGATATGTGTTCTTTGTGTAAGGATTTGGCATCTGTTGGTTCCCTTTGAAAAAAGACAATATACAAGTCAGACTGTTTACACGTGCGTGTGTGTAGGGCATCTTGCTGTCGCCCCCCCCCCCCCCCCCCCCGTGGTACACAAGCACAGGTGCGTGACGTGTCCTTCACTTTAATGTGTCATCAATCCGTAAAGATGGAGACGAGCCAGAGCGCAGCCTCCCCAGTCCCCCCGCACACATCTGCACACATCTGCACAGTGCATGTACTCTCCAACTCTCCAACTCTCATAAGAGATTCTGCGTGCAGATAAGAGGAGAACTTTCCTCCAAGTCTGGGGCTTTACCTCTGCCATTAAATTATCCATCATGCAATTAGAATCTGCAGAGAGGGGAGGGAGGGAGAGAGCGATAAAGACAGACGGAGCTCTCCCAGCCGTTCATTAAGCAACGAGTCTAGGTCGAGAAAAGAGGCAAAACACAGTACAAAGAGACCACAAACTTTCAGACCCCTTAAGAAAAGCAGATAGACGGGCTGTGTGTGAGGTGCATGTATCGTCTTCCTATGGTGGAAATGACAGAATTAATATCCATGGAATATATATATATATATATATATTTATTTACTGAATATCCGTATTTATATATATATATATATATATATATATATATATATATATATATATATATATATATATATATATATATATATATATATATATATTTATTTACTGAATATCCGTATATATATATATATATATATATATATATATATATATTTATTTATTTATTTATTTACTTACTGAATATCCGTAGTTATCCTGTACGTATTTCTCTTACTGCACAGCCCTTGACAGAAGTCATGTTCACTGCTTATCCTCGAATTGAAAGTCCTGTGGATTGGTGGGGGAGTCAGTAAAAATAATTTTCATCCATTAATGTCAAACTCCGAAGCTCCCGGTTCCATGCTGAACGTGTGAAGCGCAGCAGCTAAAGAGCAGCGGAGAGAGAGAGGCGATAGAGCGCTGCTTGAAATCCTTGCAAGTTTAGTCTCCGTAAACCCCTTAAGGCCGTCGGGCCATGAAGGACGGCCATTCGCAGATATTTATCGTCATTATTTTTAAACCATCTCCGCTTTATTGGACGTTTTGAAGCGGTAGGTGACGGGACAGAGCGGCGGCCCGGGCGCTGACATTCACAAAGGTCACGAGACCGATTCCAATCCATGAAGCCGTCTACCGCAATGATGACTCGTATCTATGGAACATGTACGGCTCTCTGCTTTAATTCATGTCCCGGGCGTTAATGGTTACATTAACATACGTCGTCATGGTGAGTGTGTCTCGTGTGTTGTATGGAAGGACATGCTGGGGTTGAAGGTGGAAGCCTTATCATGAAACCAGACATTATAACTAATTCAACTCTGTTTTCATCACACATTCATGTCACACCCTTAAATCAAGGCTCTTCATTTCAGTATGTCTAATTGCAGACCATCTCATTCCAACACTGCGTACATCAGGCTTTGTATAGTGCAGCATATCTGAGTGAAAACCATTTATATATGTTCCTCTAAAGCGCTCATCATAAAACTATATGTATCAAAGTCGAATGTGGAACATGGATCCGTGGTAGAACATGGAAGTTGGCAGCTAACGATGTAGCTGAACTGGGATGTGACAGAGAACAAGCTGGATTCAGAGAGCTGAATCACAATTAGACAGGTGCGTCACTGTAAAGGGTTTGATTCGTGTACGTTCACGGCTCATGATCTCACCGTGAGCCGCCGGCCCCGGGATGGACCAAACGCTGCCTCAGCCGCTCGCTCCAGAGAACACAGACTTTGTGGCAGGACGCCATCTTGGCACCCCAGCACCGACAGAGAGCGAGAGAGAGAGATCTAAGCAATTGCTTGTGTCCATTTGTTTAAATTGCTTTCATTATTTGCACCTGCATCCAATTAAATCTTTGTCCAATTTCTTTTGTATTTTGGCAGTTTGCAATCAGTTTTCATTAAATAAGCAAACTGAAACGCCTCTATTCAGGCGGAACTAAAATAAAATGTTTTGTACTCGTGCCACAAAACATTGGACTTGGGAGATTTTTTTCTAAGCGGCCTAGATCAGAAACATGTGATTCAACAAGCCAATCAGATTTGGCTCCCCTTCCTCTGTCCTATGCAGGCTTCAGAACTACCTTTGCAAAGGTGTACCCTATTTCACAAGCCAATCACAGCAGACTGGGCTTTTTTTCGGGAGGGGGCCTTAAAGAGACAGGCGCTAAAACGGACCACTTCAGACAGAGTGAATATTCAGACAGACAGTATGAGTAAAATAAAGTGTTTTTGAACGTTAAAGCATAAAACAAGGTTCTAGAAGACACCAAAAATATAAGTAGGCACCTGCAAATGAGCATGCATTCCCCTTTAAATCCCAAGCTCTGTAGACTACAACATTGGAATAGTGGGTTTACCTATTAATGGTAACACTATTAATGGTTTAACGCAGCAGAATCTCTATGTTTAGTCATAAGCAACAGAGAAGCAATGGACAAAGCTAGCTTCCTACACGGCTACATCCATGAGAACAATAGCAGCACAAATAAATGTGTGCTTTGAAGTGAAGCATCCCCCCCACCCCCCTCTCTCTGGGACTAAAAGTGAATTGGGAGATGGTGTGATTAGAGCAGACAAGGACAGACTGAAGCCTGACCTCTAGCTGGAGGTAACCAAGAGGAAGGAGGAGAGATGGAGAGATTTAAGTGGGATGGGTCTGTGGAAGAGAAAGAAAAAATATCATGCTCGTGTTTTTAGTCTTCTTACGTGACGTGACGTGTCTCCACTTTTTAGGATCACTTCGACGAGCAGGAAGTGGACCGTCTGGAGTATTTCATCGGTCAGAGGAAAAATGATTTTGGTTGTAGCTCGCCGTGTCTGGATTCCCTTGTTATGAAGTGTGAGTGAGGGTATTGACTTTTTGTCAGGCCTTGTTCAACCAAAGAGCTTTGAAGGGGTTTTCACTTTAAACAGCTGTGATACCAGGACTTTGGAGACTTGAAAGCATAACCAGAGCAACAGTGTGTATTGTTATCAAAACTGTCCTGAGAAAGTTTGGTCACATATGTATAGCTGCTGTGATTATTCAGTGGGTGAAAAGTGTGTGTGTGCATATGTTTGTACTGTATGCCTGAATATTACCTGTGTGGATATACAGTGAAGAGAACATTAAACTGTGTAGAGTGTATAAAAGTACACATTAATACAGTCTGTTAATTCACGAATTACATTTTAAGACTGATGTTCATGGGAGAGGAAAAAGCAGATGTTTTGAACTACCTCATGCAATTTGACTGAAAAAGAAAAGGCTATCAGGACTGGTACAGCTCTGCAGGAGCTGATGAGTCAGGTGGATAGAGAATAAAGGGAGGTAAGGAAGGAAGGATGGAGCGCACCGATATATCTTGGAAAGCCAGTGAGAGATGGACAGATAGGGGAAGAGGAGGCAAGAACTAAAAGCAGCTCTAAATTGGCGAGGAAGAGATGGTGTGACAGAGAGATGGAGGGATAAAGAGGAGAGGAGGTATGTGAGGGGTGGAAGCACGCAGGGAGGTAAAGGGGGTCACAAGCAGCGAGGAGGGATGGACCGATAGAGGCAGAAGGAAGGAATGGAGAGATGCAGGGAGGAAGATAATTGAAAAAAACCATATACTTACCGAGACATGGTAAAGAGCGATGGAGGCGAGAGGGAGGGAAGAGATGGGCCTCGGAAAGATGAAGCTAAAAAAAGAAGTCAATTCATGACTCTCATCGGGGTCTTCATCAGATAATTTAGATTTAGTCTGAAAAACACTGGTGATTCTCTCTGTGTGTGTGTGTGTGTGTGTGTGTGTGTGTGTGTGTGTGTGTGTGTGTGTGTGTGTGTGTGTGTGTGTGTGTGTGTGTGTGTGTGTGTGTGTGTGTGTGTTTGACATGAAGATTCCAGCGCTGGGTGGGAGACACACTTAAGTTATGTGTAGCGAGTGCGTGAGAAGAGCTTTATGTAAATATGTACATACTTCATGTGAGCGTAACTGAAATTGGAGTCTGGGGGCAGTGCCGGTGCTTTAGAAGAAGATAAGCAGACATAATTAAGAGGCCATTAATAAATGTGTTAATGAGTAACAGAGAGAGGGGGGGGGATCATGTGTAATTGTGCCTGCATGTGTGTGAAGCAGAGAGGGGAGGACACTCACTGTGTGTGTGTGTGTGTCTGTCATATTGCGTATTAGGCGTATCTGCTGGCGGAGATAAGTTATCATTATGAGATATGTCCTGCCTGTGACACATACTCACTGTCATCTCCGCCTCATTTGCATAAAGAGGGCTTTTAGCGATGCCCTTGTACCCTCAATGACAGTATCTCTGCATTAGTCAATACACACACACACACACACACTTACCGCATCCCCACACAGGCACATACACACTTGCATTATCTATTAATAGCTCAACATATAGCTGTGTTTTAATGAAAGGATTTGAAAATACAACATGAGGCCGAAATAAATAGCCTGTTTATTTGTGATAAAATAGTCTGAACTCAAGATTCACTTACTAGGTTTTTATGAAGCTTTCGACCAAGTGGTCGCGTATGGTGAAGACCTCCTACACTGTGGGATGCTCCATGTCAACATGAGTCCGTGAACCCTGATTCAAGTTTGCTCGGAATTATATATTTTGACATTTGTATCGCAGTCATTTCTGTTTGGAAACTTTGAAATTGTTCCAAATTATGATGCGTTTGAGGTCATAGGCATTGACTTGAATCTATCATTTCTTACTTACTTATTTTTATTGCTGGTTCTACAGGAACATATATGCGATTTAGAAACCGTAGTTCATAGTTACAATAATAATTATAATTCAGATTTGGATGGAAAGTTGGAAAGTGTGTGTGTGTGTGTAAGAGCAGGGTCTGAGCCGAAAACACTATGACGAAACATCACACACCATAAAACGCATTATAAGACGCTTTATTTGTGCTATCTACCTTATTTACATGCTCATTTAGTTTCAGTTCAGGTAAACCAGGCAAAGGCTTAACCGAAACTACAAACACTTTTAAAAGATGAAAGAAATTCCCTCGAGACCACGACAAGGCCAAACTGATTTCTGAGAGTTTAATTAGTACTTTTGTAAAAAAAACACAGTGAAGGAGCAGCTTGGATGCAGGCATGTTTTCCTTCATGCAATGACCAAGCATAAACATCGGATTGATTTTTAAAACTTTAATGTACTTGAAGTATACGCACTGTTATCTCTGGAAATATAAGTATTATGTCAGGACTCCTTTTTTGGCAGATACTCAATATTAAATGAGTCTGATCGGTTTCAGGGGAAGGAGACGTGATTGGGACATTTAGATGCCCAATGAACTACTCTGATCCGGTCACAAAAACATGACTGTATTCAGTGAAATCAGTTTCTTTTCCTTGCATGTAGTTGTCCCCCAGTATGACTTATAGACGGATACATTGAATATAACCTTGGGAGTAAAAATGTTTTTATATCTTAGTCATCGCTGTTCTTGCAAAACTGGTGTGTCAAGTGTCGCGTGTCAAGTGCAGTAAGTGAAGCACTGGGACCAGGGAGGAGGGTGGGGTGCGTGCAGGGAGTCACCCGGGGAAACACTGACTGGGCAGTAAAGAAGAGGAGAGTTTACTGCTGTGAATTCATTCTGCCTCCACGGGGAGCGTTTGGTCCTTCCTGCGCTGCTCCATACGCCTTAAATCACAGTGTTCTTTAAAATGAAAGTTACCTTCAGCTTTTGTGGACCACAATGCCCGGGAAGTCGAAGCGGACACATGCGACTAACAACATGCCGTGGAAATAGATTTTCACACCGACGTGTTTAGTTTTGGTCGACTCCTTTGTAAAAGGGATTGGCATTCACTTTGAGAACACTCCCGGGTTTAACGTATAGCCTGGGACACTCCTCTGTGGAAGCCTGAAGCTGCAGCGCCCATACTGTAATCTGTGATGTCAACATGATGTACAGCCTGGAGCTAGTCCACTGACAATGACTTTGTGGACTCACACAATGTTTCTCTGAATGTATACATCCAGACAGGCTTTCTGCTGTGCTATTGTAACCAGTCCAAAAGCACAAGCACTTCTCACAGAGCACTGCCAGAGTCGTCCTGCCGGCGCCAGACAGTCCAATGAATAAATATATACATTGATAATGCTAAATGTATCTTGGCATCCTACCCTAAATGTCCCCTATGTGTAGACGATACATTCACCGTTTTATTTGTCAGTGTGCCAGCCCACGTGTCGACAATCCACCAAAGCAAAAAAACACGAGGCGATAAGGTGTCTGTAGGTGCACATGGTTTATCACCATACGAGTACAAGATGATGAAATTAGGTGCCGACCTCTAGTGGCTGTGAGAGTTATGACGGGAGCGAAGGAGGAAGTCGGGCGACGTTAAATATAGAGAGACAAAGGCCGCGGAGGTCGGAGGTCGTGGTGGATGAAGGGGTCAAACAAACACGGGACAGTCACCCAGGTGACCGCTGTTTGTGTCCCGTGTGAAAGTCAACCGACAGTCATTATGGCTTTACATGTTGGTGTGGGTTGCCAGGTCCTGTGCATACTCCTCCTTTAAACAGCAATTGAGCCGGCGACTAAAAGAAATCTCTGGATCTTGAGGATTCTGGGATCTTCAGTAAGCTCCCACATATCGGTCACATGCTCAGACACTCGCCGCTCAGGATAGTTGAAGCCGTGTTAACATTGGGTCACACCAGTAATTTATTCACTTCTTGACAGACGGTAATTTCAAAGTTCAAAGTTCAAAGTTCAAAGTTCACTTTATTGTCAAAGTTTCCACATGTGTTATGCATACAGAAAATTCGAAATGCCGTTTCTCGCAGTCCCACAGTGTAATATAGACATGAACATATAACATATAATAGAATAAAATAGAATAAAGTTAAGAACATAAGGGCCTAGATAAAGGATTAACAAGTAGCAGCAGAGAATAAAAAGTGACTGGTGCTGGATGAGGGAAGGGTGTGAGGGGGAGTAGATGTCCTGGTATGTTCCATTTGAGGCAGTGGGGAAAGGTGGGTGAGGGGGAGGGTAGAGAGGTCAGGGGAGAGATGGCAGGGGGGGAGAGAGGGGGAGCGAGAGGAGAGAGGGAGGGAGAGAGTTCAGCATCCTGACCGCCTGGTGGAAGAAGCTGTTCCTCAGCCGGGTAGAGCTCGAACGGAGACTGCGGAACCTTCTCCCTGAAGGCAGGAGGCTGAAGAGGCTGTTGGAGGGGTGGGTGGGGTCACACACATCACACCAGACCTGTAGGGTTTAACTGGCTAAGTTCAAAAGAGCTAGCCTAGCGACACTCAGCCTACAAACGACCCATAACTGATGCTCTCTGTCGACGTCAGTGCTACAAATGTTTAGTCTTTGATTATAAGATAACTTCTTCACTAAAGCAACGTTTGCATATATATTAAAATGCTCACAGCGAGAAAGTTTCACTGTAAAATGTTAAACCTCTGACTCCTGTCGGGTGTGAGCGCTGGCTTGTGTCTAACGGCCTCAGCCGGCCGGCTCAGGCGTTATGCAGAGCACCGTTGATGGTGAGTCTAGTTGATTGTCCGATGAAGTGTGTGCATGCTTGAATGGCTTTTTTTATATATATTTTTTAAACTTAACGTGCGTGTGGGATTCGCATGAATCAAAGGAGAACTGATATGTTCAGCACTATGTGCAGTGTAGTAATGCAGGGCTGCAGTCAATCTCATTTTGCACTTGAACATCTCCGTTATCTCTCACACATAATGCACTCGGGTCTTTCCCTTCTTCAGTAAACCTTGCTCCGTTACTTTCATCCTAAGGAAAAGCCTCTGCCTTAAACCCAAACGTAGCTCCACGTGCCAACTTTTATCTCAGGGGTTCTGTACCCTCGCAGGCAGCCCTGCTCTGCTGCGGCGTAATGGAGATACACGACGGCAATAAATAGAATCACTTGCGCCGAGCCAGGCGAGCTGACCCGCCGACAGAGAGGGAAGAAGAGAGGCGCTAAAGGGACGACTGGGAGAAGAAAAACGACAGATGAACAGATGCAGGAGGAGATCACCGGGGCCGGCTGGAGATAATGGGGTTGCCCGGATGGGTTTTAATGGGAGGCCCGTCTCCGTACGCATAAAGGAAATTATCCCCGTCCAGTTCAATAAAGCAGCTTGTGTAATTACAGTGCAGTTTACTAGCTGGAGGGAAATTGAATCACTCAGAACCAGAGCGAGAACGGTGAGGGAGAAAGAAGGGGGGGGGGGGGGGGTAGATAAGCAGGTGAACAAAGAGGAAATTATAAAGAGAGGAAGAGCGGGAAAGAGAGCGTATTGTGGCTTCACTTTTTTATTATTATCTATGTGCAAACCGTGTGTGTGTGTGTGTGTGTGTGTGTGTGTGTGTGTGTGTGTGTGTGTGTGTGTGTGTGTGTGTGTGTGTGTGTGTGTGTGTGTGTGTGTGTGTGTGTGTGTGTGTGTGTGTGTGTGTGTGTGTGTGTGTGTGTGTGTGTGTGTGTGTGTGTGCGCGCTTCCTCTAGTTTGCTGCAGCTGCAGCGGGGGTTGAGCAGAAGAAGCATAGAAACCCGCTGCTCTGCGAGGATAACCCCATCTCGCTCGGTTCAATTTCAGCTGACAAATGAACTGCGCGAACAGCGGCCGGCGACGATTTGACTTCAGGAATATTCTGGTTGGCGGTTTATTGTTTGGTGTCACCGATCAAAGAGCGACTGTACTGGAAGGGGAGCAGCTGCTTCGACGAGACCGGGAAATAATTAGGAGTAACATTCTGTGAACTGCCTGGCATTTCAGTTGATTGCAGAGCTGCCAACGAGAATATAGTGGGATGAGTGTGTGTGTGTGTGTGTGTTTTGGTATGGGGGCATGAATGAATTGAGGACAGACTGGAAGCGAGAGTCTCGGCAAATCAGTTTAATTAAAGAGTACCGATGCATGAGATTAGATTGGGAGCCTATGGTGTAAAGGATATGATTACACAGTGAGAGAGACACAGAGCGGATGGGGAATCATGGCAAGAGATTTGGGGAGAATAACAGAAACCCTCGTCGCTGCAGAGGTAGTTGGTGATGCACAACATGCCGGTCCCGTGGCGCTTCTTAGGTTGCCAGGGCACCCGGGGGTGTTTTCCCTGTCTTGACGATGTGGTGCTCCCCTCGGAGTGAGGTACGCAGCGTGCGCGGTGAAACATCTCAGTCTATCGCTGAGACCCTAATTAGTAGCGTCGTGCAGAATCTGGTGACAAGACGGAACACAACTGCTGCGGGACACACACACACACACACCACACACACACACTCTACTGTATGTCCCATGTCCTTCTTGAGGACATTGAGTCCCACGTTGCACTCCGAGGACAACATTTCTCAGATCCCCGGGTGTCTCTTTTAATGTCATGAAATGAAAAGCATTTGCTGCATGGCGAGCTTACAATCGAGGCATTTCGAGCCATCATGTTTGGGCTACACTGCTTTTCTAACAGTGGGTTTACAGTCACTGCTGCCTTGCTTTAACTCAAGTATCAGACTGAAGTTTACCAGCAGCCAGTTTACATCAGTGACAAGTCAGCTGCAGTAAGATATTATGCTTTGACTTGTAGTGAGGTTTGTTTGCTTGTTTCTTCTTGAAAACCCTGTCCAACCTTCTAAGAAAGACTTTACCTCAAAATGTTTTGTTTTCTTTACTTTCAGCATTTCTCACAAATGTGCTTTGTGCCCTTATTAAAGGAGTACTTTGCCCCTGAACTACAGCTCCCATAGTTTGGGGGCTTTGGGGTATTTAAACAGAAGGTATAATTCCATAGCCGCTGTTATTTTACATCCACCGATGTACTGACAACTGTCTCAGGATTACTTTGATACCGAAAGAAAGTGTGACGATTCTCAGGCAAGTTTTGGAGACATATGGAACATCTTCATTCTAGGATTTCTGAGTGGATTTACAGATGTTCATATACGAACATCTGAGATAGTAAAAGTATCCTCCCAAATCTCAACTGATGCTTTAACAGCGAGCTGAAAGGAAATTTTGGAGTCAGAGAGACGATCACACTACATCACTTAGACGACACTGTTATCATTCAACTTGCAGATGGAAATATCACCGTCTACAATGTACATGACCGCATTGGGGATATGACCTGAAGGGAAAATAAAGCACTGCTGTAGTGGTCGTTGATTTCCTCGATTGGCAGCGGATGCCGACGTAAACTATATAATAGAGAGACAGAGGACGGGGTTGAGCTAGAGGTAGCGGTGCAACGGATCGGATTGGCACAAAAGACAAAATGGAGCAAATATAACTTTTAGAGATCCTGATCACGTTCCTTTGCCACTGATACTAATTGCCGATCACTGATGATCCGTATTGGCAGATACAGATCCCTTTGTTGTTTGATTATAGCAGCTGGGCTACAAGGAGCCGGACTTTTTTTTTTCTTCATAGAAACACACAATGCAAATGATATGCAAATAAAATATTGTATTTGAATGGCTTTAATCAAATCTTGTCATTCGTAGTTTTAATGATGTATTATAATCTGCACACAAATAGATATTAGAGATGAATTATGACGCTATCACACGAGAGAGAGAGGCCCGTGTACACCTTGTGATTTCACAGAAGAAAGCTGACAGTCGTGAGAGAAACATGCACACACACATAAACACAGTCCCAAAGCTCACAATCTCACTTTCATTTGTCATTTTCTAAAACAGTGCGCGTTTGCGTGCGGAAGGACACTAATTGTGATAAGCGTGCTAACCTCGACAACACTCCAACATCAACCTACAGCTTCTTACATGCTGGTCAATAACTTATCTGCAGAGTTGGGTGCCAGCGCTCCGTTAACAACATAGATACATTAACTCAGAGTTAACTTCAATGCATCCTTTTTGTGCAAATGTGTTGGTCATGATCCTAATTTCGTCTTCTTCTCTGTGTTTTCTGTGGGTCGACCAATATACTTTTACGCGTATATTATTTAAATAAAAATAGAATTATTGGAAATAAGTGTAGAAAACGCATCATAACACGACATATGGTGGGATGAAGAATGAATTGATCGCCGAACATTTCTGAATTACAATGTAACGATGCAACTTATCAATATCTGACTTATCTAAAAGCCATTGTCAGCCTGAAACACTGTCAAGTCGGAGCCTCGCACCGAGATATCACAATTAATTCTCCAATGACACCCTGATGTTTAAAAGCACCACACGTAGAGCTGTGAAGTGTTTCTGATAATAATGTGAAAGCAAATTGATTCGTCCTCCTATCAGCGACTCTGGATGGGATCCAAGGGAAGAACTGAGCAAAGAGTCCTTCTGGGTTGTTTAACTTCGACAACGCACGCTCTCTCACACACACACACACACACACACACACACACACACACACACACACACACACACACACACACACACACACACACACACACACACACACACACACACCATCTCTTCTTGAGGACGAGAAACCCACCTGTGTGTGTGTGTGTGTGTGTGTTGCAGGGAGACAGCACTCTGTCATTAACTAATGCACGATGGGGGTACGTGTCTGCCACGACCGGCCTCGCTGAAGTCAGAGGTCGCTGACGCAACAGCACACGAGCCCCTTGTAGGGCCGACTCTGTACCATCCATCTCTGTCAGAGTCTCAGCCAAGAACACGCAAGCATAAATGCATAGGGACGCATAGACATGCATGTCCTATGACCACACACACACACACACACACGGAGCAACCTCATAGCATCTGGTGTCACTTTCACATGAATTTTGTTTGCAGTCCCATGGGAGACAGACAATACTTGGGTGCTTTAAATATTTAGATATAGCAAAGATGGAACTAACTCTTACACTTAATGCACAGGTTTTATTTTTATGAATTTTGGTATTTTTAGCTTCACAGCATTAGATGCAGCTCAGTTTTATAGCCTATTTGTGTTTGAAATGTTCCTTTTTGTTCATAATGAAAGTAGTTCTTCAAAGTGAGCTAAATGCTACCTTAGTCAGGATTTTGTCTGTCTTTCATATTTCCACGACTGTCTGTTCAAAATACAGAATTTTATCCTTTGGGGTGGGGGGTGTAAGAACCGAACCGTGACTTCTGTGTGCCGTTACACACCTAGCATGCACTCTATCCGCTGATCTCACATCCTAATTCTTCAACATGGCAGTGAGTCCCTGAAGTATCAGGACTCCAAACTCAACTTTTCTGCAAATTCTATCCTTTCAGCCAATTAATAACATCAGAGTTGTACACTTTCAGAATTTGGCCAATTTGTGTCTTTTGGGGAGAATTTCTCTCATATTTGATATTTACTTCCTCCACTTGTGTGTTGCTGTGAGTTATGGCATATACTTTAAGTGTCATCTGCAGCGCGTCTATAGACAGGAAATTGGCTTGTATTTGCCTCTAATGGCTCTTAAGGGAATATTCCCAATTATCCCTGTATTGGTCAGCACTTACCAGGAAGAGGAGAAATATAGTCCGGTATTAAAAAGCTCAACGATGTAAGGCGTCGTTAAGAGAGCAGGAAGTAGAGAGAGATAAACTGAGTGTTCAGGAGGAAGGGGGGGAGGGGGCGGGGGGTGTTGGAGAGAGAAGTGTGTGGGTGGAAAGTTTGGTTCCTGGCCACTGACTCTTTTCAGTGTTACAACACCAGGGCCATTGGGGATTGATCTCTCTGCCCGCCTCCCACCCTTTCCTCTCCCTCGGCGATCGCCCTCCGTCTCTTGCTGATTCACTCTTCCCCTCCCTCTGCAAACATATTCACACGCTTTCCTTCCTTACTCCCTAAGTCCTTATTATCCCATCCTCTTTACCTTCCCTTTTTCTTGTCTAATTCCTATTCTACTGTCCCCTCTTCCTCCATTCTTCCTCCTTCTCTTCCTTCCTTCTTATCTCTTTAACTCCTGTCTAACTTTCCATGTCTCATGTCCTCTTCTCTCTCCTTTCCACCTTGATTTTCTAACTCACTTGTTCTCTCTCTCTCTCTCTCTCTCTCTCTCTCTCTCTCTCTCTCTCTCTCTCTCTCTCTCTCTCATTCCCCCTTGCTCATCCAGTCCTTCCTCCCTCCCCCTCAGGTGATATCAGGTCCTGGCCTGGATCCACACTGGGTGGGCGGGGTCTCCCAGCTGATCGTTAATGTAATTAACATCAGTAAAGACTGGTCCTGGGATACTGACAACCTTTTGATTCGCTCAGCTCTCTGTCTTTTCCTCCTTCCACCAGGCCCCTGCAGTGTTATGTTACAAAACAAGCTTCATAATGTAAAGATAAAACACAGTTTGTTTACCTCTATGGCCAGAAAACCAGCTGCTTCCTTTGTGCAGGTTGACAATTAGAGAGCTGACGTCCTGCATCAGTCACCAGCTTCTGTCACCATTCAACACTTCTTGTGTTGACACTGAATGTTTGCACTGGACATCAATTATGAGGTGAAGATGTGTCCACTATGGGCATTATCTCTACTTGTACTGGTCCTGAGCTGCTGGGCCCCCATTAAGTCCAAAAACCCTCCACTGGCTTTGCATTGTGTACACCTTTTCTCATGCTTCAATACTACCTGGCCTCATGATTTGCTGCATGGTAATTTGATTTAACACATGATATAAAATGAAAATATTCCACACGTTAGCATACAACTCAAATGGTAGAGATTTTGACCCGCCTCCTGGCCCTTATGTCAGTGGATATAGTGCTTTAGTGATGCAGACTCTTAAAAGTGGCGACGTTGCGATTCCATGCTGAGTGTCTTACATCACAGGCCGCCAACAATAGTTCCTTTCATGACCACTAAGGCTTCCTAACCTTGACCAAGTAGTTACTGTCTCATAACCATCAGGAAGGCTTCTGGAAGGCACTGACTAATGAAGCCATTTTGCAAGTAGGATGTTGGAAGACAACAAAGCTGTTTTTGGACGTCCTGTCGGCACGGTCACGGTATGATGTAGGGCCGGATCTTTTCTGTTCTTCTGGAGTAGGACTCGTAAGTTCAGCTTTCTCGTCGGTGCTTGATACATTTTCTGTCCTTCTGTGTCTCTCTTCCATTCTCTTTTTGACACGAGGTTAGACCCGTCTCCTTCTCTTTCAGTCATTGCTTTGCTTCTCCTCTCTCTTGGTCTCCACATCTGTCTGTTTGCTTCCCCTGCGGGTATCCTTCTTTCAGCTCTTTCTAAACTGTTGTCTTCCTGTCTTGATTTATGCCCACCCTCTTTGTCTCACTCTCTCTCCTTCTCATCCCATTTTCAATCTTGTTCTTTCTCCCCTTTCACCATCTTCCCCTCCGTAGACACTCCCTCTCGCTTCGGAGACGGCTGCTTTTGTTTCTGTCTCTCTGTGACTTAATTATTAGGCCATTCATTTAAGCTTTAAATCATTAAGCTTTAGTGCACAGACGGAAAAGTTCACTCGTTTGCTTTTCTAATTAATCCAACAACGTCTCACTCCCCCTGACCGATACGCGTGTGCCTGCTGTGTCACTTCTACTCTGAGTGGGTCTACTCGCGGACCAATGTCTGGTCCAGCTGCGGTCAGTTTCTCCAGATCTCACCACATACTTGTGTATGTTTATAGTAACCAAAATAATCATAAAGAAACACATTGGGATGAAATGTTCCACACCAATGAACGTAATTATGGCAACATCAGTATTGTTCTGTCAGTTGGTTGTATTCTGACAGTTATGCAATCTACGTATTTCACGTCATTGCTGTATTTAGGATTACATTGCCGGATTTAGGATTACATTGCCGGATTTAGGATTACATTGCCGTATTTAGGATTACATTGCCGGATTTAGGATTACATTGCCGTATTTAGGATTACATTGCCGTATTTAGGATTACATTGCCGGATTTAGGATTACATTGCCGTATTTAGGATTACATTGCCGTATTTAGGACTACATTGCCGTATTTAGAATTACATTGCCGTATTTAGGATTACATTGCCGTATTTAGGACTACATTGCCGTATTTAGAATTACATTGCCGTATTTAGGATTACATTGCCGTATTTAGGACTACATTGCCGTATTTAGGACTACATTGCTGTATTTAGGATTACATTGCCGTATTTAGGACTACGTTGCTGTATTTAGGACTACATTGCTGTATTTAGGATTACATTTGCTGAAAGTAATTAAGCCTTTGGTCTCTCCTCATTGTAATCTTTACATGCATCATATTCATGTTTGTATCATGGCTTCAATGTTGCCCATACTGTACAGACAACATGGATCAGAGCCACTCGTTTTACAATATGGTAATTGTGAGCCCTGAACATAGATTCAGTATTCTTACAGCCAGAGCCCTGAGGTTGACATAAATGAAGACGAATCCCCTTTGTGCGTTCCTCCATCTAGCAGCGCCGCCATTACAGCGGCGGGAAGTCGTAGTGACCCGGTGTCTGCTAACCGTGTTAACTGAGGACTCACAGCCGAACAATATGTGGTTGCGTGCAGTAACTTATGTAAGCGGTTGGCGTAGATAATAAATACAGATGGGTATGTATTTAAAGTTGATTGGAGGCTTTTACGAATACTTCTAGTGTTTCCAGAGTTTGTAAAAGGCAGCTCTCTTCTTCTTGTCTCTACAGTTTATACTATAGCTGCTGTTTGTGTGGTGCCATTGATCTCTTTTCCAGAATACAGACTTTAATATGTCAAAATTAGATTTTCACAGGTGTCAAATTGATCTTCCTTTACCAAGCACTTATTTTTATTATCTACTTAAGCCAATTCCAAAGCCTGGGCTTGTACCTGCTGTTCTTTGGGCTCTTCTTCTCGGTCAGCGTTGTCAGCCCCGTGCACAACTTCTGTCATTTCATATTGAGAAAGAGAGAGAAGCAGTTTGTTTTGAAGGCGTCCCGCCCCTTTCACTCTCCCCCTCCTATGAGGGATGAGGCCACTGGCGGTTCAGAGATGATTGATGGGCCTTGTAAATATCGCCATTGCCATCTAGGCTCTCCCCGCCTTCATACCCATTATTCACTGTCAACTGGGGCCACTGTGAGCCCCTAATTTCATGCAATTTAGCTGTGCACTTAATGTGAATTGGGAAATATGAAAATATGAGAACACATACGGTGCCTCCTCATCAATTTTTTAGCTTAAGGGAAGCAAAAAAAGGCTTTATTGTGGTATGAAAAGGATCTACATAGCATACTCCACTTGTTCTCATTTCAATACAGGCTATGTTATTGCTTTTGTGGCGTCCGTCAAGCGTTTGGATGCAATAAACGCTGGGAGATGAAATACTGGCGGTTGTAAAATCCATATGTCTGTGGATTAATAGCCTCAGGCCGCTCATGCTAGTGGTGAGAAAGACGATATTGGAGTCAGTGGGGAGTAACAAGCTTATTAACTCCGGAGAAAGAGAGAGGAGTGTTTCTGGGACCAGTGTGCAGAAGCATGGCATGTTAAGTAGCAGGAATGTGCCCACAGTGCTATATTTGATTAGAGGGAATTATACCGCAATGACCTTTGTCCACCGTCTGAGCAAGGAGCAGATAAAGCTCACAGTTGATTTTTAGTGCACAAGCGTTGTACAGTGGCAACAGTGCAGGCCAGGACTGTAAAGATCCCACTCCTTTACTGCACCAACAGCATGCAACTGTAAATTGCCGCCGCTTGGTTGCTCTGCCTCGAGGAGTAATTACTTGAAAAATTCAACTGTGCTTTGTTTCCACCTGTCAGGCGGCACAAAGGACAATCTGTCAGCCAGTTGACTGAGAATGTTACAATACGCCTGTTCAATTCTCCTCCACAGCTTACGGATGGACGAAAACAGCCTCAGCACCAGCGTTCAGTCTTCTCATGTAATGTGTAAAGTTTGTCCAAATTTTTATCTTTTGATTTTGAGTTGTAGTCTAGTTTGTTTGTCAGTGAAACTTTTTTTACTTGTGCAATTTGACATTTGTCTCAATTTGACATACTCACTCCTTTTAAAATAGCAACAAGAAAGACTGAAAGTAACAGTAACATCACGCCCACACTAGCTTATGACACCTTTTATAAATGCCTGCGTGTTATAGCAGTTTGTTATAGCAGCTCTTTTGACGGCGCTTCTTCTCTAATTACTGGTGGATTGTCGAGGAATTCAGTCTATGAATTGTGTTCATCCATGAACTGCTTATGCCAGAACATAACTGGCAGACACAGAGTGTTATTAAACGTTACCTTTATTAACAGTGCAACGGGTCAAGCAGCCAAATCAACTTCTGAACATGGGACACTTTCAGGCTGTGGAGGACACCGTCGTACTAATCAGTGTGTGAGACCACAGATGCTCGCAGGTCGTTGAACACAGGACTAGTCTGGTTTTGTTCTCGGAGAAACGGTCATCAGCGACACAGCAGGCTGCACTGGCCTGCTAGATTTGGAAGACTGAACACGGCAGTGGGCAGATCCACAGCTGTGGGAGTCCCTTCATGTTGGAACACGTGAAAGGTGAAGATAAAAAAACATGTTGATTTTCAGTACGTCCAAAGGGAAACGAACCCTCTTACATTGATGCAGGGGCAACTTCAAGAAACCGAGTCTGTCTGAAATCCATACTGCATACAAATATTATGCAGTAGCCTATTCACTGTAGTACACTTGTTTTCATAGTGTACTGTTTCTGTAGTTAGCGTACAGTCTAATTATTAGGTCCATGTAGAGGTCTAATGTAACATCCATGAAATTTGAAACATTGCCTGTAACAGTAGAACTAGTTGCACTTCTTTCTAACTTTCTTCTTCATAAAGTCCAGTGTAGACTGTTATTAACTTTTTGTATCCAGTGTTACCTCCTCAACTATACCAGCAGCTCAGCTTGGTGCGATTCATTCGGGGGTGCAGTGGTGCACGAAGCTGACGATTCTCTCCGATGAAGTTTTTCCAGCTTTAACGCTGCCAAACGCTGAGACGGTTAGTGAACTACAATGGCCATAACTCATCAGTGATGAAGCACATCTGTTCTCCCCGGAGTCCGACCGCGTCGGTGCTGACACGGAGCGTTTAAGACGACGTCTCGGCAAACAGATGGAAGTATAATAATCAGCCATTGTCGCAGTGCCATCAGCTTCAAGTGGTTTGACAGACTTCAGCGCCTGGGAAAAATGTGAATTACCGCGTTTGCTAAATGAAACATCAATAACAAGTCATCAGTGTGTCCCAGAGCTGCGGAAGTGAATGGACTACCTGTGGGAAACACAGAAAGGCAGAGTCTTCTTTCCTTCATCCATCTCATCCTCCATGTCTCTATTTCATCACAGTTTCCTCCTCATCAACCTCTGAACGGCACGCCACTCATTCAGAGTCTGCTGTTAACGGACGTTTTGTTGACACCACTGTTCTCTCCCGTCACCCTCCTCTGTCCACCCTCTTCTGTGCTGATTGGATCTGCGTCTTTGGGATGAGACGGGGAAGAAGAGGGGGAGAGAAAGGAGAGGTCGGGAGGCTCCGAATGACCCTGACCTCCACACCCACAACGGGCCCACTACCTCCATGTCTGGTACTGAACGTTGGCACCGGTCATGGATCGTGACCTGCCGAATCGTCCAAATATGGAAGTAATTCCTAGTGATACTGGGCTGCTGGATCCTAAATAGTGAGAGTACACTTGAGAGGAAAAGTAAGAAAGAGACGGATGGACAGAGGGACGTAGACAAGAATATGTCCAATAATGTCTGTGTGTGAGATGACAGCCAGTCCTTGGCAGACCATCTTTGCTTCATCAGCCAAGCCAATTCTTTTGGAGGTGTCAAACACACACACACACACTAAGTATTGTAGTGTGTGAGGGGGGGGGGGGGGGATAACATTACTGCTGCTATGAAGCATCGGGCAGCCGGAGGGTTCAGGGTGACTTTAATGGTTGAAATTCTTCTGAAGTCAAATTAATCCTGCTCTTTATTAAGGTCACTCTTTAATTGGCATTGAATGTCTGTGGGATTGTGAGCACAAATCCTCATCATGCACGCACACACACACACACACACACACACACGCACACACACACACATCACGGCCTTGTGTTGCAGGATAGGATGCGCTCTGATAACAAATCTCTTGTCTGTTGACTAATGCTGTGATATTCCCAGCATGCCTTCCGGTGTGATTGCAGTCACTACCAGCATGAATTTGTTTCAGCCTCGTGGTTTTAATGTCATTTCAGAGGCTTCTCCACTCTGCCAAGAAGACAACTGCAGGGGAGACTAGCAAAGCTTTGTGTTGGTTTTGGAAAGTCAAATCCGTAGCTTTAATCCACAAATGTCAGAAGGAGCTTTCAAAAGCCTCCTTCAGTTAAACCCTCGGCTGGATTCAGACTTGAACTGGACCAGCGCTTTAGCTTCTAGCCCCTTAACCCTGGATCAGAGACTTCCCTTCATCTGACTCCAACTGATTCAAAGGGCTCACCGCCTTATGGAAATATCATCTGTTCAGGTCTCTGTTTCTTTGTGAAGGCTCTGCACATGCACCAGTAGTCCTGCATGTCCGAGCGGCGCGTCTCGGATCACGGCGTTGTTCTCAGACTGGGATGTGCGGAGGCGGAGTCCCGCTAAAGGTCAACCTCAGCCTCTTTCTGTGCTTTTCTGTGGATTTTTATCTTTTTAGTAGTTACAGCGACTCGATCTCGCTGCCGAGGCCAGAACCTCCAACGAACAGCTTCCAAACATGTCAGAACCAAAGGGGGGATTACACAGCAGCCTTTCCTTGACTAATTCACAGACGTCAAGGCTTATCTCAAATCCTAATGAGCTTCAATTCAACAACTTCTTGAGCTTTGCAGAAAGATCTGTTACCTTTGGAGTAGAATATGTACTCAACAGTCCGTCACCTTCTATTAAAAGTGAAAAGAATCCCGTCCAATTAAGGAGATTGATATGTATGATGGAGAATGTTAAATGTTAATGTTATGCTTGCTGTTAAGGGGATTTAGTACAATAGAATATTCAGAGCTATATGGCATTGATTTAGTAAAATACATAATATAAGGCTTTCATTTAAAGGAGCACTCAGCTGTGTAAGACATTGAGGTCAATTTGCTCTTCATGGAAAAAGTACCACTGAGTGTGTGAAAGCAGTATAATGTCCTCTGGAGGGACTTCTGAGCGTCACATTGAAAAAGACAGGGAGGGGCTACTAAAGGTGTCACCATGCTTCAATCAAAGACAACAAATGTGTTGAAACGTCTCACAGCTACTGAAACTCCCTCATATTTTAATTCAATGACAAATCATCTTTTCATATCATCAAAAAGGAACAATATACTTTCTTTACCCAAGTCTTTGAGGGGGCAAATAAAACACTTTACTCACAGTAAATGACTGTATTTTACCCCGAATGATGGATAAAGACTAACATTACTCAGCAACAGGAACAGCCCCTGTCAGACACCCCCGCCCCCCCCCCCCCCCGTGCGGCCTGAGAAAACACGCTCAACGCAAAACACAAACACGAGGTTTGAGGAAGAAACACCACCTCATCTCTACAGCGATGCTTGGCATGTTCACCCAGACAAATGGCAGCCTGGTGCCTCCGAGTGCACTGAGTAAACGACGACAGTTGGTATTTGAGAGCGGGGTAAACAGACGAGAGGAGACGGTTCATTAAACTTTCAGTATGACGGTTAAGTTGTTGTTGTTTGTTTCTTCAGCCTTTGCCAACTTACATGCAGGAAATGGAGCTCTCTGCTCTGTTTACGTGCACAGCTGGGGTTAGATTACGGGGTGCTCGTGGATTCATGTTTCTAGGTCCACTGATGACCACCTGCTCGCAGAAATAACTAACTTAAACTGGGGCCTGTTCACTTTCAACCATTCCTTTTTAAACAAGAAGAGCATTCGGAGATTCAGGCATTTTAATTTGTGAAAAATATTGCCTGTAGCTTGAGCTTCAGCCTTCAAAAAGTCTAGTCTGGTGTGTTTGAAGTGCTCGCCCTATTGTGGACCGGTGGGCAGCTGCTACAAGCATCCACACACACACACACACACACTGTACACAGATAGTGCAGAAACATCGTGCTTGCCTCAATTTAACCCGTGAAAGACGCTTCTCTTTAGCAGGATCCCATCAATCCTGCTGAAAGCCACACACACACACACACACACACACACACACACACACACACAAGCGCACACACTGTTTGACTATTTCACAGTGCAAATATCAAGACCTGCCACTTGTTTAGTCAATGTGCATACTCAAAGGTAAGGGTGCACTGGTGCATCAATAAAGGTGCACTGACGTGTGTGTGTGTGTGTGTGTGTGTGTGTGTGTGTGTGTGATCCCAGGTTGCTAACGTGTGTTTAACCCTGTGCTTGCTCTGCAGAGCCCCAGCTGAAGGGCATCGTCACACGGCTTTACTGCAGACACGGTTTCTACCTCCAGATGCTGCCGGATGGCACCATGGAAGGCACAAAGGACGAAAGCAGCTCCTTCTGTAAGTGAACGATCAGACGGACAGAGATCAGACGGCTAGTTAGATAAAGGATTGTGTTTCACAGGTCTGCCATGTATACCACCTGCCTCCACGTTAACGGACATTTAGTCGTATATCTCAACACCTGGACAGAATGCAGCATAACACTGATGGCATACTACCTGAATCTGTTTTCCTCCCTTCCCACATTCTCACGTTCGTAACGCACTGTTTTGGGGCGACTATATGCACTCAGCTTGTTACTGCAGTATTTTAAATTCACTTAATGTTAGCAGGGGATCTGAATCGAGACTTAAAGCTCTGCCCATTAGTACAAAAACGTGCTGTGGTCTTCAGATGTACACACACACACACACACACACACACACACCACAACCATGTGAACACACACCTCACTCTGCGAGGGGGGTCTTCACCTGGGTGATTACCGACCAAACGCATCAGATCTCCTGGACTCCCTCCAAACCCTCCCAAAGAGATCAATACTTTATCAAAGGATATCCCTGATGTGGCGACACAGCGTTTTTTCTTTTTCTGTCAAAACACCAGTTTGGATTAAAAAAAACATGAAGCTTGCACAATTTGGGATTTACAATCTACAGAGAGGAGCGAAAAAAAATGAAATCACACTTTAGACTTTCAGCTGTGGTTTCCTCTGTAAAGTTTATATTTCAGCGCGCCGTTGAGATGTCAGCATAGTTGTGACAGCGCTCCCCGGTGGGTCGGGATAGTTACCATCAGTCAGTGGAAGTCACCCCGCAAAGTCTCTGCGTGGCTTTGACTTCTGCTTCGAACAACTATAAATCCATCAGTCCCAGGATCTGGTGTAATGCCGTCCTGGGCTCTTTGCGTTATCAAGGGGGACAGGGTCGGGGGGCTGTTTGACAGGCAAATCCCGTAAAACTCTTTATCGCACGTTTTATCCAGGTGCGCTTTATTTTATGCACTCACGCAGGAATCGCTGCGTGATTGACATCATTGTAACCGAGTATCAATCAGCAGCACAATCACCTCCCTGACTGCGTAGAATATTGAAAGGGCAGAAACTGCTGTGTGAGCGTGTACTGTAACGCACTCACTGTCGGGCTTATCTTCAGCAGACGCTCCTCAGTGAAATGCAAACTGGCCTGGGACCAGACCGCTTTCAATTTCAGTGCATTTCCATTTCCTCTCTTTCCTTTAGCAAGCATGTTGTGTGACCTCCACTGACCACTTCCCCCTCTGTTTATTGCATGCATTCTGACCCCACTGCTGGGTGTGAATTTGATGAAATGCACCTCGTAAGCAAGATGTCAGCTTACATGCAGGTCTGAAGACTAGCTGGAACACTGAACCCCTTTGTCAAGACACATTTAAGGTAATAAAACAAGCCCTTATGTCATGTCAGTTAATATCCTGCTTTAGTGGTATTCCCATATACATTTATGATTAATCATATGACCATAAAGTACCACACAGTAACCTCTGAGCTTTTCCAGCCCCTTGACGTCTGGGACAGTTGGTAATCCAGCCTTTCACCAAGGTTTATTCTTCATCCCCTGTTAAATGACATGTTTAGTTTCATCGTAAAGGTTTTGATGTGATTGGTATGATAACATCGTACTCACAAGACCAATTGTAACCCAGTCTATCCGGGTCATCTAAACCTGAATCCGCACTGCTGCAGCATCCGCTGGCGTGCACAGTGTTTACATTCTGTGGCAGCTCACAGAATCCCAGACGGCTGCTTTTATTTGTCTACCTCACGCAAACTATTGACGGGGCGCTGACACTGGGTCAGTGGACGCCGGATGCATTTTTGAGACAAAATAAGATCCTGAAGCATGCGATCTTAATGCAACGTGTAACCTTCCACATCCCTTCGTCTCCTCAGAATATATGTGTGTGTGCAGACATCACTGCGGTGTTCGCAGAGAAGACCAAAAAGAAAAGGGCCAAATCAGCAGTAAAATGGGATAAATAATTAACAGTGTGATTCATATTTGAGGCCCTCGCCCTGATGGAGTTCATGGCTAAAAGTGCGGTACTGATCTGAACAAAAAGTGGTGCAACTCAAATTGCAAACACAAAAAATCTCCAAAGTACAGTTGACCTTTTAAAGACTTCGTGCCGGAATCGCAGCCCCCCCCCCCCCCCCCTCTGACCCTGACTGCTACTGTGACCCGCTGTAGTGACGCCAAACGACCGAGCTGCAGGTTCATGGTCACACAGGAGGACTTGATACCCCTCTGACCGCCTCTCGTCACCTCCCTTTCTGGGCTACCCGGCATCACAGCAGCTGCCTTCACCTCCGGAGAGGTTGTGTGGAGACAAAAGTTACAAAGAAGCCCGGAGGGGATGGAGCAGAACAAAAAGTGACAAGTGTTTTTTGAACTGCCTTGCAATACTTTAAAAAAACAACAACTAAGATCCCTCAGGGCTTCCATAACTAGGCGATATAGGAAGTTGTCACAAAGCTGAAAGCGATTGTATATTAAAGCAAAAACCGACAAAAGGGAAGGAAACGGAGAATAAGAGGATCAGAGCGGAGAAGCAGAAAGAGGTCAGAGAAAACTGAGCCAGCAAGACAAGACGGGCGGGCAGAGGAAGAGAGAGGAAGTGAGAGGGAGGGGAGGAATGAGAGGATGACAGAGAGAAAAGGGAGAGAGAAAGAGGGGGGGGGGGCGGGGGGGGGGGGGCAGAAGGAGCAGCTGGCACACAGCTGATGGCTCCTCAATCATTGTGTCTCCCCCCTCTGGTGGGAGGTCAGAGGAGCTGCCACCCCCTCCTCCCACCCTGCTCCTCTCTCCTCTGCTCTTGGCTCCTCCGAGCTGTTATGTAATAAAGCTGGAAGAGGGAGGAAAGCAGGGAGACGAGCGCGGTGAGATTCATATCTATGTATCTATGTATTGAGGCAGAATGCGCCATTAAAGGACTGTACTACGTTTGCCCGATTCAGCACTTAAATGAATCACACCATTATCCTAAGTACTGTGAAGACTTTTTTTCTTAACACCTAAGCAGCCTTAGGTGTTAAATCATTCCAGTCCATCGTGAAATGCAGCTTTTGAAGACCTAAAAGTAATGGATTCCTCAGTGCGTGCTATGTTGACTGAATGTCAGAGTCAGCCGAAACATTGTAAAATGTTTCCTGCTCTCATATTTTACATTACAATAATTTAACGACTTACAATTCAGATTCTATCACAATCATCCACAGCTACGGGAGCAATTTTGGGGTTCAGCGTCTTGCTCAAGGACACGTCGACATGCGGAGCCGGGGATCGAACCGTCGATCCTCTGATTGAAGGACGGCCCTGCTGTTGGACACGTAGTGGGGTAGAAACTCTGCACATTGTGTCAGTAAGTTAAGCAAGTCTCTTAGTTTACAAACTTGCTTTCATCATTGGAGACTATGGTTAGTGAGGTCCAAAAATAAAAGCATGCTTAAAAATACCCAAAATACAGCAATAGGCATTGGAAAATGTTCAAAATATTTTGCTTATTTGAAAATGTTATTTCATATTTTAAAAGAATGAAAACATAGGAAACAAAAAAACCTGTTATAAATTTCCATTTGGCCCCTTTGGAGGTTGGGAATCACAGCGTTAAAGCCACAGAAAACCTGGTTTAAAATCTGAAGTTTTTCTCTCTAACATTAAATATTAATGACTGAATAAACAACAATGAACAAAATGTCCTTATTTAATATTTTATTTTGAGTTTTGAGTGACTAACTGTCATAAGCAGACAACCACATATGTGATTCAAATGTAGCTAAAGTCCAGATGTGTGCCATAGGGCCAAGTATTAGCTTAATCAAACACACTACAGATGCAGTGACAACAGTAACAAAGGTGAGTCGAGGACAGAGCAGCGGTTTGGAGGGTTCAGGCGCTAAACACATCGATTAAACACGGGGAAGGAAACAGATTCCAAAGGTGCTGAAGGAAGATTAAAAAATACACAAAAGAAAAGCCCCGAGAGAATAAAGGCACCGAGCGAGCGATGAGGGATGGAGCTGCTGGTGTGATTGTCACTGGATTTGGTCTCTTTCTGAATTCTGCAGAGAGGGAAACACATTCAAAGACTCCAAAGGCCAGATGAGGGGAAACTTCGCTCTGTGCATTCAAGGAGGAAGAAATGTGAACATCGAAAGCAACCGCTCTCTCAGCCAGATGATGGTGGGGGGGGGGGGGGGGAGGAGAGGGAGCAGCATGAAGAATACCAAACGGGGGAGACGCGAGGATGGAGGAGGCAGAGAAGAGAAGGCTGCAGGGTGAAATAGGACAAAGATGAACGGACGCTGATGGAGAAGTATCGGCTTCACAGGGCGGGCAGAACGACAGCAGGCGACGAGGGAATTGGAAGAGAACAAATAAGGAAGAAAAATGTAGAAAAAAAACCCAGCGTGAGATAAGACAAAGGTTGTTAATTCATTGGGGGGGGGGGGTTAAAAGACAGAAAGCTCAGAGAAAAGAGAGGAGTAGAGGAGACGGATGGACCTAGAGGAAGACAGATAAAGGCTCTGAGGAATGGGCTCTGGAGAGGGAAGCCTGGGGGAGCAGGTGCAAGTTAAATTACAGGAGAGAGAAAGTAGTTGTCTTGTCATCAGAGTCATCGACCACGAGGGAAATCAGGCGTGAAGCTCCTCTACAAGCCGTTTAATCTACTATTGAGTCTCGCGCTCATTTTTTACAACACAAACGACAGTGTGTGAACGGAGAGTGGCTGTTTTATTTGTTGCCAATGCAGATCAACTCGTTTGTATCGGCTCAAGGGCCGTTCTGACTGATCCCAGCGCAGTAGTCCGTCCTGTTTCAAGATGTTCATTTAGATTAAGGGACTGTCATGGGATCAGGGTGATGTAGGTATGAACCATGGATATCTTATATTACCTTTGCAAGCCATGGTTTTTATTATTTTGGATGCTAATTATTTATAGAACATAGATTTACCATGACAATGGGCGAGAAGGGGCAACAAGGCCTCTATTATTTATATTCATAGACATATCTACTGGTATTAACTCTTAATAGCCTTTCTATACAGATCATCTTGACATGAGCTTTGTCCCCATTCCATACCACACACTCACAATATAAGCATTCTCAAACTCAGTGTGCATACTAAATGGCCTTTGACTTTAAGCTTAAATGGTAGTTGAGGTCAAAGGTCACAGTTTGATTGACGTTAGTTGGCGGCCATTTTGCATTATTTCCCGTTGGTAATGTATGGTCACATAAAATATGTCTATCAGTCTGGTAGACTGATAGACTGATATGTTACGAATTGGTTAGATTTAAGAAAATCAAACCAATCAATGGGAACGTTTGGTTTGGTTGCGTATGTTTTTAAGTCAACGTTGACTTTTACTTTCACATGGGAACCGAGCAGCGGACTTAACCGACCTGCTCCCGATGTGGACTTTCTTCATAATGCATTACCTGACTTCCTCCTCGTCTCCTGCCATAGTTACCTCGGTCATCAGATACTAAAAGGGCTTCATGGAGGCAAATAGTTTGACGTGTTGGTCCGTTGACCAAACCGCCGTATTTAATGAGCTGGGAATCAGAACGGTTTGTAAAAGACTTTGAATGTATTCACTGAAACTACAGCATGCTGTCCTGTGTGTTTAGTTTTTGGTCCATACAACATAAACTGAGTATGCAGTGTGGAACTAGGTCATGTCTACCTACTACTTTCATTTTGAGGCTATAGAAAGGAAATTTGAATTTCAACTACGTTCAGTCTGGTTTGAGTTGCTTCTTTGAACTGCGGGCAACAATAGGAGGAGGAGGAGGAGGAGGAGGAGGAGGAGGAGGAGGAGGAGGAGGAGGAGGAGGAGGAGGAGGAGGAGGAGGAGGAGGAGGAGGAGGAGGAGGAGGAGGAGGAGGAGGAGGAGGAGGAGGAGGAGGAGGCTACTGATTCCATCATCGACAGCGATCATCCACTTGGTTCAACTTGAGGAGTCTGTGCCGGCTGATGCACTGACCACCCAGTTTACAGGACACTTTCACGAGACCCTCTCACCCCATCTCTACTTTCTGCTTGTTTATTTGCTGTGTTGATGATCACAAGCCTCAAATTGACTCGTGGGATTGATTTGGCAACACCCTCCTCCCTCCCCTTCATTTCCCTCCTCTCCCTCTCCCTCCCTCTGTCTCTCCCTCAAAGGACTTTTGATTAATCCAGCGACCTCCTCTGTGAGTTGCAGAGGAAGAAGAGCGAGTCCAAACTGAAGGACGGAGAGACAAGGATGAGGGGAAACGGGATCAAAAGAGTGTAGGGCTGTACCGAAAAGGCCCAAAGCTTCCAAGCCTCATTCATAACGTCAGAATCAACATTCGAATGATGCGGGGCTTTCGCTGTTTGTTTTTTTTACGGGTGATGACGTCTGAAAATATGACAACAGACATTTAAAACGTCATGGAAAACCTCAGGACACGCCTGGAATGTTACCGAGCTAATAAAGCTAACATTAGTTTCATGGCTCGGTTGAAAGCTGGCTTTTTAATGTTTCCAGCGGACCAGTATGAAAACAAGAACTCTTGTGTGCGTCTCGGTGTGCAGCAGGTTACGTCGGGTCACCAGCACCACAGCAAAGGCTGCTGAAAGAGAGCGAGGGAACAAGAGTGAAGGGAAAGGAGGAGGCAGTCGATGTGTTCGCGCCCCGCTCTATTTGTCATCCCGGCCGTGGTCTTTGGTGACACCTTGTTCATTTGCGAAAGCGACTGTTTGAGATGCAGGGATCGATCGAGCAAATAGAAGCAGGGCCCTGAGGATAGAGGGGGGGGGGGGGGGGGGCACACATCACCATCTCTCTGTGTTTGGTGTCATTTATACTGCAGTGGTGGCCAGCGGGCCACATCAGCATCACGGTCGCCCTCAAAGGGCCGGTTGTAACTGTAAGACTGTATAACTAAGTTCTCCTAACATATTGTTAAATAACTCTCTCTGCATTTGATTATTGTTTATTCAAGTGTAAAAATATTGTACATGCAGTTATATAAATGAAAAATGACATTTAAACACATTTCTGTTATTATAACATAAATCATTTTAATTGCGGGTTAAGAAACTCACATGACTCTATCGAAGATCAAACTATGAAAGAAAATAACAAAGACAAATATCAAACACAAGTTATGACATTAACTTTGTTCAAAGCTGTTTGTTCACCTCTCTGCATCACTAATGTTCCTCCCTGTCGTCGTCCTGCATGGCAGCTACATCCAAGAGCTGCTCACTGAGAGTCAGGTCTGATGAACATGGATAGATGATGTATCCGTGTTGTCTGTGCTTTCATCAACAGTTCATTACAAACACAAGTACCTGCTCGTCTCTTAGCTGCTGTGTTGTTAGATTGCTGCTAGTTCATGAACTCGGTCTGCGATGGTGTTTCTTCACAAACTGACATTTGTAAAAGTCTGTATCTGGTCGGAGCTCTGCTCACACACCTTCAGCATGCACTGGGCTGTAGCTGTGTAAATATATTCAGCTGTGATTGCAGTCTGCCTTTTAATTCTTGGACAGTTTGATGTTTTTCTTGGAGGCTAAATTTAGCTCCGTGTTTGGTGTCAAAATGCCGACGTGAATTGTATCCTTCATCACCGACACGCCTCATAACACAGAAGACAGACCCGTTTTTCTCCTTGAAGCACAAACATGTATTCGCTTTCCCATCTTTCATTACATTTTCTTCCCTCTGCATCAATTTTTCTCTTCGTGGACATTTTGGGATTATTTGTCGATCTTTTTCAATCGTTGGAAAACCACTTTTCGGGCTGTTGCCTCTCCTGTCCACCTGTTGTGATAGTTTTAATGTCGGAACACAGACAACATGCTTTCTCATAATTTCAACTTTCTATCTCATAATTTCGACCATGGGGGTACTTTTATTTTGAAGTCTAACTTTTAATTATTTTTTATTTTTTATTTATTTATTGCTGGGGGATTCGCGGGCCACATAAAATGACGTGGCGGGCCGGATTCGGCCCGCGGGCCTTGAGTTTGACACACATGTTCTAGACGGTTAACATTAAATTGAAGAACTCTCTTCCCTCTTAGTCCACACGTTGCATTAATAGAATCCAAGATTCTAAGTTTTCCTCATATACAATGCATGCTTTTTTTAAAATAAAGTTTGCTTAAATACTTCACTTCGACACTCAATAGTTCTCACAAGGTTTGGGTTTGTCATCATGGCCACCATTGACTTTCTATCTCCATCTGATAACTTAACTTCCATCCATTATGTTGGCAGAGTTTTTGATTTGAAATT
This sequence comes from Melanostigma gelatinosum, assembly GCF_949748355.1. Lineage (NCBI taxonomy): Eukaryota > Metazoa > Chordata > Actinopteri > Perciformes > Zoarcidae > Melanostigma > Melanostigma gelatinosum. The sequence goes on from NC_136656.1 coordinate 11,887,044, forward strand.
GATTTGTTTAATAGCAGCTCATGGCGCCACGAATCTAAAACACGCTCCTGAGACTTCATTTGTCATCTGTAAAAAGAGATTCATCATTTTGACAACCCCGCTGTCACTTTAATAATGCATTCTTGTAATTTGTCAAAAAAAAAAGCATATTAAGCTGCAAACTGCATCACAGTGATGCTGGTTGGAGTATTTCTGACCAAAATTATAATTATATTAAAAGCTGATGCCAAGAGAGCTTTGTCTGCTGGTGACTTTAAAAAGTTCTGGTAGCCAATTATTTATGATTTCATTATGTTGGACCCGTGCAAACTTGATGTTTCCCACAATGTTGAAATATTAAATAGTTTAATTGTTGCTGTTCTTCAACAGCTGTGCTCTGTGAGTCTTTCTCATCGCAGATCTAATCCCAGCGCTTCAGGGACTTTAATTGTGGCGCCAGCGTTTGGTCATCATGACAGTGTGACCGCAGAGCAGCTGGTGTTTTGTCAGTATCACTCAACTCCCCGTGTCACATCTTATAAAGCACTTCTGGATGGCACACACTCCAGAGGGCTGAGAGGGATGCGAGTGCACACACACACACACACACACACACACACACACACACACACACACACACACCGGCGAGCACAGAAGCGTATTTGGACGGAGGAGCACCCAACAAATGACATGCAGGCAAACCCGACTTCAGACAACAGGTTGAAACACTGTGTGTGTGTGTGTGCGCCGCTCCAGTGGCTGAGTTGAAGTTAGTTTATATGGAGAGCTATGCACATAAGAAATCCAAGGTTCCATAGGAAGGGGCTTCAACAAACTGCTGTTCACTGTGTCGGGACAGAGGGAAATGAATTCTAAGCAGGCTCAGGTGATGCCACTTTCTAATGTACTGAATTGTTAAAGCTCTCTGCTAAGCCGTGCTCTCTCTATCTGCCTCTCGCTCGCCAGCGAGGGACTTCTCCGTACGGTCTCTCCCAGCTTTTGCCTGACCTCCGGTGTACCAGCAACCAGACTTTATACCTCCTAAATATCCCTCCCCTAATCCTTCCCTGCCTCTCCCGCCCTCCTTTTCACACGCACTTTCCATTCCCCGCCTCTGACAGATATACTGTACAACAGGGAGGATGGAAACGGGAGACAGATGGAAAGCAATTGTCTTTTTATGCCAACGAGGAAGCACTTAGGAGAGAGAATGATCGCTCTAACACCAGTCCTCCCTTTCTGTTTTGTGTTTTTTTTTCCAGTGCAGTTCAACTTGATTCCTGTGGGGCTCAGGATAGTGGCCATCCAGAGCACCAAGACTGGGCTTTACGTTGCCATGAACAGCGAGGGCTACCTCTACACGTCGGTACGGTCAGCGCACTCAGTACAGTCAGGCTGTGAGCCTTTACAGACTTCCATCGTGACGTGTGGTGAACAGCTCACAGCAGGAGGGAGGATGAAGCCCATATTCTCCATCGTGCAGAGTGTGAGGCCGCTGGGCTAATGCTTCACAATACAAACCACATCACCATTAATACATAGCACACTCTCCCCAGGCTGCATTCACAATACATGTGCAGTGTGTTGTGAGAATTCAAATGAAGTTGTTTAGAAACACCATTAGCTTATTAGCATCCAGATTGTAATGTATTTGGGTTTGTAAAAAAAAAGAGGAACATGACTTACAAATGTTGCGTTTTCTCTGCAGTTGTACAGCGCGGCTCTGGTTGTTAATGCCTGGTTTGTCATTATGTTGGTTTCACAGGTACTTATACATCAGATATCATAACAGCAGCGTATGCAGGTTATGCTGACTATCACCAGGGACAGCATGAGAGTCAGCATGAGAGTCCATATACCATATACTTACTATTTATTTTCTCAAGCTTTCAACCTCACCTGACAGTCTTCCTCCTGTTCTTCTCTCTTTTTTTGTCAATCTACGTTTTTAATTATCAAAATATTTTTTTATTGTAATACTGAGTGAACGCTCTAATTTTATTTTGTTATTTGCACCAGGTCATTTTCATTTGGGGACGTGTCCCCTTGTATAAAGTCACCCGATGAGCAGTGTAGGCTACTATGCTCACTACACACATAGCGTCACATGACACAGGTTGAGGACCTGGTTCCCTTCTGCTCGCACACTTGACGGGCTGAGTCGGTGACGTCTGAAACTGTGTGCCAGCTTCCCTTCACTTGTGCTCTGCAACTTGTGAAGCGGCTCATACCGTGCTTCCACAGAGTTGTTTCGCATTGACGTGCAGAGAGATGAGGCACAGATTTGGGAGGTAGATGGAAGAATAGACAAAGACAGAGAGGGTGGATCAGAGTGCACTCGACCAGGATGCAGGGAAAAAGCTCTCTTCTTTTGTTCCAGCCTGTCTCCTCTTGGCACGCTGGCAAAGTGTGCGAGATCTTGTTTGAAGTGCATCACTGCGCTCACTTCAAAGTCCATCTAACGCTGCCTGCGTGCGCACTGCCAGAGACGAGGAGATACAGGGTTTCTATCGGGTGGAACGATGGGAAATGAGCCTGGAAAGAACACACATACACTAGTATACACAAAGTGTGCCGCCGCCAGTACAGTATGCGAACATCATCCTGCACACTGCTTAATGTCTGTCCTTAATTCTAGCAGCTTTTACCTTTGCACACCATACATTGCAGTGAGATGTAGCAGAAGTCTTGATTGTTCAACGCCCTTCTTGGTCCAGAAATCACATAACGTGACTTAAAGTAGTTTGCAAGTCTGGCTTGGACTGAGATCTGGTTCTTGAGGTTTATGTAAGTTTTTTTTATTTCCTCATGAATGTCCAGTCAATGAACCTTTACTAGAAATTCAATATATATGTATAACAACAACACAGCGTCTCACAAATTTGAAATAAATCATGTAAAATTGTGTTTTTTTTCGTTTAGTGAAGCCTGCTTGTCCCGAATATACAATACAGGAGCAAAGTTTATAGTTAATCATAAAATTATTAACATACAAAAAGTCTTTAGTAGTGTAGCGTAGTATATTTAGAAGTAACCCCAATCCATATTTTACCGAACTCTAAACCCTAAAACCCCAACCCAGAACCAAACGTTCCCCTAATGAGGCCCAGAGAACGGTGCTCGGACACGACCTTTTCAGGGCTCGGGGCATGTTTTGCGCCGGCTGCCCTCAGGGTCCGGAGAGAGGCCGAGCAGAGCATCGAACACTCTGTTACGCAACCGTTAGCATGTGCAGGGAACGAGGGCCCTGCATCGTCCCCTGAAGGCTGCGGGGGACTTTAGCAAGCTGTCAAAGAAATAACCTCAGTGTAAAATCTTTACCTGGACGTGTAGACATTGTCTGAAAATAGTTTGGTGCCATTTTCTCCTAATTTACTCAAACTGCAGCTTGACATATTTGGTGTCTTTAGAAACAATGATTTCTTCTGGAAGTGAAAATAAATGTGTCTGTAGATTAAACAGAACGTGAGTCATGATGCGTTGATCATGACTCACGGGTTGAGGCTGAATATGTTCCTCTGAATGAAGTGGGAGAATTGATCAGACCATATATATATATATATATATATATATATATATATATATATATATATATATATATATATATATATATATATATATATATATATATATATATATATATGATTTGCAAATACTTTCACAATGCTAAATACTTGAATTTATAGTGTTTTCCTGATTATGTTGATTAAAATTGTAATTCAGTCGTATGAAAGTCATGTCTAGTCTGACAGTTACAACCACATTTGCTCTCAGGCTCAAATCAAAGAGTATATTCCCGAAGGAACCCAAAGACATGTTAGCCCACTGTTTCCTCGTACACTTTCTGTAGCAATAACAAAAGGCTCACCTTGGCTGCGGCAGTGTCCAGTGGTTACTCAGCATTCATCTTTCATTAATCTTTCTGTGGCAGGCGTATTCCCTCTGCATCCACACACACACAAGCAGATAATTACAACCCTTATTTAAAGGATTTGAAAATGAAGTACCCTCTCTCCCAGCTGTACTTTTGCCAGTAATGGCTCAGAGGATAGAGGGAAGTAGTTTCCCAGCGTGGCCCTCTTAAGCCCCATCGTTTATCTTTATTCATCAGTTGCATCATTCTTATTTAAAGCTCTTTGTTGTTGTTTTCTTTTAGTGTTATCTTCAGTAGTCTCTGTTCTTATTTATATTATCTACTCCTCTGCTGCCACTTCCCGAGGGTCACTGAAATTCCATCTAATCACCTCATCTAATTGAATGATGTCACCTTCTGTACATATCTGTTGTGACCTCTGTTTATCTTGCGAGCTAATTAAACAACCTGAAACATAGCGCATACAGTGTTGTTCCGGGAAATGTGCTTGATCATGTTTTCACTTTTCTTTTGTTGTTAAACCTCGTCTGCTGTATGAGAAATGATTCAGTAAATATGGCCTCCAGGAAGAAAACAAGTGATTGAAGGCCCTTAAGCAAGATGTTCTTCTCCCTGTTTAATCCATAGGGAGGTCAGAGGTCAGGGAGAGCTACAGAACTGCAGTCCTTGATCTTCTGGAGATTTTGTTTCTCGCGCAATGACGCAGCAAGTTTTTTGAAACCAGGGTCCATTAGTAGAAATATAGTTCTTAGCCTTCCATGAAATGGATGTCCAGTGGGAATCGGTGCTTCCGTTAGCAAGCTGAGGTGACCTACCAAATGCTGACTGATGTATGGGACAGTTGGCCGAAATCGCTAACGGTTGACGGCTAACGTCAGAGTAAGACATGAAGAAGTTACAGGGCATGTCTTCTAGGAGAGTCAGTCAACTCCTGCCATGGGAAGCACCCATCCAGAGGCCTGAAGAATTCAAGGAATCAAATTCCAGTTGGAATTAAACACACAGCAAATATCTCTGTACTTCAGTTTACAGTGGTGTTTCCCCTGCAAACACGCGGCATGAATTATTGATAATCCCCAACTCCCCTCTTTGGCTACGTTTAACCAGACACCACACTCAAACCCCCAGACATGTTTAACCAGGCTGCAGCGGAAGCAGCTCCTGCCAGGACGAGGGGAAAAGAAATAAACAGGACTGACTGAAGAGGGATGAACTTTCCGCTCTCGCTCTCTCGTGCTGATTCACCTGCCCTCAGCGAAGAAGCAGGCAACCACACATCCCCGTTTAACCCAGAGAGCTGTTTAAGGATCACCCATGCAACCCGTCATGAAGCACTCGGGGGGGAGACGGGGAAAGAAAACAACAAAGTAATCGACCGTAGAGGAAAGAGAACTCTCTTCTAACTCCTTAATCTCGTGGTGGATTTGCGGGTTGGTAAATAAAGAGGAGTGAGCGCTAAATGATGGTGCGAATGTCCTCTTTGTCCTCACACGAGCCTCTTGTTTCGGGAGGATGAAACGAGATGATCATGGAGGCGAGACGGAGAGCGGGGGAGTGAGTCACTGCGAGGCATCCGTTGTTCTCCATGTACATTAAAAGGTGAAGGATGGAAATGGACACACGATGTAAAGCTGCCTCGCGTGTGTGTGTGTGTGTGTGTGTGCATGCAACACGTATATATGTGAATCTGTATTCAAGGCTCCTCAAACTCCTTGAGGATAAGAAGGGGGTGGCGGGACAAAGTGATGGACAGGACAGGCTGCATGTTACCACTATTAATAACAAACGGGGCTGATTGTAGTCACTGTCTAGAGAGGAGCAGCAAAGGATGCTGGGACGGAGAGAGGGAGAGAAGGATGGCCTGACAGACCCAGACTGGTAGAGAACATAACGTCTCCGCTGGGAACATGCTCCCCCCCCTCACTTGTCCAGCTTTTACTCGCCTGTCAGTCTGTCTTGCTCCCTGTTCGGCCATTTGTGTCTGTCGGCCTCTCTGGTGGTTTGTCTTTTTCCTCTCCTCCACCATCACTGCTTTCCTCCCTTGCTTTTGTGTGACCCTCTTCCATTCTGAATATATAGCCCCGCCTCGCTGTGTCCTTTATCTGCTGCCCTTGTCCTCGCGCTGTCCTCTGCCTCTCTGTTCTCCTTTCCCCTCTCTCACTTTGTCCTCCGCCTCCTCGTCCTGAACCCTCTCCCCCTTGCTGGCAGCCCCGCCCCTCCCACATTTGAATTCTTCCCACTCTTTATTCCACCATTCCATTAACTGCATCCTGTCCGCCGTCTCTCAACTATAATGGGACTCCATGGCACTCGGCTTGTGGAGCTCAATGGTCTTTCAACCGAAGTTCCGACATGCAACCGATCACAACGAGGTCTGTGGATCGTCTTCTGGAGAGAGACGTTTGCTGTTGAGTTTTTCAAATGTATTTTATTGTCGCTGTGAGCACCACAAGCCAAGAGCCATACAGTCGAGAGAAGGCAGAGAGAAGCTGCTGCCTTGATCGGTTAGTTTGTGTTATTGTTTGACTTTGGTGTTTTCATGAGTTTGTTCGGATTCACCAAAGACACACAATAACACAAACCAACCAACCAATCGAGCCAACAGTAGACCAGCCGCTCCTGTGTTCTGCGAGGTGTAGTCACGGTATTTGTCATTGGTGGCTTTAAAGAGAGCATAGATGGATATAGCGGCTTTAGTTCCCCGTAAAGAAACTACATATAGTGCACACTTACCGTACACTGATATTGATTCTGTTAGGTGTCTAAAACACGTTTTCCCTGCTGCCCCTGTTCACAGCAGTACATCACCGCCAACAACAGTGGATAATACACTGACTATGGATGAGTACCTCAAACAACCCCACTTTAAAAAAAGCAAACTCCCTTTAAAGTTGACCAGACTGGGGACAGCTATAGTGTGAGAGGAAAGACTGAGCATCCTTTCTCCCAGATCACCACTCGGTCCCTCTGATTGACCTGCATCTATACACTTCAACATTGCCGCAGTTCAGTGATAGTAACTGACTCTGTGGCGGTAACGTGCAGGAACGGAAACCTTTTCACTGCAGCACTGTTTAGTCCAGCTGTAAGAGGCCAGGTGGGATGTGTGTGTCCATCTGTCTTCACACATCCCCAACAGCACACTCCTCTTCATCATTGCCTCTGCAGTACCTTTATTCATCTGGTCGCCGTACATTCTTTTCATACCTCACCTTCTGCCTTTCTTTTCATCATGCTTGGCACCCTACAAATCACTAAAGAGCAAATAATCGTTTGTGGTCACCAGTCATCTATCCACTTTGTCTCCAGGACGTTGGGCACAATGAAGGGTCTTTGGAGATCTCGATATTATTACTATAAAGATAAGGACCAGGTCTATGCAATAGCTGCTCAATGGTCCTGGAGCACCAGGGCACTCGGGAGTAGCTTAGCAGAGGTTAATGATGGGGGTCGGGTAGGGGGGGAGGGGGGACTCCCTGTCATGGCTCCATTGTTTGAGGCGCTGGGACCCGCTTACCTATGGGCACCTCCTGAAAATTGCTTTCTGATAAAAATAGTGCTCAGCCGCGGACCTGGCCCACTTTATTAGCCGTGTGCTCTGGAAAAGCCTCGTGGGTAGAGGGATGGCAGTGGGGGGGGGGGGGGTGTGTTTTTTTTTAAAGGTTGCCAAAGGCGTACGGCAAAAAAAAAAGTGAACCTGTGGACACACACACTCTCCCCTGTGCAATTTAGCCACCCTCCACATCCCCACCAGCACACATGTGCAGCCAGATATAAACAATCTGACAGAGGCAGGCTGACATAATTGGGCCGGACTCAGATACCCGGGACCAGCTCTGGCCACACTTCACCAAGTAGACGGGGGAAAGTTGGGCAGAGTAGAACTTAAGTCGGCCGGATGACATTGTGGATCTGCACTCGGAGGATAAACAAACACACACCTCCACTTACTGAGAATCATTGGTGGGGTGGAAGGGAGGCAGAAAGAAAAACCCATTTGCTGCCGGGTTTTTCTCTCTCGTCAATTCAGGAGAGAGACAAACAGCCACAGCAATGTGTATCCAGAGCATGTTGGGATACCTGAGGAGAGCAGAACATGTATAGAATGTTATTTTCCATGTTTGAGGCACACTGATCACCAGGATGTCTGTGATCAAGTTAGATAAAAGACAGACTCCTCTTCTGTGGTTGTGTTTTTTTCGTTTAAATGAGGGCGTCATTTTGGGTCCCTTGATGAAACCACTGATGCTGTTGTTCTCCCACCGGCTACTTTGCTGACCTTTGAGCCACACATTCGTACAGTTCCTCAATAGAGAGCAACAGGATGATGTATAATGGCGGGCCAACACAGAGGTTAGCGTCGCACTGGTTCCCTCGACAAAACGACTGAGATTTTGCCACTGGATTTTGGATCATTGCAGAAAATAAACTCTGTGGCAAGCAAACGTTTATAAAGCAAGATAATCTTCACAAATGAAGCTTTAATGCAATCGTTTAAGCTTTTCTTCACCACATACCATATTTAGGGCGTCTAACCAAACACCCCTTCTAAAAACCTAGTGACTTCCAGAGGAGGGAACCGGAAGTGACAAAATGCTGACTCATTTCCTGGCTTTACGATTGCAGCAGTCTTGAAAGCCATCTTGGCGATGCTGACCTTTGTGGAAATGGAGAGCTCAAATTGAGTACGCTTGTAAGGATTACAGATACGAGAACCCAAAAGCACAACTCGGAGACAAGATTCAGGTTTCTTTACTTGGTAAAGGCAGGGTCAACACCGGGAGGTCAGTCCAACAGGCAAACAAATCCAACAAGGGGCAGGCAAAAATCCAAGGTCGAGAAAACAGGCAGATCAGAATAGTACGATATATAACACTGGAGAGCTTGGCAGAGACACACAAGACAATCTGGCAGAGAACAAGTGCAAGTGAAGGGACCTAAATAGTGAGGGCTAATGAGGGAATGGGCTGCAGGTGAGGTGGGTGTGGAGGACCAGGTGAGGGGAATGAGAGATGATCGGGTGTGCATGGTAGGATCTGAAATGACAGGAGAGTTCGTCAAATAAGCAGACAGGATGAAAATAAACTAATATGAAGGGGAATTCGTGACAACTCTAGGTTACATTTCTTCTTTTTCAATTAATAGTTTGGGTTGTTATACGTGTTGCACCGTGCGCTTACTGAATCCTCATCTGTCAAGAGAATAAACTGCTTCTTTAGAAGAGGAACGGTTTATGCAGATAGTTATGAGACAGGAGTTAACTTGTTGTCCCATTAGCAGCAGAGCAAACACGCTAACTGTTAACAAGCCTGTTAGTTCCCGACAGCGTTCGTCCTCTTCAGTAAAACTTTTTATGGGAAGTAAATGGTGTACAATCCCAAGACAAAAAATGTCGGGGGGGGGGGGTCCACAGTAAATGCAGAGGAAACAGAAAGAAGCCCGGGATGCTGTTGTGACTGAATAGTGCTAGCATGTCCCAGCTGGTTAGAGCAGTAACAGTAGTTAACCAACGACTTACATCACCAAGCTCTTCAAATGTAATATTTGCCTCATCACCTTCCACTTCCATCTATCAAGCTACCGGTTCTCCCACACCTCTGATTTGCTTGTTGTCCAGTCGTCCTCCCTCTTCTCCTGCACCGTTTGTGGCCTCGTCCATACGCTCTTCACTGGGGACTCCTTTGGGGAGGCACTGGCCGATAAACAGGGAACACCTCTGCTCACATGAGCAAACTCAAAGAGGAGGGGAAGAGGGGAGGGTGGGGGCCAGAGAAACAAGGGAAGGGAGTGATGAGGAAGAGATGAGGAAGGAAGGAAAGGGGAACAGGCAAAGGAAGGACGTGGGGCATCGTGAAGGAGGACAAAGTAGAGGAGGAGGAGGTGAGATGAGACAGGACATCATGTCCACCTTTTAAAGTGCCGCAGCTACGTCCAGAGCCAACACGGCAGCCTTGCTGCTGTTTGACAAGAGTTACGGCCGGTAGAGCCCGTACTGCATTGTGATCAGTACTAACAATAACAATCCATTAAGACACAGGGAAGAAAAGCTTCAAGTACATTTTTATTTCCCATCTGTGAAGTTGCTCTTTATTCATTTGATGCTGTGCCATTTGGCTGCCATATTTGACAAAGCCAGTTCTTTGGGTTGGACGATCTTTGGTGGTACAGAAAGTTACCACATCCATCATCACACCGTGTTCTGTAACAGCGAGCAGTTCCTTTCTCTGAGGAGACGGCCAGAGAGGTGGTGTGTGCGTATGGGGATGGTCCCGTCACAGTATTTAGTTCAGCGGTTTTCCTGCAGAGCTATTGTGGACGAAGAGTAGGTCACAGGATTGATGCAGGGCTGAGGATATAGTTGGAGAAGTTAACTTCGCTCTTAACTTCAGAAAACAGACATTCCAAAACATTGAAGTCACATTTGTTCCATCTGTGTCCAATACCCACTCTCTTTTAGCTCTGTTTTGGTGTGCACTGACTGTAGCTGCTACACGCTCTCACTATATCCACCAGTTCGAGTGTTGCTATTGGGCGTGTAGCATGCAGTTGTGCGGCGTAAAACCAGAATAATGCTGTAAAGCTCTGTAGAGCTGAGAGGACCTGCAGAGACGTAGCAGTGCACGCTTCAACGAGCTGCGGGACCGCCCGCGCCTTGAGTGCACGTTCATGAGTTAAGTTAGTTTTGTGCACCTAATGTAGGTTACTACTAGTCATGCCAGTGTTATAACATGTTTCCTTAATCATGTGCCAAGAAAATATTGCACGAAATATACCGGCTAGCTAACATTAGCTAACGAGCTAACCTCAGGTTTTCTTTTTCAAACAAACCTCGTACTTGCCTACTACTAGTCTATTGTTAACGTTAATTCCCTTAACTCTAATTTAAAATATGACCCTAACCTCACCAGTTTGTTATCAGATTTAAAGTAAATTTCACCTTATTATTAGCTGTTCAATTTACAATAGGCGAGTGTGTGTGAGTGAGAGACTGGGAGTTGAGTAAAATCTGTGTGATCAAACAATAAGATTTATTAAAATTAGGTTAATAACTTTTAAGCTACACTGGGTACCTTTAAGTTCAGCTAAATGCTTTCTTTTAGAGTCAATTCTAACGCAGGAACAATGAGTTCAAATTTCTAATGTGGAACACTCATCAAATTGGACTTGGGAAAAATGGAAGACTGTGAGCACAAGATATAGGAGTAACAGCAGGTTGCCTTCAAAGCAGCTTCTTATGAAGCGTGCAAGGGACCTGTCCTCAGTTATCACACTGTCATTACTGTAGATCCAGCATTCCCCCATCCCTCACCACACACACACACACACACACACACACACACACACACACACACACACCTGACAGGTGGCAAACTGGCAATTAGTCAGTTCCCTCAACAAAGCTTTCAGCAAAGTCTTCTTACAGTATGACCTGAGAGGACCGACTACACACACACACACACACACACACACACACACACACACCTCCTCTTGCCTCCAACTCATCTCCTCTGACCTCCCTCTCCCACCCATCGAATCAGAAACCGCTTGTCTGTCTTTCCCTGAGTCAGCACTATTGTTTCTTTTCCTCCGCTCTCCTTCCTTTTTCTCCCTCTTTTTGCACGGCCTTGAGGAGGGAGATGGGGAGAAATGTGAAGGATGGCGGAAGACGGAGAGGATGCTGAGAGAAAGAGGGGGATGAGGAAAAGAGAGGAAAGGAACACAAGACAGGAAGGAGGATGAATGGAAAATGCAGTGAAGTAAGGCCTGGTTATCTCTGGTTCCCTTTGGAAAATCCCCAAACGCACATCGAGGGTCTGGCAGTCAAGGTGAGAAGCAGAGGACATCCCCCCCCCCTTCTCTGCTTCTTCCCCCTTGTGCACCCGCCTGCACCCTCTCCAGCTGTTCTCATTACAAGTGTGTGTGTGTGTGTCTGCTTTTTCCCCTCCACTCTTTTCTCTGCGTGTGTGTTTGCGTCATATGGTTTAATGTATGTGTGTTGTGGCATCACAAGGGGTCAGGTTGTGGAGGGGCGCTACATCCTCACCCAGGATCAGGGCCCACAACCCAAAATGGCCGCCGGGCTAGAGACTACAGCTCCCAGACTGCCTCATCATGCACCCAGCTGCAGGTGCTTAAGGCCCCTAATTGAGGCAGGGCTGGGAAACGGAATAAAGGGGAGAGCTCCACGGCAGAGGGGGGGCATACCTGGAGGAACCGAGACCAAGGACTTTGCAGGGTGGGAGTACTTTGTTGGATGAAGAAACCCCTTTCTCCTCCGGGACGCTTTAGGTTTATTCATGGCCTTTTTTGTTTGAGGTGTGATTTTTGGAGTTAAAGGAACTGCCAGTGAGATGGGCCAATGAAACCTTTATTTTTGTTAATACGGTCTGATTGTGCCTGTTTGATGCTCTCTTTTGCACTGCCCCACCCTAGGGACAACCCGTGACACTACAGTATGATATCTTGAACATTTGAGTACATATGTGTTTTTGGATGTTTTTTCCCCCTTGCCTTTGTGTGCGAGTGTGTGTGAGATGCCATTTAGTGTGTGTGTGTGTTTTCTGGACGCAGCACATCAGCCCTGGTCGAGCTCCAGCGCTCCTCAGGGCGTCCCTGTAAATGCCAGAATGTTGGCACAGGCGAGGACCCCTCTCCGTCTGAACTGCAAAAAACTTTGTTCTCTTCTCCGTCGGTCAGCGGCTCACAGACACTCATGAGAGTCCACCAGAGCACAAGAGGTGCAACTCAGACAGAGAAAAGACCTTTAAAGGTTGTCGCGAGGTCTGTTTGATTCATGGCGAGCTGGGAGAACTGTCGGATCATTCAAAGACCACTGTTCCCTCGGGAGGAATGTCCAACTTGGAACATATGTTTGCTTACTTTTCAAGCCTATAGGCCCAGTGTGTATCTGTGTTTTAAGCTTGAAATCCACTATTTCAGTTCATGCTTACAGTTCTTCTGTTTATTCCCACACAAAACACCTTGAGGTTCAAAGTTGTTTTGTAGCTCAAAACCAAATATTTCCTCATGAGTTGGTGAGAGAGCAAAGCATCTTGGCTTGAAACTTGAGTTCAAGGCGCCGCTTACAACGCATAGTGCAAGTCAACCAGAACAAAATGTTGCTTTTCAAACTCCGGCGAACAGGCTGTGTGCTGGTGTTACTATTGCACTCGACAGAGGATTGTTTTTCCCTCAATGGTTGTGGATGTTGTTTTTTTGGTTGGGTTAGCCTCCAGAGAATACAATGCTGCCTCGGAAATGGAAGTTTTGATGTAGACAGCTGCTGAGTTCTCTTCCCTAAGTGCTGAGTGATGCTTTTTGTTTTGTTTTCCACAAAGTGTTTGAAAAGAGCACTGCTGATGATAACGCGACAGAGAATGCCAGCGGGGCCACATGTTGTTCATAACTTAATGCGTGATAATTACACCGATCTTCAGACAATTATTGGTGCACGCTGCTGTGATGCTTCCTCAGCTGTTTGTCTTCAATTAAAGTTGTTTTTCTGCTCATTTGCGCTGATAATAATCGCCGCGCGCTGTGTGCTTTTAGTGCTGATTCATATCCTGCTGACAAGAGTTGCATCTGCAGGTAAATATGTCATCTTTCACTATGCACGGACAAAAAGGTCCCACTTTACTTCACTGTTATTCTCAGCATTGCAGTGCTTCATATTCAGCTTCTAGGTTTATTAATTATACACGAAGAACGACTCACAGCTGTAGCATGGCGTAGCATTGCACTCCTATCGACTCATCTCTGATCTTCTCAATATAGTTGTGATAGGAAAGGCTTTACATAGAATTGCATCATGCCTGCAGTACCATGAAAAATGGTCCCAATCAGTCCAATATATATTTTTTTAAACCCCAGCCGTCCCTTACAAAGAAATGTTCCCCGCAGGATGCTTTAATGGCCGTTTCTTTTTGTTATTGGATGGTGAAATGAAGAGACAGGAGGGACGGGACGGAGACGGGGAGGCTGAAGATGCGGTCTGACAGGCCGGTCAGACGGTTCACTGACTGGAAGTTGTTGTGCAGCAAACTTTATAAGGACAGGAGCCTCATCCCCATGAAACAAATACAGAGCATCGCTTGTTCATCTGATCTGATGTAAAACACAGATATGTGACTTATAACAAGATTTAACTAATCAATGAACACAAGGACTCTGGAGTATTTAGATATACTTGCACTGAAGAATGTTCATTTTACAGTGTTTCTGGATCAAATCACTCATTACTTTGTTTGTACTTTTAGTATTTTGACTTGAGATCCTCCGCGATGCTTTGAATCAGTCTCACAGGAGCCGATCATGTTGAGCACGTTGGAGGCCAAAGTATTTTGTTTGAATTTTGGCAACTTTTGCAACAACTTTTGCAACAACGGATGTTACAACGTCCTTGTCGGCATCAGGAGACCCCTGGGACACGTGGATGCCCCATTTTACTGCTGTGGACCTAATTTATTCATTTCACCCGCTGTGGGGGAGATACACACCGCATCATATTCTATAAACTCGTGACTGGTTTTCTGTAAAACGTATTAATCCCCTGATTTTCATTTAAAATGTTTAAAGTAGCATTGAATGGAAATACTCAAGGAAAGTACTCATACCTCAGGATGGTACAAAAGAACAGTATTTATTGTGTACTCTGTATGTACTACATTCCACCACCAGCTCAGAAACGACACATGAATAAATAACAAGAGTACATCGCCATGAATCATTTCTGTAAATCGACTTGGCTATGTCAACAAATGACCATAAGAGGCGAGGCCCCTCCCTGTCTGCTGTCCCCCGTGAGACCTTTTATGGGAAAAGATATGTAGGGTAGTCGACAACGAGAGGCAAATCATTTTTTTTAATCTCGTTTGAATATTCATTATGATGTTTGTCATAAGAAAAAAGAAGTCACGAAAGTCGCAGTGTGTTGCGGGCTAGTCGTACTAGCATTTATTTTTGTGTGCGCTACGACTGCCTTGTGGGCCACTGCAAATTGGGACTTGACTCAGGACTTCGTAACACACACATTGTCCCACCTCAGCCTAAACATGCATCTGTCTGGTCCAGCATACACATCTGGCTCTGGCCTACAGAAGCCCATTTAGCTTGAATGAGGCCATCCATCCCCCCAGTTTGCTGCCGGTACAACTGCAACAGAAAGCCGGTACTGATCAGGTGTTCCTGCTGACACGTGTAACTGCAAACGTCACTTACTGAAAGCTGTAAAACACACATCTCCTGCATTGCCCTTGTCTTGTACAGTAGAAACACACAGGCCCTCTTCTACGTGTGCTCTGTCGACGCTGTGAGATACGTTTGTCCTCTGGAATAAAAAGCTACACCCTCTGGATTAACCTGCAGTCGCATGATCGCGGCTTGTAAATCCTTTTAAATTCTTCACGCTCAGCGATGTCGCCGTGTCCAACCAAAAGCTTAATCCGTTTTTTTTTTCTGGACTAATGCCTATTGACTAGTCACAGAGGTCTTACATGGAATCAATTCCCCAGCTGAGCGCACTGGAGGCTCAATGGTTAACGGCAGCCGGAGAACGAGGCTGAATGATGTCTTTAAGCGTCAACGGATGGAAATGAGATGATGGTGTGTGTCATTATTGGAGAGTAATCCTGTCTCCTTCCTTACCTCTCGCCCCCCCCCCCCCCCCCCCCCACACACACACACTTATTTCTTTTTTTGTTTCATCCTGCCCCCTCTCTTTCCCTCCATCCCTCTCTTTCGCTCTCCTGTCTCTGGGGGTGAATGATGAGGGAGGCAACCGGTCCATCCGTCACCGTTGATGTGATGCGACCGTGTGTGTGTGTGTGTGTGTGTGTGTGTGTGTGTGTGTGTGTGTATATATGCATGTCATCTAGTGCCGGGTGGCCTCCCACTGATGTAAGAGGGATCCGTCATGTCTGTCTGTCACAACAGCAGACACGCATGAGTGGATATACACACACTCACACACACACACACACACACACACACAAAGGATCCTCTTGTCTCCTCTGAAATGATCCGTGTGTATCAGAGGATTTTAGTAAATTTAGTGTCAAAAAGTGACTGACGCTGACTTGATCTGATTGGTGAGTGTGAGTCTATGTCCATATTCTTGGCAAGTATTTCGATGTAAGACTGCTGAGGTCTGCACCTTCATGGAAAACTGTAGCTTTGTGTCATGGCCAAATGAAATCAGGACCTTCGTATCTTTCTAGCCTTTTAAACCAGGGAGTCGTGCCGATGCAATGATATGCATACTGTGTCTCTGCGTCCTCAATTGTATCATGCAACATGATAGAATGTTTCAGCAGATGCAGCTTCAAATGTAAAAACTACAACGTGGAGTTTGGTGCATAAACAGCAGCACAGAAAGAAGTCCTTGTGTGTGTTTTGTGGCTGCTCTGCTACTCGAGTGGTGTTTAGCGTGCACGAAAGAGGCTCTTTGGGGAGAGCTGGGCATCATGGAGTGGCAAGTACACACAAGTTCATTTTGGAGCATCAATAGCAGCAGGACCAGCGACGGAGCCCCGGACTAGCCTGTTGTGTGTTTGGAGCAGCCCCTGTTGGACACAAGAGGGACTGCAGCCGTGACGGTCCAGTCTGGTTTGAGGGGATGAGAGTTATGGGACTCAGGTGACACTTAGCTTTCACTGTTTGTTATTTAGACCTCAGTAGATAAAGAGCTGAAACGAAGTCCGTCCTTTACTTTGCGTTAGAGGGGAAATAATGAAGTGTGAGAGTCTGTAGTCTAGTTGGAGTGGACGCTCTGCAGACAGATGTGCGTCTGTCCCCTGTGTGTCTGCTGTGTGAGTGATGCCACGCTATAAATGACTGCTTAATAGCGTGTTATCCTATAAAGCAGCATCACTGACGGCACCCTGAGTGTGTGTTTGTGATAAGTACATGTGGCCATGACGGACTGATTTAATGGTAATGCATTTTGATATGCGACGGTTGAAAGTTCCTATACAGCAGCATTTGTTTTTCAGATATTTACAAATGTCAGATGAGAAATAAAAGTGTAATGATGAAAGGTTTTGGAAATAATTAGACCATTCTAATCAGACCAACAAAAAGAAATGGAGGAAATGAGCTCCTCGCTGTATGTTTTACAGAGGTGAGTGTTCTCATGCAACCATGAGTCTGTGCTTCCCTCAGAGGGAGGAGTACCATGCTAAGCATTACATGAAATATTCAATGAATCATGAATGAATGATTCTCTGAAAAGAGAACAGATTTTTGCTGATGTTTGAGGCTTTGCCGCGTCATGTTTACTGACTGGAGGTCGTATTTTACCGTTTTTTGTTTTTAACCATATCTTATGTGAGGGTTTTAAGTTTTATTTCATGCATTAAGTGTCTGTGAGATGGGGTTTGAGGAATGTGCTGGAGTGGGGGTGGTGTGAAAGTGGCAGGGAGAGGTGTGAAGTTTAGGACAATGGGGCATAGGCCCAGGTGGGGCTTGTTGGACTTCAGCCAATCAGTGAGCTGATCGATGAGCTGAGGAATGCAACTTTGAGGGGACAAAGGGTTTGAAGCACGGGGGAATTTCAGATCTTCTGCTGGCCACCGAGGAGGCAGACCAGCCTTCTGGGTGGCTCGGATTGGATCTCACATTTGATTTTATATATATATGTTTGTTTTGTTAATAATTGTGTGATTCGGTTTGTAACTGTTTGTATCTGTTTTTATGCTTCTTGGATAATAAATCCATTTGATTTTTACTTTAACCTGCTGTTGTGTTTTGGAGGCGATTGAGACAGCATGGCTGCAAGGGGGGGGGGGGCGATTTCTCCCTGTGTCCAGAAGTTGTGGCCTTAACAAATTTGGCGACCCAGATGGGACTTGACGAACTCTAAGACGGGGATGTGGGACCGCGGATACTTTCGGAGTGTACACGAATAAAAGGTGAGCAGAGCCATTTTAATAAAAATCTGTTTTGGTAATCTTAGCCGAAAGTGTTCACGGACCGCATAGACCCTTAGGGCCGCATCTGGGCACAGAGAAAGACCGCAGAGTAACCTGTAGCTGGAAAAGTGCATTCTCCTGACATTTACGCTAAATAAGACCTCAGAGAGGCCGGGTTGGAGTCCCGCAATGTGCTAAATAAGACCTCAGAGAGGCCGGGTTGGAGTCCCGCAATGTGCTAAATAAGACCTCAGAGAGGCCGGGTTGGAGTCCCGCAATGTGCTAAATAAGACCTCAGAGAGGCCGGGTTGGAGTCCCGCAATACGCTATATAGGACCTCAGAGAGGCCGGGTTAGAGTCCCGAGGCGGGGTTGGAGTCCCACGCTAAATAAGACCTCAGAGAGGCCGGGTTAGAGTCCCGCAATGTGATATGGAGAATACAGCGAAAAAATAAAATAAAAATCACCACATTGGATTAATAAACGGTTGTTTGCTTGGCGGACTGGCGTGCATAGGCTGGGAGACGCTCTGGCTTAGTTTGTGCATTGCTGGGTCAGCAAGATAACTTGTTTAAAAGCAGTGTTTTGTAGCTTGGCGGACTGGATACTTGTGGCTGAAGGGGCTTAAAGCGGCGTTTTTTTGTAACTCTTTGGGGCATGTTGTTCGGGTCGAGCTCAGCTTACTGTTTAGAAGCAATCGTGTGGGTGATTCGGAGAAGTAGGATAACAGGCATTTGGTGGAGTCGGGCGGACTGGAGAAATGTCTTCGGGTCTGATAAAGCTAAATAGCCTGTTAAACCAGAGGCAAATATAAGGGTGGACTAAATTGGGGTTCCTTGAAAAAGGCAGTTTTTGCCAATTAAAATGTGATCAACTTGGAGTGTGCTTAGAGAAGAGAGAGAAGTGAAATGTATAATGAGTTTGTTGGACAAAATATACTGCTGTCTCTGTTTCTCTGTCTCCCACACAATCTGAGTTGTAAAAGGTGGAGATTGCACATGTGTTCTGGTACGAGGACCAGGAATGGTGTGAAAGGACATGTCTAACTGGCAGCAAGTCAGACTCAGTTCACTGACTTAAAAAACACCGATGATCCTGGCAGCAGAGCTGGTTACACCCACTGAGACAGCGGCTTCATTAACCCCCCTTCCCCCAAACCACTCCACAACCCCCAACCGGAAAGGACAAAGGCACTGGCAAGCTGAGCAGTGTCATGGACAGTTCTCTTCACCACCCAAACGAGAACGAGCTACCTGAACAGTCACTGCACTCACAGACTCAACTGAACTTTTTGACAGAGATACACACTTACATGAGTGAAAAGCAAATTCCCCACCATTGGACGACGAAGAAACACCCAGAACTATGTGACCTTAGAGGCACAATGTGTTGTCTACTGTTTTTTAGCATGTCATTTGTAACACCTATTCTGCTTACACATCATGATGACACCTATGTGTAAAGAATAATCCTTTTCCCTCAACAGCTTGTACTTACTTTAGCAATGCCACACGAGAACTGTTATAAATGCTTTTAATATACAGGGCAACCAGTTATGAGTGGATGATGCATTGATGGATACAACTGTTTCATGTACTCACTCTGAAGAGTGAGTAAAGGGGGAATTGTGAGGGTTTTAAGTTTTATTTCATGCATTAAGTGTCTGTGAGATGGGGTTTGAGGAATGTGCTGGAGTGGGGGTGGTGTGAAAGTGGCAGGGAGAGGTGTGAAGTTTAGGACAATGGGGCATAGGCCCAGGTGGGGCTTGTTGGACTTCAGCCAATCAGTGAGCTGATCGATGAGCTGAGGAATGCAACTTTGAGGGGACAAAGGGTTTGAAGCACGGGGGAATTTCAGATCTTCTGCTGGCCACCGAGGAGGCAGACCAGCCTTCTGGGTGGCTCGGATTGGATCTCACATTTGATTTTATATATATATGTTTGTTTTGTTAATAATTGTGTGATTCGGTTTGTAACTGTTTGTATCTGTTTTTATGCTTCTTGGATAATAAATCCATTTGATTTTTACTTTAACCTGCTGTTGTGTTTTGGAGGCGATTGAGACAGCATGGCTGCAAGGGGGGGGGGGCGATTTCTCCCTGTGTCCAGAAGTTGTGGCCTTAACACTTACCACCTCCATGCATGTGAGGTTAGACATGGATCTGTAAAGTGATGCATCACATGTTGTCAGCCGTCTATTGTAAGCAAAGACAGCCAGTGTAAAATCATAAATATAAATAAATATTGTTTGAATGTTGTTTAATGAGAGCGATTCTACTCAAGCCCTGTGTGGGGAAGTCAACACTGCAGACAGATTAAATAAGCGATGAGGATCAGGGGAAATAATACATCAACGAATATGAATAAATTCATTTAAAAATACATGTTGAATAAATGAAAACTAAAGTCATGACCACATCAATTGAGAAAAATAAATGAATGAATGCTGCCATATTATTATTAATACTATTTATTATATTTAATGGAATATAAATGTATTTAACGAGTCATTTATTTTTTCATTGTTCTGGCCCCCATAGAGGTCACAGCTCGGCGAAAAATGACAGATACATATGAAGATTCATGTACAGACACAACATTTTGTCATTTGGATGTGAAGCTACGCACAGATACAAATAAATGTGCTTAGGATTTGTATCCCGTCTGTTATGAAACATAGGGCTCGTTTTCTCATCCAATATTTAGCTCTGAAATGTAATAGAAGTATAAAGTAGCATTGAAAAGAAAAATTCAATACAAGTACCTCAAAAACTTTCCACAGCTGCACCACTGATCTTGCCAATGTGACCTTCTTTAGCCTGTGAAAGGACACGAACACGCAACCTCTTCTATATATGGACTATTGTAGGAGCAGCACAGTGCAAATGTCCTCAAGGTTTTCTCTTTCAGAAAGTCAGACTTTGCCTGCTGATAGAAATCCAGCATCTCACTTCTGTTGCTCTCTAATCATGAGATCCTCATTGCACGTTGGTCATGGGTTGGTAGTGACACGGCCTCAACACACACTCATTAACACATGACTCATATGGCCTGATTCAGTTCAATTCATGTCATTAATCAATTCATGAACTTAAGCATGTGTGTGTGTGTGTGTGCTGGCTATCAGGTTTTACAAAGCAAGTTTTAGTCCTTTCAAGTCTCCCCTCCTCACACACACACACACACACATGCACGGGGAGAGGATGAGATGCAACACACTGCAGTGCAAACATGGTTAATGATGCACCTTCCAAGAGACTCCAGACCTTTGCATCCCGCTCGGTGCTATAAGAGCTACTTTAATGGGTGGGCGAGGAAATGAACGGCCGCAGATGTGGATGTAAGTGGATGGATGTGTAATTATGAAATGGGCGATACAGTCAATGTAATTAGCTTGTTTATGTGCGGCACAATGGATGGAGGCAGACGTTGGGGGCCCGGCGCCTGCGGTGGCAGAGAGAGAGAAGACGGAGAGCAGGAGGAGAGGGTGAGAAGAGTGAGTGAGAAATGGATGAGAGAGAGAGAGAGAGCAAACTCCTTATTCAGGACTTTTCTGCTCACCCGTCACATCAAGGCTCCAAATCAATCCTGCAAATTGGTTTGTTCCTCAACAAGGTTAACAAATGACGAAGGGATGGATGGGGGGGGGATGAAGTGGAGAAGATGAGATAGAGAGGGGAATATGTGAGCGCTGTAACGAGAGGGAGACGGAGGGTGGGGTGTGTCCCGGTGTTGACGTATTGTTTAATGCAGAGCTATGCGTGTGTGTGTGTGTGTGTGTGTGTGTGTGTGTGTGTGTGTAGGTGTGTGTGTGTGTGTGTGTGTGTGTGTGTGTGTGTGTGTGTGAGGGCGAGGGCTGAAGGCCGACAGTTTAACCAGAGAGGGGGTGAAGGATCCGGGTGATTGCAGTTTGTTACAGGTAAACCGGATCGGCTGAGTTATGGCGTCCCAGCTCACAAACCACTTTGGGCATGTGACAAATAGGCTGCTGCGTTGCACATGTTGGGATGAGTTTGTGCACGTTTGCGCTGCGCGCCGATGCAGACACAGATTGCTCCCGCACCGTAACCCCTGTCACGATGAAATGTGGGGCCCATTTCCTCCCGTTCCCAGCTGAGTCCGGGGGAATTGGAGAGTAACTATATAAATAATAGCAGAACGGAGAAAGAATGGCAGAGACGCCTAATGTGTTATTCTTCTCCCCTGATCTCTCTCCCTGTGTGTGTGTGTGTGTGTGTGTCTGTGTGTGTGTGTGTCTTTCAGGAACACTTCACGCCGGAGTGTAAGTTTAAGGAGTGCGTGTTCGAGAACTACTACGTCACCTACTCGTCCATCCTGTACAGACAGACCCAGTCGGGTCGGGCGTGGTACATCGGCATCAACCGGGACGGACAGGTCATGAAAGGGAACCGGGTCAAGAAGACAAAGGGGGCTGCGCACTTCCTGCCCAAACTCATTGAAGGTACTGCCGCTTAATATGTAGCCCGCTCTGCAAGCTGTACCAGAGGCAGGGGACCAGTGAGCGTTATCCTGGAAGATGCTCAGTGCTTTTTATTTCGTCACCATCTGCCGAGAACGTACAAGTCGGCATCAGTTCAGTCAAGTGTTCAGTCATCATCGTGTTGTGTCAATTGAGAAGAATAGACTTTGATTTACGCATGTGGCTGTAGCAACTTGCAGTCAGATAGCGGCTCCGTCTCTGGAGCGGCCGTCTGCTCTCCTCCCGGTTGAAGCATCCTAGCAGGGAGCAAGGACCCAGCTCATGTTAGCTCGCTAACTAGCCGGCTGCTAAATGACTTAACGCGCCATCTGCACACTCTTGTCACTGCGTCGGAAAGCACATTGCTGTCATTAACACTGATTCATTAGAGTCTGTGATGTGATGATGGGCCTAATTTCAGAACACAGAAGGAAGAGAACAGACTTGTGCTGTGATGCTACAAAGTGGCTACGGAAAAAGTAAAAGCAATGGATGCGGTGGGGAGAGGCGAGGAGCTGATGACAGGACGTTGATCATCTTTTATTTCATGATGTAGATTCGTCCCAAACGGTCAACTCTGTCTCAGAATTTGCATTGCGAGATTAGGACAGGTTTAAAACAGTAGATGGCGTTTTAAGACATTTAAACCATTAAATGCCAGTTTTTATTAAGAATTGTCAATACCAACATCAGCATTGATGTGTTTCATCACAGTACTTTCATGTAATTTAGTTCACAGCTTAATAAACATGTTTAAGTGTGCAGTACCTCTTTAATCAGTCAGTTTTCTTTAGTGTATAATCATCTGAAAATTGAAATCTTTGTGTTTTTTTGTCAGAATAAGCCCTTACATGTAGAGTCCGTTATGTAGCACCGGATTCACTATATCTCATTTGCAAAAGGGACAAAACGCACAATAAACTAAGTTCATGCATTTCATCTACAGCATTATTTATTCTTCTACAGTTACAGCTCTAATTTACAGTAAACTAAATAAAGTAGTCATCTAAAACAATGCACCTTATTTAATGTTAGAAACATTATATTATAAGTGATATTAACAAAGGTTAATATAACTTCCAAACTTTATTTGAACTAACCAGGCAATGCTTTGAACTAAGTTAAAGCTGCATCCGTTGCTTCTTTTGTTTTTTACCACTTGGGGGCGGTGGAACAAGCTGTCAAAATAAAAGAGATACTGACAAATAAAGCCGACATGCAGCAACGTCTTAGTGGAGCTCCCGTGAAGTGAAGAGTTTGAGATAAGCATGCTTTCATCACCATGGACAAACCCCATGTTAAATTATGTTTAGTTATTTCATCCATTGCTCATAGAAACATAATAATCAGTGCACCTTCAAAATAAAAGCTTGGGAGTAATCCAGTGTCAGGGTACTGTTTGTTTCCTCATCTAATTGAAGCTGACTCACGCTTTGAATAGATAAGGTTGTGTTCACATTGTAGAATTGTGCGTGACTTGTATGACTTTGCTGACCTCCGTTGGTAGCGTCACTAAAGATAGGTCATATGTTTATTTTTATTTATGAACCTGAAAACACCACGGGGCAATTGTCCCAAGAACAAACTAAAGCAGCAGAGGAGCCAGTTCGACTGTATCAGCCACACAAGTCTGTTCCTACCCAGTGCTAACTATTGCAACCTTCTCCCTCCTCAGTGGCCATGTACCGGGAGCCCTCTCTACACGACGTCGCGTTGCAGAGTCCGCCCAGGAAAACGCCCAAGACCTCCAGTGACTCGCCCGTGCTCCAGAACGGCAAGAATGACCCTAAATCCAAAACCAAAACCTCCTCCTAGCGCTCAGAGACACGGGTGGGAGAGGAGAGGGTGGAGGACAGCTGAACAGGGTTGTTAGGGCTACACCCCCCCCCCCCCCGCCCACACCACCCCTGCAAACCTGCAACACTGACCCCACGTGAACTCTGCATACCACAATGCACTGGTGTACAGTTGGAGAAAAAGAAGAAAGTGGAGCTGGTCAATGAGAAGCCCCCTTTTACCCTCACAGACCCCCCCATCCGGTCCAGCCCTCCACCTTCTTCCTGTATTAGATTGTGATTATCGAAGCCTGGGATACAAAAGCAATAACTCCACGAAGAGGGGAACAGTCGCCTAGCATTGTATAGCATGTCACCGCAGCGTGTTTAGAAGCGTCTGGAAGGAAATCCCACACACACCCTCCAGCCATGATCGGCGACGTCCTTCCAGTCGACCAAATATCAGAGCAAAGTCTTCCTGCTTTCAACCACAGCGGTCAAATCGGTCCCTCTGCAGCACATACTTCACATCTGGGTTTTCATTTCCCCGCGGGGCTCCATGCTAATGTTAGCCACGCTAATGCGAGGCTGTTACAGAGACCCTTGCAGACTTTTGTTCTGCAGCCATCTGCTCAGTCCACATCTTCTGTGTGCGTCAGCAGCTTTGTGAGATGGCCTGGATACTTGTCAGCCCTGTTTGTGTGTGCGTGTGTGCGTGCGTGTGTTCCCTTCTATTCACCTTTGGCACGATTTGATTAGTTTGTGACATGGACTCAATTTTCCACTCGGCGGCACAAGAAAACCCCTCCCGCTCCTCTCTGGCTCTGTTAATGGAGTCTGGGGCTGATCAGAATCTTTCGACCCTTAAACGACATATTCATTATTACACTGACATTTACACACGCGTGGAGGTCTGTGTATACTGTGTGCACACACCTTGGCGTCATGATATCCATGAGAGACAAACGCAGAAAATGATCACACGACTTGTCACAATGGCATGCATTGACACGCACACACACATGCCGACGTGGTGGTGTGTGTGTGTGTGTGTGTGTGTGTGTGTGTGCAGGTTCTGGAAGATGATGAGGATGTCATCAGTGAGATGGGGTACTGATGGAGCCCGACTCCGTAGCTTGGGATTGCATCGCAATAGCTTTTTTCACTGCGCTGCACAAACCCCCCGAGGCCCGCACATTATCTGAGGAGCCTCTATCGCTCAGAGTGCTATTCTTGTCGCGAAATACACACAAAAATTGTTTTTATTGAATGATTGTATTTAATGCAATGTGTATATGATCTGCAGATTCACTGCTACACCCATCGCTGTCCACATGCCAGAAATATTCTGTGTACTGAATGTACAGCTAGGTTTTTAAAGTCCGTTTACAAGTCATGGGGAGTACTACCGAGCTTGGCAAAAACTGTTCCGCCGAAGTGGAGGTGTGGAGTACACAGCACCACAAAGGCCTGAAACTAAGACCCAAAACCTGGGCTGTACCCGCATCTTTAAGACACGACCTGACTTAAAGGACCAGTGTGTAGGTGTTAGTGGCATCTAGCCGTAAGGTTGTACCTTGCAACCAGCGGAATACCCCTCCCGTTCCAAGCGGGTCAGGGAACTACGGTGGCCTTGAGGTAAAGTACAAATGTGAAAGGCCCTCTCTAGCCGTGTTTAGTTTGTCTGCTCTGGGCTACAGTAGAAACATGGCAGACTGGGTCAAGAGGACCCGCTCCCTATAGATATAAAGGGCTCATTCTGGGCTCATGAAAACACAACAATTCCTGGTTCCAGATGATTATACACTAGTGAAAACATAGTTATGAATATTATATTCCATTTCTACAAACAGAGCCGCCCTTAATCCTATACACTGGACCTTTAAAGTAACTGGTACTGCCGCATGGGCAGTGAAGGCCTATGTGTAATGCTAGTAGCGGCTTATTCACCCTCGAGTCGCTAGCCTCAAGCACAGATGAGGTACAACTTTTTGGGGGCCGAAACTCATTGATCGAGTCACTTTATCAGATTTAAAACCGCTTTTTAAACATATGCAGTACTCCCCAAAGACCTGTAAACAGACTTTTTAATCTGTCAAATTGTTGAAGTTCCCAATAAAAAACAACATATATGAAAATACCCAAATCTGAACGCAACCCAAACCCAAAGCTTTACACAACAATATTTCTTGGATCTGGAGGCAGAACACTGAAATATGAGGATGCTAATCCGTCGTCTGCGAGTCCTCCAACTTTATGATACGAAGTCACTGGATCGTCCCTGGATCGAAACACCATGCTGACTTGACCGCACGAATCACTCGCTCGCTCCGATTTTTTTTACATTTCTTATCTTAATGTTTTTAAACAATTTACCATAAATCTCTCCAGGAGACTTTGGTTATGATGCAAAGGAATCGAAGCCTTCTTTACTCGTCTAACATTACGATTGAAGGTAAATGGATTATGCTTGTCGTGACTGTATATGGCCAAAGTCACATATAAATAATGAGATTGATAGCGGTAGCACAGAAGGACGGTGATTTTAAAAAAAGAGAGAAAATGGACAGATGTTTACTTTGATCACAGTGCTTTCCTTGTTTGTCTGACAGACTCTCTCTCTGTAAAGAAACTATTTGAAATATTTCACGATGCTCGTTCAGGAGTGGGCTTTGTGTGTGTGTGTGTGTGTGTGTGTGTGTGTGTGTGTGTGTGTGTGTGTGTGTGTGTGTGTGTGTGTGTTTCCATTTGTTCTTTCCACTCAACACAGAAAGCAATCATTTTTTTCCAATCAAAGTTTTCCTGGTACAATACGCCCGGCAGGGTAATTGTTTCAGCCTCATGTTTATGTATTGTGAGAAGCGAGGAAGTCCTGCGTTCTTCAGGAGGTAGTGGCGAGGTTAGATTGATGATCAGGCCTCAGCGAGAGGGACCGACCAAAGAAACCAAAACCTAGAGGGGGAGACATTATTCGGGGCAAATCATGTGTGGTGACGAGCAGAAGAAAACTGAGTTTTCAGAGGGAATTATGCTAATGTGGACGGTGTTGCCTTAGCAAGACACACACACACACACACACACTTTTACACACACTTCTCATTTCATGCACAATCCTCTGCTCCCCTGTAACCTGTGGTTGTAAATAATAATAACCGATAACCCGCGCAGAAGAGAGGCGAGCTGCAGAGCAAATGAATCTGCTACCTGAGACATGAAGCGAGCTTTACCTCTGTTTCCCTGTGTGGAGAAAGAGGACCGATTAGTTTACAGAGAATGAAAAGAGGAAGTTTAAAAGGGGGGGGGGGACTGAGAAGAAGGAGAATTCAACAAACGAACTACGGGAAGGACTTGTGAGGAGCAGAAGAGAGAAAATCTCAGTTATTCCCATGATTTGTTTTGCTTTATTGAACTTGAGCTGCTGTTAAAACCTCACGTACAGACTAACGACCTCAATTAAACTGTTAAATAGACCCTCGGGTCGGTGTGTCTGACCAGTCACCCCCTGTGGATCGCTAAATCCAGAACACAACGTTTTAAGTATTATTCACAAAGTAATTACACAAATGTTGAATTAAATGAGGCTCCTGCCCGGTAGAACAGGACGAGGACTGTGTGGAACTAGAGAGAGAGAGAGGAGACATACATAGCCATGACTTCTGAGACAACTACTACTGTGAGTTTTAAGGGCTGGGAAATCTATGTTGCAATATTTTCTTATGTCATGGTTCTTGTTGTTTTCAGACTTTGAATCAAAAGAAAAAGAGATCTTGAAGGAGAGTTAAGGGCTAACGTTTCAGTTCAAGCCATTAATATGGACGATGGAAGGAATGAAAAACAATATGTCTGCTGTAATGTAGATGCCATCGAGATTAGAGGTATGGACAATAAGCAACGTGATCATGCACACATGCCTGCATTACACTGGAGGTATGCATGGGCATTGAGGAGGCACGGAGGGTCTCATGAAAGCTGAATTGCATCATGGGGAATGTCGGATCCAGCGCTTTTGGAGCTCGACTGAAGCGTGACACTCAAAGTCAGGCTTATCGTGGCTTCTGCTGATTCAATTCTGACCGTTCTTGTGTTACTCTGCCTCTGGCTATAGTCCCACAACTTTATGGACGTTTTATACTATATTGCTCGAGAGGCTCTTTAACTCAAAAACAATAAATGGATATTTTCTGTTGATGCCTGTACAGATGCAAAAAAAATAATAGCACATGAGTTGTGCATTTTCTAGATAAGAGGATTCAAACTTCATTTTATTTTGATATTTGTAGGGCTCCAATCATCTCATTTCCTGCCTCAGACTGTGAAAGTGACTTTAAAGCAACTCCAGCCAAGATGATTATGAATCCAAGCCATCAGATCTGGTGTCCTATTGTTTTCATTCACCTCTCATCTGTAACCTAATTACTGTATTTTGTTTCCAGTAGCTGTAACATACAGTGTTATCTTTTGCAGTCAGATGAATCATTAGATGGCACCTGTTATTCATAATATATTCGGGGAAGTGGGGGTGAAGAGTCTAAAAGAGGAGGTGTGAATATGTGTGTCCCACGCTGTTCGCTGTGATTTCACGTTGCATCACGGTAGATAACAGAATCATTTATTGTGTGTGGATGGAAACGTTTGCATGATTGCATGAGTGAGTGTGTGTGTGTGTGTGTGTGTGTGTGTGTGTGTGTGTGTGTGTGTGTGTATGTGTGTGTGCGTCTGTGTATCGCTGCACTGTGTGTTGTGCGGTGTTCACACTCACCCATTTGTCCCTGCTGCAAGTCCTCTGTGATGCCTGGAATCAGCTCCTCTGTTCCAGCCGGCGGCCTTCAGGCTTCACTTCAAACAGGTCTGTGTGAATTACAAGATGTAAAGATTGCCGTTTATCTCGGCGGCCGTCTATCTTCAGCGCATGTTTGATTAGCGAAGCCCTCTCCGTGGCTTAAATTACTGCTTTTAACGCACTGATGAATGTCTTTGGATTAAGCTCTGAATGTTAAATATTGGCCGTTGGGCTCGGCACATTTCTCTTGAGTATATGAAAGAAAAAAAGATTGGGAGAGGTGTGTGTATTGATATGGGAGGGGGTTAAATGATGTATATCTGCACGCTTCACACATCACACAAACACACACTTTGATCCCCGGGGACACCCCTCCCTGCCTTTTCTCCCGAGTCAGGGCCCTCCTCCCTGCTTACTGAGCGCATTACAACTGCAGTCGAGGGTCACCCGGGGTGGTGAAGGACTGGGAGAGAGAGAGAGGGAGAGGGAGAGACAGAGAGAGAGAGAGAAGCATGTGTCACATATTGTAGTGTAGCTAACTCGTGCCCTCACCGCTTCCTTTTGAAGTTACACTTCCTCTCCCTGATCCCTTTTTCAAACACAACTTCCCTTTAACCTGGAGGCAGTGTGTGTGTGTGTGTGTGTGTGTGTGTGTGTGTGTGTGTGTGTATTCAGTATACGTGTGTGTTCTAGACTCACTCATCAGCTTTGGTCTTTGTGTGTAATCATTTTGTAACTGTGATTGAATATCTCTGTATGTCCAATATGTGTGAGGGAATAAATGATCGGCAAAGAGAAAGGGAGGGAGGAAAATAGAGGATAAATCAGAGGCCGAATCGATAAGTACGAGTCCTTGGGCAGAAAGCAATAAACTCCATTAACAAGGTGCAGCCACATTATTTTGGAGGGTGTGAAAAAAAGGATTAATATTGAAATAGAAACCAACCATGTTTTATTAGAGCTTTTATTTTTCTAACACTTTTCCCTTTTTTGTGAATTGGGTTGCTGTTAAAGTGTGTGTGTGTGTGTGTGTGTGTGTGTGTGTGTGTGTGTGTGTGTGTGTGTGTGTGTGTGTGTGTGTGTGTGTGTGTGTGTGTGTGTGTGTGTGTGTGTGTGTGCGTACTTTGAGGTGGAGTCCCTTCACCACATCTGCAATGCAGCAGAAAACACAAAAAAGAGAGGGAGGAAGAGAGAGGCTCACGTGACAAAAGAGTGACGCCGTCCTCGGTCAGATTCTCTCTCTCTCTCTTTTTTTTTTTTTTTTTAGCTGCTTCATAAAACGTGCTTTTATACTGGAATCCAGAGCACCTAAGGTCACATCCTGTTTAATGTTAATAATAAAACACTAACCTCATTCGTAAAAATCTGTCTGTGTGTTTCATGGAAGCACACCCACAATCCCCAGACACATCTGCATTGCACACACACACACACACACACACACACACACACACACACACACACACACACACACACACACACACACACACACACACACACACACAGCACCCTGCATCAAGTCAGGGCAGATGTGTTTAAATGGGGTGACCTTTACAGACAGATCATGGAGGGACTTCCCCTCTCACAAGCTAATGCACCAATAATGTTTCCGTGGTGACTTTGCAGTGTACACGATGCTAAAAGGTTTTTGTTTATCCCTTTTTTCAAGTGTTTTTTGTTAAAAAAAAAAAAAAAAAGTCTGGATTGTGTTTCTCAGTGGAAGTACTGTGACTTTTAATGAAATGATACAAGGAATTGTGAATATTGGTATGGATCATTGTAGGTCTGTCCATGTGTGTTTGTTCATCTCGCTGTTTCAGTGCTGTGTCTGTTCTCCCGTCACATGATGTGGGATGTTGAACTCGATCTACGAAGAGAGGAAAACTTGAGTAACGACAAGACTGTTAGGTCTCAAACCTCCTGATCCCCCACGATCCCACAGCACTCGCCTGTCAATCAAAGGCCCACTGACCTTTGACCTCGAAACTGGATTTGAATTGGCCCACCGGCAGCATGTGGACTGCTCACTAACCGTCTGTCTCTCCCTCAAACACACAAACACACAAACACATCGTCTACCTGTGTGTGTCATTCTGTGATCGACCCTTGAGGGACTTTCAACTTTTTTCATGTTTCTTTATTTTATTTTTTTGCTCTTCTTCGTACTGCATGGACGATCCAAGTTATTGTGACTTAAGTCTTCTAGAAAAGAAGCTAAGGAAATCAGCATAATCTTACTTTCCTTGTCTTCCAAATGCAAAAAGAGTGCTTCAGTCTTCCAGCTAATAAAGCCACAATGACACTATTTTTGTATTCAAACGGGGCAAAAAAATATATCTATATATAAGTATATATAAATATATCCATGCAAATGTAGTTGGGGCGCAGTGACTCCCCCTGTCGCTGGCAAAGGTGGAATAACGACTACCGTACGCCATCCGAACCCACGGATCACTTGGAGAAAAGAGCTGAAAAGGACCACGGAGAGCCTGCTGCCACCTGAGACATGAGGCGAGCAGTTTGAAACTCCTGGGTTGAGGTGGAGGATCACAGACAGGCGGGTCTACAAGCATGCATGCGCCAATCATTTACTGGACACCTTTAAAGAAACAGTCTTTACCCAATATTTACTCTTTAACCCCTTAAGCCCCCATCCTCAACACTATTATCCCAAACTCTTGTCTCTGCATTTGCAATATGATCTATATTTATTTCTATAATAACTTACACAAAGTCAAGGGAGACGTATTATTGGATAAAATTCAATAAAACAAACTAATATATTTGTATGATTGTAACGCTTGTCTGCTGAGAGTTTTTTTTGGGGGGGTGGATTGTTTTGATGTAATTCCTCCAACAGACGGCCTACGTTTCATAAAGTAGTGTCGTACTGAACCAAGTTAACCCAATCGGACTTGATCACATGAATCAACATCAACTGCGACGTGAGAAGAGTCCTGAGAGGCGCATATTTCTTTCTATGTTTTAAGAGCGTTTATTTGCGGTACATTTATTCTGATACCCCAGAAATGCAACTCGGAGAAGAAGAAGTGTGGTTTTAAAATACCTTGAATGCCTTTTTGACAATAGAATGCTTCAGACTTAACGGCAGCAGTTTGTGTTCGTCCCTTTCCCGTTTCAACA
Source organism: Melanostigma gelatinosum (assembly GCF_949748355.1). Lineage (NCBI taxonomy): Eukaryota > Metazoa > Chordata > Actinopteri > Perciformes > Zoarcidae > Melanostigma > Melanostigma gelatinosum. The sequence continues at coordinate 11,918,981 of NC_136656.1, forward strand.
TGACGATGCCGCCATGTGCAAAAAGCCGGCTCCATTAATAAGAAATGGTTTCCCCAGTTTGGTGTGGAATGAGTTGACTGGCCTCCACACACAGAGTCCCAAACCCCATCATCAGGCTTTGACATTGGATTAGCTTGTCTTCCAACATCTGCGGCCGACCTTACAAATGCTCTTGTAGCTGAATGAGAGCAAATCCCTGCAGCCGGGTTCCTAATGAACAAACCTCCCCTGGAATGCATTAAGAATTCCCGTGGTTTGGAACAGGACGTCCGACAGTGTAACATTAGGATGTTAACGTGCTTTGTTACAGACCTTTTGCCCACATCGTTTACTTTGATAACCTCCAATTGAAGTCTCAACACTAAATTCAATTGGCAGACTTTTTAATTTGAAATCTCAGATTAGAAGAGGTTTATCTCCGTGGGGTAATGAGGTAGATAAACACTGATTACACTGATTGATTTTCAATACAATTAGTGGAATGACATATAATGAGCACCTCCAACATCGAGGTATGTCACCGTTCTAAACTTGTTTTCCAAATGACATCCACATTTTAGGTAATCTGATTACTACAATACTGTTACATGCTACTTGTTACCATGTGAATAACAAGTGTGGGTAAGCGATCAATCTAATTTAACTTAACTACCTCTGAATTACGCAGCAATCTATTAGGGTTGCCCTCGGAGAGATCCCTGAATTTGAGTCGCGGCCAACAAGCTTTATATACACTCCCTCCTGACCACGGATTTGAGGTGTGACTTGACACTTGCGGCTAGCTGTTAATAGTTAGCTTCTATGGTAATTAAATTGGCGGCGGGCCAAATGGCAGTGACCGTGGATCATAAAATAGGGTGGCGCAGACGGCCGATGATTGTGAGCGAGAGCGGAGTGGCATGAAGAAAGGAGGTCATGGGATATACGGAGGATGTGCTTTTACTGCAAGGGGCCTTCGAGAAATAGTGTGGCAGTTAAACCTTTTGATCAACTTAGTGTTTTCATTTTATCTGGTGTTTATTTTGGTAGGGACAAATACATATACATGGAGATTATCCAATGCAGTGTATCACAGTATTGTTAGCTACTGCTATTTTCTAATGCTCGTCCCCAGAAGGGCCTTTAAAAGAGAGAGTAATGGCTGCTGTGTCACCTATATGTCCACTCATTACAGTGGACGACTGTACAAGAAAGCCACATTTTACACCACAACATGTGACAAACATTATTTCTTTCTCTATTGACGTGTATATATGGCATCACGGTGAGTTTCTTGGCTAGGCTTTTCATATGGCTTTGCAAGAAAGCTCCATGCAGGCAGTTCATCACTCAAAGGGGGGGGGGGGTCAGTTCAATGTGGACGTGATTCGTATTGATACTGGGCTGATGAATTGAGCATCTAGCTCAAGGGTCACACGTGGCTCAATGATTGGTGTAGACCGGAAGGTGTCATGGTCAGGGAGCCATGGTGAGAGAGACTCTATTGTTTCCCTCGTGGTACCTGTGTTGAGAGAGAAGGAGAGGCGGGCGCAAAGGGACACCTGTCACTTGCAACAGGAAACTGAATGAGGAAAAGGGCCGTGGTCTTTGTGTTGGACCAGTAGCGAGCCTCCATCTGAAGCTTCACCCCGCGAGGGGGTGAACAGTGACACACCCCCTCCTCCCCCCCTCCCCAAGGTTGTAATTGGAGCAGACAGCAGTTGGCCAGGCCGGCCTGACTGACAGACAACAACAGTCCACACCGACCAAACCACAACGTACACTGAGGAGTTCAAGTGAGCTGGAATTGAAAAAGAAGAGCCAAAAAAAAAAGTTTGGAGTTATCGACTAAGTTTCTGCTTTGCGGAGGAGAGACCTGTTTGGTTCGGGAGGGCGCCATGAGAAGCCCGGATCTATTCCTGCTGGCATGTTGTGTGGGCAGCCTCTGCGCATTGGGAGGTAAGGAACCAGCTGACACAATACATCATGTTATAGAGCTCCATGTCGGGATGTAACAACGGTACTTCTTAAATACTCCGATGCCACAATGAACAAAGAAAACAGCTGTTAATACCAGCTGTCACTACACAGACACACTATGGGTACATTTAACACATTATAACAGCTAAAAGTCTTAGCTCTGTGCTTAACTTTAGCTAACATCAACCAGTGGCGGGCCGTGCATTTCAAACCTGGGCCTTCACTGCTGTCCTGCAGCTGAAATACCACCTTATAACCTCATTATGACGCCACAGCTATGGTTATTATTCGTTTCTAGGGCTGTAACAATACACAATACACAGGCTTACAAACCGAACAATACGTTTGAATGATACTAGTGCATTTGGAAAATGCAGAAGCTTAAATTGTGGGAAATATAATGTTTTCTGCGCTCATGTAGGAGACAACGGTATGTATGACCTCTGAACCGGAACAAAAGAAAACACAACAAAAAACAGCTGGAGCTCCACAAGTGTTCTGGGAGGCTACGCTAACGAGCTTAACGGGGAAACAACAGCAGCAACACGCATTCTGCTACACACTCAAGGGGACAGGCCATTCAGATATTAGATGTAAAAAAACAAATGCAGTTGACTTACCAAACTCCATCCTCCTTTCTTTGTTGACAAAGAGTTTAATCGCAGTTAAATCCCAACTCACAAATCAGTTTCTCCTCCTCCTTCAGCCATTGAGTGTTCAAAAAACAAAGCTAGGTAAAAAAAAATAATAACCAAGCAAAATGCAAAAGATTTCATAATTTCTTCCATATCTTTCAATTTGAACTCTCACTACTCCGACTAAGCCTCTGCTGTTAAGTTTCGTTTCACGATAGTAACGTGCTCGCCCACTGACCAATCACAGCACACGCTGCACCTCACTGCAGAGCTGCATATGGAAACTGAGCTGCAGGTAATGCTGACGTAGTTGTAGGCCAGCTAGCAGGCTCTGACACGTCAAAGGATACGCCCAACATGTCAAACTAAAGATCTGATTGGTTGAAGACTATGACAATCAACAATATCGTCCCCATTCACTTAAACTGCACTGGATGCACTTGAGAGACTGCAGGCCTCTGCCTCTGTTCTTACCTAGAGACACAGAGGTGAGATCTGATTGGATAAAAGCTCTACTTAAAACAAGCTGCACTGGAAGCAGAGCAACTGAGGAAGACAGTAGCTGTGCAGTGAGAAAATAAGATAATGGGAAAAATATTTTTATAAATTACAATACATGTGTATTTAAGAAAAGTTATTAAATTATAAAATAGCTGTAACTTTGATTCTGTTTAGGCCAGCAGAGAAGGCCTTGCAGGCCCTGACGGCCCGCCACTGACATCAACATGCTAACAAGCGTGTGCCAACATGCTAATGTTTACCAGTGTGATAGCATGCTAACATTAGCTAATTAGCACTGAACAGAAAGCACAGCTAATAGGCCCATGCTAATGCAATTTGTTTTTCATTTTTAAATCTTTAAGGACTTATGTCATCATTCTGTCAACTAGCATGTGAATAAATAAATAACTCCTAAAACGAAATGTCATCACAGACAGCCACAAACAATCATTATTTATTCTGAGGCCTTCAGAGAATTCAATGTCTTTCTTCTATTTCAGCAAATAATTTGGAAACCGACCATTGGTGCTTGGACCAGTGTTGAACTTAAATCATGTCCTATCACTAATAAACAAGTGCACTCAGTGTTGAGTGAAGTTATGGCGCAGGATAACAGCTGGAGGCACATTTTATTTTTTAAGTAGGAGTACTTGTATATGCTTCTTCTGGCTTTTATCAAAGTGACTTTAAATGGCCATTCAAATTTGCTCTGTATTGTACTGCCGTCAGTTATATTGATGGCAAGCATCCTTCAAGTCGTCTGAACTGGGCAGAGATGGGGAAGAGAATGCAAAATGGTCGCCTCCTACAACCACTTCAGCAGCCACGCTTGCCTGTGCCCATAGCTAACGGGGGGGGGGGGGGGTGCCTTGCTCGGTGATCGTTGTCATTTATTCCTGTCGGGTCCGATCCCGCTGGGGCCTCGGCTATGCCAAACGTGATGAATGCTGCATCGCCAGAGCTGCTGATTATAAATGTGTCTAACCTTCCAGCACTGAGGAGGACGAGATGGGTGGAAATGAGGCAGGAGTTATGTATGAAACTGCTGCGGCGTGTAATCGTTTGGGTTTTGGTACGTTCACAGACACGTCTAAAAGTGCTACTTTAAACACGGGGATTATGGTCTAAGGGGAATTCATGACATGGATTTTGACTTTTAATATAGCTTTCATGTGGTGAGCTATATCTGTTGAAGGGCCAGTGTGTAGCATTTGGTGACATCTTGTGGTTTGGTTGCAGATTGCAAGCAGCTAGATAGCCCTCCACCCACTCCCCATGTAGGTAGCCAGCGGATATCTGGGCCGAGACTTCCCTTTCTACGTGTGCTTCTTGTTTACACTCACAAGTAGCCATTTTACAAGCTAATCCAAAACCAATAAAAAGCTAAATCATTGTCAGACCATAGTCGGTGGGTTCCGAGATTGCAATTCAACCAATGTGTTTCGCCTGTTCCGCTCTCCACATGGACTGTTTACCTGCATTCAAGCGAAGCCTGCTTGAACGTGATTGTTTAATACTCCACAGACTACAAATGGAAACCAGAGCGCCTCTTGCACAAAGGTCTTGCCTACAGTTTCTGCATATGAATGCAGAATCTGTTTCTGCAAATTGATGTTGGCACATTATATCCTACAAGGAGAAGGTCTATGGCTGTAATCGGATATTCTTATGTTTTTCCACTGATTGGGAACGCTGATACTCTGCGAAAGAACAAAGAAAACCCATTTGCCCCGTATTTGGATTGATCGATGGCTTCACCACAACAACCTGCAACCTTTGCAGAAAGTCAAACTCGCCCAATTTCCTCCCTCCCAACTCTCCTTTGAGTTGTGTCCCTGTTGCTTTGTCTTTGCAGTCGATGTGAGTGGGCGGGACTCTGTCTAGTTAGGAAGCATCGGGAGGATGTTTCATTGATTCCATTGACTAACGCCTAACTTACAGTAGCTACAACTAATCTGGCTAATTCTGGGAAGCATCCACTCACTGTGCTCTCCTCGACCACTGAGCTCGACGGTTCTTTTATTTGGTTGCACAACACACCTTGCCTGCCAACTAGCTTCGTCCTCACTTGTCACCAGTGTGTTGGATTTTGCACACAGCACCCAGCATAAACTTTGGTTACCAATGTTTGAGTTCATTAAGCAATGTATTCCTCACAGTCCATTGTTTATGAAGTCATATAAGCCGTCTACATATTTGTCCTCCAGGTGCGTCTGAGGTGGAGAAGGCTCTGTTGAAGCAGCTCTTTACCGGCTACAACCTGAAGGTGCGGCCAGCCTCCAGACCTGAAGAGAGGGTGGTGGTTCGTGTGGGTATGGTCCTTTCCTCCTTCGTTGGACTGGTGAGGCACGAGACGCTGACACTTAACGTATATTTGCATACATGTACATGAACGACAATAATGTTCACAAAACAGTATCAGGTGTACAGGATATGACAAGAAACAGTCCACCCATCCACCAGCTCTACGACTCTAAAACGCTCAACACCAAATAAGTAGATATTAGATCATCTGGCTCGTTGCTATACAATAGAAAAGGCTTCAAAACTAAAAATTGGACAATAAGAAGCGTTGCTTATGTGAGTTTGGGAAAATTGGGATTTTTACATCCTTGTCTCAAGGAAAAAAGAGTGACGTCGATGTTTTTGCATTTGGTCAGAGCAAGTGACGTAATATATTGGGTGGTATAATAACGAGTTTGACAAACTACTCCACTAAGATCGGATGGGAGGGGTTGTGGGCGGGTCAAACAAACAGGACTTTCACCCAGGAGACAGCGGTTTGTGTCCCATGTGAAAGGCTTGTTATGTAATATGTTGCGCTTGTTATGAATTGTTGCATCAGAAAGTCCGCTACGGGTGGTTGATACGACGCTGCGGTTGTTACGTTGTAGTTTTAAACACAAACCATGTTTTTTCTCTCCCTTTCCAAGTAGTTTAGTTCAAAGTTCAAAGTTCAAAGTTCAAAGTTCAAAGTTCACTTTATTGTCAAAGTTTCCACGTGTTATGCATACAGAAAATTCGAAATGCCGTTTCTTGCAGTCCCACAGTGTAATATAGACATGAACATATAACATATAATAGAATAAAATAGAATAAAATAGGAAAAAAAAAGAATAAATAAAAAAAAAAAAAGAAAAAAAAAAAAAGAAAAGTTAAGAACATAAGGGCCTAGATAAAGGATTAACAAGTAGCAGCAGAGAATAAAAAGTGACTGGTGCTGGATGAGGGAAGGGTGTGTGAGGGGGGTTTATGTTCGTAGCAGCAGAGAATAAAATTAAAATAAATAGATAAAAAAGTGACTGGTGCTGGATGAGGGAAGGGGTGTGAGGGGGAGTAGATGTCCTGGTATGTTCCATTTGAGGCAGTGTGGAAAGGTGGGTGAGGGGGAGGGTAGAGAGGTCAGGGGAGAGATGGCAGAGATGGCAGGAGGGGAGAGAGGGGGAGCGAGAGGAGAGAGGGAGGGAGAGAGTTCAGCATCCTGACCGCCTGGTGGAAGAAGCTGTTCCTCAGCCGGGTAGAGCTCGAACGGAGACTGCGGAACCTTCTCCCTGAAGGCAGGAGGCTGAAGAGGCTGTTGGAGGGGTGGGTGGGGTCACCCGCAATGCCGAGTGCTTTGCGGGTGAGGCGGGTGTTGTAAATGTCCTGTAGTGTAGGGAGTGAGACTCCGATGATCCTCTGGGCAGAGTTCACAATGCGCTGCAGGCTCTTGCGGTTGGAGGCGGTGCAGCTTCCGAACCACAGCGTGATGCAGCTGCTGAGGATGCTCTCAGTGGCGCCTCGGTAGAATGAGAGCATGATGGGGGGGGGGGCTCCTGCTCGCTTGAGCTTCCTGATGAAGTACAGGCGTTGCTTTAGTTCAACCTACCCAATCCCGTGGTATTTCTGCAATACAACGAGACTGATATGAAAAGTATTTTTGGTTCACAAACATCTACATTCCCTTGGTTTGCCGAAATGGTTTGGATTTCTGGGGTTTCACGTGACAGTAAAGACACTTAATCTTCTGGGTATCTCCTATTGTATGGGGTCAATACTGGGGTTCCCATGGCTCTGATAATGTCTCCGTAAAGGTATTAAGCACAGTGGTGGCTCCCTATGCTGAGGACCACTGTACATGACAGGATAACAAAGCGAAAGTTTTTAATTTAACACAGTGAATATATCTGAGAGCCATCTGGTTCTGGATTCAGCGCTTGCTGTCCTGCTGAGTCAAATCGCTCACAGAGTTATGCTACTGATGCGCAGCATTGCATTGCATGCTGGTAAATAGGGTTTTAGCAGCCTGCACTGACTGGGCTCCTGTCTCTGTGTAACAATTGTACACACACACACGGTCACTTTATCTGTTCATTCATTTACCCCGGGCCTTCTTCTCTGTCGCACTGGCCGACACACACATTCACACAGTGTCACGTTTACATACACATTGACTCCAGCGAGCACGCTCCTTACACCTCCACTCAAGGTGAGTGTCGCTCAGGAGAGGAGGTCACACGGGACCCTTAAGTTCCGGAGTGGAACGGTCTTGAACACTGACCCACTTCGATGCTCTGTCCGCTCATCTGCCCAACAGCGGTGTTATTATTATTAACAACCCCCCACCTCTGGTTACGGTCACAGGAACAGTAATCGGTAAGTGATGAGATGTGTTTGTGTGAGGGGGTGAGAGAGAGAGAGCGAGATGGTTCAGCCTCCCTCTACGCTCTTCCCCACCCTCCCTGTTTCTGTCCCAGCTGTCTCCCTGACATTCCTCCCAGCGTCTAATATAGCAGGCCCAGCTCAGGGGAAGCTCCACCTTCCTGCTGGATAGACAATCACATGCACGCATGCCTTCATTCATTGCCTGTAGTGGACATGAGCACGAGCTCTGTGTTGGGTGACTATGAGCTGTGTTATGTAGCCATAATGTCATTTGTTTCATAGTCATGGTATGATCGTTAAGCAGCGGTGTTCCGCCTTCTCAGATCACTGTTTAATACCTCATTCATCATCTCTGATGCACAAAATCTCTTTTAAACAGGAAACACTGTGAAATGGACTTAGGCTTAACTTTAAGTTGTTGAGAAGTTTGATCTTGTCCTATCACATCAGTCTACAGAAACGATTCCCCTTGTGACTGGGCCAGAAGCTAATACATCCTCGAATGATAATCTGACCAGCACACGCTTTCTGTATTTTCAATTATTAAACAAGAGTCCCAACTAAACGATGGCCAGCACCCCTCCCCCTCCCGATGGTCATTACTGAAGGCATCAACGGAGTGATGTTTGTGAGAGAAGAGAAAACACTCAATGTCCCTGCAGTAGAAACAAGGTGTGTGAAATGTTTAATGTAAAACTGAACATTAGGAAATGTGGAAAGCTGTAGGATTCTCACGCTGCTCTCTCCGTAATTCCCAATGTTCAAAATGTTGGTGGTAAGTGAACATCCTGTAGTCGGAATGGCCAAAAGGATGAGAATAAGACTCTGCGGTAGAAATCATCACATAAAGATGGAAGATGATTGAATGTGTGTGAATGATCATTTTCACATTTTTGTTCCAGAACATGAAAAATGAAGAGATGAGCACCATTGTCGTCATGAATCTGGTAAGTGTGTTGAGAGAGACCTCCCTCTTTGTGCCCCTACGGAAACAACCAAGAGGGAACACTGGGAGTAGTCCTAACAACACGGAGCATGTGCAAAATGAAAAATGATGTAAATGGTATTTTGTTATGCATATAATCCCTGTGGAATCTAATTACAGCAGTGATGGAAAATAATGATGAAATGACAAATTGGCTACATGTGTAAATGTAAAGTGTCCCCCCTTGTGTCCCTCTTGCCCTTTATATATATATATATATATATATATATATATATATATATATATATGTACAACACATAAACACAAACTCTTTCCCAACAGGAGTGGACGGATCATCGGTTGTCATGGAAGCCCAAGGAGCATGATGGGATTGAGGTGATGCGTATCCCCGCTGCGAAGGTTTGGCTGCCGGACATAGTCCTCATAAATAAGTGAGCACAAGCGCTGCACTCACGTTGACATGAATGAATCAGCGACAAAAGAGTTGGGAGGAGGAAGCGTTTGGTCGCTTTCCTCCTCTTTAAGACAGAGAATGTGTTTGTTCAGTTTGTGTCGAGGATGGGTTCTGCGTGGGCCCTGGGGGGCGTTTAGTGTTTACCTTCACACACACATGATGTAGCTGCTGCTCCCTCTGGGGAAGACAATATGACAAACGTCTCGTGAGGACAAACTTTGGCACAACCTCAATAATTCCATTTTTCTTTCTGCTGTCATGACTGGAGTATCATTTTAGCAGAGAATCGTGGGATCGCATATCACATAATCCATCTCGTCAGGCTGGAAGTTATGCGTATGTTTCCGGTAAGCTGGTGCACGGACCAATCAGAGTCCCGTGAGGAGGTACTGCCAGCTCTGGCCGTGGTCTAGGTGTGTGTGTGTGTGACGCGACACAGAGAGACGGCTGTTTGTTCCTTCAAAACAAAAATGGCGGCTCCTAAAGAGGTTAGGATAGATGCTGTAATAACATCAGTTATATCAGAGTATGTCTTCATTGGAAGAGAGAGCAAAGAACGACACTGAAGGCTTTTCTCCATGGAAAGGATTTCTCAATGGACTGGCTTCAGCAGGAGTTTGATTGACAGGTGGTTCATCCAATCACCTGCCAAGTATTTTTTTTAAAGTTTCTGCCCTTTTCTAGATAGTTTCCAATGTTGGCTTCTCAGGAGGTTCTGTGGAAGAAACCTTCTCTCCACTATTAATATCAATATAGAGAATAAAAGCAAGACAATGTGCGATATCAGCCGTTAAAACAAGTGCAGCCACAGATGATCTGTTACCGTGTTGATGGAGAATCAGCAGCAGATTGTTTGTGGTGTGATGGAGTCAGAGCACCACGCAGCTGCAACCAGTGGACATTAGGTTAAAGACCCAGGTACAGTACAGCACCTCTGTAATGGAAAACTCTCTGTCACAGCAGTAAATTACAAACTGAAGATACTTGGAGTCTCTCTTTCTTACGCCCTCGCACACACTCCCATTAACACCGCTGTAAATATCCCCACTGCTCCATTCATCAGCACTTTATAGGCAATTAAGCAGCATGGCTCCCTGAAAACTGAGCCGACGGAACCGCTCACACATACACACAAATGCAGAAGTGTGTATATCCTTCTCCGTGTGTGTGTGTGTGTGATCAATGCTGACCATTTAACCTTTTAAGCAGCAGCAGCACCTTCACAGGGACAGGGTTTTAGGCTTTAAAGACAAAGCCTCTCCTTGTTAATGCACCAGGGCCATAAAAGCCAAACACTGCACCCTGACAGACGGCTAAATCTGTGTCCAAATGACTTGATGTCTCTGTTGTGCATCGTGTTATGAGCTTGATGGCCAAAACAGCTCTGTTTACGTCCAGCTTTGGTGCTTTACACTTCGAAGTGTCCTGGGAAATGTGCAGTGATTTACAACTACCCAAAGCTGTACGGGGTTCATGAAAGATGTCTTCAAGTGCTAACGTACAGGTATAAGAAAATAAAAGATTCTAATCGTGTTTCGTCTGTGTTTGCAGTAATGACGGGGTGTTTCACGTAGCGCTGCGTGTCCACATCCAGGCTTACAGTAATGGCAGAGTAACCTGGACTCCCCCTGCACTCTACTGCAGCTCCTGTGGAGTTAAGGTAAGTACATCAACACAAACTTCAACTTGGAGGCACTGGGCCTCATGCATGATTCAATCTGAAATTGTGCAAATTGCCCTGGCATCCAATTTAAGAGCAGACGCAATTCATCTCACACTCAGGTGGGTGAGAACACATTTGGCCGTTAACTCACGTTTCATGAATCCCACGTAGGATTTTCACATTTTCCTCCTTTTTGCTTTTTGCAAGAACAAACATAATAGGAAATCATTCACGAGTGAGTCTCAATGTTCTCCGTCTATTCTGCTGCTTTGCATTCAGTTGCCTGTTTGTTTGTTTGTTTGTTTGTTTGTTTGTTTGTGTCTAGGTCGAGTATTTCCCGTTTGACTGGCAGAACTGCACCATGCAGTTCCGCTCCTACACGTACGACTCGACAGAGATCGACGTGCAGTACGCACTGGACTCAAAAGGCAAAGAGATCAAGGAGATCCAGCTGGACGAAGCTTACACTGGTGAGGATTTGGTTGGGAACACATGGATGGATGGATGGATAGAGGGATGGATGGATGGATGGATAGAGGGATGGATGGATAGATGGATGGATGGATAGAGGGATGGATGGAGGGATGGATAGAGGGATGGATGGAGGGATGGATGGAGGGATGGATGGATGGATAGAGGGATGGATGGATGGATGGATGGAGGGAGGGAGGGAGGGAGGGAGGGATGGATGGATGGAGGGATGGATGGATGGAGGGATGGATGGATGGATGGAGGGATGGATGGAGGGATGGATGGATGGATGGATGGATAGAGGGATGGATAGAGGGATGGATGGATGGATGGTGGGATGGATAGAGGGATGGATGGAGGGAGGGATGGAGGGATGGATGGATGGAGGGATGGATGGATGGATGGAGGGATGGATGGATGGATGGATGGATAGAGGGATGGATGGATGGAGGGATGGATGGATGGATGGAGGGATGGATAGAGGGATGGATGGAGGGAGGGATGAAGGGATGGATGGATGGAGGGATGGATGGATGGAGGGATGGATGGATGGAGGGATGGATGGAGGGATGGATGGATGGATGGATAGAGGGATGGATGGAGGGATGGATGGATGGATGGAGGGATGGAGGGATGGATGGGGGGATGGATGGAGGGATGGAGGGATGGATGGGGGGATGGATGGAGGGATGGATAGTGGGATGGATGGAGGGATGGATAGAGGGCTGGATGGAGGGATGGATGGATAGAGGGATGGATGGAGGGATGGATAGAGGGATGGAGGGATGGATGGATGGATGGATGGATGGAGGGATGGATGGATGGATGGATGGATGGAGGGATGGAGGGAGGGATGGATAGAGGGATGGATGGAGGGATGGATAGAGGGATGGATAGAGGGATGGATGGAGGGATGGATGGATGGATGGAGGGATGGATGTAGGGAGGGATGGATGGAGGGATGGATGGAACAGTGAAGGGAATAGGAGGCTTTTAGGAAGCAAGGGAACCGTTTGATGAGACATTAAGTGAGGGGCTGGTATATCCTTTGCATGATACAGTGAATGACTTCGCTCCTCTTTTTTTAAATGTTCCCTCATTTGGCACTTTTTCATCTGCCTAATATCTGAACCATTTGTCACTGGAGTATTTTTATGTATTTGCTTTTTGGGTTTTTTGGAGATTTGCTGCCGACATTTCTCTGATCAAAGGTTTGTGAAATGTGAATGTTTCCCCAGAGGGCGGCGAGTGGCACATCATACACAAGCCGTGCAGGAAGAACATGAACGACGATCTGTACGAGGACATGACCTTCTACCTCATCATAGAGAGGAAGCCCCTGTACTACGTGTTTAACATCATCCTCCCCTGCATCCTCATCACCATCATCGCCATCTTTAACTTCTACCTGCCTCCTGACGCAGGTATGCAAACGATCCCCGTAACGCACACAGTTTCCACTTTGATCTAGCTTCGCTTCGGATCATTAGCCTTATCGTCGCTCTCTAAAACTGCTTACACCATCCCTCCTATTTGTGTTCGTGGGGTCTGGTTGAATTGGGCAATCACACATTTGTCCAATTACTGTCACAAAGGCATTCAATTTCAGATTAGATAGCTGCTTCCTGTAGAGCACAGCCGAATCAATAACCTCTCAAATGTAATTGTAGTCATCAGCTTTAAGACTGTACTTTGTCATGAACTTTGCATTCATTGGCTATTCAGTCTGTAGGTGTTAAACTACTGGCTACGACATACAGTAGAGTTGTGGTTCTGACCATAGCTCACAATACACAGATACTGTGTGGCCAAGAGGCCCAGAAGTGCAGCTCCTTACCCCGTATATACCCCCAGGTGGTCTGTGATCAGCTGCAGGGCCGCAGACGCATCGGCAACTTGCACTAGGGGAGGCCCGCCGAATCAGAGGAGCAACACAGGCCATTTCATCCTGCAGTGTGACTCCAATAAGAACCTGCTGAGCCCTTCACACACACACACACACACACACACACACACACACACACACACACACACACACACACACACACACACACACACACACACACACACACTGCCTGGTGTGAAATGACTCATTTCAGCTCATGAGGCATATAGAGACCATATAGCCTACAGCTGTGGGGAAACGGTAATAACATCAGGAAGAGTTTACATTCCACAATTTCACATAAATAACACTTTTTTAAAGTTGATTCCAATGCTGTTTACATATTATCTTAGCTGCTGCTCCATATTATTGGAAAATACATTTGTATTTATTTAAATATATATTATATATATATCTATATTTTTACACTGTACCTCCCAGAGATCACCTGTCAACCTAAACTCTCGCATTTTCAGCTGGAGGTGAAGAACAAGCCTCTTGTTTTGACAGTTACTCAGTGAGGGAGCATGCGCTGCCTAATCAGCTTCTCATTACCCACCAACTCCGACCAATCTGTGGTAAACACAGTTTGTAAGTGACCACTAAATACACCTGGGAGGCCCGGCTCTACTGCTCTATCAGGATCACTTAGAATGGGAGATGAGTTTTCTATTCGAGTCACTGCTGGTGAACTCCATGGACCAGCTGTGGCTAAAATAGTACATCAGCTGAAGGAGCAACAAACCACGTCATGGTAAAACTAGAAAGGGACGTGTTGTAATTGTAGAATAACAGTGAAAACTATTAGCAGCCCAGTCCCCAGGAACAAAATGTTGGCATTGTACGTTTTTGCAAACCACAATGTGTTGGTAAGAAAAGTCTGCTTTTTTCCCCCCCACCAGGAGAGAAGATGGGTCTGTCAATCAACGTGTTGCTCACCCTCACTGTGTTCCTGCTGCTGCTGGCGGATAAGATCCCGGAGACCTCACTGGGGGTCCCCATCATCGTCAACTACATCATGTTCACCATGATCCTGGTCACATTTTCTGTCATCCTCAGCGTGGTCGTCCTAAACCTGCACCACCGCTCACCCAGCACCCACCTGATGCCCATGTGGGTCCGCAAGGTGAGGTCCCGCATTAGGTCACACCCTTCCTCTCCATAAAGAGACCAGCAAGTCTTTAGAGTACAAGCTTGGTATAGAGTGTCACATTTAAAAGCTCTGTTGACCTAACTATATTCAACAACAAAACTAAGACTGGTTATTAATAACAACAAGACATGAACAGACTCAAGGCAATCCGACTCATTATAGCACGAGTGACATCTAATGCAAGCGTGTACACATGGCATTGTCTTGTCGGGGCCTTCTGATGAGCACGTAAGCATGTGCAGACATGACAATGTGCTCGTGATGAAGAGGAAGAAGTGAATATGCCAAAAAATAAATGAAATAACTTAAGCACAGCATTCATTATGTATGCAAGCGTTAATGTAGTAATTGGGGCCTTTAATTAATGAATGCAATGTTAATTAGGATGATAATTCTGAGATGTAGGCAATAGTAGTTTCGTTCCAGGCAGCATTAGGTCGACAGTCCTCAACAACCGGAATGTCATGTTCTACCATTGACCCAATCAGTGGTTGTTGCCCTCGATGTACATTATGGGAAGCTAATTACAGGCCTGAGCAGCAGCTCTGCACTTTGCACCAAGTTCTGTCACGCCTTCAGGGAATGCTCACCTCTGAAAGGCTTGTATTACACACGGGTGGTTCGCATGGTTTACTGAAACTAAACTACTACTACTGGTACTGGATTGACGGGAGAAAAGAACATGACCGGCTCTGCTTCTCTTCGCTCCTCCTCCTTCGGACGATCGGTGCCATGAAATGTGAAAAGGAAAGATTTGTACACAAAACAGACATTTTATGAATGTTCAGGTAGGTGAACTAGAAACTAGAACTAGAAAAGTGCACTCAGCACCCTTTCTCCTGCTCCAAATGCCCCCAGCTGTCTGCCATGAGCACAGTCTCCCTCTCATGCTCAACCACACACTCGCTCGCTCCGCACATTTGACCCACAATCATCATGTGCATCAGTGTTGATGGGAAAATAGATCCGTTTATACGACTGATACCTAAGAGCGTAAACTGAAGCAGTTGTTGATCACTGAGAGGAGTGAGGAGTCAGCAGTGTATAAAACTCACAATAAAATAGATCAAGACCAGACACTTAATCTATCCACTTTGCGCCTGGTGGGAGATGATAATAATCTCATCTATTCATACTACTAATGCAATAATTAGTAAAAGTAATGGAAACGTTGATGTTTCTTCTCTTAGCATTCTTTTCTATGAAGGGGAGCTCTCCAGAGGGAAGTCTTATCGTCACGATTAATGATGTGACGAGCTTTGGGAAGTATAGCAGGTGTCGCGTGGGGTCAGTGAGGAAAGTGTATGAAGACGTTTTTTATCCTAACGGCTGCTTTTTGTGTTGTTTTTCAATCACGTAGTCACTTCACACTGACAACATTCTCTGGATCCTCTCACAGTTGAGCAGGTGTCACAAGTGGAATATTCCAAAAGCAAGAGCCAATGTTGTGGAGCCTGGAAGGTGCTCTGGCTAACCATTCATCAATCAGATACAATGTGGGGAGGATCACACCTGCGGGTTCCACCTGCAGCCAAAGATTCACCAGGACCACAGCCAGGTCTCAAGTCTCTATATCGTTTTTAGTGTTTAAATTCCTCCTTTAAATGTATTGTCTCTTTTATCCATTCTTGACCAGTAGGATAGTCCAATTTTAACATACAGAAAAGCCTTCAGAAATATCCATTAAGTGTAGCCACGAGCATCGTATAACACACTCTGATGTCTTGGATCTCCCTCTGTTTGGCAGCTCTTTGTTGCTGTGATCATGTCACTATGTGTGACTCACTGCTCTGCTGTCTGAGGGAAATACGACAGGTGTTGCAGTGTGCTGCGAAACGGGAGGATACAAAGAACGGTCACATAAGGACATGGGCATGTTTGATTCTGAATGACGGCCAAGTCGTGCTTTTTCTTTGAAACGACAATGCAAGTCAAGCGGCTTCAACTCCCGTTACATTCTCCACTGGAGCTGCAGTGCAGTCTGGTCCTCGCCGGTGGGCGATTATTGACATCCATCTGTCAATACAGGCTAGCCAAGAGTTCTTTCAAAAGAAGGATATCCAATCACGTTAAAGTGTAGATAAAAGAGCCGTTAACAGAGCCAAACAGCATTTATGATATTGATCAAAACCAACATTTGGCTCAATGGTTTAATGCTTTATCTCATTCCATTGAAAAGCAACTCCAAGTCTGACGGCCAGGGAGTACTCCGGTTTTATTAAACATTTATCTCTGTTTTAATAACACGCATCTGGGAGCTGCCCAGTACAACTGAAGTAAAGCTCGGTCTTTACTGAAGAGTTCCACTGGAGTATCTGCACTTTATATTTCCTCCTTTGCTCAAAGACACCTTGAGGGTAGACGTTGAGGAATTGGAAAGCATTAGCGATTAGGTTCCCCCCACCCACATCATTCAGCAGCAACTGCTCTCAAAGGTTATCTCACTGCTAAATTCAGCATTTTCACTCATTCCTCAGCCTTAATAGGCAAATACAGGGCAAGTACATTCCAGCTGTCCAGTAAATCACGAAACCCGAACAAATCAGTTTTTATTACCAGACAAGACGATAGCATTTGGAGGTCTCGGAGAGCCAGCAAGCTATTCCCTGGAAGTGGAAATACAGTTAAATAACACAATCAGAAGAAGTGGAAGCGCTAAGAAACTGATTATATTGTAAGTTGTTGAGCCAACTCTCTGTCTCCCCAGATCTTCATCCACCTGCTGCCTCCTTACCTGGGTATGCTAAGGCCAAAAGTTGAGACCCCCCTATCCCTGGAGATGATGCCCCGTCGAGAGAAAAAGGTGTTGACCATCAGCAAGGCGGCTGATGAATACTTCATCCGCAAGCCAGACTCCTCCATCCTGTTCCCTAAGCCCAACAGGTGAGACCACAACCTGCTGTGGAGCCTCAAGTGTATGTGTTACTGGCTGTGCATGTGATTGCGCTTGGGTATGTTTTTTTGGTCAATACCATTGTATATGTTCAGGAATTTTAGCCTCTATACCAGGCATGGGCAAACTACGGCCCGCGGGCCGGATACGGCCCGTTGGGCTTTTTAATCCGGCCTGTCAAATATTGGTACAAAATTGTCCAAACTATAATAAAGACTCGGGCTGGGCAGTATACCGGTTTTAATTTCCTGTATGATATGAATTCTTCACACACCATGATACCGGTGCATAGCCGAAACAACTGCTGTCTGCTTTTAACAGGCAGCTAACTGTGACTAGAGGGCATTACATGATTTAACCACGAGAGGGCAGCAGTGTTACATAATTTAATGAATCATGAACATCACATGATTTAACCACCAGAGGGCAGCAGTGCTAAATCATTTAGTGAATCATAAACATTACATGATTTAACCACTAGAGGGCAGCAGTGTTACATAATTTAATGAATCATGAACATTACATGATTTAACCACTAGAGGGCAGCAGTGTTAAATAATTTAGTGAATCATAAACATTACATGATTTAACCACTAGAGGGCAGCAGTGTTACATCATTTAATGAATCATAAACATTACATGATTTAACCACTAGAGGGCAGCAGTGCTAAATCATTTAATGAATCATGAACATTACATGATTTAACCACTAGAGGGCAGCAGTGCTAAATCATTTAATGAATCATGAACATTACATGATTTAACCACTAGAGGGCAGCAGTGCTAAATCATTTAGTGAATCATAAACATTACATTATTTAACCACTAGAGGGCAGCAGTGCTAAATCATTTAATGAATCATGAACATTACATGATTTAACCACTAGAGGGCAGCAGTGCTAAATAATGTAGTGAATCATAAACATTACATGATTTAACCACTAGAGGGCAGCAGTGTTACATAATTTAATGAATCATAAACATTACATGATTTAACCACTAGAGGGCAGCAGTGTTAAATCATTTAATGAATCATGAGCATTACATGATTTAACCACTAGAGGGCAGCAGTGTTACATCATTTAATGAATCATAAACATTACACGATTTAACCACTAGAGGGCAGCAGTGTTAAATCATTTAATGAATCATGAACATTACATGATTTAACCACTAGAGGGCAGCAGTGTTACATCATTTAATGAATCATGAACATTACATCATTTAACCACGAGAGGGCAGCAGTGCTAAATCATTTAATGAATCATGAACATTACATGATTTAACCCAGGGGTGTCAAACTCATTTCCACTCTGGGCCACATCAGCATCACGGTCGCCCTCAAAGGGCCGGTTGTAACTGTAAGACTGTATAACTAACTTCTCCCTAACATATTGTTAAATAACTCTCTGCATTTGATTATTGTTTATTCAAGTGTAAAAATATTGTACATGCAGTTATATAAATGAAAAATTATATTTAAACACATTTCTGTTATTATACCATAAATCATTTTAATTGAGGGTTAATAAACCCACATGACTCTATCAAAGATCAAACTATTAAAGAAAATAACAAAGACAAATATCAAACACAAGTTATTACATTAACTTTGTTCAAAGCTGTTTGTGTCACCTCTGCATCACTAATGTTCCTCCCTGTCGTCGTCCTGCATGGCAGCTACATCCAAGAGCTGCTCACTGAGAGTCAGGTCTGATGAACATGGATAGATGCTCTGTATCCGTGTTGTCTGTGCTTTCATCAACAGTTCATTAGAAACACAAGTACCTGCTCGTCTCTTAGCTAGCTGTGTTGTTAGATTGCTGCTAGTTCATGAACTCGGTCTGCGATGGTGTTTCTTCACAAAGTGACATTTGTAAAAGTCTGTATCTGGTCGGAGCACTGCTCACATACCTTTAGCATGCACTGGGCTGTAGCTGTGTAAATATATTCAGCTGTGATTGCAGTCTGCCTTTTAATTCTTGGACAGTTTGATGTTTTTCTTGGAGGCTAAATTTAGCTCCGTGTTTGGTGTCAAAATGCCGACGTGAATTGTATCCTTCATCACCGTCACGCCTCATAACACAGAAGACAGACCAGTGTTTCTCCTTGAAGCACAAACATGTATTCGCTTTCCCATCTTTCATTACATTTTCTTCCCTCTGCATCAATTTTTCTCTTCATGGACATTTTGGGATTATTTGTCGATCTTTTTCAATTGTTGGAAAACCACTTTACGGGCTGTTGCCTCTCCTGTCCACCTGTTGTGATAGTTTTAATGTCGGTACACAAACAACATGCTATCTCATAATTTCAACTTTCTATCTCATAATTTCGACCATGGGGATACCTTTATTATCAAGTCTAACTTTTAATTATTTTTCCAAAAAATAAAAAATAAAAAATCTTTTTTTTATTAAAATTGTTTTTTTGCTGGCGGATTCGCGGGCCACATAAAATGACGTGGCGGGCCGGATTCGGCCCACGGGCCTTGAGTTTGACACATGTGATCTAAAAGTTACAACGAGGAGCTTACTTTGTGTTGATTGTGGCGGTCCCTTTAGCAAAACCCTCATTTTACTGCAGCAGGCTCTGACAGTCTGGCCCACTTAGTTCTGGTTCTGCCGTGTCTCCCTTCCCTGGTGGGCAATTATTTTTCCCAAGGGGCCACATGAGAAACAGGGACTGTTGTGGAGGGCTGGACCAATAGACTGAACTCAATCCTGCTCAATACTATTCCACCTCTTTAATGAAAGCAGTATGTTGTCTGGTTTTTATAAGCTGCGAGTGGTAAGAGTAAATGTTATGATCAGTGGTGGAATGTAACTAAGTATATTTGCTTAAATACTGTACTTATATACAAATTACCGGCGTTCCGAATGTTCCCGGTGTTCCGAACATTCCCGGCGCTCCGAACATTCGGGGCGTTCTGAACATTCCCGGCGTTCTGAACGTTCCGAACGTTCCCGGCATTCCGAACATTCCCGGGGTTCCAAACATTCCCTGCCTTCCGAACGTTCCCGGCCTTCCGAACATTCATGGCGTTCCGAACATTCCGAACATTCCGGGCGTTCCGAACACTCCCGGCGTTCCGAATGTTCCGAACATTTAGAACGTTCCCGGCATTCCGAACATTCCCGGCTTCCGAACGTTCCGAACATTTAGAACGTTCCGAACATTTAGAACGTTCCGGGCATTCCGAACGTTCCGGGCGTTCCGAATGTTCCGGGCGTTTCGAACGTTCCCGGCATTCCGAACGTTCCCGGCGTTCCGAACATTCCGAACATTTAGAACGTTCCCGGCGTTCCGAACGTTCCCGGCGTTCCGAACATTCCGAACATTTAGAACGTTCCCGGCGTTCCGAACGTTCCGGGCATTCCGAACGTTCCCGGCGTTCCGAACGTTCCCGGCGTTCCGAATGTTCCCGGCGTTCCGAACATTCCCGGCATTCCGAACGTTCCCTGCCTTCCGAACGTTCCCAGCCTTCCGAACATTCATGGCGTTCCGAACATTCCGAACATTCCGGGCGTTCCGAACATTCCGAACATTCCGGGTGTTCCGAACACTCCCGGCGTTCCGAACATTCCGAACATAACGGGCGTTCCGAACATTCCGAACATTTAGAACATTCCCGGCGTTCCGAACGTTCCCGGCGTTCCGAACGTTCCCGGCGTTCCGAACATTCCGAACATTTAGAACGTTCCCGGCGTTCCGAACGTTCCGGGCATTCCGAACGTTCCCGGCGTTACGAACGTTCCCGGCGTTCCGAATGTTCCCGGCGTTCCGAACATTCCCGGCATTCCGAACGTTCCCTGCCTTCCGAACGTTCCCGGCCTTCCGAACATTCATGGCGTTCCGAACATTCCGAACATTCCGGGCGTTCCGAACATTCCGAACATTCCGGGCGTTCCGAACACTCCCGGCGTTCCGAACATTCCGAACATAACGGGCGTTCCGAACATTCCGAACATTCCGGGCGTTCCGAACACTCCCGGCGTTCCGAACATTCCGAACATAACGGGCGTTCCGAACATTCCGAACATTTAGAACATTCCCGGCGTTCCGAACGTTCCGGGCATTCCGAACGTTCCCGGCGTTCCGAACGTTCCCGGCGTTCCGAATGTTCCCGGCGTTCCGAACATTCCCGGCATTCCGAACGTTCCCTGCCTTCCGAACGTTCCCGGCCTTCCGAACATTCATGGCGTTCCGAACATTCCGAACATTCCGGGCGTTCCGAACATTCCGAACATTCCGGGCGTTCCGAACACTCCCGGCGTTCCGAACATTCCGAACATTCCGGGCGTTCCGAACACTCCCGGCGTTCCGAATGTTCCGAACATTTAGAACGTTCCCGGCATTCCGAACATTCCCGGCTTCCGAACGTTCCGAACATTTAGAACGTTCCGAACATTTAGAACGTTCCGGGCATTCCGAACGTTCCGGGCGTTCCGAATGTTCCGGGCGTTTCGAACGTTCCCGGCATTCCGAACGTTCCCGGCGTTCCGAACATTCCGAACATTTAGAACGTTCCCGGCGTTCCGAACGTTCCGGGCATTCCGAACGTTCCCGGCGTTCCGAACGTTCCCGGCGTTCCGAATGTTCCCGGCGTTCCGAACATTCCCGGCATTCCGAACGTTCCCGGCGTTCCGAATGTTCCCGGCGTTCCGAACATTCCCGGCATTCCGAACGTTCCCTGCCTTCCGAACGTTCCCGGCCTTCCGAACATTCATGGCGTTCCGAACATTCCGAACATTCCGGGCGTTCCGAACATTCCGAACATTCCGGGCGTTCCGAACACTCCCGGCGTTCCGAATGTTCCGAACATTCCGGGCATTCCGAACATTCCCGGCATTCCGAACGTTCCGAACATTTAGAACGTTCCCGGCATTCCGAACATTTACAACGTTCCCGGCGTTCCGAACGTTCCCGGCGTTCCGAACATTCCTGGCATTCCGAACGTTCCGAACATTTAGAACGTTCCCGGCATTCCGAACATTCATGGCGTTCCGAACATTCCGGGCGTTCCAAACATTCCCGGCGTTCCGAAAATTTAGAACGTTCCCGGCATTCCGAACATTCCCGGGGTTCCAAACATTCCCTGCCTTCCGAACGTTCCCGGCCTTCCGAACATTCATGGCGTTCCGAACATTCCGAACATTCCGGGCGTTCCGAACACTCCCGGCGTTCCGAATGTTCCGAACATTTAGAACGTTCCCGGCATTCCGAACATTCCCGGCTTTCCGAACGTTCCGAACATTTAGAACGTTCCGAACATTTAGAACGTTCCGGGCATTCCGAACGTTTCGGGCGTTCCCGGTGTTCCGAACATTCCCAGCGCTCCGAACATTCGGGGCGTTCCGAACATTCCGAACATTCCGGGCATTCCGAACATTCCCGGCATTCCGAACGTTCCGAACATTTAGAACGTTCCCGGCATTCCGAACATTCCCGATGTTCCGAACATTCCGAACATTTACAACGTTCCCGGCGTTCCGAACGTTCCCGGCGTTCCGAACATTCCCGGCGTTCCGAAAGTTCCCGTTCGGCGTTCCGAACATTCCCGGCGTTCCGAACATTCCCGGCGTTCCGAACATTCCGAACATTTAGAACGTTCCCGGCGTTCCGAACATTCCCGGTGTTCCGAACATTTAGAACGTTCCCGGCGTTCCGAACGTTCCGGGTGTTCCGAATGTTCCCGGCATTCCGAACATTCCCGGGGTTCCGAACATTCCCAGCGCTCCGAACATTCCCTGCCTTCCGAACGTTCCCGGCCTTCCGAACATTCATGGCGTTCCGAACATTCCGAACATTCCGGGCGTTCCAAACATTCCCGGCGTTCCGAACATTTAGAACGTTCCCGGCATTTCGAACGTTCCCGGCGTTCCGAATGTTCCCGTTCGGCGTTCCGAACATTCCGAACATTTAGAACATTCGGGGCGTTCCGAACATTCCCGGCGTTCCGAACGTTCCAGGCGTTCCGAACGTTCCCTGCCTTCCGAACGTTCCCGGCCTTCCAAACATTCATGGCGTTCCGAACATTCCGAACATTCCGGGCGTTCCGAACACTCCCGGCGTTCCGAATGTTCCGAACATTCTGGGCATTCCGAACATTCCCGGCATTCCGAACGTTCCGAACATTTAGAACGTTCCCGGCATTCCGAACATTTACAACGTTCTCGGCGTTCCGAACATTCCCGGCGTTCCGAACATTCCTGGCGTTCCGAACGTTCCGAACATTTAGAACGTTCCCGGCATTCCAAACATTCATGGCGTTCCGAACATTCCGGGCGTTCCAAACATTCCCGGCGTTCCGAAAATTTAGAACGTTCTTGGCATTCCGAACGTTCCCGGCATTCCGAACGTTCCCGGCGTTCCGAACGTTCCGGGCGTTCCGAACGTTCCGGGCGTTCCGAACGTTCCCGGCCTTTCGAACGTTCCCGGCCTTCCGAACGTTCCCGGCCTTCCGAACATTCATGGTGTTCCGAACATTCCGAACGTTCCCGGCGTTCCGAACGTTCCGGGCATTCCGAACGTTCCCGGCGTTCCGAACGTTCCCGGCGTTCCGAATGTTCCCGGCGTTCCGAACATTCCCGGCGTTCCGAACACTCCCAGCGCTCCGAACATTCGGGGCGTTCCGAACATTCGGGGCGTTCCGAATATTCACGGCGTTCTGAATGTTCCGAACATTTTGAACGTTCCGGGCGTTCCGAACGTTCCGGGCATTCCGAACGTTCCCGGCGTTCCGAACGTTCCCGGCGTTCCGAATGTTCCCGGCGTTCCGAACATTCCCGGCGTTCCGAACACTCCCAGCGCTCCGAACATTCGGGGCGTTCCGAACATTCACGGCGTTCTGAATGTTCCGAACATTTTGAACGTTCCGGGCGTTCCGGGCATTCCGAACGTTCCGGGCGTTCCGAATGTTCCGGGCGTTTCGAACGTTCCCGGCATTCCGAACGTTCCCGGCGTTCCGAACATTCCGAACATTTAGAACGTTCCCGGCGTTCCCGGCGTTCCGAACGTTCCGGGCATTCCGAACGTTCCCAGCATTCCGAACGTTCCCGGCGTTCCGAACGTTACGAACGTTCCGGGCGTTCCGAACGTTCCCGGCGTTCCGAACGTTCCGGGCGTTCCGAACGTTCCCTGCCTTCCGAACGTTCCCGGCCTTCCGAACATTCATGGCGTTCCGAACATTCCGGGCGTTCCGAACATTCCAGGCGTTTCCGAACATTCCGAACATTTAGAACGTTCCTGGCGTTCCGAACATTCCCGGTGTTCCGAACATTCCGAACATTTAGAACGTTCCCGGCGTTCCGAATGTTCCGTGTGTTCCGAACGTTCCCGGCATTCCGAACATTCCCGGTGTTCTGAACATTCCCAGCGCTCCGAACATTCGGGGCGTTCTGAACATTCACGGCGTTCTGAATGTTCCGAACATTTTGAACGTTCCGGAAGGCCGGGAATGTTCGGAATGTTTGATGTTTTTCTTGGAGGCTAAATTTAGCTCCGTGTTTGGTGTCAGAATGCCGACGTGAATTGTATCCTTCATCACCGACACGCCTCATAACACAGAAGACAGACCAGTGTTTCTCCTTGAAGCACAAACATGTATTCGCTTTCCCATCTTTCATTACATTTTCTTCCCTCTGCATCAATTTTTCTCTTCATGGACATTTTGGGATTATTTGTCGATCTTTTTCAATTGTTGGAAAACCACTTTACGGGCTGTTGCCTCTCCTGTCCACCTGTTGTGATAGTTTTAATGTCGGTACACAGACAACATGCTATCTCATAATTTCAACTTTCTATCTCATAATTTCTACCATGGGGATACTTTTATTATCAAGTCTAACTTTTAATTATTTTTCCAAAAAATAAAAAATAAAAAATCTTTTTTTTATTAAAATTGTTTTTTTGCTGGCGGATTCGCGGGCCACATAAAATGACGTGGCGGGCACGTTATGTTTGACACATGTGATTTAACCACTAGAGGGCAGCAGTGTTACATCATTTAATGAATCATAAACATTACATCATTTAACCACGAGAGGGCAGCAGTGCTAAATCATTTAATGAATCATAAACATTACATGATTTAACCATTAGAGGGCAGCAGTGTTACATAATTTAATGAATCATAAACATTACATGATTTAACCACTAGAGGGCAGCAGTGTTAAATCATTTAGTGAATCATGAACATTACATGATTTAACCACTAGAGGGTAGCAGTGTTAAATCATTTCGTGAATCATAAACATAACATGATTTAACCACTAGAGGGCAGCAGTGTTACATCATTTAATGAATCATAAACATTACATCATTTAACCAATAGAGGGCAGCAGTGTTAAATCATTTCGTGAATCATAAACATTACATGATTTAACCACTAGAGGGCAGCAGTGTTACATCATTTGATGAATCATAAACATTACATAATTTCACCACTAGAGAGCAGCAGTGCGAAATCATTTAATGAATCATAAACATTACATGATTTAACCACTAGAGGGCAGCACTGTTACATCATTTAATGAATCATAAACATTACACGATTTAACGACTAGAGGACAGCAGTGTTACATCATTTAATGAATCATAAACATTACATCATTTAACCACTAGAGGGCAGCAGTGCTAAATCATTTAATGAATCATAAACATTACATGATTTAACCACTAGAGGGCAGCAGTGTTACATAATTTAATGAATCTTAAACATTACATGATTTAACCACTAGAGGGCAGCAGTGCTAAATCATTTAATGAATCATGAACATTACATGATTTAACCACTAGAGGGCAGCAGTGCTAAATCATTTAATGAATCATGAACATTACATGATTTAACCACTAGAGGGCAGCAGTGCTAAATCATTTAGTGAATCATAAACATTACATGATTTAACCACTAGAGGGCAGCAGTGCTAAATCATTTAATGAATCATGAACATTACATGATTTAACCACTATAGGGCAGCAGTGCTAAATCATTTAATGAATCATAAACATTACATGATTTAACCACTAGAGGGCAGCAGTGCTAAATAATGTAGTGAATCATAAACATTACATGATTTAACCACTAGAGGGCAGCAGTGTTACATAATTGAATGAATCATAAACATTACATGATTTAACCACTAGAGGGCAGCAGTGTTACATAATTTAATGAATCATAAACATTACATCATTTAACCACTAGAGGGCAGCAGTGTTACATAATTTAATTAATCAGAAACATTACACGATTTAACCACTAGAGGGCGGCAGTGTTACATCATGATGAGTAATAAACATTGAGTAATGAGTAATAAACATTACATGATTTAACCACTAGAGGGCAGCAGTGTTAAATAATTTAGTGAATCATAAACATTACATGATTTAACCACGAGAGGGCAGCAGTGTTACATAATTTAATGAATCATGAACATTACATGATTTAACCACTAGAGGGCAGCAGTGTTAAATAATTTAGTGAATCATAAACATTACATGATTTAACCACTAGAGGGCAGCAGTGTTACATCATTTAATGAATCATAAACATTACATGATTTAACCACTAGAGGGCAGCAGTGCTAAATCATTTAATGAATCATGAACATTACATGATTTAACCACTAGAGGGCAGCAGTGCTAAATCATTTAATGAATCATGAACATTACATGATTTAACCACTAGAGGGCAGCAGTGCTAAATCATTTAGTGAATCATAAACATTACATTATTTAACCACTAGAGGGCAGCAGTGCTAAATCATTTAATGAATCATGAACATTACATGATTTAACCACTAGAGGGCAGCAGTGCTAAATAATGTAGTGAATCATAAACATTACATGATTTAACCACTAGAGGGCAGCAGTGTTACATAATTTAATGAATCATAAACATAACATGATTTAACCACTAGAGGGCAGCAGTGTTACATCATTTAATGAATCATAAACATTACATCATTTAACCACTAGAGGGCAGCAGTGTTACATCATTTGATGAATCATAAACATTACATAATTTCACCACTAGAGGGCGGCAGTGTTACATCATGATGAGTAATAAACATTGAGTAATGAGTAATAAACATTACATGATTTAACCACTAGAGGGCAGCAGTGTTAAATAATTTAGTGAATCATAAACATTACATGATTTAACCACGAGAGGGCAGCAGTGTTACATAATTTAATCAATCATGAACATTACATGATTTAACCACTAGAGGGCAGCAGTGTTAAATAATTTAGTGAATCATAAACATTACATGATTTAACCACTAGAGGGCAGCAGTGTTACATCATTTAATGAATCATAAACATTACATGATTTAACCACTAGAGGGCAGCAGTGCTAAATCATTTAATGAATCATGAACATTACATGATTTAACCACTAGAGGGCAGCAGTGCTAAATCATTTAATGAATCATGAACATTACATGATTTAACCACTAGAGGGCAGCAGTGCTAAATCATTTAGTGAATCATAAACATTACATTATTTAACCACTAGAGGGCAGCAGTGCTAAATCATTTAATGAATCATGAACATTACATGATTTAACCACTAGAGGGCAGCAGTGCTAAATAATGTAGTGAATCATAAACATTACATGATTTAACCACTAGAGGGCAGCAGTGTTACATAATTTAATGAATCATAAACATAACATGATTTAACCACTAGAGGGCAGCAGTGTTACATCATTTAATGAATCATAAACATTACATCATTTAACCACTAGAGGGCAGCAGTGTTACATCATTTGATGAATCATAAACATTACATAATTTCACCACTAGAGAGCAGCAGTGCGAAATCATTTAATGAATCATAAACATTACATGATTTAACCACTAGAGGGCAGCACTGTTACATCATTTAATGAATCATAAACATTACACGATTTAACGACTAGAGGACAGCAGTGTTACATCATTTAATGAATCATAAACATTACATCATTTAACCACTAGAGGGCAGCAGTGCTAAATCATTTAATCAATCATAAACATTACATGATTTAACCACTAGAGGGCAGCAGTGTTACATAATTTAATGAATCTTAAACATTACATGATTTAACCACTAGAGGGCAGCAGTGCTAAATCATTTAATGAATCATGAACATTACATGATTTAACCACTAGAGGGCAGCAGTGCTAAATCATTTAATGAATCATGAACATTACATGATTTAACCACTAGAGGGCAGCAGTGCTAAATCATTTAGTGAATCATAAACATTACATGATTTAACCACTAGAGGGCAGCAGTGCTAAATCATTTAATGAATCATGAACATTACATGATTTAACCACTATAGGGCAGCAGTGCTAAATCATTTAATGAATCATAAACATTACATGATTTAACCACTAGAGGGCAGCAGTGCTAAATAATGTAGTGAATCATAAACATTACATGATTTAACCACTAGAGGGCAGCAGTGTTACATAATTGAATGAATCATAAACATTACATGATTTAACCACTAGAGGGCAGCAGTGTTACATAATTTAATGAATCATAAACATTACATCATTTAACCACTAGAGGGCAGCAGTGTTACATAATTTAATTAATCAGAAACATTACACGATTTAACCACTAGAGGGCGGCAGTGTTACATTATGATGAGTAATAAACATTGAGTAATGAGTAATAAACATTACATGATTTAACCACTAGAGGGCAGCAGTGTTAAATAATTTAGTGAATCATAAACATTACATGATTTAACCACTAGAGGGCAGCAGTGTTACATCATTTAATGAATCATAAACATTACATGATTTAACCACTAGAGGGCAGCAGTGTTAAATCATTTAATTAATCAGAAACATTACACGATTTAACCACTAGAGGGCAGCAGTGTTACATCATGATGAGTAATAAACATTGAGTAATGAGTAATAAACATTACATGATTTAACCACTATAGCAGGCATGGGCAAACTACGGCAATCCGGCCCGTCAAATATTGGTACAAAATTGTCCAAACTACAATAAAGACTCGGGCTGGGCTGTATACCGGTTATAGACGGGAGTTGAGGTACACAATTCCACACTTCCTGCCTGTACTGCAGTCGTTGTTTAGATTTAGAAATCGAGATGCACAAAGAGCTCTAGGTTCCAGGTTGCACTGAGGTCTTTGTGTAAGCACACTTCTCCTTTATAAGTCACATATCACAGGTCCTGTGTGCACATAGCACTGTGTCATGTTTTACAAGTTACAGTGTTGAAGTTTTGTCAAAGATGTCTATGTATTGTGTTGCATAGATGTCAACTGAAATGAGCATGCTTGCTAGTCCCGTCCTGTGATACCACTTGTTCCTCGAGGGGGCGATAGTGAGTCACTGTAGCGTTCCTCGGTCCTACATGAGAGGACGAAGAAGTGGCGCTGCCCCGAGGGCTTATCCATCACGTTGAAGGTACAGGGTCTGCATATGTTTTGATAGGTTGTTTATTGTATTCAATTCAAAATGGCAGAAACCAGAAACTGACTTCATTAGCCCTCTATCATCCGAGTCTCTACACCTGGTTTGGTAGAACGAGGAACTGTACTTTCCTGGAAATCAGCGACTATGTGACACCCTTAACTATCCGGCCTCCCTGTTGCTCCATTAATACCTAAAAGCTCCTCCTCACAGTGTATAGTTGTCGCTCCCTCTCCATCCTTCGCCTCCCTTGAGAAGGGAAATATGTCTGGAGGGGAAGACGGGAGGCGGCAGAGAATCGTTGCTAAAATAATAATGACCCCTCACAAATCGACTCCGACACATCAGAGCGGGACTCTGCGTGTCTAGGTGAGAGAAGAAGGAAGAGGGGGGGGCTCTATTAGAGCAATTTGATGAGACAGCATCTCTCTTGAGCCCACACATTCACACACTCCTTCTTAATTGGGTTTAGTGCATGTCTTGGCACCAGACGCAGCCAGGTTTAGTTGAATTAGTCTCCTGAAAAGTAATTTACTTCTCGCTGATGAAGTGCTACTTTGAGCCACGCAGGAGAAAAAGTGAGGAGGGGTTAAAAGGCCATATTGGGTCTCTCTCTTCCTCCCTCTCTCATCTCGCTCTCTCTCCATCTGATGAGGCTCCACCTCTCTTAGGTCTCAGCCTCTTCACCTGCCACACTCGCAGCAGCGACGGCAGCGCTGCATTGTAAACCACCAAACTGCTGCACTGAATACCAAACAGCTCCATACTCTGCTAGTCCGTCAGGTTACCCTTCTTTTAATGGTGTCTAGTGAGAGAGATGGCGCCCTACTGCCCTCTGGTGGTGCGCTGCCGGGCCTGCAGCTCATTTCATGTGAGGTTCATTGTGAGGTGTTTAATATTTGAGGTGTTTCATAAGAAAACGGCAGCTGTTGCTGCAAAGAGAATAACGTGAATTGGAGTGTTATGCGTTTGGACCAAGTCGTGGTAAGGACCAAGAATAGATGAGTTTTAGTGACTTCATTAATGGGGAATACTGCTCAAAAAATAGAGCATTATTTATGGTTTAATATTATTTCATACAACTTTTACAAACAGTATATGCAGGTTCACAATCAATGCCTCATGACTGTATGTGTGTTTATGGCCTAAACTAAACCAACTACACGTAAAAAGCCACAATTATCCTTTAGCTGGGACGTCCTGCACAGCGAGCCGTGCTGTATCACTTCTTAAACTTCTATTAGAGTGTCTGACGCTCGACTGGAGGCAACCAAATGGAAATCCATGTGTCATCTCTCAAGGACACCCTGTACGATCATGAGTTTCAATTCAGCAGGGGAAGGGAGTGATGCTTTGAGCTTCTTCAACAGCTGGTTGTAAAAGCAACACTACAAAGATGTTAACACACGAAATAACTCATCCGTCCTCCTGAAAATGAAAAGTTGAATTCATAAGCAATCAGTTGGCCCGTCGCCCTGTTCAGTACAGTCGGGGGTTTTAGCTGCTGCAGCCTCACGTGGTCGGGTATGCCCGGTAGCTAAGCTGATGTTCTTTGTGATGATTTTGGTAACGAATGAAAACAACTCTGGCCTTCTGTTAGACCTGTCGTGTGAAAAGTTGTGAGTGACAGCAGAGCTGCGCAGACACCCACAGCGACCGCAGCTGATGGCTGGTAACTGAGGGCAACAAGTAAACACAGCAGCATGCACGCACGCACACACACACACACACACACACACACACACACACACACACACACACACACACACACACACACACACACACACACACACACACACACACACACACACACACACACACACACACACACACACACACACACACACACACTCACACTCACAGGGCTCTGGCTGCCCAGTCAGCAGATGCAGAGCGGCGACTCCCACGCTGGCAGAGCGAGCCCGGGGAGCTCCTCTGACCTTCTCTTTATTCCTCTCTGAACGACAGCAAAGTAGACGTGCAGCCTGCCCCGTGAACGCTTTACTATTCCACAGCTTTTAATTAGTCTGGACCGACATCTGCTCGCGCGTTGCTCCGTTCTGCACGCTTGTGTGTGTGTTGAGTTTGGATGGCGACACTTCACGTGCACTGACTACATCTCTCCTGTATCAATCCTGAGACCTGTTTCTTGCACCAAATGTTGTGCTGTGTGGATGTTTTCCTGTGACATGACAGTTGATGTGTGCCGTCATCTAGGTATCAGCCGGAGGGTATGTGTACAGACATGAGAAAGTTCATCGACGGCCCCAGTAGCTACCTCACGCTACCTGACGAGCTCAAGACAGCCATAGAGGCCATCACCTTTATCGCTAAGACTCTGCAGGCTGCGAAGGACTACGATGCGGTAGGTTTGCCTTCCTGTTGTTAGCTGTAATGCTCCTCAGTCTTCTATCGTTCTCACTTCTATTCATTTTGTTTCTTGGTTCTTTGAAGAGCAATCATTCGGTCTCTGAACTCTTCCCTGTTTTTCTTTTCATCCCTTCTGTCTTTTCCCCACGCTCCACACCGCTCCTTGCTTATACCCTCACTCACTCACTTCCCATCCTCCCCCCCCCCCCCCCCATTCTGTTTGTATGCCCCCCCTTTCATCCATCCATCCATGTCCAGCTGAAAGAGGACTGGCAGTATGTGGCCATGGTGGTGGACCGCATGTTCCTCTGGATCTTCGTCGTCTTCACCACTGTGGGCACCTTGGCCATCTTTACTGACGCTAGCTTCAACCACACACCCACCGACCCCTTCAAAGCCCCCTGAAGCAGTGGGACATTTGTTCTCCTTGAGCTATACCCCTGATTCACCAACTCAACAAATAGGGCCGAGAAATCACTGTCTTCAACTGCCAAAATGATTCCCTGGGTGTAGTTCACCATCCGCCAGCAATTTAGAACCTCTTATATGTACGTGTTTAAATCTGTCATCAAGCACTGCCAATTTACTTGACTTTCTCTGATCCATAAGTCCTGTGCAACCAGTTCTTGTATTGTGTTCTTCAATACAGCATGATGTTCATTTCGTAACTTACGGTCCCATTTAGAACAAAATAGATGACAAAGCTGGGCTGGCTTTAGGGCGTGGCTACCATGTGATTGACAGGTCAACACTCAAGGTTTCAAAATGGCAGTCCATTGAACTTAGGGGGACGAAGGCAGCTGGTGCCTGCGACTGCCCCAACCGCGGCGACGCGAGCGTCTCCGATTGATTGCAAAGCGACCCTCAGACAGGCGTCATGGTGACTGCGTCCCTGTTTGTAAACAGCCGATTTGCAGGTAAATGAATAGAATGAACGTCTCACTCTCAGTTCTGTTGCCTTAATCGTATGGACATGGATATTCGGATATATCTCGTGACATGAATCATTTATTAAACAAAATCCAAACTGCATTATGTCTGTAAAGGCATTGATGATTGCATGAAATATTCTGACCAAGTCAATGTTAATGTCAATGTCAATGGCGTGTGTGTAAAGCTACGCTGCTGGTGTGTTGTTTTGGTGTGTGTGTGTGTATTTGCTACATTAGGAATCTCGGTCTGAGTGTGGAGCCAGAGTTGGATATTCATACGTGGTGTTCACACATAAACACCACGACAAACCAGATGCTATAACGAGCAAGCTGTATGCCTTTCATTCCCCTCCATCACAATGTGCCGGAGTGTGGCACACGCTCCGGGGATATTTCTGCAGCCGTAGTAATCCTAGTAATTTGTATTTTCGGCACCGGTGTGTGTATGTGTACGTTTGCATGGCGGCTATTCTGATGTCGAAGTGCGGAGCAGCGTTTATTTCAATAAAGATCTGAAGGGAAGATATCAAAGGCTCCTGTTGTCACAATGCTGCCGTGAGAGTTGCGACCCTCTGCTCTGCTATGAATAATCCTACACACACACACACACACACACACACACACACAGACACACTGGTAGTGGTTACCGGACACGGCTGCATGGGCTTCCCTGATATTTCTATGTGTGTAAATACACTCATGCATATATGCAGCGTGAGCTGAGAAAGTCTGCAGTCACTCTCGACAGCTCATTGTGCCGACGGTGCTGATTGAGCCTCGGTATCACAGACCCGGCGGCATTAGCGGCGCCAATTGAATTGCATTTGAATTGCATTTAAATTGCACTCATTTCTATCTTCTATCGAATACTTTGACCTTTGGCATTGAGAAGACAGATACACAACAACACACAATGGTTATTCTGACTGATGGCTTGCAGGAGAGGATAGCATGACCTCAGAGGCAACAGAAGGAGATAATAGTGTTTACTTATGTTGTGTAACAGACAAAATAACTCCACGGCCGTCGAAATACAAACATAAGCTTCATAAAAAGCAACATGAAGGATCCAAGAAGCAGCAGAATCTAGAGTTCGTTCTCAGGCCTTCACCTCATCGATCATCATGCTCGTATTCTTCTCGTCTCAGAACTTCCCTCACCATTTCTATGGCAACATCGTCTCTATTTTTATATCATATTCAAAATGCTTCTCTTTGCTTGCCTCAAGCTCACCTCAAACTCCAAATCAGTGAGCCTGAGGTGTTCCTTCTCAGCTCAACTCAAGTGAATCCAGTAGGACCTCTTCAGCACTATTGAGAACACCTCACTACCAAGAAGTTTTGTAAATCTGGACTCTACTTCGGCAATTTCTTCCTGGAAGTTTTCCCTTCGCAGCATCTGTGGAGCCGAGGCTTTCAGCATCCTTCATTTAAACTGCCATAAATATATTGGCTGTAATGGCTTAGAGGCATATTGAGTCACACCATGTCAGCTCTGCTCTGCGGAATGATGTATTTTATGCTCCTGCAATTTCTTGTGATTTTGCTTGCAGGCAATTGCTGCTTGCTTTCTTGGATTTAATATGACGTGTGATTGGCCCACTACCGCAGCTACAACCCATACGGTCTGTGGTGTCGTCTCGGCCGGTGTATTTGACGGGGTTGGCAGTCTCACCAAAACATTCACCATTATGGCTAGGCTACCACGGTACATACCTGTGGTGTTTGATAACAATTAATAAGGTGGTGGCGGCATTTTACGCAACTAAATGCTTCTGATGGGTATCAAAGGAAGTAGGGAAAAAAGGTATCAAATGAAGTTTTCTATTGGTATCTGTTTCACTTAATGGGTACTTACTGTATATTGGCTATCGTCATTTTTTAAAGGATACCAGCACTAATCTTTAAGATAACTGTTCTTATAGCTGTATAAAGGACTTAAAATTGGTAGATTGAGTTCCTTCCGTAAACTAAGATGACAATCAAACTCACAACCCATCAACAGCCAATTCTACCCTGAGATATAACACACAGCATGAATTCCAGCATTGTCGCCAGACACAACGCAGCCCATTGGGAATGATCTCACGGCACCAAAGGACCGAGGCAGGAGACCAATGTGTGAAGGGATGAAAGAGGTCGAGGAGCTTTGATTGAACAGGAACAGAATAGGGGGAGAGGTCACTACAGGATGAAGAAGCCATGGAAAGTGAAATAAGCAAGAGCACCACCTGTTAACCACTTCAGCCCCAAACCGCCTCCAATCGTTCCTTGGCCAGACAAAGTCAACCCCTCCACCAACACTCCGGCCACTTGTTCTCCCCCCCTAAAATATCGCCATTGTCGCAGCTCATTGACATTCCTCTACCCCGTCCCACCCCCTCCAGTACCTCTTCCTCCCACCCACCGTCCCAACAGTGCAAACCGCAGATTGGCGAGCACCAACAGGTGCTTGCCCCGCAGGCTTCCCAGTACAAACACATTCCGCCCACTCGTCACTCCCAGCAATGCGCACCCAATCAGACCGTGCTTTCACCCACGGAGCCATGGCCCCAAAGAGACGACGGGACAGCAGAGGGAGAGCTGAACAGTGTGTGCTGCTGAAGGTGCCAACTAGCTGCAGTCCTACTGAAGGTGTGCGTGTAGCTGAGAGCCAGAAAGGTGTGTCTCTTTAGGACCCATCGAGATTCCAGGTGAGGGCGCGGGGGGGTCAAAGGGCCTGTATAGCAGAGAGTTCATGCGAGGATGAACGCATTCGTCATCGTAGGCAGCTGCCTCTGTCTCACTTTTGCTGGTAAGGACGTTTCATGGAATGCTCGCTGCATTTGTGTGGATTTTCCTTCATGTGAATTTGGATGTAGCCTTTGTTGGCACTAATATCATCTTCTTTTGAACTGTAAACAAGCAGAAATATACTATAGACGGGCACGAGGAACTGCACAGTGGCAGGCAGAGATGGAGCGAAAGGGGGAGAAAAGAATGAAAATATGTCTCACTGCGTTTGACTTTAACTGTTGACCCTATATCAGGCTGGGGGAACTGCCCTGTGCTTGTTGGCTACCTGTCTGTCACCTCGACCTATGTCCTGTTTGGCTGCCCAGAGGAGAATCTGTTTTCAAGCATACACTTTCAAATTGAAGCGTTTTTGCACTCAGGATAGCTACAGTAATCAGATCAGATCAGTTTGACATCTCACTGAACTCTGTCAGCTCAGCTCAATTTGTATTGATTCCACCTCCCCTATTTGTTGTTTGTTGATGGATAAAATCATAATTAGAATCGATTTGGGATGACTAGTTCTTATCAGATGATGGGCTTTGACTTTGACCTTTCGTGCCCTCAGTGGGAGTGTAAAGAAACAGCTGCACAGGTTGTTGACCTTCACGGGGGTTGTTGTGTATTGTTCCTCTCCGTTCGTTGGCCGATTTTATAACTATTTCCCCAAAGACAAGAGCCAACAGCAACAGAATAGAGAGAAGACAAACAGAGGGGGGGGGTACCATCGAAGTCCATGTCCTGTCAAAGATGTTTAACTTGATTAGCTGGAAAATCAACAAGAAAAAAACAAGACCGCCTTATTCGGGAATATATAATGAACCATATTAGCACACCATTGTTTGTTAATCAGAGTCTATTTCTGTCCCCGATGGAGCCGGTATCCGACACATGCCTTTGATGCCGTTCCCCTGCTGCATATCAATTACATTAGCTCAGTCACCTTTGCTACCCGTCGTCCTGCTGACTGCTTCTGCTGCGTGTCCTGTCTGTCCTTCCTCTGTCTTTTCCACGCGTTGTTCTGTCCCATGTGACAGTCCGTCATCAGTAGGTACTAACACCCTTTTTTGGAAGCGCCGTGCGAAATACCAAATTCTGTTGCTGAGGTTCCTCTGCAAGGTGAACAGATTCGTACTGAAAAACACATTTTGTTTTCTCTCTTCCACATAACTCCAGTGTTTATTTCCATATCACAACGTAATATTATGTACACTATGCTATTTGCATGACACTATTAGAATCAGTCCACCCATACTAAGTATACATGAGCATACACAGTATATTTTTAGCAGGCATCGTCCCTGTAGGAATTGAACCCCTAACCACTGGAGGCCTGGCCCACTGATCCGCGTGCTCTGGTTGTGCTGCACTTCATCCCATTTTAACAGCGTTGGTCTTTTACCTTCATTTACTCTTGGCATGGCTCTTCTGCTTTAATCCACTTTTTGTGTGCGGTGTATTCATCAATCAATCAAACTTTATTTGTACAGCAATAATAAGACAATTTGACAAGGTAAAGATTTACAATAAAACAATATGAGACACTTGCACACACAAAAAGTAACATTATAGAGATGTAGGATGTGAAATGACAGAACAATTTTCTAAATGCATGCTCTAAAAAATTGTCCTTTTATGGTAAAGGTCGTAAAGCTAATAAAGTCATTCAAATTGACGACAGTATTTGCCAATCAATAAAGAAACTTCTGATCATTCATTGTTTATGATACATTTAATGTTATTTCATCATATAGGCCTCAATAATTTCATAAATATTATGTTTTACTGTCAATGAACATTCACGGTTTTTAATAGCATATGTTAAATACTACTAAGTTATACATTCGTTAAAAAAAATAAATCAGTCTGATTTATCACCATTTCTGAGTTGTTCTCAAAGTATCTTGTGTAAAGAAGGTAAATATCTAGAATAAATACATGGGAATAATACTACTTCTGGTCATTTTACTAATTTCATGGCAACAAATTTTTCGAGCATAATAATAGTACATGGCTTGTACTTTACTTGTAGTTTTTACTTAACTTGTACATTTCACATATGAGATGTTATATTTCAATCAAAACAAAGCAAAAAGAAAGCTCAGCCTTTCTTCCCTTACTCTTATCAGTTTTTGTTGTTCTATTGCCTTTCACTGGTTCACTCACCTTCTATTTTACGGGTGGTGGTGGTGGCACTAGATTCATTGGGTATCTCTTTCCTCCTCATCATTTCTGTCTCTTTGCGTCGGTCCTCTCATC
This sequence comes from Melanostigma gelatinosum, assembly GCF_949748355.1. Classification (NCBI taxonomy): domain Eukaryota; kingdom Metazoa; phylum Chordata; class Actinopteri; order Perciformes; family Zoarcidae; genus Melanostigma; species Melanostigma gelatinosum. The sequence continues at coordinate 11,956,967 of NC_136656.1, forward strand.
CAGGAGCCTCAGAAATGGAGAGGAGGCTCCATCAAAAGTTGTTCGAGAACTACAACATGAAAGTCAGACCAGCTCCTCACTGGGAGGACAAGGTGATGGTTCGAGTGGGGATGACCCTCTCACAGCTCGTCAGCCTGGTAAACACACACACACACACACACACACACACACACACACACACACACACACACACACACACACACACACACTATTGGCCAGAGATCGCTGCTGGGTGCAATTAGTTTCCATAGAGCAGGATTGAAAGTAACAGCACTGTCATATACAACAAGATATGGTGGCATCACTAATATCTCCTCGTCTCTCTTTCTCTGTCTCTGTCTCTCTCTCTCTCTATCGCTACAGAACGAGAAGAACGAAGAGATGACAACCAACGTGTTCATGAACCTGGTATGAGGATGAAAACATTCGTCTTCATCACTGAGCCGCGCTCTGCCGCTCCAGCTCCTGTCTCCTCTCTCTCTCCGCTGCTCGCTGTCGCTCTGGTCCCCAAATGGACTTGTCACTTTTTATAACCACAAATAATTTCTTGCTTTATCTCTCTTATTCTCGGTCTCGCTCTTTCATTTCTGTCCCTCTCCCTCGCTAATTAGAATTGCTTGTGTGTGTGTGTGTGTGTGTGTGACCGCAGTGTGTGAGTGGCTGTCTAGATCAATGGGATTTAAATGACTTACCAAAGACAAGAGAAACTAGGATGTAGATGACGGGGACATCGGGGCACCGTAGTAATGATTTCACCTCTTGTCTGCTCCTCTGTACCTGTTATTCTTTTTTCATGCTCTCTACTCCCTCCCTCCCTTCCTTGCTGCCTTTCTTCCGTCCTTCTTTCCTTCCTTCCTAGCAATGGATAGACTACAGGTTGTCATGGAAGCCAGAGGACTATGACAACATTGAAGTTTTGAGGATTCCTCCCAACAAAGTCTGGCGTCCGGACATCTACCTCATAAACAAGTGAGTGTCGCACAGTCATCCATCATGAAGTAAGTCACAGAGGACTTACCAGCAATGCAAACGTGCAGCAGCAGCGTGTCTGTAGAGATGTCAGTGTCCGTCTGACACTCGGTCACTGTCCAGATTTAAATATTTAAAGGGCCAGTGTGCCGGATTTAGAGGGATCTACTGGCAGAAATGGAATAGCACTTTAACAATGTCAGGTTTTCACTTCACGATTATCGTGTCCTATATAATTCACGTTATAGATAAAATTGCAATATCTATAGAAAACATTGTTTATTGTGTGTATTGTCTCTTTTTGGGCAATTCAATTACACTTAAAATACGAGTATATGAAAGAGTCTGTAACCATGACTGTGTGTATGAAATGATTGAAGAGGTGCTTGTTATTTACATCATTTTATCATATGTGTATTATTAACATGATATTAATGTTTAATTTTTACATATCACGGTTATAGTCAATAACAGAATTACCGTGACACCCAGAGAACGCAATGTGCACCGTTATGTCTTCATTAGTGTATAATCACCTGAAGGTAACAGGTGTGTTCTCGTTAGAATGAGCCCCTCACACCTACAATGGGAGTGGGTGGGACAGAGTCTGCCATTTTGCACCCCCGTGTTTCTACAGTGGCCCAGAATGGACAAACCAAACACTGGCTCTAGAGACAGCCTTTCACGAGTAGCAGCTAGAATTTGGCGGCGCTCTTGGAAATCTTTATTGTCTCCTCGGGTGATTTGAAACATGGAGGTAGTGCTACATCTAACAGATGATCGGCCCAATGTGCCCCCGTGTCATTTGCTGTTAACAATGCTAACATGTTTGTGTATGTTCATATCCACATGTATGCCCTGAATAATGTTATCAACAGTGTTCAGAAGTGATTGATTTCACATGACTGACATGTGAAATGTCATGTCACACTAGCGTGTTGACAATACGAGCCTTGTCTCTCCCTACAGTAATGACGGTCAGTTCGACGTGGCTCTCTACGTCAACGTCTTGGTTTACAATGATGGGACAGTCAAATGGCTTCCACCAGCTATCTACCGCAGCTCCTGCTTTATAGAGGTACTGTCTCTAGTTGTATGGCAAGCTAGGAAGGACAATTTATGTCCCGATTGTACGACTGTTAAATATGCAATAATACCTCAGGTTTAACGTCATCTCATATTTTCATGAAACTTCATCCGGAAGTCCACAAGTGTGAAAATTCCCCTTTCCTAATGTCCACTCCCACAGGTGTCGTACTTCCCATTTGACTGGCAGAACTGCAGCATGGTGTTCCGCTCGTACACCTATGACGCCTCTGAGGTGGAGCTGCAGCACTTTCTGGACGATGACGGCAAAGAGATTCAGGAGATTGTTATAGACGAGAACGCTTTCGCTGGTTGGTGCCTGCATTGATTTAATCCAGAACCTGTTTTTTTAAATGTCTTTATCACCATATGAATGCATGCTCAAAATATTTATAGTATTAATAATAATTCTTAGTATTGTGTCTATTTCTCCACAGAAAACGGAGAATGGGCCATCTGTCACAAACCCTCCAGAAAGAACGTCAAGGAGGACCTGTACGAGGACATCACCTTCTACCTCATCATAGAGAGGAAGCCTCTCTTCTACATCATCAACATCATCGTGCCCTGCATCCTCACCGGCGTGTTGGCTATATTTGTCTTCTACTTGCCTCCTGGAGCAGGTCAGCACATCGGACAATGTTCTGATACTGTGACTCCACATCACCGAGATGGAATGTAGGAAGGGGCGACTGCCCATTGATACAGTGTCTAATGTCATGTCTAGTACAGACTAGGCAGGGCAGCCTTTGAAGGAATGTACTATAGATTGAACATTTGAAACACTTTTAAAGACAAAGCCAATTCATCAATTGCCACAGCAAAAGGTCTCGTCATCATGTCTTAAAGTTCCCCCTTGTCAACATGAAATAGAAGCCAGCAGAGTAATATTTGCTGCTTCACTGTTCTAATGAATTCTCCCTTTATGTCTGCAGGAGAGAAGATGACTCTCTCCATTTCCGTCCTCATCGCTCTCACTGTTTTCATGCTTCTGCTGGCTGACAGGGTCCCCGAGACGTCCCTTGGCATCCCAATTATTGTCAACTACGTCATGTTCACCATGATCCTGGTCACTTTCTCTGTCATCCTCAGCGTGGTTGTCCTCAATCTGCACCACCGAACGTCCAGCACGCATATCATGCCGACCTGGGTTCGAAAGGTGAGGCTGTAGGTTTAACAAATTCACTGCGCACCCGTCTTTGAGCAACCTGATGTCTCTGATGTCTTTACCTCAAACGGACAGGTGTTCATTCACTTCCTGCCCAAGTACATCGGCATGGAGAGGCCAAACCCAGAGGAGCCTCTGTTGAAGGAGGAGGAGTCTGGTGATGACTCGCCCGTCCGAAGCTTCAATGGCCGGCAGCCTGGAGGAGAGTACTTCTTTCGAAAGATCAACCCTGATCTCGTCATACCCTGGAGGGGCCGGTAGGTCACTCCGCTTAACCATTCGAAGTGTCTCGTACATTGGAAAAGCTGCGAACTGGCAATTTGTTGCGTCGATAAGGTGTTTTCCGATCGCTCACTAACTGGGGAAAAGTTATTCAGGTCATCTGAGCAAAGAGCCAAAAACAAACAGAAGAGAATTTTGCACCCAACACATAGAATTCTTCCCAAATTGAAACTGTAATAATGGTGTTGTGATTATATCGAGCCTCTAAGGCTCCTGAGACCAAGTCTGATTGAAGGCCGTCACACTAACGGAAAGACTACAGCGTGCACAAGCGTGATACGCAGACAGAGATGTAATATAAAATGCATTTTGCTCTGCCTTCGTAAAAGCACTGTAATAAATGTGTCACATTTATTCATCATTTCTTGTGTGCGCAAAGAAAATAAAATCTGTACATAATAAACTACAAAATACTGAGAATGAGCAAAGGCTCCAGAGACGAACCCAGCTCTTGGGTTGAGTTATTGGGAGACGTTAACTGCCACAAAGGTTATCGTGCCTATATTCTTACCTGTCAAGACTGTTAAACACCACAGACCTGAAATAAAACCCATCAGAGTCATTCATCCGGACTCAGCAGCTTTCCACTGCTAAGATGTGCTGATCCTCGTTACACTAGCACAAAGCTATTTCTATTAATGCTCATGAAATCCAGCGCCGGGCATGAATCTTCTTTTTTGAGTGCGCCAAAGTGTGAATGTTGTATCCGATGCCAGGTGAGCTTTTACAATAAGGCACACGGTGTGCTAGACTTGGCAGAAATACAGCCATCACCCCAGCAGCTCAGACAATCTGTGAAGACGGTAACAGTACGTGACCGTCCTTCAGCATCACAAATTGAATACAGCCACATGGAAGGCACTCTGACGGATGAGATCAGCTGTTAATTAAGCAGCGCGTGCAGGATGTCTTTTTTACTATTTGCTGTTCATGGAATTGGAGTTTCTGTAGCTGGTGTTCTTTCTTTGTCTGTTCTCTGTTTTCCACCCTGATATTCTGAACCAGAGCCTGGGTGTTCAGATCAACACATCTTAAAGGAACAGTGTGTAATATTGAGGGGGATAAATGGGCAGAAATGGAATATAATAGTCATAACTATGTTGTAATCAGTGTATAATCACCTGAACTTTAAGAATCGCTATGTTTACGCTTAAAAAACGCCATTTAATTATACATGGAGTATACAAGACGAGTGGGTCGTCTTCCACGGGGTCCGCCATGTTGCACTGCCATGTTTCTACGGCAGCCCAGAATGGACAAACTGAACACTGGTTTTGACATTATCTGAAGGTAGAGATGTGAACTGAAACCCGGTATTAAACAGGTCTCGGCATATTGATACGCCCTGATATCACTGGTGTTTTTGTTGGTCCTAGAGCTTCTCCAGCTACACACACACACACACACACACACAAGGCCGTGGTGGAGACAGTGAAGTGAGGATTACTCGAGTTACGGCAACCTCGCTCATTACTGTCTCTGCAATAAAACATTCGCGAGTAAAAAGCCAAAACAGAAGCTCACTGTCTGTAGTCCAACGGTTTATCTTAGTTTGTTCTTCTCTGCTGGCTGAGACCAAGCGGCTGGGTTTTTATTGTTATTTTATGTTTTACTGAAGATATGCATGTGCAGTGGTAGACAAGTAAATCCTAGTGAGGTGGACATAGTGCAATAATGTGCTGTCCCTCTAACCACGCTGACTTCACTCTGGCTAATCTGCCAGTAGGCCTCAGCCTTGCCACCCAGCGCTGGCATCATGAACGGCTCCACGGTGCTCTGAAGCAGACCCCTTGCTGGGCATCGCTCATCCCGTTCCAAAGGCATCATATTCAGCCCCAGCTGAGCCCCACACCCACGTCCACAGTCGCCAGCCACTAAGCCTCTGTTTAGTTTGGACATTAGGGGGTAATCCCGCAGAAAGGAGGTGGAGGGAGCGAGAGCAATAGATGAGTGGGAGGGGAGGCCGGCGATGAGTGATCGGAGCAGAGGAGGATTTAGTCGTTGTTACTGTGGATGAGATGGTGGTCGGGCAACCATCACTAGTCCGTGTTGTGTACTCTTTACCTTCATTCATCTCTCTTTATCTTCTTATTCTATCAGAGACCTGGTTAGAAGCCATGGTGTCCTTTAAAACAGTGATTCTCAACTGGTGGGTCGCGACCCAAAAGTTTTATGCAGCGGAATTATTCCAGCATTTACGGGACTTGTTCAGCGGTGCAGGAAAAACACCGACCAATGCGTTGTGAATCACATCACATGAATATATATGAGTATTCTGACAAGTTTCCTGACTCAGTGAGATGTACAAACACCGTGACACACGGGGAGAGACGAGGATACAGAGAGCAGAGCAGGACTGTTGAGGTGTGGGTTGTGAAAGTCAAATCATAGGATGATCTCCAAAAGAGAGAAATGTCCAGAGAGACCAGAGTCATGAGACTCTGACTGGACAGACTCATAGAGGTGAATTCTTCAAACACTAATTTCTCTTTTTAGAAGATGAGAAAAATATAATATTGTGGCTTTTTCACTTCACCCTGAATGAACTGAATTTTAAGCTGCAGGGCAATTCAGTGAAAATAATTTTTGCGAAATTGAATTTCGTTCCGTAATTTATTTTTTAATCCAGCCGTTATTTTACTTGAAATGAGAATAACATGTATTTCTATGTATTATTTATAATCCATCCAGTTCAATTTGAAAAATGAGAATAATATTTGTTAAAATATAATTGATGTGTACTTTCTTTATTTGATTTGACAGTTGTTTACTAGAGACGTTACTACGAGTAGACTTCTTGATTATAGATATACCCAAATTGTATTTCTATATATAATTTGGGTGGTGGGTCCCGGCTTGTCATTAAGGGGTGATGGTGGGTCCCGCAGCCAGACCAGTTGAGAACCACTGCTTTAAAACACATGTATGAGAATTCTCTGCATGTTTGCGCGTCTCAATTGGGGCGTCTTTAGTTGATATCACTGTGTGTGTGTCCTTGTTTCTGCTGTACATCATCGTGTGTCAGTCGACATTATGAATTATTCGATCACTCAGTGCGCACATGTAAATGTATACACATATATGCAGCAACAGTGCTGTACATGTGCTGGTGTAAGGGTGTGTGTGTGTGTTTGTGTCGGAGTGAGAGAGGCTCCGTGTATCCGCGGTAATGAAAACAAGCCGTGGAATGTGGGTGGCATGCAGCATGTAGAGCGCCACATAGCTCAGCCCTGAGCTGTGGCCACACACACACACACACACAGCACCATTCCCACGGGAGCTCATCGATCGCTCATTTCTATTGTCCTGCAGTCCATCTGTTGTCACGCTGTCTCGATGTGACTCTGATAACTTGTCCTGCTTCTTCACTGACGCCTTCCCCTCTCTGCTGACGGAGGTCCTGCGCGTTAATAACATCATGCACACCATGCACACTACATGCACGGACTGTAGACGTGCACTGAAGGTCGCCTCAAACGTTTTTGTATCCTTAAAGCGTCTTGTATGTTTTAACCTTGACTTAAAAGAAGGCAATATGTTGTAAAGCCTGCTTTTACAGAAATGTATGTTAAAAATGTAAAAAACTGTATTCGACAGGAACATAAACATGCAAGTGTGACAAATACAGTTATATACTGTATATATGTGGTTATTCTACTCCTTGTGCAGCTTATCTTCTTTGTTTACTGTATATTACAATATTGAAGGATTACTCCGGTTGTAATGTAAAAGACATAAGTACGTAGTATTCAAGAGCTGCAAAACAGCCGAAATCATAGCGACTGGTGCGCTAGTTCTTACTGATCCGGTCACGATGCAAATTAAATATGTTTTTAAGTTCAATTTAGTTTCATTGTGACCAGCGCAGAGTGAAAAAACATGGTTTGCATAAACTTGTAAATCTAATTTGGAAGTACGCAAAAAATGAAGCATGAAACATGTAAAAAGTGGAGATAAAACGTTCCGCTAACACTGAGGGAATGCCAAATACATCCAGGTTTTACAAGAGGTGAGGGGTGAATGGGATGATGGGAAGCACAGGGCAGCAGGAGGAAGTGGACTCTGTCGCAAACAAGTATCACTCGATTTAAGTGTTTGCTTCAGCCTGTGTAACTGTGGTCAGACACCAGCGCCTGTGACCTGACCTGCTGTATAAGAACAGTGTATACTGTTGGGTCAAGGGTGCATGAATAAATAAAGGCTGAGTCTGAAGAATGACGGTTTGAACACAATCTACACACAGGCTACACATATATTCTGTGTTACTCTTTATTTCCACCCGAATTATTAGAAAATAGAATTATTTTTAATATTGTTATTGTTATATTTCCACTTTCTGATTTCAAGGATACATAGATGTAGAGGTTCTTTAAATGCCTCGGGTATAATTTCCGAATCATTTGTTTATGGTGGAGCAGTTCTGCTCAGAAGCATGAAGGCACTACGAGAACGCTGCCTTGAAGACTCTCACTCCTCGTATGTTTTGCTTTATGGAGCAGCTGTGTGAGGGGAAGAATGAAGGGGTCAGAGGTCACGGCTTCACGTGAATGTTGCCCCAGTGTTGTGTCGGTGTCACCCCCTGTGTCAGTGCTGCTGCTGTCACTCAGCGTTCAGAGGAGCTGCGTGATCTTGTCGGGACACGCGCTGTCCGCTCAGGGACGCTGACATCTACGTCTGTACCGCGCGTCCTCCACCGGACAGCTAATGTCAACCCTGGGGTGTCAGCGGAGGTGAACGATGCTGTGCTAGTGACTCCTGACATGCGCAGCATCAATCTGAGCTCAATGAGCAGTTGTGAGGGGTGTTCTGTAACTTCTGAACATGAGCATGACATTCTCAGAGCTCAATGTGTTTCTTACTTTGGCCATATGTTCACTTTAATTAACAATAATAAGACTGAATATTAACCGTAAAATAAAAATCAATGGATGAATAAATAGTGAAAAAATTATCATAACTCAAAAACAGGTAATTCATGTTTCCCATTCTTACCTATAATTCTAATATTTACAACATGCAGTTTTCTGTAAGTTATTTTTTTAAGTTGTAACATTGATCTTGAACACATCTCTGTACAGTTTGTTTTTTCATTTCTAATAATTAATAGAGATAAAATAGCTGGTACCTTGCACCATAATTTGTAATTTGCACCTCCGTGTATGTATATTTATTATATTTAGATTTTTATTTACAGATAATAGTTTAAAATACTAAAATACAATAGGATTGATTCAAATAAAAAATTGTAATAAAAATAAAATAACGGGATGTAATAAAAGGAGATTTGGTTCAGCGAATGACTCATAGGTTGGCACTTACTGATAAATAATTGAAAGCATAGACGTATGAATTATGACGTCAGTCTACAGCTAAAGAGAGATACTAAAACTCTGTTGCAGTGGATTTTTAAACGTTTTTTCTGGCATAGTTTGACATTTTGAGTTATGTTTATTCGCTTTCTGGAAGAGTTTGCTCTGAAGACTGATACCACTCGAATGTCCCGCTTAGCTTTGCACAAAGACCTCTTATTATCGTCATCATTATAATTATTATTATTATTTCCCAAAATGCTTCCCAAAATGTTTCATACAAAGCAAATGACAATCGTGTTCTTAAACCTTTTGTAAAACTAGATTTGACTGTTACATGATGAAGTATTGTAAAGACGGATGTTGTTGACAGTGATATGTTGAAGCACGAGCACATGGCGTAGGTGTAGAACATTTTTGGGAACTTGGACTCATATTTAGACTAATTTCCTCATTGCCCATGTTTCCACCATACTGTCCCACTTGTTTTGTTTCAGGTGCGAGAGCACGGTGCACCTCCAGCGGCTCCCGGACACTGACAGCTACTGTCTGATCCTCCCTCCCAACCTGAAGTCGGCCATCTCTGCCGTGACGTACATGGCCGATCAGCTGAAGAAGCAGGACACGGACGACACGGTGAGAAACGCACACAAAGCCGCCGCTCGCCTTCAGGGCTGCTTGTTGTTCCGTCTGTCTGCAGCTCTCGAGCACAGACTGCTCCAAACATGCCCCGACAATGTGCATGTGCCATTGCAAACATATAGCACATTGCTGACTCAGTGCTTACAGTAAGTGCTTTAGTGTGTGTTTCTTCCAGATGACAGGGGACTGGCAGTACATCGCGCTCGTGGTGGACCGGCTCTTCCTGTGGTTGTTCGTCATCATCACCACTCTGGGCACCCTGGCCATGTTCTTGGACGCTAGTTTCAACTACACGCCCGACAACCCCTTCCCTTAGAAGACGAAACACAAATACTCAAACACAGTCCGAGCTTCATCCATTGTTTGCTTGTCACGTCTCTCTTATTGGGGATTTCTGAGATCACCGGATTTGACTTTCCATAACACACCTATTCCATATTTCTGTGGTGAGCGTATGAAATGTTCTGTACGGTCGTATTTGCATAAAGTAGAACCATGTGCACACAACCTACATAACAGAATCCATGTGTAGATTTATAGAAGGTAAATGTGGTGACACTCATTGTTTTTTTTTGTCTAAATCATGTATTCAACACATTGTGATACTTGTTTTTGTTTCAGTCTGAAAGCTTGAAATACATTTGTTCTCGAAAGTGACGGTGTTTGTGCTTTGTGGAACTTTGTCCTCTGCATGAGCAGTGGTTACACTCAGTGGTTGTCATGTTGGCCTGTGGGCAGTAGAGGGCGGTAACATGTTCATTCAAAAGAGGAGAACCGTGCTGTTGAAGGGGCTGCCAAAGGGAGATATTTCTACCTATGCAGAGACAGCAATAAGTATTTGGTCAGATGATCGTAAACGCCTTGAAGTCTACAATGTTCTTGTATCTTTGGGTCAACATAGCACGGACTAATCCTGGCTTAACTTTGCCCAGTGTCCAAAGGTAGAGTCATCCATCAAAGTCAAGTTTGCTGCCCAAACAGCACACATCTCCATGATAGCATGGGGTGAACATCAGATGTTTTTTCATCAGATTCAACAGCAGCAGAGATATCCACAGCATGCCCCTACGATTACAAAGGAAGAGTAGAGAAGTGCAGTTGTGTTGTGTCCCTGCTCATATTGATTGAAGTAGCTTGTGGTAGGAACAGCCGTAATCAACACTTGGCAGAAGGAAGGGGATAAGCACAGAGAGGAGCTGGAACACATGATCATGCATTGCAATAAATATAGTTCAGAGATGGACCATTAACAAATATAGAACATGAAATGCGGCAGGAGTAGAGTTCAAAACCATTTCTGAGCACAGGACAGGACTTCAGGGAAACTAGAGGGGGGTTGGTAGTTTCGTGTTCATCCCTCCTTGAATATCAAATTGTTAGCATTGATTATTTACTGAGAGTTAAGTACAGTACAACTTAGAGAGCTTTGCTTATAGGAGGGATATTTTGAAATATAGTATTTATAATCATAGTTGTAAAATAATGAACTAAGTGTGTAAAATGTTGGGATTTACTCTAACCTCCTACATTAGGACAGTGTTTTCATGCTCTCATTCACTCACTCACAGGTTTCTATGGATCATCGTTATATCTGGACACTGGTCTTACCGCGAACGTAGTTGTGACACATGCAAGAGTAATTTCCCTGGTGATCCTGATCGGGACAGTGAGCGTGAACTGTCGGGGAGAGGCAGTCACGTATCTCGCCCTCTCTCTCTTTCGACTGAGAGAGAGTCAGTGGGGAGAGTCCTGCACGGCGGCATGCCGCTGTGTTGGGCTGCTGTTTCAGTAGTATCAAACAAGGGGATGCCCAGTCTTCAAATCATGTGCCAACATGCGTTTGGGTACTTCCGGTGTACGATGACGGGGTAATATACTCTCACCAAACTCCTGGCGTGTAAACCAGCAGCATATCTGACCTGTAGCACTGGATTCAGAATCGACTTTGTCAGTTGGCATTGTTCGTAATTTAGTTTAGTATATTTGGTGCCACTATAATAATTTTAGGATTACCAAATCCCTCTTTGAATATCAAATTGTTAGCATTGATTATTTACTGAGAGTTAAGTACAGTCAAACTTAGAGCTTTGCTCAGAGGACTTATAATCATAGAGTTGTAAATGAATTAACTATGTAAAGTCTTTTTATGCTCTCATTCACTCACACATCTCTGCTCTCTGGCTCCTACTCTATCAGCTGACAGTGGGCGATTTCCCGTCAAACTTTAAAGACGTGTTCTCTTCTGTGCAGTCAGCTGTCATTTCAGTAGAAAGCGATGTGACCCTCCTCCCCATTCATCATCACATCGGTGCTCAAGGTTTCTTCCACTGAGGGCAGTCCCACTCAAACATGCCATCATCTAGATCTTCAGCCTGCCCCTGCTGTCTTCAACACCCCCACCAGTGTCAACTCTCCAAAATTTTAACTTTGCACATTTTAATAAATGTATTTGTTCACTGTAAATTAAGTTTCTCCTGATTGAACAACCCGTGTCTCCCTGTATAAGTCTGTCAATTATCTCCCGGTGGCTTCAGTTCTCCTATTTATGTTTTTTGTGATGTATGTCATGTTATTTCAAACTAATTTGCAATCATAAGAAGCGTGGTCTTTGTTGGTGAAATGTTTGTCATGTTAGAACAATTACTTATCGTAAAACTCCAAATATATGAGTCAAATCTTTTAGGTGTGTTTCCTAGAAACTACAGGTCAGATGAGGAAAGTGGGAACAGGTGTGTAGGTGGGAGGGGATGTCATGTGACCAGGACTGGCAGGTCTGGGGAGTGAGCAGGGGCTGGAGAGAAGGACAGAGAGCCAGGACGGGCAAAACCACCAACCCACTAGGAAGTCTCTGACCTCCCTCAAACTTCTCACAGTTTAAATGGTTTGTCAGCTTTTATCATTTCATGAAGAAGTCATTCTTTACCTTCAGGTTACTTTATAAGTGGTAAATATCTTGTTGTCGGACTGTGGAGGTCCAGTTTGGTGGATAGGTGTACCTCATCAATTACTTTTTACAATCAGTTCAGTAGTTTACTCATTTAATATTATCACCATCCAGATGAAGAAAGTTGCTACACAATAGAGCGAGGAGTCACTTGGTAGCAGTAGTAAGTCATTCCCCTTCGCTCCCCAACCTCCTGCACCCCAACATCTGCTGCCATCACCCCCGGCTCCTGTGCCTCGGTCTCCAGCCACAGCAGCCTGGCATCAGGGTCTTCATCGGAGAACTGGAGCAGAGACCCTGAGCTCCGCAACACCTTCAAACACTGCTTCAGCACCTGATTGGCCTTCCGTTTCCCTTCCTTCGACCTCAACAAGGCGTCTGTGGTGCCCTTATCAACTATAAGGTCCACACTGCTACAACCGTAGTGCTCGTGGAGCTGTGTGCAGTCCAGCTCTACGAACTCAAGCCGAGAGGAAAGATTGTGAGGTTGAATGGCTTTGGTTTGGACGTGTTCCTGCATTAGTCGCACAGCTATGGGGGAAATGTCTGCGCAAGTGACCCGGACCGGGAGAGGAGAGTGTCTGTAAATACAGGGCCCTAAAGCAGAAGTGCCACAGCCCATATCCAGGACCTGGAGCAAACCGTCTGGGTGGGGCTTGGTCTGCAATAGGGGCATAATGAAGTCCCGGACAGCATCGAAGCCAAAGAACCACTCAAAGTGTTTGAAGGTGTTTGTGCTGCTGCTGCTCTCAGTGTAGAAGCGGTCCCAAGTTGCTTTCTTATCCATGTTTTCAATCAGTTCAGCTATAGGCAGAAACACAGATGGGATTATGTCACATGAGTTAGTGAGTGAACATTAGCAGTAAAACAGATACAACTTGCCTCAGTTCCTCCATCCAAATGACAAGGGCTAAAAATGACTTAAACGTAATGACATTTAAATCATTTTAAATCACAAAATGACTCAGGATGGTTCAATGGAGACCTTCACTGTCTGTCAGTCCAATAACTTGGGAACAAATAGTAAAATAAAATACAAAAATAAATAACACCGGCATGTCCATGTCGTTAAGTGGTTTCAACACACACCCCTGGTTCGAGCTACACCACCTCCAAAAAGCGAAACAATCATCAAAGTATCGAGAACATATGTCGCTTTTATGATGCATTAATTCATCTATGAATTCACAATTTGAATGCTAATAAGCTTGTTTGAAAATGTGTTTTAAGAAAACAGTAAATGACCTATTTCTGTGACATTAACATTTAGTATCTACCTACAATTATAGGAATACTAGCCAGTCCTTTGTTGCCAATTGAATCACATCAAAGTAGGAGAATTAAAACAAATTATAATTTACAAGATACATGACAATAGTTGTAGTAGCCTATGAATTGCCTGAAGAAGAAAGACACATATACCAGATACAGTGGTGGAATAATTCAATCAATCAGCCATTCATCTATAAATAATCACTCACAATGCGGCCCCCTTGAATTGTAGAAGATTGTTTTTGGAGGAGAGTGGATTTGTCTTTGTTATAATGACATACACACAGTCCTTTGTACCTGTGGGCCTACTGCCATATGAAGGACCATTAAGACACTTGTAGTGACCCCGTTGCTTATCAAAAAAGTCACCACGGTTGCTGTTGTTTGTTCGGACACGTGCCATAAATAACGAAGTTTCTCACATGAACAGAGGCCAACCACTTTCTCTGGTGTTATCCATTTCCTCTCCATAGACCAAACATCCTAACCTTTACATTCACGAAATGTCGCACGGTCAAAAACGGTTTGCTCCTGCTTACTCAGCAACACCTGTCCCGAGTGACCCTCCTGATTATCTTCACCTGAGGCCTAATTGACAGCGGCACTACGCCCCCAAGTGGTGGGAGGTTGTATGAAACAAAACAATAACAAAATGGCTCTTACAACAATACTGACTCAAACTTTGAGCCCCACATTTGAAAGTAGTGGTGATACTTCTCATTATTCTCATTTCTCACTAAACGGTCGAACATTATGTTGACTCTCTTCGCGTTCAGACAGAACTAAACAAACAAATTGGCTTCCCATGCAATCAATAGGTCGCCATTTTCTTTCCTAACGCGCTTCTTTCTCTTCTTGATCGCTATGTCGGCTGGCAGACCTCGTTACGGCTCATTGCAGCTGGACTGGAGTGTGGATCATGTATATATGTAGATACACTTTTTCTCTTGGATATATATTTATACTTATATTACAGCTAAATGTCTATACCTACATCCGTTCTACTTTTTTTGCTGCCCTTTTTTATTCTTGATACATATATTTTCTTGTTTATTGTAAATTTGTGTTTGTACATTGAGAGCGGAGTGGAAACCGGAGACAAATTCCATGTATGCATAAGCACACATGGCCAATAAAGCTGATTCTGATTCTGATTCTGATTCTGATTCTGATCGGTAAAATGAGCAAGCGGGGAACTCCAACGCAACACGGACCCTCAATCGTAGTATGAACGGAACCGCTGGCGCGTCGGCAGCTGTCAGCGGACGCGGAACGCGGAAAGTTTGTCCGAGGTTTACAGTATAATACATTCCATAGCTATACTGTAGCCAATTTCATGCTTACTGAGGCGCAGCATGAAGCCACAGAGTCTGCCATTGTGTCCAACTCTCTTAATATAGTTCGACCCTGCATGTAGCACTTGCCAAGCTCTTGGGAGAATAGTGAGTCCACAAGACCAAGAACACAATCTATTGGTCCCGTCCTGCTGCTGCTGCACAAAAGCCAAGTATTGTTGCATAAGAAGACTAAGGGGGAAAAGACAGGGGACATTTGTGCACTCAGAGCTTTTCAGGGAAAAGCCGTGGGCCCAGCGTGTTTTATTGCTAATGCCTCAGTGACTTCCAAGGGCACTTTAAGGACTTAAATCATTGGATTTGCACTCCACTCGCTCACTTCAGACCCAGAGGAGGCCTCAGAAATGGGGGGGAGAGAATGTTGTTAGTGCCCTTCTTTGGGCTGATTTAGCGGTTTTCTTTCTCCAGCTCCTATTGAGTGTTAAGCAACGGCTAAACCAGCAAGACAAATGTCTGTTTGCGCTTTAAAAAAATAAAGCAGTGAAAGGGAGCGGGGGGAAAGAGCAATGTTCTTTTTGTGTTCTTTGCAATCCAGGACCTGGAAAGGCAGCCGAACGGACATCAGATAAATCAGGTTACCTGTGGCAACAGCACTGGGGCTGGGACTGCCCCTTGATCTTCTTCTTACTCGTCTTCCCCTTCTCACCCAGCGCTTTGTGCTCGCCTTTCTTCATATGTTCTTCCTCGTCGCCTTTCCTTCATCTTTCACAATCCCTACCTTGATCCGAACAAGTTTTTCAACCCTCACACCATCGCCGTCCTCCTCTTCCTCCTCAACCTCTGCATCAAAGTGAAACAGATTCCCTTGAGCTATGGGGGTCACTCCTCCCCAGCAACAAAGGGGCATTTGTTGGCCTCAACGGCTAATGCCTATTACCCAGGCCTGGACACAGTATAGGGGAAAAGAGTTACAGTGAGAGAAGAGGTGGGTGAAGGTGGGGAGGGAGGGCAGGAATGTGAGAAAATGAGAGAAGTGAGGGGGGTGGAAGAGGAAAAGAGGGGTAAAAGACCTGTGAGACTGAAGCCTCATTACATTCTAAATTGGAAAATCCAGCCAGTAGGTGAGCACATTCCCATTAACCTGGCAGTGGGGATAACTTCCACCAGGCTTATGGTTTATTACTTCCTCTTCCATTGCTGGAACACTATTGTTAAGCCACAGTGTGAAGTCACACACTGCAGGGCTAAAAAGCCTGACCTCTGATGTGAACAATGCTCGCTATTGTCTCTTAGTTGTTGCCCATTCATTGCAGGGAAGGGGCTACTGAAATAAATATGTTGTAAATTATTCGTCAGTAAACAAAAGGTATAAAATGCTCCAGAAGTTTGAGACATAAAGCATGGATATAATTAAAATAAGCTATTTTAGCTCGTATGCAGCTAAAGAAGTAAGCTCTTTGCATTTCTGCAAATTGTTCCGATGATGTGCGTTTCCGTTTGCACTGCAATTCGTTTTCTGTGTTTTTAAAGCATGTTTATTGGTGTTCTTACACTGTGTCATTTGTAAATGGAAAATAATGTGGAAAAAGTCACACTTTACTCAAAGTGGTCACGAATCTGGTCACGAATCTGCTCAGAGCCAGTGATTGGTGATCTGAGGTAAAAGGACGGTTGGGAGTTTACTTTGTGCTGTGACAGGGACCTGAGTTACAGCATCAATCTGGGTCAGTGACATGTAGACTGCATTGCCTACTGTACACACACACACACACACACACACACACACACACACACACACACACACACACACACACACACACACACACACACACACACATTGTTAAGGTAGAAAAGAAAAACTAAACTAAATATTAAAAGCCTCATTTGATAAAAAGCGATTTTCTTTTGTGTGAGTTCGATAGGACAAAGAAAGAAAAACACTTAAAACCTCTTGATCTCCCCAAAATGTCATCCTTAAATAGCCTCATAACTTTTTTTCCCCTGAATTGTACATATACTGTATTAAAGCCTGTATTTAAAATGTATTTGAAGCCAGTACATTAAATCCATGTTTTCAATGGTTTTGCAATTATATTTAAAATGGGCATATATTTTCAGACGTGCATATTTGCAGTTATAGGTATTCATTTGAAGAGAATTAAGAAAAAGAAGTAGAGAAGGAGCCACTGAAGAGCCCTTCACGGCTGAAAAGGTTAGAAAAATGTGAAAGACAACATGCTGAGTGGAAAGACGACCTGTTGCTTTGCTGGAAGCAGAGGGAACATTTCCCAGCAGCGACCACAGAGCATTGCAACTCCATGCATCAGCAGGCATGATAATTACACACCCACTTCACACCATTACCCACAACTCGGACGCCCATCCCCGCATGAAGACCCCCGGTACTATTCAGGACGGACACGGACAACACCAGCGCCTTTCAAAGAGACATCTCTGGAGCTTCGCGGTTTGCAATTAGAGGAGAGAGTAACAGGATCATTTAAGTTCATTTAGGGACTTTATTTGAAAACAATGGCGAACTCCGGTATTCAGCTGCTGGGATTTTTCTTGTCGTTAATTGGCATCGTTGGACTGATCATCGGGACTATTCTGCCGCAGTGGAAGATGTCCGCGTACATCGGGGACAACATCATCACAGCCGTGGCCATGTACCAGGGACTGTGGATGTCATGCGCTTTCCAGAGCACCGGGCAGCTCCAGTGTAAAATCTACGACTCCATCCTGCAGCTCGACAGTAAGTAGTCCTCCTCCTCACTATCGTGACAGTCATCAGTGGCTTTAATGCAGCAGGTGGGGTTGTGCTGCTCTTCGCACAGTCTCTTTGCTCATGCGTCTGCACCTGGAGACGCACCCGGTGCACCTGAGTGAGACCTCAACGGGCCACAGTGTTATCACGGATTACTTTTGCCACCTCAGGGTATTTACCTGCTCATCACGCAGTAATTACTAACATCAGTCTAACTACAGTACTAACTACAGTGGGACATTGTCGTCTTCATGCTGATTCCAGGTGGAAAAAAAGTTTGAAAGCAATTGGAACCCACACACACACACACACACACACACACACACACACGCACGCAGTTACATTTTGGGAAACCCTCCCCTTCTTAGAGTTTCCCAGTGCACTCACATTTCAACTCATAGACATAGTAGATGATGCCATATCCAACTTTCAAGAGATGATTTAGTGCTCCTTAATATGAAATCAGACTTGTGTTTTTATGGCCGTGGCTTCGTGTCACTATGGTGGCAAAAGGCACAACTCCACACCTTGTTTTCCCCAGTGTAAAACAAGATCTCTCTTTCGCCACCATGAACTAGAAACTACACTGCAAACACCACAACAGCTGTTTGCTTATTACTAAAGATGTTGCCAAAGTTATCAGTTATTCAAACCTTTCCGAGGAAGGGTGACCATGGTAACTCCAGTGCTGCAATACAGGCATCTGAATATCCTGCTGTACATCACCCAACACACACACACACACACACACACACACACACACACACACACACACACACACACACACACACACACACACACACACACACTTTTCCCATGCAGAAATGCACATTAATTCTATGCAAACTGGGAGTTCTGGTTTCAACACGTCAGGGTTGTTGGTAATAGCAGCTGCCCAAGAATCCTGCCGACTTTCGGCCTCATTTTATGACAAATTAGAAAATAGTGAGGCTTGTGTTTTTTAAGCCGTCTTTTGTAATGAACAGACACTCTAAGTTTTCTTTGTTTTTTTTAAATGTAATTGACATACTATCTACTGTATCAAGCACACTGCTGAGCTGGATTACTAACCAGCAATTGCTCGTCAACAAACTTGGGCCTCAGACTCTCAGGGGCCCTCAAAGGTGCTCTGTGCATCAGTCTGTGATAATGTGCTTATGTGCACATTAGTTTTGAAACTTACAATAACATCACTGAAGACAAATATCAGTTGAAACAATGAGGGTCTATTTGAAAGAAATAGATCGTTTTACCAAAGAACCACAAACACTTTTATTTGGGACCCACAGGCCATTTACCTCGTGAGCCGTGGCGTACCTGTGGACTCATGATTGGCTAAAATATTGCTGATATAGTACAGTCGCATGTAACTGCAGCTTTATGTCAACATTTTGTTGTTGCAAAAGCAACAGCCGCCTCTACTACAGGGAAGTATCATAAATATAGTATTTTTCATAAGTATCGTTCTCGACAGGGAATGGCATCCGATGTGCCACCTTTGTGAATCCACTGCAAAGCTGCAATAGAGCAGTGTGATATAACTCCAAGCCAGGATACTGTGCATCCTGCTCTCCATCTGCATTTACTATATAATGCACCCTATTGTTCCCTGATGTCGCAGTGTTTTATAGAGTTCACCCCCCCACTCTCTGTCCCTCTACTCTGCACCCGCCTCCCCTCGCTCTTTCTTTCTCTCTACCCGTCCCTCCGTCCCTGCTGGAGGGTTGTTTGTTTGGGCAGGGCAGGGATGGCCTAGACTGGCACAGACTGGTTCTAGGTGGACAGAAGGGGAGAGACAAAAGGGGGGGACTCACCCTGATAGGTTTATAGGGTGAGGAGGGGGGGGGGGGGGGCACTGACAGATGAGGATCCGCCACGGGGAAACAGAGCGTGTGAGATGAGGTTTTTCTGTCTGTTTGTGTGTTCATGTGTATCCCATGGTTTCTCTTCCAGGAAAAGCTCACATCCAAATGTCCTGACAGGCTACTGTGAGTGTAATTCACAACCTCTGGACACACGCATAAAGCCTCACTGATAGGTCAAGGCCGGTTTATTAGTCTTTCCTCATCATTTACCAGTTTTTGCTTCAGAGTTTTCACTCTCGATGAACTTTTTTGCTGTTGTTTTGAAGCCGCACTCCCACATTCCGCAAAACAAAAGGCCGTCTGTTTACTGCCTCCCCACACAGAACCAACACACTTTACCCGTACTCCTCTCATACATAACATTATGTTCCCCCTCTAATCACTTCCCTTCTCTCTGTCTGCCCCAGGTTCACTTCAGGCCACTCGTGCCTTGATGATAGTTGGCATCATCGTGTCCGTGGCAGGTCTGGGTGTGGCTTGCATGGGAATGAAGTGCACCACCTGCGGAGGGAACGAAAAGCTGCGCAAGTCCCGCATCGCCATGACAGGGGGCATCATCCTGCTAGTGGGAGGTGAGGATGACATGCGTTGAATTTGATTACATGCAGATGGATGACAAATTAAAGGGAAAACCAACATGAAGGTGTTGTTCCACTGCAAGCTGCAGGAACAGCTTCTGCGAGTGGAACTCCACTGGAGGGATCAACAGCATCAAATGACTTTCATCAATCCATTCAAACGACCCTAATACTAAAGCATGATCTGTGTCACTGCACCTCTGTGAGGCTTTAGTTACTTTGAGCAAATACTGTACATTGATAAAAACTGAAAAACGACATTATACTGTATATAATATATACTTTAAGTAAAGTATTACCAGGAAAAGTCACTTCAAAACACTAAAACACACAAACTTGGTGTCAGTGAGGGTTTACGGATACATCAACTGGGAACCATGAATGGCTATACAGAATTCTTGCCGATCCAACTTTTGCAGTCGATGTGGAGATATTTGAATCAAGGGAAAAGTTTAACCTGCCGGTGGCGCTGAATGTCAGGGAATCGGCACAATAGATATCTGTACTAAATGTTATGGCAATACGTCCTCGCTGTGTTGTGATGGTTCGGTGTGGACCAACGGTGCCATCCCTAGAATTACTCCACGAGTATTGCTGAAATAGTAATATACACAAGAAAAGGGTCGTGACCCAATTTCAGTCCAACAATTTCTGCTGAGGGGGTGAAATATCTCGCGCACAATCAACTGAAACTTGGCTGCTCACAAGCCACTGTATGGGCCCGATGCTAATCTACATTGTTGTCCATGGTACACATTATAATCAATACAGACCCGGTTACATAACGTTTCATCAAAACTCATCTCATCATCACATTTTTGCTTAGATCTTGTACACATCATACAGTGGGTGGGAGGAGGTTTGATCCCGAGTCCAAAAAGCTTTCCTCCCACTCCTCTGCTGCAGCCCTCCAGAGGTCATTAGACTCAAGGAGTCCAGTACTTCTGCCACTGATTCTAACATAAGAGGTCGAACTGGCTGTGAAGAGAACAGAAAACCCCTAAAAGCTAATGGTGCTGGAGTCGATAGCTAGCCGCCCGGTGACTATAAAGGGGGTAAAAGCATGTCTGCCCTCTCAGGTTTTGATGACGTGCTGATGGACTGAGTGATCTTTGTTGTTGGCTTTCTCTCCTCTCAGGGCTGTGTGCCATCGTAGCGTGCTCCTGGTTTGCTCATAATGTGATCCGGGCTTTCTATAATCCCTACACTCCAGTCAACACCAAGTAAGTAACCTCCAAAACACAGTGGGTTCAAGTCCCGTGACAGTTTGACATCTTGGGATAATTGCTCACTCGCTTGCCGATAGTTCGATGAGAAGATCCATTCCACTCTCATATCTGTTAGTTGATTATGAAGCTACAGCCAGGAGACAGTTAGCGTAGCTTAGCATTAAGAGTGACCACAGGGGGAAACAGATAGCCTGGCTCCGTTTAAAGGTAAATTACACCTACCGGCACCTCTAAAGCTCATTCATAAACACGTTATTCGTTTAATTTGTACAAAAGTGCAATTACCACACAATGTGGTTCGACAATAATTCTACAATTTTTTTAACCTTCATTTGAAATGATTACCGTACATTTAATATTGCTGCTTGAAGTGACCCTACGTCACTTCTTATCAAAGAAATAACACACTCATCAGTAATGAAACACACCCTTGATCGATGTAATACACGACAGTCTAACTTGACCTGAAGCTTTTTGAGGCTAATCTTAGCTAATGCTATCAAACTTAAGATAGATATTCCTGTAGTTGACACAACTCTTATACTTCTCCACTTGTGCTACTCTGACATGGCATTTTAGCATTTGGCATTATCCCATATTCTGCACTTTTGTGCTGCTCTTGAGGTACAGCCTCGCTTTAAGTAAAACACCTGAGTACATGTGATCTGATGAGATAGAAATGTTGTCTTTGCTAAAATGGAGAAATCTAATTTTCCCAGAGGTTCAATTGTCAATGGAACTCCAAATCTGTCACTTTAAAATGACTGCCCCAATACGATGTTGTGTTCCTCAGGTTTGAGTTCGGCGCTGCCATCTTCATCGCCTGGGGCGGCTCCCTCCTAGATGTCCTGGGCGGAGCCATGTTGGCTGCTTCTTGTCCACGAAAGAAACAAGTGTCCAAGTACCCGTCCATGGCCAGTTCTCGCTCCGGTCCGCCGAGCAGCACTAAAGAATATGTCTGAAAGCGCCCGGGACACCAACAGAAGCTGACAAAGACGCCCCCTCCTTTTTGCAGCAGTGGCGAGGAGTAAACCGAAGGTGTGAATCATAGAGGCAAAGAATTGCTGAAATGGGACTTTCTTTTTTAATTTTCTTCAGGCAGACCTTTGGTAACCCCTTGATCATCATGTGGCACTCTCAATTCTTTCATGAATGATGTCTCTCACCCCGTCCACACATTCTACAATTGTTTACAAGTGATCTTCACAAATACATTATAATTAGATCCCCTGACTTAATAGACAAGCCCTCGGGGTGTAACCTGTTGAATTGTAGCCTAAATGGTGGATTAAAGCCAACCCTTGCACCTCCATGTTATAACCAGCATCTATTAGTGTTTGCCATGTAATTGAAAGTAATCAATTCCAGTTTGATGTCTAGGCAGCGACTCAGGGGCTCTGTACAACAGAGACATAGGGTGACAATACTGTGTTTTATATTAGCGGTTGGAGGTTCTAAAATAGACGCTATGATGAGCGAGGTGTGATTTCACACACAGGGCTCAGTGTGTAGGGTGGCCGTATCACACAGGCCTTTTACTACAACACTCACTCCAGGCCCTACCGCTTTTCATACCAGTGTGTTACAAACCCAGCTCCGATATGAAATATTTGATCATGTAGTCACTGTGCCGTAATCACTCTGATAGCTTCCATATCAGCCACTATGGTATCAAACTGCCACTATTTATTTGTGACAAACCTCGGATAAGGTGTTGGCTCCTGTGTAGGTTTATATAGGAAGTAGATCCCTGTGGCCCAGTTCTAGCTCTCAGAGATTATAAAGTCATATTTTTATTAAGATGTGTTGTGCTCTGAACAGTGTCTGCTCTTTTTTTTTAAATGTCATAGTTTTATACACCTGGCTCATCGTGAGAAGTGAACGGATTTTTAACATGTCCAACAGTACTTAAAATAAAGATATTGCAACATTCTCAATTGTGTGGTGTTGATAGTAACTAGATCGTACTTCTTCTCCATTAACACAAACACTAATACCGAAATTACTTTGACAAAACTCTCCTTAGAGTCGATAACAATAATTTACTGTTATTTTCAAAAGGAAAAACAACAAATGTGTTCATTAAAGCTCCTCTCTACGGCAGCATTGATATAGCAGCAAACAGCAGCTATTTAAGACGTAGTGGAGTAATGTCTGAGCAGAGCATGAAGTCACTCTCCCTCTGTGTGCTTTGTTTACATCGTCAGCCCGGCAGTGCTGGCATTTTATTGCATGCTAGTGCATGTGAGCGTGCCCCCACTGGAGGTCTCATGGCCGCCGCGCTGCACTGCGTCCATGCAGCAAAGCGCCCACCCGCAGTTCCCCCTCAGTTTAACATTGATTACCTTTACATGCACACTAATATCCCACTATCATTCTGAATATGACAATATTCCATATTTGAATCGTGTCATGTTTGTTTTTGCTGCTTTGGCTGTCAAGGCAAGGCAAGTTTATTTGTAGAAGCACTTAGTCAAAGCACTTTGTGAACTCTGTTTTTAAAGGTGCTGTATAAATAAAGTTATTATCATTATTATGTAAACAACATACTCCGTTTGGATTATTTGATGGAGCCCTTATTCCGAATGGGGCATTTTCAGCTCTGTGTGTTGAACACAGACCAGCTAGCCGACAGTTTGCAGAGAGGCATGCCCAAAAGAGAATCCCGCATTTCTGCCCAGGAAGGAGAAACAAACCGACTCTTAATAAACATTGTGAAAGACTTGGATATCAACAGTCTTTTGAATATGCACACATATTAACACCCACCTTTTCAAGAAGGTTGTTTGAAGGAACGAAAGAGAGAGGCTGCGTTCGAACAAGTCCGCCATGGATTATGTGTGCACGGCTGCATGTAAATGTTAGTGGGATGATCATTTTCATTAGCCACATAAACAGCTTAGATAGGAATATTGTATTTTGTTTTTTGAGTAATTAATGAACCTGAAAGATCGCGTGCATGTAAATGTCGTCACTGTTAGCACTGGTAGCACCGTTAGCCGTCGCCATGCTGAGAGCAGTGTAGCGGCAATAGGCGATACCATTTTAAATGTAACACTTGTAAAGAGCATCAAAACATAAATAAAATATGTTCTTCGTAATTATTGTTGCTGTACTTGTCTGACACAAGAGAGTCGTTGTCATTCATCTGCTGAAGGAGGAACATTTTTAGTATTGACATACTATATTTATACATAATATGAAGTAATAACATGATGTGACACCTTGTGTACAACTAGAGAGAGGACTCTTCAGTAAAGTACTTCAGTAGCCTTTTGAAAGAACACATATTTGCATATTCATAGCATAATATGATCTGCAAGGAGCAGATCATATTATTTTTTTTTAATATCATATCAGACACATTGTTATTGAAAGCAGAGTGTGTTTTAAAAGATGTCTCTTTTTCGGCCACATCACATTAATGTAATATTCTACATATGGTGCTGACTTAAACTGATTTCGATTTGTTCAGGTGTCTATAATACAAGTTGCTGCTGCCCCCCCCCCCCCCCCCCCCCCCCACAGTGGTGCATTGCTTTGCTCCCCGTGCTGCTACTCCATCTCTTTCTCCAAACTCCCTCTCATGAGACTATTACCCTGACAATTATGTAAATGTCTTTTGAAGTTTGGGAACACAAATTGGAAACAAGTGCATCAAAACAATGAACAACAGAGATTCCACAAAGATTCATCTTTAATTTTCCCGAGATGCATTATGAAAAGTCGACCATTTCCATGCAAACGGTAGCGCAACAACTCCAAAGACAATCTCAGAGTCAGAGAGCGGGGCTGTGAAATGCAGGCGCTTCCTTCACGCAAAAAAAAGTTAAAGTGAACGAGTAACAATTTCACAGCCAACTAAGTAACATGACATCAGCATGAGCCTCTACCGACAATAGCATGTCATTTCAAGGTCCACTGCAATCTTTAAAAAACCCAAATACCCCCCCCCCCCAAAAGCATCAGTGTTAAGATTGTCTCAGCAGTGAGACCTAATCACAGGGAGCTGCTTGTTTTCATCATCTCACACTGTAATTGTGAAGTAAAGGTTGACATTATCTTTAAAGAGTTCACTTTGAACCCGAAAGACACTCTGACACCATCTGTGTGTAGCTTAAGCAGACGACTGCTGTAAATATTAATACAAAGTAAGTGTTGTTCATGGTCACATGTCTGTGTGCCAATCTATTTCAATCATCGATCTGATACAGCGTCAAATATCATTTGGCAATCGATTCAAAAGGGCTAGGACTGTACATGTCTTTCATCACAGTTGTCTGGCCAACTGGGAAACCCGTCCCTTTGAAAGCTAACAAAACCCTCCATGAATCTGTTGTTGTTGACAACATTTTACTGCTGAGTCAGCGGCCCGAGCCAACAATGAGCTCCGGGAAAACGTTGACTCTGCATGATCTAAAGAGCATAACGGTGCTTGCGGTTTTTGAAATACTTCTACATTAGCCCTTAATAACAGGATACCAGTTACGTGTTTTGATGCTTTAAACAGACTCCATGCATAGAATTCTGCAACATGTCACTGCACATAACAGGCATTCCCACAAAGTGCACCATTTGGAAAACATATTAAATCTCAGTTATAGATGACTGAAGCAATTTTCCATTCAGAAACGAGTAAAAAACATTTAGAAGCCATAACAACACAACAACGTGTTTTCTTCTCAGTTTTTTTTTTTTCAAACAATAAATATTTAGCAGTAGTTGTATTTTTTTTCCTTCAGTAAATAGCGAGCTTCCGTCCACTGGATAGTACAGCACTTGCATCGGTGTGAGAGTAGAGAACGACAGTCATTGCACAACCAAAGCGTAACATGTCACTCGTGTGTTAGACACAAACAGGTCTGTGTTCCCTCAGGCAGCCAACCCACAGACTTAGAAACCCTCACCAGAAAACAGGCAGGTGAGAAGCTGCTTTTCACCAAAACCATTTGCTCAGTGCAACTTTAGAAATGTAGCCCTTGTTAAAGAAGCTCTGAAAAATAAAGACACTTCCTTCCCCTCAAGTCCTGATAATCTCCTGCCTACCGAGGTACAGAGTAGAGAGCGATGCAATAAAATCCATTCACAGTCTGACCAAAGGTAAGATAAATAAACACTATGTACAATCAGGGCCTAGGCTTCAGCTGCCGCTAAATGAGGCAGTTTTTTTGTGTCTGGTTTGAGCCATCAGAAGCTTCAGTCGGACACGTGACAGGATCAAGGCCAAGATCACTGGCGGGGAGTTTTGGCGTCCTGGGGGATTTCATTTTTTTGGCACTTCTTGGTGAAGTTTAGGAGATGGGCGACATAGATGCAGGACACTGCCCGTTGTTGTTCATGATGTCGTCCAAGTCTTCATCGTCCAAGTCCACTGAGGAGAAAGGGTCAAAGGTCAGGAATGTGTGCCTCTCAGTGAATGCGTTGATATAAGATGTTATCTTACATGTATAAAATGTGACCTTTATGTATTCAAATGACGAAACATAACTATGTTATATATTTTGGGAAGTTGTGGACTTAAATTTTCCCATAGATTTCCCTCCCAAAAAAACCTCCTGAAGAAGCTCCTAACCGGGAGAAGCTGACTGCAATGACGGTCATGGTCGTGAAGACAACAAGTCCCATGATCCCAGCCTTCACGATGTCACCAATGATTGATTAAGAGCAGCAGAAAATTATGTATTTAATGGAATAGTTTGACATTTGAGGTTCTCATTTGATTGGCCAGGCTGCTTCCTGTCGTTTTTTTTATGCTAAGCTAAGCTAACTGGCTGCTGGCAGTAATGGACAAACATGACAGTGGTATTAATATTCTTGTCTAATTCTCTTCAGGAAAGAGCAAACAAGCATATTTCCAAAAATGTCAAACTATTCCTTTCAAGATTTTACGACTTGTGATTACCATCCGTGCCTCAGAGGCTGTAGTATCTGCGGATCAAGTTTACCCGATACTCAGTGTACTTGTACACAGCCTTGCTGACAGCTAGGGATGCAACTGTCAGCTACGTTTTCAAAAATCAACCGAATATTCACCAAATATTCTTCAAGAAACTAACAATCAATGTATGAAGGTAATAAAAAATAGTGTGATTGTTATATCGTAGAAGTAGTGGTATTGCACTCCGAATGATTAGATCACCACTTCAGCTGTATAACCTTGCATGTGAAAAACATAAGCGAACATTGAGTGCATCAGTAGGTTAATTCCTGCGTGGTCGGTGTAGACTTTTATTTTTTTATCCAAGAGGGAGATTTGTTTTTACAGCCAGTACTACATAGAGGTTATTCATGGTTCAGCTTCAGAATATAACCAAAGAAGCATCTTCTAAAAAGAAACTTTTGAAAGAAAATGAGCTTTTAGTCTTTGTCATTGTAATAACTGCGTATGTAAAGTGGCCTCGTATTTATTTGTTCACAGTTCACAGTCTGTGTGGTTTTTATTTGACACCATGGCAGGTGTTACTATGCGTGTAGCTGTTGTATGTTGTCACTGTCATGTGTCTGAACCAAACAAAGAAAACACACAGCTTTACTTAAGGAGAAGCCCAGCAGTCACCCACCCACCTTTCTTGGTTCGACCAATCTGTCCCAGCTTGGGTGCCCTCTGCCCGAGTCTCTGGGGATTGGCCCCGCCGCCGTCGCCGCTGTTAACCTGGGGGTGTCCCGGGTTGTACTGCCCTTCCGGACCCGGCTGCCGCGGCGGCCCGCTTTGCGGGATGAGCTCTGGGATACCTGATGCTCCGTACATCTCGAGAAGGCGCTTTCTCCTGATTGGCCGCTAGATGTCCGCACAGCCCAAGCTTTTGTGTCGTGTCGAAAAGCTTCTCACTTCCGCAATGGCATTCAACACACGACGAATGTATGAACGACACACGACAGAATGCTGGAGATAACAGACGGAAAGTCCTCGTAGCCTGTGAAAGAAAGTAAACACGTCTGTCAGAAACAGCTCTCATGCGTCAGAGAGCGGCCAGCTCTTGGCAAGTGCGCACAAACACTTCCCCGCAGTTTATGCTGAAACAAACGATGCGCTCTAATGTGTGTTGTCCCACTCTATTACAACTAGCAGGTGTAGCAGATGCCTTCCTGGACATGACAACAGCTGAGCAGGACAATAACGTGGCTTCCGTTTGATACACTGTTATAAACTGCGCGTGTCCGCCCGCCTCTAGAATCAGCAGTGACAGATCGATCCTTCAGGGGTACTGTTAAACACGATAGATGTGACCTCACCTCTTCTTCACCGAGGCCGCAGTAAAGAGCCCAATCTGGTAAAAGCGGCTCCTGAGAAGAACAGTGTTGTTGCTGATCAGATCTCTCCCTCTGTCTCTCTCCCGCTCTCTCTCTCTTCTCTCTCTCTCTCCCTCTCTCGCTCCCTCTCTCTCTCTCGGCACAACACCGAGGAAGCGTCGATTTAAAGGGGCCTCTCGTCGTTTTCTCGGCCTTGGGGATTTCCTCGTATTGTGTCTTGACTGATAGTGACGCGGACGTCAGCGCGCGCTCGATATAAGTGACAGTCCTGACACTTCGGATTGTACAGCGGAGGTGTGCCAAAGTTTTCGAGGGGCGCAGTGCGTAATTACGCACCTTAGGTAATG
Source organism: Melanostigma gelatinosum (assembly GCF_949748355.1). NCBI lineage: Eukaryota > Metazoa > Chordata > Actinopteri > Perciformes > Zoarcidae > Melanostigma > Melanostigma gelatinosum. The sequence continues at coordinate 11,985,971 of NC_136656.1, forward strand.
AGAGAGTGACTCAGGCGCCAGCCAATGACGAGACACTGCTTATCCCCATACACAGCACATGTAATGCTTTATGTCGGAGGCAGCAGTTCACGTCAGCTCACTAACTGCAGCTCTCGTCCATATAGAAAAACATAAATATCCAACTCGTGAAGTAGATTAGTGATGTATTGGCAATAGATTATGTCCTCATTCATTCATTAGTTCTTTGTCAACAACTGCTGCTTGTTGATATAAACTCACTCTGTTTCTTCATTGATTTGAGTTTTCCCCTTCTCTGAACATTACCCTAAACCCAACCAGCGATCTCTGCAACACCTAGCCACGACCTAATGTATCTAGACCACAGGTGGAAGCAAGTCATTTTTTAGTGTCAGCTCTTAGCACTCAAGTCCCAAGTCAGGCTGACAAATCTTGAGTCTTTCGAAGCTTTCAAAGATACCAAACATTTCTGGCTGAATTTGAGGGAAACACACACATATAATTCATTCAATGAAGAATAAGCTGACACAGAATTGGCCGAAGTAGAATACTGTCGGACAATGTGGAAATGTGGGATATTTGTACTCCAAAGGGTACTTCTGCAATTATCAGGGGGGCCGAAAACAAGGTCTAGTAGTTAAGCTGATTCTGAAAAAAGTATTACAAGTATTACAAATTAGTATGAAGCTGATTTTAGGAGGTTTATTGTCACTAAAGTCAGTAACCTTCCACCTACAATAAACGACTGCAAAAGGATAAAATCTTGGGTAAAAGTTCAACCCATATTTTGATGTTTTCGTTTGTTGGGAATGTGTTATCTCGATTATCCATCACATGAATCCATGCACAGTTGAGAGATTACAGAAAAGAAATACCCCCTGAGACTTGCCAAGACTGATCTGCCCGTAGATCAAACTCTGCAGACCCACACGGTTGGTATATATAATCGTCAGTGTGTCTCTTCCCCTGAAGAACAATCTAACACTTTGTCATTGAGCGGCGCAAAACCCACCGCCATCATGTCCAGGATCACAAGTCTTACTCTCCTGCTCATCATTCTGGTTGACACCTTTTACGGCAGCACAGGTACATACAAAGAAAATAGATTTTGGACAAATGCATCTTATGATATTGCCAACATCAGCGACACAGGAAATGGGATGAGGCGGTTGATGGGTAATGTATTGTTGTCGCCCATTAATGATTTCTTGCTGTTTGTCTTTTTCCACTGTGTAAAGCTCCACAAGCCGGATTTCATGTGTCCAAAGTGCACATCCGCAAGTGCAGGTGCAGAGGTGAGTGTCCCCTGGTCTTTCATACATTTTGGTTAAAGATTTGAAATGGTGAAAATCAGCATGGAAAAAGAGTGTGATCACCGGGGCTGTTAGATACTGTCATGGGGATTCCTATTGGCTGAAAGAAAGATTGGTTTTCTACAGACTTTTCTACAATACAGTCAGCAGAGAATATGGCATTAACAGGGGTTATGATCCGAGTGTCTATGGGGCTCATTTCAATGACCACCTCTGTCTTCACTGCAGTTTTTGCCAATGGAAAAATAAAGTGTCGCTACCCACTGTTTCCCACAAACCACAAAGAGAAACAGAATCTGATCAAATGCTTCTGCAGCAAAACAAACCAGCACAGTGAGTGAACTGACATTGTATGTGGGTGTGAGATGGAGAGATTTCTTTTCTCTCTTCTGTGCTACTATTCAGTAAAGATGCTTCATTTGTTTCCATTTTTTCCTCTAAATGTGTAGAGTTTCCAGAGTTTAAAGCAGCCTGCAGAACACGGCTTCCTGGTTTTCCAATCTCCCTGGTATGAATCAGAGGATGTCAAAGGGGGAGCAGGAGAGAAGGACCTTGAACACGACTCTTTAGGAATCATATCACAACACACAAGATCAAGTCGTCATCACATGATGTTAGCCGTTACATCCCATTATGTCAGGTCACATAACTGTCACAACATGACATGACACACAATGAACTCCCTTATGCATCACATCAACCTTGTAATGTACGATTGATATCTGTGACCTCAAATACATTGTAAATAAAGACATTTTCTATTGCAGAGACTTTGTTTGTCTCCTTTGTTTGTGTGTGTTTGAACGTAAGCGGAGTTGAGCGGCAGTTTGACATTTCGGGAAATACGCTTCTTCACTTTGTAGCCAAAAGTATCGATACACCTCTCAGGTCTGTACAGTGAATGTGAAGCTGCAGCCAGCAGTCAATTAGCTTAGCTCAGCACAATGACTGGAAACTGGAAGACAGCTTCACTGTCTCACATTTATGGAATGTGTACAAAAACCAAAGTGTAAAAGCAAAAATTAGCTGTATTATGGCGGTTATGTGCCAGATTACTTCTCAAATGAACTGTTCTGTTTTTTTTTTTGCTGACCAAAGTTAACTGACTGCTTGCTACGACTTAATTTACCAAACATATGTGAGTTTGGTATCAATCTTCACATCTAACTCTTGGCTCTTTAAAAAGCAAATATTTCCCAAAATGTTGAATATTGCCTGAATTCCTTTCATTGCTGAAACAGGTTTGAAACATTGGTTGAAACATTCATCACACTTTCAGGTATTTGTACAATATTACATCAAGTTCTGATTGTCAGATCTTTTTAAGACATATTTTTATTTTTAAATAATAAATCCCTGGAATTTACTTAATTTAATACTGTAGAAATTGAATTGTCATTGTCAGTTTTGACTGTGAATGATCCGGTTTTGTATTTTTGGGTGCGATACTCTCTCACCCCCCATGAATGTCCCCTTCCGTAATCCTCTGTGTGATCACCTGTGTCAGCTGCAGCCCTGATGGAAGAGGAGGCAGCTTTTGCTTGATAGGGGTATGATTCACTCCACTGGGCCTTTCCTGTTTCAGAACAATGACAAATCGGATGTTACAGTGAGGATTTTTTTAAAATGTTGCACAGCTTTAAAGAAAACCCTTACATATGATGCAATTTCAAATGGTGAAATTCCACTGCTTGTGTAAATATTATCATTTGATTTGATGTATTTTTCACCGAGCAGAATCCTAAAAAGAGCAAAATTAGCAGAGCTCACTTGAAAATAAGAATAAATAAAAAGAGAATCTGTATGTCCTATTAATACTCTCAATGATATGATACACAGTTTTACCTATAAGTGCTGCGTGATGACATTTTGTGATTTCTTGGTGTCTCTTACTCAACTGGTACAGATCAGGAGAGTCCAGTGGTGTAACTCAGACATCAACTTATCTCTCATCGAGGTCTCTGAACAAAACACTACAGGTCAGCAGAGTAAACTGTCATGGGAGCACATTGCCTTGTTTACCCACCTTTTCATATTTACCCCAAAACACTGCAGTCAAGCAAAGAGCACACCCACACACACACACACACACACACACACACACACACACTCACACACACATGTGAACGTCAAAGTGAGATGACAGAAAGAGAGGAAACGTCTCATAGTACTTAACAAAAGTGGCCCGTACTTGTTTTTCCGGGATTTTGACAACTAAACCCTCAGACGGGTGAGTCATCTATTCTTTATAAAAAATAACCCTGGTTACATATTTCCGGTTAAACTTCACGGATGTAAATCATTCTTCAGAGTACAGCAGGCTGGCTCTGAGCCACGCATGTACCAGGAAAAGGGAAAGCTCTGGAGGGACCTCGCTCTACTCTGAGTTTGGAGCTGAGGAGCAGAGCTAAAGAATAACTCAGGTCAGGAGACAGAGGCGTTTAATCCGTAGTGAGTGAGGGGCGTGGACGCTTGTTCTGGTTGGTTGACCTTAACTTCTGACTGGGATAAGAGGTTTCCTGTGGATGTTGGCTTTGGTCAGAATTATGGGTCACGGATGCAAAGTTTGCTGCCTTGTATCCTCTTATTTCTCTAACTGGTGTTAATGTGTAGAGTTATTTAGATCGCAGGGGGCAGATAGCAGCACTGCAGGCCGAGTACTCACTTGGATGCAAACGAGTAGATCAGCTAGCAACTGAATCGTATATTAGTAGTATTAACTAATTATTTATTTTGCTAGATATGTTTTGGAGGAAACATAACTGCCTCTTCCTGGCAACCTGGTTTTTCAAAATCAGAAAGTGTTGACATCAAACAATCTAAGTGATGCATTCAAATGCAAATAGTACAATTTTGAGGTATTTGGACAGAACTTGAGGATATCAATTTCTCACTACTTTATACTTCTCCACTACATTTAACTCTTTCCTTAAACACTTTCCTTCAAATCACTAAATAATAATATATTATTGAGAATTCTAACCAAACACAATGTATGCTTGGGGGAAATCTAAAAGGCTAACAATGTTAATACGCATTCGTTGGATATTTAGCTCTTCATTTTAAGTTGAATTCAGGGTTACATGCTCTGAATTGTCTCTGAATGTTGGCAATTTAAGACTGAATGCACCTAATCACATTGAATTAATGATAAAAAATGAGTTGATCTAATTAATTTGATTAGAAGAGTCTACAATGTTGAACCCAGAGTGGAATAAGCATTGTACGTGAAAAGTGCAAAATACAAGGGGAACTCATTGGTAACTGAGGCTTTTCACAAGTTAGAAAGGATGTGTTCTTTATGTGAACAAACAGTCGGAATAGCATCACAACCATAACATAACCCCCCCCCCCCCCCCCCCCCCCCCCCTCTCTCCTGCATGGTCGTGGATGGCCAGCTCAGCTATGTCTCAACAGGTGGTCCAGGTCCAGCCGGAGAGCAGGGTTCAGGAGAAAGGTCAATGGAGTACTGGCCTGTGTGAGTGCCATAAAGACATGGGAGACTGTAAGTGTCCAAACATTATATACAGTATACAGTATGATATCAAATACGATGAGATGTCTACGCTGAATGCAAAAAAAATGCTTTCCTGAAATAATAAAACATTAGGTTTTTGTGTACTGTGAGTTAATCTAGTGTGTGTGTGTGTGTGTGTGTGTGTGTGTGTGTGTGTGTGTGTGTTTAGGCTGCTTTGCCCTGTGCTGCCTCCCAGTGTTTACCTGTAAGGTGACCAGTGCAGTGGGCTCCTGTCCCTGCCTGCCCCTGCTGGACTGTATCGGCTGCGTACCACCGGCCTCTCTCGCCATGAGGGCGTCTGTCAGGGAACGATACGGCATACCGGTAATACAGCACAGATAGGATTTGACATCTTGTGGGGGGGATGTATACCTAATTGAGACCCAAATAGATTTTTAGGCATTCTAATATCACATGGCTTATAAAATAGTGCATGCTGTAAATGGGAAAAACAATCTCAGCGGGTGAGGATGTCCCCAGACCCCAGGAGCTTTGGATAATTAGGATTGCTGCTGAGAAGACGGAGACGCTTTAGTGATGAAACACAATAGCAGCATGCGGGGGAAATAGCTGCAGCATCATGACACAGCACAGCATAATGACACAGGTTATTACTTAAGCAATGCAAACAATGTTTGGAGTCTGTGACATCAGATGAAGTTAAAATATATGCTGAGGATGCAGTGAAATCAGGACACGGTTATTAAATGTATGAATCTCCACTAGAGCCATAAATAACTTAATGAATAAACAACTAGCTGTTAGTGCATTTAAGATACAGCAAGCTGCTCAGGCTGCCCACCCACTGCTTGTCCACACTAAACACTCACACACCTGCATGCACGACCACAGATCTCAATAGACATCGGGTCACTGATCACTGCACATAACCAATACCGAACAGATGTTCCACACGCAAACAGCACATGCCGGGGCCAAGTTGTGTGAGTCTGATGTTGGATAAGCGAAGCGTTTCTGGGACAGTGAAGAGAAGAAGAGATAAGGCAGGAGGTGGGAGTGGTTGGAGGCCAGGCAGGCAGAAGCTGGAGCGCTGCCATCGGAGAGAAGGAGGTGGTTGGTAATGTTGGCTCCTCTGGAGGTGGAGTGGGCCGTGGATCGCTGTCAATACAGCATGAGCTAGGAAGGTGCCAGAAGTTCTTATGAAAACAAGTCACAGCATGTAGGCTATTTGTAGCGCACACTCTCTCATGGATGGAGGGAGACAATGCTGTAACGGTGGTGTATCACGAGAATAAAACTGTGGATTCAGTCAGATGACTTCACTCATTTGCATATTCATTAAAAGTTGTTTAATGAAACAACTATTGGATGGAATGCCACCAAATCTTACTGATACCAATCTCGCCTCGCAGGTTTTCCGTGGATCCTGGTTATACCTGGACCCTGGTCTGGCCTCTTGCCGTGGTTCTGTCGTATGCATTGAATGTGTTGTAACTGTGTTATGTTGTTAATACACATGACATCTATTGCACTTCTGTCCATCCTGGGAGAGGGATCCCTCATCTGTTGCTCTCCCTAAGGTCTCTTTTCTCCCCGTTAAAGTTTTTTTTTTGGGGGAGTTCTTCCTGTTCCGATGTAAGGGTCCCGGGTCAGAGGTTGTCATATGTGTACAGATTGTAAAGACCTTTGAGGAAAATTTGTGATTTTGGGCTATACAAAAATATATTTTATTTTATTTAATTGAAATCTCTGAAAGACATTTAGGGTCCTCAGAGGATGAGTCAGAAGTGATGACTTTTCCTCAAGCACCGTTTTGACAGCATAGTTTTGACGGAATCTAAACAACTATTATAATCCCAAAGTTGCACGGTTGCACGGTGCACGATTCAGATCTATAGACCTGCAATGATGTTTGGGGGCGTAGTGATAATTTTAGTCGTTGTCACCCTCCCACATTGAATCCACGAGAGAGCCAGCGCAGCAGAGAGAAAGGGTGCTGTTGAGCAGATCCCAGGTCTGTTGCTCAAGAAAGGCATGCACGTAAACATAAAGATTGTTTTTGCTACTTCTAGACACTCAACAAGTTGCAGGCAGATCCTCAGACCTGTAAAGATGCTTGTCAGGTGGAGAGATTATTTCGTAGATTATGCCACGATTGCAATGCAACAATTGCTGTTTTTGATATTATGTACTTATTGCATATTACGTAACAATAATGTTTGGACTTGACAGCGATGATGCAAGAAGTAAGACAGAGAAATGCCTTCTTGGTGTTTCTCAGACTTTATTGAGTTATCAAATCTCACCCACTAACATTTCCATCTTGACATTACTGACAAGCTCTTTGTCCTGGTTGCTGTTGCTAACAGCAAAGACTTGGCTGCAAGAAACTCTCTCTCCTCTCCCTGAGGACATCAACTGAAGCAGAAGAGCTTGATTATTACTGTTACACTGACAAATACATTGCCTTCTATGAACTTCAAGCTGCCGTATTATACATTACTACTTTATTGCTAATTTGGTATTTTGAAACATAAGAAATGAATGTTAAACTACAACTAAACTACTATTAAATTACACTCCAGATTCTCGTCAAACTAACTTCATGTAATACTGCAAATTACAAAGTGTATCATAGTACAACAGGCAAATGAAACACAGATCTGCTGCATTGTATATCAGTAACAATTTATTTTTTTTGCACCTGAATGCAAATGGTCACCTTTTGTTCGAGCCTCCCACCTGTGTTCAGGCCGCTCTGCGTGTGTCTTACAGGGGGGGGTGTGGAGCGACTGCCTGTATGGATGCTGCTGCTATCCGCTATCTTGGCTCCAGATCTCCAGAGAGCTGAAGAGAAGAGCAGCATCCCACGCCTCCTCCTCTTCCTCAGCCAGATACACCGCTCTGACCTCCCTGCAGGGGGCGCACTTGGTCTAGACCGCATACATGCAGCACTCAGTCTTCTGTGCTCTGCTGCAGCTTGCCCTCCAGTGTACAGGAGTTGATTGAATCACACTTCCTCTGATCTGCAGCCACTCCCTGTTGCCTTCAGAGAACTCAGCAGGGACCCGATCTGTCCCACAGAGAGGAAAGTTCAGTCGTTCCCCAAATGAAGTGATGAAAAGTCATTTGAATATTTGACTCCAGGCTACTTTTCCATGTATTTTTGACAAGCAGAATGAGCATTATTTCATGGTGGGAATTAATTAAGTACATTTGCTCATGTAGGCTACTGTAGCTTAGTTCTACTTTTCTACTCCTACTCTACTTCATTTCAGAGGGAACTATTGTACTTTTTACTCGGATTGACATTCATCAGATTAACATTTTACATATAAAAATAAACATTTCCATAATTTTATAAAACACAATTCAGTGATTCCCAACTTGTTTGCCCTGTAACATATTACAAGAAGCATTGTCTAGTGGAGGCCTTTTTGTTATTATGTCAATGAGTGCTCAGTCATTTGAAAAAGGGATAAGAAAATCCTATTGTTCACAACAAAGCTGAAATTAGACAAAAGTCTGAAAAATGATTACAGATTTGTTTAGCATAATTCAGTTTTTCCTACTTTCTACTCCAATTAATCATCTAATGGCCCCTCAGATGTATCTTGTGACTCCTGGCTGGGGGCCAAACCCCACGTTGGGAACTAACTACTGGATGAACATACCGTCGTATAAGCAACCAGCTAACTCCAATCTAAAAATCTCATATGAAGCTAAATATCTTTCACAGTCGCCAAGTGTCGGCAGAATGAGACTTTTACTTTTGATACTTCGGTATAATACATTTAGTTGATAATACTTCTGTACTTTGACTTCTGGAGGAGTTTGAGTGCACCACTTTAACTTGTAATGAAGTATTTGTTGTTTTATTGAGGCAAGGAACAGCACCACAGCACACTGGTGATTACAAACAGCAGCATTACACAAAGTCTATACAGCCTCCATCTTTAAGTTTGATCTTGCCACATGTTTGCATTGTATGCAACTTTCTAAATATGATTAACACTTGAGCTGCCTTTCTTTTTAAGTGTACCTGCTGCTCCTTCACAGTTTATTACTAAAAGAAACATGAAGCACAATTATTGAAACTGACAAAGTCTCCAAAGCTCTCAACACATTTTCTGCTTTGTACCCGATGTACAAAATGCCACACCCATGTGACCAGTACACGTGCCACCTGGCCAAACACCTCGTTGCTTGATTGGCGAGTGCTCAATCAGGATGGAAGCAATATGTAAAAAGACAACAGGTGAGAACCTGTTCACAGCAACAATGGAAGTCAACATAGCAGCAACAGACATGTAGCAACATAAAAAATAATAATTCATGCTTTCTGTTTTTTGTTTCCTTCATCGTTTAGCTGTCTATGTTCTATATTGAAATTAGAATATGTTTGATTCAGATTTTCAGTCCAAAATACAACCTTTGGAAATGCATTGATGTGTTGGTTGGTTTTACAATGTGGAGAGAAATAAATACTTTCATCAGTGTGCAGTTCTTGGTCAATATATTACTTTACTCTAACAATATCTGTGAAAAACTCAAACCCAGACTATATCATTAGAAACGTAGACATGTTAAAGTGTTGTAGATTAAGCACAGCTGCGTGTAACTGGTCCAAGCAGAATCAGATAGTTTGCACTGTTTGTGTGCCATACGTTGACAAAATTGGGTTTTTATACTGTAAAACGCTGCACAGAGATTTTCAGAAGTCATTCAAAGAATCTGTTTGCCCCCTGCATTATGACAGACGGTCAAAGAGAGTGAATTTCATGGAGAGGGAAACATTGATCCTTTTCATAAAACAAAAAACAGGAGAGGTTTCTCTCATGTTACAGCAGATTTGAAACTTGAAAACAAGCAGATTATTAACGACAGGAATTTAGACATCGTGAATTAAAAAATCCAGCTCTCACTAAGCTGAATTGTAACATATGGAATCCTTCAAAAATAAAACTGTGAATTGATGTGTTAGTGCAGCATGTTTAAAATATGTAGTATGTCTAAAATATCCTCTTTAAGAGGCAATTTAGCAACTGATTTAGCAAGATTGTAACATTCAAAGAAAGGCACCGAGCCGCTGTGTGTCTCTTTTGTTCTTATCACTCACCTCTGTCTAAGAACAGAGTTGCATCCTTCAAAGATGAGATAATGTGCATTTTGTGGCACGATGACGTCTGAGATTCAAAAGGCTGCGTGACGGTCAGATTATCTGATGTCTGACTGCCAAAGGTATCGACACAAGTCAGACTGGACAGACCGGTCAGTGACATGCATCCTGTGCTGTCCTGTTACAGTCACTGCTCTGCAGCAAGTCTATAAGATGCCACGCTGTTCTGCAAATCCATCCCTTCACTGAACGCCGCTCACAGTAAGGTAAGACAATCCACTGAATTCTAATTCAATTGTGTCGTACTTTCAGCAAAGAAGAAGCCCTGATAATAATGTACTTATTGAAACACATTTATCATCGTTATCATGTGATTTCCATGCTCTAACTTCAGGAGGAGGATTGCGTGACCTCGAAGCTGTCAGCAAATTCTGCAACCTGACTGGGATTTGTGAAACTTTTCAGAGTTGAACTCCAACCTACAGACCTGTTCACGCACAAGTCTGTTTATCTTGTTACCTGAAAAGTCAAATATATGGGCTGTTTGCTCAATAACAGCAGTGTGTAACTCTCATGACCCTGACCAGTTCAGTTTAATCCTGAGTGTACTTCTCGTTCCCAAAACTGAAAACCTTGGCCTGACATCAATGTTGTACGGTATCATTCTTTATCACCACAAAGGTTTGGTGACTGTAATGTGTGTTTTTTGTCAGAAGCTTAAGCCATGTCTGAAAGGATGGTCGTGTCCCAACCCAGGCCCTTCATCATGACCAGTGCATCCAACCAATGGACCTCTGGCATCTGTGATTGCTTCCAAGACCTGCCGCAGTGTATGTGCGCTTCTTTTTATGCAGTCGCTGTCAGATAATACGAGATATCAAATCTCAAAGATGAAGATCTGAAACATTGTTTTCTTGAGTGCAACAATAATGTGTGTACACCTTTAAGAGGCTTTGCAGCCCAAGAAGAGATGTTTGGCCATGACCTCAGCGACCGATGTTGTCCAGCTGTGAAACCTTTTAGATGAGCACATTCCTACTGTTGAGCTGAACTGGGACTTTTATTTCAGGCTGCCTCGCCTTTTGGTGTCTTCCCTGCTTCACCTGTAAGACAGCACATGAGGCCGGGGAGTGTGTATGTTTACCTCTGCTGGACGCTTTTGGACTTATCCCTCCTATGTCCACAGCCATCAGGGTGTCAGTACGCCAACGCTATGGCATTGAGGTAATTGTATTCTTCATATAGTACTTACAAGCATCGGGTTAACCCGCATAAAAGTCATCATTCATCAGATTTGTTTATGTATTCTTTAACGAAATTAATGTCTGTAGCCCGAAAATCACACTGACACCTAGGGGTCAGTATGTGACAAGCTGGCAATGAGAACAGGTTAGGGTTATACAAAACTAGTGCAGTGCTTGGCTCCTGGTATCGCTACTTGCACGTAGAAAGCATTCGTTTTTTTCCTTTCACTGTTGCATGCCTAACCCCTCTTCTCTCCTCGCCCAACCGTCCCTAACTGTGTCTCTGTCTCCACAGGGTACCATTTGCAGGGATTGTCTGCACTCCTGCTGCTGCGGGCCCTGCACCTGGTGTCAAATAGCAAGAGAGATCAAAACAAGGAAGACTCCCATCACCTTCGTCAGCATGGCCACCAGATAAGAACAAAATGCTGAATTCGCCACAGCATCATCGCTGCGTGTGATGCATTGCTGTTTCAAGCATGGCTGCCTCTGTGGCATGTCGCTGAGCAACTGATTGAACATCAGCACATTGAGGGTCATAAATGTTGCATCACTTGCTGATGGAAAGAAGAGATAAGCACACACTTCACCTTTGTAAAACAGATACAGTATAAATGAGAACTTAACAGTGACAGTAGTGGTATGAACTGAACTGTATTGTATACAGTTTTTTGGGTGACTGACTTTGCACACAGATTTCACACATACATCTTTAAAATGATATAAGGAATGCTTATATCTTCTGACTTCTCCTAAAGCGCCACCACAAGATTGAGAAATATTTTATGACCAAATACCTGCAAAACAAATAACATTCCCATCAGTCTCAGCTGCAGGCCTACTTTGCTAATATTCTAAATAACAATAGTGAACATGATCAAAAAAAATGACCTGCTTACAGTAACATCAGCCTGTTAGCATTGTCCCTGTGAGCATGTTAGCATTCTGATTGTAGCCTTAAGCTCAAAGTGCTAACAGGACTGTACACTCAACACCTAGAGGTTTGCGAAGATCACTTTTCCTGAACGACTGGTTATATTGTGTTACTAACTATTAGAATGTACTGTAATTCTTAGTTCCAGGAAGTTGTGCTGTAGATGCATTTGTAATAAATCATACATTCTTCTTATTTATGTCCCTGAATCTTTCAGTCTGTTCCTAGTATTTGTATCACATATGAGTCAACAGTGCAATACAACTCAAAGTCTGTCTGAAGTTCAACACAATAAATCTCAGTGTGCTCTATCTTATGCATGGTATCTGCCGAGGTTAATACATGCCTAGAAGTGTTAAATGACAGCTTTTGAGCCATGCGATCACATCGGTGTCTGACATCAGGCAAGCGTTTATTAAAATAAAGTTTAAAAAAGTGCACACTTTCGCACGAGAAATATAAGAACAATAGGCTTGTCTGTGGCTGCTTCCATGATTTAGATGTCTCTAAGTCTGTTATGAGGTGTTTTCTTTACACCTCTTGTGTGCTTGCCTTCCACATTGACTTTAAACTTTTGAGTAGGGCTGTAGTCAAGACTCGAGTCAACGTCCAACACGGAGCAGCGCTGACACAAATGTGAGTGAGTTCAAATGGGGTCAATTCAGTTTTTAGACTTTGTAGTCTGCTATGATTACATGTCACACTTGGCCTTGCTTGACCTAGCTTCCATAAAGGAGGAGCTTAGACGCACACAAACACACACACACGCACACACACACGCACACACACACGCACACACACACACGCACACACACACAATTCGTAAAATATGTAACGTTGAGCGGCGCAATGTTTTGGTTCAGGTTTATACAACTCCACAGAGGCAGAGCAGAGGAGGGAAATGCTGCAGCTCACTGATATGACCGTTGAACTGTGCCTCTTGCTGTTCACCAATGCTCACTTTATTATTCCCTCTGCAGTGTGACCTTGCTGCTTCCTCCTTTCCTCGTTCCCTGCCACTCCCGTCTCACACATTCTGACTGTGTCCACGTTTGGATTGTTACCCAGTTCTCCCTGAAGTTTCCTCAACAAGCCGATTGTACTTGAACTTGCATGTAAGAGAATCTACAAGAAAACTGTCATCCAAAGATGTGAAATGAGCAGCGATGTGGAGCTCAGCGGGAGTAAACTGATGAGTCACTTTGCATTGAGTCACAATATGTCGATTGGGCAAAAAACAGCCATCCATCTGATGACTTTACTTTGCACAGATTTTCTCACGTCAAGACACAATTAGGACAAATGCAAAATGTAGGATCACTCAAATTACAAATCCATTAAAATGCACTTTACCATACTTACATCATGCCTTTACAATTGACCTTAGGTTTAATAACCTACATACTGGACTTTGACCTGTTAGAATAGGGCCTGTGTGTAGAAATTAAGCTGATAACAGATCTCACACAGTATCCTGGCTCTCAGAGGACGTGGAGCTCAAGCCAAACTTCTGGATTTTGATACAACAAGAACTAGGTGAGACATTTGATTAACTTTTAATTTAACAATTTAACAACAAAACACTTTTCCTAAACGCATTTCATGCCACTGGACTATTACTAGTATTTTATACCGGACAATTTATAAGATACAGTATATATGTTCCAGCCCAATGTAAAAACCCAGAATTTCCACTGTAAAATATGTAAATATATAAATATATGAACAAAATGTATTACAAGCTAAAGTCAACTCAAGTCTTTTCAGACATTAGTGACACGATCGCCAACATCCGCCTTCTCTTACTGCATGTTTAACATAAGCTAAAAACTGTCATATAACAGACTACAAGGTCTGCATCGAAAAAAATAAAAAATAAACACTGGGAAATTGGTGCAAATTACTGTCAATGCGTGTGATATTACCAAAAAATGTTATATACAAATGAGACATGCTATTTTCTTTTGTTTGTCACAATCAGGTTTAGACGTACACAATATGTGAGCTGTACCTTAAAGTTACTGGGTTTTACAAGTCTAATCTTTTCTGTCTTGTCCCAGGAAATGTCTGGCGTGATCCCTATATTCCTGACAGGGCTCTGCTTCGTATTGCTCAGGCCCACTTGTTGCAGCAGCAGCAGGATTCTGGTAGTGCCTGTTGATGGCAGCCACTGGATCAACATGGAGTTGATCCTCCGAGAGCTGCACTCCAGAGGCCACAGCATTACTGTGCTGCGCTCTGCCAAGAGCTGGTACATCCCTAGCACTTCTTTGATTTATAACTATATTAATGTGACCATGCTGGAGGATGAGTCGGACATGAAATTCTACAATAAAATGCTACAAAATGTTATGGAATGCCGCCGGTCGCCGCATTTCATAAGCGCCTTCTGCCAACAGCACTTGATCACATCCATGTTGGGAAAGGGCCATGAGATCCTTGCTAGAGCAGCTGCTACAATGTTAGATGACCCTGTTTTTATGAAGAAGCTGCAAGATACCAAGTTTGACTTAATGTTAACGGACCCTGCTTTGACTTTAGGGGTTCTTCTGGGTAGTTATCTCAAGCTGCCAATGGTTTTCAATGTGCGCTGGATTAATAATGGGGAGGGCCATTTCACCATAGCTCCCTCTCCTGTCTCCTATGTCCCCGTGTCAGGAAGCGAACTTCATGATCAGATGGATTTTCTGGAACGAACCAAGAATATGTTACATTATCTTTATAGTGTTGTTGAACAACACTTTGTCCTTAGCTCTCCCTACTCCGATCTGCTCCGGCGGCATTTCCCTCCTGGGACTGACCTGCTGTCGTTGGAGCGGGCAGCTGATATCTGGCTGGTGAGGACGGATTTTGTCTTTGAGTTCCCTCGACCCACCATGCCCAATGTGGTCTACATAGGGGGGTTCCAGTGCAAACAGTCCCGTCCCCTCCCCATTGAGCTGGAGGCCTTCATGCAGAGCTCCGGGGAGCATGGGGTGGTGGTCATGTCTTTGGGGACGTTCGTGTCGGCCATGCATCGTGAGGCCATAGAGGCCATCGCTGCTGCTTTTGCTCAACTCCCTCAGAAGGTGGTGTGGAGGTTTGTGGGTGAAAGACCTTCATCCCTGGGGAACAACACCCTGCTGGTGGACTGGTTGCCTCAAAGAGACCTCCTGGGACACCCCAAGACTCGTGCCTTTGTAGCCCACGGAGGAACCAATGGCATGTATGAGGCCATTTACCACGGCGTTCCCGTTCTAGGCCTGCCCCTGCTCTTTGACCAGTTCGACAACCTAGTCCGACTAAAGGTACGCGGGGAAGCTCGGGTGGTGGAGGCCAAATCAATCACCAAAGAAGACTTCCTGGAGGCTCTCAAGGACATCTTGGAGACTCCCTCATACCGTGACAACATACAGCGTCTCTCACAGCTACACCGCGACCAGCCAATGTCTCCCATGGACACCGCCATCTTTTGGATTGAGTACGTCATCCGGAACAAAGGAGCAGTCCATCTGCAGTCAGCAGGTTTTAATCTTCCTTGGTATTCCTACTTCTGCCTGGATGTGGCAGTTTTAATTATGGCCCTTATTGGAGTCTTTGTCTGGGGTTCAGTCTTCGTCTGTAAGATGATCTGCTGCCGAAGGTCCCGGAGGAAGATGAAGGCAGAGTAACTGATTGGAAAATAACTCATGCTTCGTGACTACCCAGTGTTTGTTGGGGGAATAAACACTCAAGCGTTCTCATTTACTATTTTGAAACATTTCTGTCTTATATTCTAACTATTTAAAATGAATAATTGTAATCATGTTTGTTAGAAATACAGACAATATTGTCACATAAATGCTTTTGTCAGAGATGTCAATTAAAACCTACGAGAAGTCAAGGCTTGTTTCAAGGAGATTTATCAGTTTTTGGGATTTATCTGGAACTGTTTTGAAATCATACAAATTAGTATAAACCATTAATCATAGTGGGCCCTTTCAAGCCTTTCTAAGCTAGTTTTCATCAACAACTGAAAAGTCCATAACTTTTTACCACAATGTGTTATCAGAATGCTCTAACACAAGAACAAGCAGGTGGAAGGTGGTACAACACATATTCTGAATGCAAATTTACATAAATTTGAAATATTGCAAAGGATTTGTTTACTTACATGACTATTCCATCATGTCATTCAAAATGGTTTATCAAAGATCTCACAGACAGAAATTGTGACAGCTGCCACCTGACAGCCCATGAGTTTCCTCACTTCCTGTATCAATCAAACACTTTGCAGGAAGAGGAACCTACTGAGAGCTCACATCACGGACTGTGGAGAGAAAATCTAAATCCTCAAGAAAATACCATATTATCCTTTTTATACTAAATGCTTTTTTCCAATTATTTTAAATCTATTCTTTTCTGCAGGGCTCTGCCGACACAATTCTGACAAACGTATGTAAGTTGTGCAATCACATTGGCCAAGAAGTTGAGTCTGTCTGAGTTCAGTCTGTGCCAACATGATGTGTACATGATCATGGCCTACAGTCATTTTGTCATCATTCTATGAATGTAAAAAGCATGTATGAAGGGAAATGTCACACACTATATGGATGCTATACAGTACCTTTAAACAGATTGTAATTGCAAACACACATGGAGTCTTATCATGAGATCACTTCAGTGCCCACCACAAACTAAATGTGAGATTGTGGTGTACACAATTGTTTTTGTGCCAGCTAATTTTGGCCAGGTCAAACAGAGAGCCTAAACACTGAGGGGGGGGGGGGGGGGGGGGGGATACTTTGGTCACTAGACTGTAGCAGAGCTGAAGATCATTCAACACAGTATGGTAAAGTATCTGTTCAGTGATTGGGCAATGTATGCTGGTGATTCAGAGCTAAAGGGACATGGAAAATGGGCTGCATATTAGCATATACAGTATGCCCAGATACTGTAGTTCACACCTTATTCCACTGAGTCACCAACTGGCCCCAGATGTAGTGCTGATAATAGTCATGGTGATAATGCATTTCAAGAAGGACTAATCAAGTAGATATTAGAGGAAAGAGCAATATGTTCCTGTAGTCCTGTCTCCTGTCACCAGTAAACTGTCTTTTTGAGTGGCAGAAGGATGTCGCAATGAGGTTGCCCGTTTTCTCACTGCAGCTTCCTGTGTGATTTTTTATTTTGCAGAACTCAGATCTGGCACCAAGGCTTCAGGATTATTAAACCTTATAGACCCTGTTTGGCTTAGTGAGCCCTATTGGGGTTCTAATAGCCCGGTACCTGAGATGGCTTCATCCCCATCTTTCTATGTACAACTCCTTGTTCCATGACAAGCTGTAATACAACCAGCTGATATCCGTCCCTCCATGTCCAATGTGGTGTATAGGGCCAAGGGGACCTTAATTTTGAGCTCTGGAGAGCATGAGGTGGTAGTAATGCCCCAAGGGACTGGTCAGTTTATTCGTCACAATCTTGGATTATTTAATAAATCAGGCATTGGTGACATTTTTAAAGGAAACAAAGTGAGTGATTAGACCCTCCTCCCCTTGAAACCATGTGGTAAAAATACTGCCTAACACCCATTGTCTTAACAAACCCATTCTTCCTCAAAACAATTTCAATTGTGTAAGTTTTTTTAATTCCCACTGGTGCACAAGCAAAGTTCACCCTGGGTGAATTACACTCATTTACTGTATATTACGTGGATGACTGAAATAAGTCATTTTCAAGCATTTTATTTTATACATCCACTTTTAGTGCAATGAATGTGTTTTCTTCTACAGGGTTTTTTGTATGGTTCCTCTTTCTGTGATTCTAATGTTGTCCGTCAATCAACTCTATTCTTGGTTTTTGTCACTTAGGGGGAGAGTACTTTGACTTGCATTCATTCTCTGGAGACTAACCCTACTGTACTGTAAGTGTTGTCACTTACTGTACAAACAAAAGTTAATGGTTCACTCTTTGAATCCCATACACTTACACACATTTGCTTGCTCTTGCTTCTGTCTCAAGTTTACCAATCTAAGCTTAAACAAGATGCATAAAATAAACATAAAATGAAATACACTTATCTATTCAGTTATGGAAACCAAAGTTAAATCTGCTAAATTCAATTTGAAAATACTTACATCGTAAAAACACTATTCACGTGTTGAAAAGCATGTTCAAAGACAGCATAGCATAAGGGTTAATGTGTTTAATGGCACGTAGCCAGCGGCCGACACTATAAAGGGCATTAGAGGACAATACATTAGTTCCCTCCCTCACAGCTCCTGTCCATCTCCATCATCCTGTCTGCTACTGGAGTAAGAGAGCCGGAGACCGAGAGAATGAGAGAGTATATGTTTTTGTTCTGGGCCAGAAAGGCTCCTGCCTCAGGATGTTGCCTTTAAAGCTGAAGAAATGGGTTTCCTGTGGAGGAAACGATCACAGAACAGACAAGGCTTGGTCGAGACACGGTGTTCCCAACATTTCTTGAACACAGGTCACCCAGCTGCAGAGCGGGCAGCACACTTTTGTGGGACAGAGTTGGTCTCATAGCCTCGAGTGGTGAGTAAAAACGTCTTGTTTTGGAATATATGGTTTGCACCTGCTGATGCTAAACCATTTCAGAATGCTCTTGATTTCTGCTCTGCAGGTGTTTGTCTCGCCTGATGGATCCTGGATGCTTTGGAGATTGGTTGATTGACAGCACATAATCTGATCCTGATCTTTTCCTCAGGAGAAAGCATTTATAAATAATATGGAGTGGACAAATGACAAGTGGAACTAATCAGAGTTGTGTTTTGAGTGAATGAATGGGTATTTCTACACCAACTCATCATCCTGCAACTGTCAATCCATGTTTGAGTAAGGTTACCTGTAGTTTCCCATGTCAGGTGCTTTTACCAACAGAGACATGTCCAATGACAGCTGCAACCTCCCGTTGGACACGGACACGTTTGGCCTGACCTGTATCTATGGCCTGATCTTCTCTTTGGGTCTCCCCAGCAACCTGCTTTCTCTCTGGGGACTGTACCACCTGGGCCGCTCTGGTGTAGGAGGCTGCCAGCTGGTCTACATTCTCAACCTGCTGCTATCAGACCTCCTCCAGCTGCTCACCCTACCACTGTGGATCCTTTATCTCCAAGGTGGTCACCGCTGGCCTTACAGCCAGATAACTTGCGAGCTGGTGGGCTATGTTTTTTACGTAAACGTCTACGCCAGCGTCATGTTCTTGTGCCTGATAGCGCTGGACCGCTGCCTGGCCATCGTGTACCCGCTTAGCAGCCGCAGAGTACGGACTGTCCGGGTGGCAGCGTTTTCTGGCGTGGCAGTTTGGACCCTCACCTTCCTGTTCTGTCTGAGTGGACTGCTGCCGTCCGTGTTTGACTCTGATCGTCTGCTGTGTCTGGAGCAGTACCCAGTCAGCCCCAGATACGCCCGCTTCAAGATCACAACGGTGGCCCTGGGCTTCCTGCTGCCATGTGCCATACTCGGGTGAGTTAACCCCAAGTTCCCAGTGAGGACACTCCCACATGTTGTGTTTCTAAATATGTTCAAAGCTTCTGTGGTTAAATGAGTCAACAATTTACAATGCACATGAACTTATTTTTGTGTCAAAATAATACAAATGGTCAGAATTGTGCTCCAACAGAAGGGTAGCATACTATTTACCAACCACGAGTTAAAGTAATCCAATAAAATGTATGAAGAGTATTGCAACATGAACTGAAATGTAGCTGAAAAAAACTATTTAGGGCCCCCTTTATGATACAGAGCTACTTTTCCTTGTTTATGTGTGGTACAGTTTGACAAAGGGAAATGGTATAATGTCCTTGGGGAACATTATATAATCAAGTATATTCTGATGGCTGATGTTCTCAATTGCAACTCTGCTTCCTCCCTTAGCTACACCTCAGCCCACATTGGGGTGACACTCCGACGATCTCCGTCTCTCTCTGACCATGAGCGGCACAAAATCGTGGGCATCCTCGTCGTGATCACCATCAACTTCATTGTTGTGTTTGGACCCTATCACCTCGTGGGCGGATACAGATTTGTGTCCTTGCTGCTGACTGACGAGCCGTGTGGAATGGAGCGTTCCATTTTCCTCATCTATCGCCTGTGCTACGGTCTGACCAGCCTCAATACCCTGTTGAATCCCCTCTTCTATATCTTCCTGTGCCCCGATGCCCGGCTAGAGCTGCAAAGATCCTTGCCCTGTTTGGGAAGGAGGCAAAGCACGCACAAAAAGATTAGCCTCAGTACCAGAGCGCCCTCAGACAACCAGAGGGAGAGCGAAACTGGACATAATAATCTTCTGGAGATATAACTTGGATTTAACCTCAGAGCTGAGCTCCTGGTATTTAGTCAAAGCTAGTGTGCCACCAAGTGGAAGTGCATGTGTACAGTGTGTTTCAGCTCTCAGCAAATGTATTCATTTTCTTCAGGGTGCTTAACCTCATCAGCTATAAGACTTCCACGAGTTCAAGTTTCAGTTACTCGTCATGATCTAAATACTGTTTCAGAGGAACACAGAACTGTTGCTGACATAAACTCAACACATATATAATTCAGTGCAAATATGCCAAAAATCCACTCTTTTGTGATATCCAATACCATCCCCAAATTATACAACCAAAATAAGATCCATCTATTTACTCGATTGGTTTTTTGATAGTGTGGAAATGAATCAATCATTTCACAATCAAACTGTGTTCTTTTACTGTCATGTTACAATTAAAAATGTATAAATTAAAAATGAATGTTCAATCACGTGTTTGCTTTCAGTCATTTTAAAAATAGAAATATCTGCGGAAGCACAAGCATGACTGTGGCTACATGACCGCAAGGGAAGTGACACACCTGAATGTTTTTTCGTTTATTAATGTTTAGAAATGTCACAACATTATACATATAGACACTGCATGAATGGAAATTATTACAATAATGGACATTTATGACAACAATTCTCTATTATAAGCATAATGGGCAAAAAAATAAGAAGCGCATTCTGTTTTTCAAAGATGTTGCCTGTGTCAGCTCCTGCTGATAACATCTAGTGAGAGACACATGTTTACAAAGCAAGCAACTAAAAAGAAGCAATAATGTATGGGTCATTCAACAAAATATACACATCAGACAAGCATCCACGTCAAAATAAGAAAATCATGCAGAATACTGTATGATTGTTCCAGCAGTTGTTCATTCAGTACACACTGCAGACGAATGCTGACTAAATCGCCTGTCATGATGACTGCTGTGAGAAGGGCCTACAGGAAGCGAAAGGAGGTGAATGTTAGTTGAGAGTTTGTAATGATACTAAGCCAAGAAGTAAACAGAAGCCTGGCCATTATTGCAGTACGTTTTCGTTCAGTTCTCAGTGGAATTAGCAAGACTTTCATTCTTCTCCTGATCCTCTCCCTTCAGACAAACGGTTGTAATCAAATTGCTCTGCTTCAACTCAATCTCGGTGGTGGCGAAAGAGCTTTGAGCAGTGCTGCGGCGTCGGCCAAACTCTGCCAGATCCTCAGCCAGGACACTCTCCATCACCGCACCCAGAGAATGTCTGATCTTCTTGCACAGGTCAGGGCAGCTGAACACGTACAGAATGGGGTTAAGGACACTGTTAAGGAAGCCGATGCTTGCTGAGATCGGGAGGAACTTGCCTGCAAATCTCTGGGCAGGATGCCCACTGGGAGCCATCACCTCCATGATGATGAAGAAGTGGTACGGGGCCCAGCAGAGTACAAAGCTCACCACCACGGCCACCACGAGTCGAACGAAACGGAAAGGGCGCCGGTTGCCTCTGCGTGCCAAGCTGGTATTGACGGTGGCATAGCTGAGGATGATGATCAGAAGAGGGATCAGGAAGGACAGAAAGAGCTTCATGAAGGCTAAGGCCTCTTTGCGCTGCTTACATAAAGGTCCCAGGTCAAACGGATCAGCAGGGAGGAGTCGAGCAAAATTGTAGTAACACTGGATCTTGCCGTTAGGTTGATGAATGGTGTCACGGAATATGTAGAAGGGGATGGTGAAGACCACAGCCAAAGCCCAGATCACCCCACATATCCTCCCCACTAGTTGGACGTTCCTGTAGTTCTGGGCCCAGACGGGTCTCAGCACCACCAGGCAGCGGTCCATAGAAATGGCCGCCAGCAGGAAACCGCTGACAAACATGTTGAGAAAGAAGATGGAGGAATGGATGCGGCAGAAGGTTGTGCCCAAGGTCCAGGTGCTGCCGCAGGCCATGTAGACGGTGAAGAAGGGCAGGGAGGAAGTGGCCAGCAGGTCTGAGGCTGCAAGGTTCAGGATCCAGACACCAATGACAGAGCGACGGACATGGAAGCCCACTACCCACAGGATGAGGAGGTTCTCTAGGATGCCAATGGAGGAGACCAAGCCATGGAGGGAAATGGTGAACATGCTCAAAGAGCTCATCTTGTCTGTTTGGTTTGATGGGTGAAAAATGCTGATATTTGCCCCCAGGCTGACAGGACAGTGCACCATCTTGGAGGGCAGACGTCTTGACGTTAACTTGGCCTTTTGCTTCACGCTGATGTGATCTATGACAGAGATTAGAACATATACAATGAATGTCCGATTCTATGCCCATTCAGATATTTAGATAATTCTATAACAATAAATATATTTAATTCATGCAAAAACAGTTTAATGTTCATGACAGGACACACATTCTCACTATGCATAAGCCGCTTTTTGGCTAGAACACATTTGTACGTGTTTCCCAAGCACCAAGAACAAGAAACACAGCAGAGGTGTGAAAAACATGCGTTTTCTGTTTTGCATATACTCTGGTGTTTGCATGCAAATGATCTGTTTCTCTGTTTCATTTGATTCTTTTGCACAACCTTCAAAACGAATACTGGAAAACTCTTCACAGTCTGTAAGTTAATAGGTGATTAAACTAAGTATTTAGGCTTTGAAGATCAGAAATACATTTAATTAGAATAACTTTTGGGTTGTCAGGTTGTGAAAAAACACCATCCAGCCAATTGTTCACAACCTAGCAATCCAAATATTGATCTTATTGATGGATCTAACTAAGGCATTTATAAGTAATTCATTAACAATTAACTAAACAAACACTAGTTACAACTAATTTTCTTGAGGCAAGATGGCAACAACATTAGATCAATTAGTTTATCATACGCCCGAAAAAACGAAATAAATTGAATTGAATTGAATTAACAGCTTAATAGTGTCATTCTGAAAATGTATCACTTGCTTTCAGCCCTGAGTTAAGCAAATGTTAGTTTAGCTCGGCCATTTGTGGTTACTACTCTGTTGCAAACTCTGCAAAAGCAAAGACAGTCTGGTGATAGGTCTTAACAATCTAAACGCATTTGATCCATTTCCAAAGCACATTTAATTTGTAAGGAGTGAAAAAACATCTTTAAGTGGATTAAACTGTCTCCTTGCAAGATTCTTACACCCCTCGTGCTCAGCACACAGACCTCCTGGAAAAAAAAAAAGAATCCCTCACCTTTTCCTCTGTCCCTGGTGGGTCTGATGAGATCTCTGTCATAATGTTTCTGTATCACACGGTACGCAGCACTTGCCTCATGGGCGTGTGAGTACAGAACAGAAATAGGAAGTCACAAACTCTCCAAAAAAAAAAAGTAGTGCTAAATGTGACACCAACCCAATTTGACCCAACTTCAAATGAGGCTAATATTTGGCTGATACTGTAGTTCACACCTTATTCCACTGAGTCACCAACTGGCCCCAGATGTAGTGCTGATAATAGTCATAGTATGGTGATAATGCATTTCAAGAAGGACTAATCAAGTAGATATTAGAGGAAAGAGCAATATGTTGCTGTAGTCCTGTCTCCTGTCACCAGTAAACTGTCTTTTTGAGTGGCAGAAGGATGTCGCAATGAGGTTGCCCGTTTTCTCACTGCAGCTTCCTGTGTGATTTTTTATTTTTCAGAACTCAGTTCTGGCACCAAGGCTTCAGGATTATTAAACCTTATAGACCCTGTTTGGCTTAGTGAGCCCTATTGGGGTTCTAATAGCCCGGTACCTGAGATGGCTTCATCCCCATCTTTCTATGTACAACTCCTTGTTCCATGACAAGCTGTAATACAACCAGCTGATATCCGTCCCTCCATGTCCAATGTGGTGTATAGGGCCAAGGGGACCTTCATTTTGAGCTCTGGAGAGCATGAGGTCGTAGTAATGCCCCAAGGGACTGGTCAGTTTATTCGTCACAATCTTGGATTATTTAATAAATCAGGCATTGGTGACATTTTTAAAGGAAACAAAGTGAGTGATTAGACCCTCCTCCCCTTGAAACCATATGGTAAAAATACTGACTAACACCCATTGTCTTAACAAACCCATTCTTCCTCAAAACAATTTCAATTGTGTAAGTTTTTTTAATTCCCACTGGTGCACAAGCAAAGTTCACCCTGGGTGAATTACACTCATTTACTGTATATTACGTGGATGACTGAAATAAGTCATTTTCAAGCATTTTATTTTATACATCCACTTTTAGTGCAATGAATGTGTTTTCTTCTACAGGGTTTTTTGTATGGTTCCTCTTTCTGTGATTCTAATGTTGTCCGTCAATCAATTCTATTCTTGGTTTTTGTCACTTAGAGGGAGAGTACTTTGACTTGCATTCATTCTCTGGAGACTAACCCTACTGTACTGTAAGTGTTGTCACTTACTGTACAAACAAAAGTTAATGGTTCACTCTTTGAATCCCATACACGTACACATATTTGCTTGCTCTTGCTTCTGTCTCAAGTTTACCAATCTAAGCTTAAACAAGATGCATAAAATAAACATAAAATGAAATACACTTATCTATTCAGTTATGGAAACCAAAGTTAAATCTGCTAAATTCAATTTGGAAATATACCTGGGACCTTTATGTAAGCAGCGCAAAGAGGCCTTAGCCTTCATGAAGCTCTTTCTGTCCTTCCTGATCCCTCTTCTGATCATCATCCTCAGCTATGCCGCCGTCAATGCCAGCTTGGCACGCAGAGGCAACCGGCGCCCTTTCCGTTTCGTTCGGCTCGTGGTGGCCGTGGTGGTGAGCTTTGTACTCTGCTGGGCCCCGTACCACTTCTTCATCATCATGGAGGTGATGGCTCCCAGTGGGCATCCTGCCCAGAGATTTGCAGACAAGTTCCTCCCGATCTCAGCAAGCATCGGCTTCCTTAACAGTGTCCTTAACCCCATTCTGTACGTGTTCAGCTGCCCTGACCTGTGCAAGAAGATCAGACATTCTCTGGGTGCGGTGATGGAGAGTGTCCTGGCTGAGGATCTGGCAGAGTTTGGCCGACGCCGCAGCACTGCTCAAACTCTTTCGCCACCACCGAGATTGAGTTGAAGCAGAGCAATTTGATTACAACCGTTTGTCTGAAGGGAGAGGATCAGGAGAAGAATGAAAGTCTTGCTAATTCCACTGAGAACTGAACGAAAACGTACTGCAATAATGGCCAGGCTTCTGTTTACTTCTTGGCTTAGTATCATTACAAACTCTCAACTAACATTCACCTCCTTTCGCTTCCTGTAGGCCCTTCTCACAGCAGTCATCATGACAGGCGATTTAGTCAGCATTCGTCTGCAGTGTGTACTGAATGAACAACTGCTGGAACAATCATAATGCTGTGACATTTCTAAACATTAATAAACTAAAAAACATTCAGGTGTGTCACTTCCCTTGCGGTCATGTACTTCAAATGAGTCTGATATTTGGTCATCTAGTTTCTGAAAAGCCACTGCGCATGGAAATGAGTAAAACAATATTTTTAGAAGTTCGTAGTCGATGAATCAGCCTGTTAAATTGGCCCTATTTTCTGGTTTGCCAGCAGCATCACCCTTTCGCATCATCCTACTTTCTAGTAAATAGATAGAGTTAACATCACTTACTCACATCTTGAATTCATTTTAATTGGAAAGACTATTCAGGTGCTTGGGGAATAACCTACAGCTTCATTTTTTAGAAATACAGCTTTTGTCTAAAGTGCATAACTTTGTCTCAAAGACATGAAGCTAAGCAGTGTCTGTGCGAGTGCATGAACACAACGATTGTTGAATTTGGTGGAACACTTTTCTCAGAACTGATCTTATTTATACAATCCACTGTCCTCTCTGGATTGTGGAGATATCCTTTTAAACTACTGGACTCTTTAAACCACAGTGTTATTCAATTCGCCACTCAAGACAACTGTTGCACAGTTATATGAAAAGGATGGATAGCCATCACTGACGTATCTATAAGGCGGAGGTTTTCTAGTCCAGGTCAAAGTGAACAAACGTGACACCAGCACATCTCAGGGTAGTTGAGCCTTAAAAGTTCTTCATACCAAATCTTAACTGGGGAGCACTGGTTTCTGGCACTATATGCAGCTCACTACTGGAGTGGACTGCAAAGCAAACTGAAGACACACGTTCCTTGTTATGTGATGAGTGCCGTCTGATCTGAGACATCCTGATTGCATAAAGCTTAACTAACTATTTACGATAATCTTGTTAATATTGCTATTACAAAGAGTTTATATGTGCATGACATTCAGATGTGCATATTGCCATTTTTTATATAAGTGTTATATAATAGCATCAATAGCCAATCTAAATGGATGATATTGTTCGGCGATATTAATACATTCAGAATTGGCCTATAATTAGAATTGCAAAGTCAAACAGGATGTCAACATAATTATGAAGTGTAATTTATAGAGTTTTCAAACTCAAAATTGCTTCGAAGTAATGAAATATACAATCCACTGGTGAAATACTTTGGATCACAGCGTACTAATTGAACATGCATGCTACCACAGGTCTGCACGAGTCGTTTACTGTGTTCTTACCTCGGAGAAAATTCAAAATACGAGAAGATTGGTAAATGTGACAAGTTCTGCTAAATCACTAGTATCTCATCACTATGGAACAAATCGGTTGGTACGAGTGGTTCTTGCCCGAGGCCCAATGTGCTTATGGTTTAGCATACCTGGTCAATTGCTAGGCTGCAGTTAGCGCTTTCAATACCTGTGCCACAAGTATCAGTTTCTGTGTCTTGGTAATTGCAACAACAACGAAAACACACTATAATACGCTTATACTTTGTATTTCTTAAGTGCAAGGTTTGTGATTTATGGAGGTGCTTCACTCCTCTAAGCACCAGGAGAGAAAACACTTGAGTAACTGCTGAGAGATATGGGTTCACATTTTGCTCCTTTATCCAATATGAGGATGTACAGGCCTGTGGTATGTCAGCACAGAGCAAATACAAGCCTCAGGGTTGACAGTGTTGTGTTCCGGGCTCACTGACAGCTGCTGGCGCTCTGTGGTGCTGATAAATGTAGTGTTTCTCAAACTGTTTCTGGCAGTTCCTTCTGGTGAGAAGCCATCAAAGCTGCCCTAAGTTTGCTGCATTTTAATGATATACCGCTTTTTCTCTCTTACTCTGTGTTGACATAATACAAATTGTGTTTTGTTTTTAAATGACATTATTTAAATTGACATGATGAAAGATGGTGATTCAGCAAAGGATAAAGTGTCACGCACTTCTGCTGTTTGTCTCACTGCTCTGTGTGCTTGTGTGTGCGTGTGTGAGTGTGTGTGCGTGCGTGCATGTGTGAGTGTAAGAGAGAGAGAGAGCGAGAGAAAGAGAAAACATGGCTGTACATAGCTACTTAGACAACGACAGGACAAACCGTCCCCTGTTGTTTTTGTGACGTTGGGAATTGCAGGTAATTTTCTCGCATTTCGGTCACCAACCACCAAACTGTTTGCTTTTGGCAATATAGAGCAAAACAATATAGAGTAAAATTCACTCTCCTTTCCTTCGCAAATATGAAATACTTGGAATATGAAACAAATTCAAAGTAATCAATGCATCCATCCAAGTCAGAAGATATCAGGTTCAGCAGCCTGCTGTGTGAGATTAGACCTGCAATCGTTGCTACTCATTACTGCCAATAACAGCACACCTAACACTGACCCACTTTTCAAGCCAGTTACCCAATACAGCAGAAGGCAGTACATATTGATTTGGAGTCTTTGGATAAAACTTCAAAACTTAAATGACTCAAGACATTGAAAGGCATCACGGCAGAGAATGACATCGTTTTTTAAAATGTAGTGATACTGTGTAAAACCCCTGCTGTGTCTCAGTGGCATTTACACAAACTTCTCCACCCATCTATCCTTAGTAGACTTGACCATTGTAGTTTACACAAGTCTTTACAGTGGCTTCCTTTGTGTCAAATGACAGCGTTTAAAGAACTTCTTGTTGTTGCTTAAAGCACCGAATAGTTTGGGGCCAAAAATGCATTTTTTATGAGCTGCCAGATCATCTGGTACAGGTCTGCCTACTGCCCTCTAAACGTTATGGAGCAGCATCATTTAATCTGGAACAAACTCAGAGAGATCATCTCATTTCAAAAAACGCTTGTTCGCCACTTATTCACATCTTGCCCCTTGCCGTTTTATTTTATCTTATTATTTTATCTTATTTTATCCTAATCTTACTTTGTTAAAATCCTATTCATGTCTCTTGTTATACTGCTTAAGGCCCCTTTTCAGTCTCATGTATTGGATTGTTGTTGAAAAGGTGCTATTCAGATGAACTTGTCCTGCATTAACATATACAGTATGCCCAGATACTGTAGTTCACACCTTATTCCACTGAGTCACCAACTGGCCCCAGATGTAGTGCTGATAATAGTCATAGTATGGTGATAATGCATTTCAAGAAGGACTAATCAAGTAGATATTAGAGGAAAGAGCAATATGTTGCTGTAGTCCTGTCTCCTGTCACCAGTAAACTGTCTTTTTGAGTGGCAGAAGGATGTCGCAATGAGGTTGCCCGTTTTCTCACTGCAGCTTCCTGTGTGATTTTTTATTTTGCAGAACTCAGTTCTGGCACCAAGGCTTCAGGATTATTAAACCTTATAGACCCTGTTTGGCTTAGTGAGCCCTATTGGGGTTCTAATAGCCCGGTACCTGAGATGGCTTCATCCCCATCTTTCTATGTACAACTCCTTGTTCCATGACAAGCTGTAATACAACCAGCTGATATCCATCCCTCCATGTCCAATGTGGTGTATAGGGCCAAGGGGACCTTCATTTTGAGCTCTGGAGAGCATGAGGTCGTAGTAATGCCCCAAGGGACTGGTCAGTTTATTCGTCACAATCTTGGATTATTTAATAAATCAGGCATTGGTGACATTTTTAAAGGAAACAAAGTGAGTGATTAGACCCTCCTCCCCTTGAAACCATATGGTAAAAATACTGCCTAACACCCATTGTCTTAACAAACCCATTCTTCCTCAAAACAATTTCAATTGTGTAAGTTTTTTTAATTCCCACTGGTGCACAAGCAAAGTTCACCCTGGGTGAATTACACTCATTTACTGTATATTACGTGGATGACTGAAATAAGTCATTTTCAAGCATTTTATTTTATACATCCACTTTTAGTGCAATGAATGTGTTTTCTTCTACAGGGTTTTTTGTATGGTTCCTCTTTCTGTGATTCTAATCTTGTCCGTCAATCAACTCTATTCTTGGTTTTTGTCACTTAGAGGGAGAGTACTTTGACTTGCATTCATTCTCTGGAGACTAACCCTACTGTACTGTAAGTGTTGTCACTTACTGTACAAACAAAAGTTAATGGTTCACTCTTTGAATCCCATACACTTACACATATTTGCTTGTGTTATGAATTAAACTCATGTTGAGGAGAAAACTCAGGTGAACAGACTTAGGTCGAAGCGTTTAGCTCAATTCAAGCAATAAGGTTTATTTGTAACAGAAGTATTATGTCCAGCAGTTAAACGTGCACAGACCTAGAAAGTTCACTCTGTAGGAGCGAATGAAAAGCTAAAAGGCGCTTAGACAGAGTGCGGTGTTAAAGGTTCTTCTGATGGAAGCCTATTGGTTGAATACAAAGTAGGAGGTGGATCTGTTTTTTAGCATTCAGATGACCTGATGGAGCTCTGGGCAACTTCACCCACACTGGCTCAGTTCCGGGACCGCCTTCTCTGGAACGTCAGTGTGTCTGCATATTGTTAACACTTAAGGTGCCGGAAAAGGGTGCAGTTCTAAGCTATTTCGAAGTCTCTTCTTTCGAGAACTCTTCTCCTACTCTAAGATGGCAGTTTCCGCCCTAATCTAGTGGTTTAAGCAAGTGTTTCTTTCAGGGCCACTGTATCTGTTTCTATCGTGCGAAAATGCGACGGAATGCCCTGCTTGCAGTTTTTGACCTACTTACAGTGACCTCACAACTCCACAATATAAGCTTACAAGTATAGCTCATATTATTTAACATTGAATGAATATATTTTTATTTACAAATCCCCCTTTTCACACCTGCTAGGTGTGAACTTCTTAGACTTGGAACTACTCATTCAATGGCTGTAACTCGATGTTTAGGTCCCTATCATCTGAATTGTCTGGATCGGAAGCTGGTGGGGTGCTATGTCTAGTTCGGGTGTGTGTCTGATTCGGGGATGGAGAGGGAAAAGGGGCAGTTGAATTAGATGGGTGCTGGTGTGTCTGATACTTGGTTTCTAGTCCCCAGATCAAGAGGGCAACTAGTATGCCCATACCCCCCCCATTATAGTTTTTTTTTTTTCCACATCCCACCCCTTTCCAGGTGAAGCGCTGCCGACCTCGGTCGGCGGGGTTTGCATAAGGGTCCCCTAGACAGCGTCTAAGTTCCCGATGCATTTTCCAAATTAGTGCGAATTTCTGCCAGTGTTCTGGTTGGTACCGGTGCTGGGACACAATGTGTCAGGTGGTGCCAAGGGGCGCCTGATTTTCCCTTGACCTGGACCGAGTGTGAAGTAACCTCCTTCACCTCGTACGGCCCAGTCCACCTGGGGTCAGTCCACTTGCGCTTGTGAACCTTGACCCTGACCCAATCACCTACTTGTATCTGCTTTACAGCTGCCGCTGCTTCAGGTACTGCTCGAGTCCTCTCGATCTGCTTGGAGAGAGCTTCAGCAAGAGAAGTTAGGGCACTCATATAGTCAGACATTTCAATCTGCTGTACATCCAGAGGTGGCATATGACCTCCATCTCTGGGTGGACCTGGCATCGGCCGGCCAGTCATGATCTCGTGTGGGGAGGGATGTGTTTCTCCCCCTTTTCCGGACCTCATGGCCATAAGGGCCAGGGGCAGGGCTTCAACCCATGTTAATTTGGAGCCCGCGCAAACTTTGGCAATCTTGGCCTTAAGGGTCTGATTCGCTCGTTCCACCAGGCCCTGAGATTGCGGGTGATTGACTGACCCGAATCGGTGTGTGATTCCCAGAAATTGCTCTACCTGTGCGAGCATGGTGTTGCTAAAGTGTGATCCGTTATCGGAGCGGATGCATCTCGGTACTCCGTAACGGGGAATCAGTTCTGTCTGAAGCCACTTTACAACTGTCTGCGCGTCTTCTCTCTTGGTGGGAATTGCTTCCACCCATCTTGAAAATCTGTCTACCATTACCAAGATGTACCTCTTTCCCTGCACTCTGTTCTCTGGTCCCATATCTGTATAATCTATGCTGATGTCTTGGAAACAGGCTGAGGGCACGGGATAAGATCCCATCGGTGTCTTGAATGGTTTTCTTGGGTTGTGATTTCCACAAATTTGACATTCATCGCAGAAGAGGAAAGATATCGCTTCCATGTGCGGATGCCACCATAGTTGTTTTAAATTGTCCAATGTCCGTTTCTTTCCCTCGTGTGTAGGTCCGTGGGCCCCTGGTAGGAGTGCTGCACACAGTTCTGCTGAGGCAACCACTCTGCCGTTGTGGGCTCTCCACAGACCTTCTTTGTCTTTTTAGGCTCCTTTTCGTGTCCATTCGGACCATTCATAAGGTCCTGCTTTCTTTTGATGATCTTTGATGTGCTCGATGGTGAGCTCAGGTGGGCCGGATGTTGGCTTCATAACCATTTGGCGAGGTGTGTAGCCTCCAGTTTTCTTTGCTGCTCTGTCTGCCGCGTCATTACCGGCGCTGATTCGTGATCCGATTGTGTCATGTCCTTTGCATTTCATGATGGCCACCCCCTTTGGTAGTTGGATTGCTTCTACCAGCCTTCTCATAGCTGCTTCGTGTTTTATGGGGTGGTCATTTGAAGTGGTGAAGTTTCGTCTTCGCCATACAGGGCCATCGATGTGGGCCGCTCCATGGGCGTAAGCCGAATCTGTGAAGATATTTACAATTTTGTCCGTGCTCCACTTCAGAGCCTGAATCAGTGCTTCCACTTCCGCTAGTTGTGCTGAAGCGGGTTGTGGCAGTATCCCTGACTCCACTGTTTGGTGATAGCCATCACTCTTCTGTTCGACCACTGCATAGGATGCAATGTTCCCTTCTTCTCCTTTGTAGCAGCAACCATCCGTGTACAGCCAGGCTTCAGCTGTGAGGTGGGGAGTGTTTTGGAGATCCGGTCTCAATTTGTTTTCTTGTACTGCAACTTCCTCGCACACATGTGGTTGTCCATCCGTAAAGTTAGCCGTCATATTTCTTGTGGCTGGCACAAAGGTGATGTGTGGCATGGTGCAAGTGTGTTGAATCTTTGTTTTCCTTGCGGCACTGAACGTGAATTATTTACTCATCAGGAATGCCGCCACGCCATGGTGCGTGTGTACTTCCAGTGGATGGCCCATGACAATATGAGAAGTTTTTTCAATCGCTTTTGCCACTGCTGCAACATATCTTGCGCACGTGGATTGACCATTTTCCACAGCGTCAGGTTTTGATGAATGATACATCAGTACCTGTCTCTCACCATACATCAGTACCTGTCTCTCACCCCCTTTTTCTGGAAGAGTACAGCATTGAGTAGGCTGTCTCTTTCGGAAAAATCAAGGTGGAACGGTAGGGAGTAGTCTGGGGACATGAGTGCGGCGGCATGTGCAAGTGCTTGCTTCAAGTGCGAGAAGGCTGCTTCACCCTCTGCTGTCCATGTGAGGTTGGCAGTAAGATTTCTGGTGCCCACTTCCTTCAACATCTCTCTGAGAATGGTGGTGTGGTTGGTGTAGTCTGGGATATGGGCTCGTGAGTAGCCTGTTAAGCCCAGAAATGAGAGGAGAGCGGCAACAGTGAGCGGTTGGGGATGTTGCAAGATGGTGGCCCTGTGCGTGTGTGACATTTAGAGTGCAATGGACGTGGTCCAGGGGAGTTTTGTACGGGAAAAGCTGAGTGATTTTTGGTTTGAGAATGTTGAACCAATATTGGATGGCAGGGGTCTGGGGGCCAGTTTGAAGAAAGCGTAGCCAGAAAACCTCTTCGTCTGTGGGGGACACCGTCTCTGTAACGGGAGCAAGGGAGAGAATGCGTACTGGCATGGACAACGTACTAGTTGGTGGGTTGGACGAGACATGGACACCGTCTTGGTTCATCCAGATGATCGGATTGAGGCGAGTCATCGGATCATGTCCTAGCAGGTTGACTGGGCAGTTTGGAGCAGAGAGAAAGCTGTGCATGAGGGTTGCATCTTGAAATGTGATGGGGAGAGCGGCGTGTCAATAGGGAGGGCTGTTGTATCCTCCAGGCCATTGTTGTTGGCTACTTGCCTGTGTGGCATGGGCCCCGCCTTGGGGACCATGTCCCTCGTCCCAAGGAGCCTGATGGGCCCCTTGCTGTGGTCTTTGTCTCTCATAGCCCCGTCCGCCTCCTCCTCTGGAGTATTGTCCTCTTCCTCTCTGTGTTTGCTGCGGTGCTGCCCTGCAGTGTCTTGCGAAGTGTCCCGGTTTCCCACAGTTGTAGCAGAAATAGGATGCTCCTCTGTCTCCAGGCGCTCCTCTTCTTCTGCTTTGGGGGGCGGGCCATGGGACTGAAGGTGATACTGGGGGGGAGGAACTGGAGGAAGTGCTGGAGACAGGCCAGTTGAGGGCGGGGGAGGGGCCGAGGCCAGAGATGCCTGGCCCGGTTCCTGTGCAGTCTTTTCCAGACCTACCGGGGCTTGAGTGGTAGGGGTGATGTCGAGGGGGTAATGTCAAGGGGGGTGATGTCGAGTGACAGATGGGGCCTGGTTTTTTCTTTTCCGGACGACATGTCCAACTGCATCCGATCCGTCATGGCCGTTCCTAGTGCCATCATTGCCACTCGCTGTTCCTCTTCTCTGTCTTTGCGGGCTTGCTTCAGTGGGTTAGCGAACCCCCATCGCTTGGTTTGATTTGTCATTTGATTTCTCTCTGCAGTCTGTGCTTGAGCCACTCGTTTTGTCAAATCGTTGGTAAAGAGCAGGAGGTTGTTGACCGACGGAGGTAGTGGACTAGCCGCCTTCCACCACCCCTCCTCTGTCCATCGTTTCAGAGTGCAAAGTGACTGCTTTTTCCAGTTTTGCACGCAGTTCTCCTGAATAGCCACCAGATGGAGCACCAGCTCCAGCCATGTCTTCTTGTGTTCTTCTTTTTCAAATAAAGTTTTTTTTCTCAATTCAATTCAAGTTTTTTTTGTTTTTTTTTCGAATTTCAATTTTTTTTTTTCAAATTTCAATTTTTCAAATTTCAAATATATATATATATATATATTTTTTTTTTTTCTAAATTATTTGGATGCAGTACTCTCGAATGTCCACCAGATGGAGCCAAAGCTCCTGTCAAATGTTCTTCTTGCAGTTCCTGAAGTGCCAACAGAGGGAGCCAAAGCTCCTGCCAAATGTTCTTCTGCCTTGCGACCTTGAACGAGACTTGAACTGTCCCTAGCTACAATCTCTCACACTCCCTAGAGCTGCACCTGGTTCTTATCTACAATTTTCACTCCCTTTTTCAGTGTCTCTGCCTGACTGTCTGCCTGCTCTGTTTTCGCTTCTAAATTGTTTACGGTCCCTAAGCAATACAATTCCCAATAAATCTGTAATCTTTCTAACTCTACCAGTAAAACTGACATGTATATTAACCCTCAGCTTCACTCAGTCTATCCTAGTGTTTTGTGTTTCTGTGGTGAGTGCAAAGCTTGTGTCTTATGCTTGTTCGCTGCTCCACTGACCGTCAATCACTGAAAACCACACAAACCTGTGCAACACTTCAACTCCAAATCTCAGCTGTCTCTCACACATGTACGCTTCACGCAATCACTCATCCATACCAAATTGAAACCATACACTGCCGCAATTTTACAATTACAATTTTGAGTCTATGTCTCCCTGAGACATTATGTTGCCACAGTTTTACAATTACAATTTGAGTCTATGTCTCCCTGAGACATTATGTTGCACGCAATCAACCATACACTGCCGAGTTATACGAATTATTCATACACAAACCACGTCTGGAAAACATCTCTGCCGATCTGCGTTTTCCAGTGTATGCCTTCGTATGAACTCGGTCCCTTAAGGAAATGGCAATATCTTGTGCATTCTCTGAATTCGGACCTGTGTCTCCCTGAGACATTACCCAGCACTCAATCGACCACACACAGCCGTATTCCACAAATAATCGCACACATACCACGTCTGGAAGATCTATTGATCTTATTGTTTACAGTGTACGCCTTGTGCGAACACGGTCCCTAAGGAAGTGGCGATATCTTGTGCTACAATTGAATCAATGTCTCCCTGAGATCATCTACGCTGCACACAGACCATACACTGCCAATTCTGGAATACTCGGACATCAAACCACGTATGGATCTTCGTTTTACAGTGTCCGCTTTCACACGAATCTGGTCCCTTAAGGAAATGACGTTGTGCAGAATCCTCTCACACTCCTCTCACATCAGCGTATTTCAACAACAATTTCTATATACGTGGTCCAAATATCAGCTTGCTACATTGCATAAATCAACAGTGTGGCCCGGTATTCAGTCTTTCAGACCGTCATTCGTCAGCGAACCAAAGCTTTCGCCACGGCTGTGTAACCTCCGAACAGTTATCAAAACTTACGCGGTGAACACAATGTCAGCCTATCCAATTTCACAATCATCAATTTCTGTTAGACCCACTCACACACATGTACATTCTATACTAAAAGCCCCCACTGCTGTCATAACAATTCTGTCACAATGCTACGTAGTTTATCTTTAGAAATTGAGTCAATGCAATTCATACTCACAACCCAAGAACCGACAAGGCTTGGTCGAGACACCGTGTTCCCAACATTTCTTGAACACAGGTCACCCAGCTGCAGAGCGGGCAGCACACTTTTGTGGGACAGAGTTGGTCTCATAGCCTCGAGTGGTGAGTAAAAACGTCTTGTTTTGGAATATATGGTTTGCACCTGCTGATGCTAAACCATTTCAGAATGCTCTTGATTTCTGCTCTGCAGGTGTTTGTCTCGCCTGATGGATCCTGGATGCTTTGGAGATTGGTTGATTGACAGCACATAATCTGATCCTGATCTTTTCCTCAGGAGAAAGCATTTATAAATAATATGGAGTGGACAAATGACAAGTGGAACTAATCAGAGTTGTGTTTTGAGTGAATGAATGGGTATTTCTACACCAACTCATCATCCTGCAACTGTCAATCCATGTTTGAGTAAGGTTACCTGTAGTTTCCCATGTCAGGTGCTTTTACCAACAGAGACATGTCCAATGACAGCTGCAACCTCCCGTTGGACACGGACACGTTTGGCCTGACCTGTATCTATGGCCTGATCTTCTCTTTGGGTCTCCCCAGCAACCTGCTTTCTCTCTGGGGACTGTACCACCTGGGCCGCTCTGGTGTAGGAGGCTGCCAGCTGGTCTACATTCTCAACCTGCTGCTATCAGACCTCTTCCAGCTGCTCACCCTACCACTGTGGATCCTTTATCTCCAAGGTGGTCACCGCTGGCCTTACAGCCAGATAACTTGCGAGCTGGTGGGCTATGTTTTTTACGTAAACGTCTACGCCAGCGTCATGTTCTTGTGCCTGATAGCGCTGGACCGCTGCCTGGCCATCGTGTACCCGCTTAGCAGCCGCAGAGTACGGACTGACCGGGTGGCAGCGTTTTCTGCCGTGGCAGTTTGGACCCTTACCTTCCTGTTCTGTCTGAGTGGACTGCTGCCGTCCGTGTTTGACTCTGATCGTCTGCTGTGTCTGGAGCAGTACCCAGTCAGCCCCAGATACGCTCGCTTCAAGATCACAACGGTGGCCCTGGGCTTCCTGCTGCCACGTGCCATACTCGGGTGAGTTAACCCCAAGTTCCCAGTGAGGACACTCCCACATGTTGTGTTTCTAAATATGTTCAAAGCTTCTGTGGTTAAATGAGTCAACAATTTACAATGCACAAGAACTTATTTTTGTGTCAAAATAATACAAATGGTCAGAATTGTGCTCCAACAGAAGGGTAGCATACTATTTACCAACCATGAGTTAAAGTAATCCAATAAAATGTATGAAGAGTATTGCAACATGAACTGAAATGTAGCTGAAAAAAACTATTTAGGGCCCCCTTTATGATACAGAGCTACTTTTCCTTGTTTATGTGTGGTACAGTTTGACAAAGGGAAATGGTATAATGTCCTTGGGGAACATTATATAATCAAGTATATTCTGATGGCTGATGTTCTCAATTGCAACTCTGCTTCCTCCCTTAGCTACACCTCAGCCCACATTGGGGTGACACTCCGACGATCTCCGTCTCTCTCTGACCATGAGCGGCACAAAATCGTGGGCATCCTCGTCGTGATCACCATCAACTTCATTGTTGTGTTTGGACCCTATCACCTCGTGGGCGGATACAGATTTGTGTCCTTGCTGCTGACTGACGAGCCGTGTGGAATGGAGCGTTCCATTTTCCTCATCTATCGCCTGTGCTATGGTCTGACCAGCCTCAATACCCTGTTGAATCCCCTCTTCTATATCTTCCTGTGCCCCGATGCCCGGCTAGAGCTGCAAAGATCCTTGCCCTGTTTGGGAAGGGGGCAAAGCACGCACAAAAAGATTAGCCTCAGTACCAGAGCGCCCTCAGACAACCAGAGGGAGAGCGAAACTGGACATAATAATCTTCTGGAGATATAACTTGGATTTAACCTCAGAGCTGAGCTCCTGGTATTTAGTCAAAGCTAGTGTGCCACCAAGTGGAAGTGCATGTGTACAGTGTGTTTCAGCTCTCAGCAAATGTATTCATTTTCTTCAGGGTGCTTAACCTCATCAGCTCTAAGACTTCCACGAGTTCAAGTTTCAGTTACTCGTCATGATCTAAATACTGTTTCAGAGGAACACAGAACTGTTGCTGACATAAACTCAACACATATATAATTCAGTGCAAATATGCCAAAAAATCCACTCTTTTGTGATATCCAATACCATCCCCAAATTATACAACCAAAATAAGATCCATCTATTTACTCGATTGGTTTATTGATAGTGTGGAAATGAATCAATCATTTCACAATCAAACTGTGTTCTTTTACTGTCATGTTACAATTAAAAATGTATAAATTAAAAATGAATGTTCAATCACGTGTTTGCTTTCAGTCATTTTAAAAATAGAAATATCTGCGGAAGCACAAGCATGACTGTGGCTACATGACCGCAAGGGAAGTGACACACCTGAATGTTTTTTAGTTTATTAATGTTTAGAAATGTCACAGCATTAATACATATAGACACTACATCAATGGAAATTATTACAATAATGGACATTTATGACAACAATTCTCTATTATAAGCATAATGGGCAAAAAAATAAGAAGCGCATTCTGTTTTTCAAAGATGTTGCCTGTGTCAGCTCCTGCTGATAACATCTAGTGAGAGACACATGTTTACAAAGCAAGCAACTAAAAAGAAGCAATAATGTATGGGTCATTCAACAAAATATACACATCAGACAAGCATCCACGTCAAAATAAGAAAATCATGCAGAATACTATGATTGTTCCAGCAGTTGTTCATTCAGTACACACTGCAGACGAATGCTGACTAAATCGCCTGTCATGATGACTGCTGTGAGAAGGGCCTACAGGAAGCGAAAGGAGGTGAATGTTAGTTGAGAGTTTGTAATGATACTAAGCCAAGAAGTAAACAGAAGCCTGGCCATTATTGCAGTACGTTTTCGTTCAGTTCTCAGTGGAATTAGCAAGACTTTCATTCTTCTCCTGATCCTCTCCCTTCAGACAAACGGTTGTAATCAAATTGCTCTGCTTCAACTCAATCTCGGTGGTGGCGAAAGAGTTTGAGCAGTGCTGCGGCGTCGGCCAAACTCTGCCAGATCCTCAGCCAGGACACTCTCCATCACCGCACCCAGAGAATGTCTGATCTTCTTGCACAGGTCAGGGCAGCTGAACACGTACAGAATGGGGTTAAGGACACTGTTAAGGAAGCCGATGCTTGCTGAGATCGGGAGGAACTTGTCTGCAAATCTCTGGGCAGGATGCCCACTGGGAGCCATCACCTCCATGATGATGAAGAAGTGGTACGGGGCCCAGCAGAGTACAAAGCTCACCACCACGGCCACCACGAGTCGAACGAAACGGAAAGGGCGCCGGTTGCCTCTGCGTGCCAAGCTGGTATTGACGGCGGCATAGCTGAGGATGATGATCAGAAGAGGGATCAGGAAGGACAGAAAGAGCTTCATGAAGGCTAAGGCCTCTTTGCGCTGCTTACATAAAGGTCCTAGGTCAAACGGATCAGCAGGGAGGAGTCGAGCAAAATTGTAGTAACACTGGATCTTGCCGTTAGGTTGATGAATGGTGTCACGGAATATGTAGAAGGGGATGGTGAAGACCACAGCCAAAGCCCAGATCACCCCACATATCCTCCCCACTAGTTGGATGTTCCTGTAGTTCTGGGCCCAGACGGGTCTCAGCACCACCAGGCAGCGGTCCATAGAAATGGCCGCCAGCAGGAAACCGCTGACAAACATGTTGAGAAAGAAGATGGAGGAATGGATGCGGCAGAAGGTTGTGCCCAAGGTCCAGGTGCTGCCGCAGGCCATGTAGACGGTGAAGAAGGGCAGGGAGGAAGTGGCCAGCAGGTCTGAGGCTGCAAGGTTCAGGATCCAGACACCAATGACAGAGCGACGGACATGGAAGCCCACTACCCACAGGATGAGGAGGTTCTCTAGGATGCCAATGGAGGAGACCAAGCCATGGAGGGAAATGGTGAACATGCTCAAAGAGCTCATCTTGTCTGTTTGGTTTGATGGGTGAAAAATGCTGATATTTGCCCCCAGGCTGACAGGACAGTGCACCATCTTGGAGGGCAGACGTCTTGACGTTAACTTGGCCTTTTGCTTCACGCTGATGTGATCTATCACAGAGATTAGAACATATACAATGAATGTCCGATTCTATGCCCATTCAGATATTTAGATAATTCTATAACAATAAATATATTTAATTCATGCAAAAACAGTTTAATGTTCATGACAGGACACATATTCTCACGATGCATAAGCCGCTT
Source organism: Melanostigma gelatinosum (assembly GCF_949748355.1). Lineage (NCBI taxonomy): Eukaryota > Metazoa > Chordata > Actinopteri > Perciformes > Zoarcidae > Melanostigma > Melanostigma gelatinosum. Next base: position 12,026,298 of record NC_136656.1, read on the forward strand.
TTTGGCTAGAAAACATTTTTACGTGTTTCCCAAGCACCAAGAACAAGAAACACAGCAGAGGTGTGAAAAACATGCGTTTTCTGTTTTGCATATACTCTGGTGTTTGCATGCAAATGATCTGTTTCTCTGTTTCATTTGATTCTTTTGCACAACCTTCAAAACGAATACTGGAAAACTCTTCACAGTCTGTAAGTTAATAGGTGATTAAACTAAGTATTTAGGCTTTGAAGATCAGAAATACATTTAATTAGAATAACTTTTGGGTTGTCAGGTTGTGAAAAAAACACCATCCAGCCAATTGTTCACAACCTAGCAATCCAAATATTGATCTTATTGATGGATCTAACTAAGGCATTTATAAGTAATTCATTAACAATTAACTAAACAAACACTAGTTACAACTAATTTTCTTGAGGCAAGATGGCAACAACATTAGGTAAATTAGTTTATCATACGCCCGAAAAAACTAAATAAATTGAATTGAATTGAATTAACAGCTTAATAGTGTCATTCTGAAAATGTATCACTTGCTTTCAGCCCTGAGTTAAGCAAATGTTAGTTTAGCTCGGCCATTTGTGGTTACTACTCTGTTGCAAACTCTGCAAAGGCAAAGACAGTCTGGTGATAGGTCTTAACAATCTAAACGCATTTGATCCATTTCCAAAGCACATTTAATTTGTAAGGAGTGAAAAAACATCTTTAAGTGGATTAAACTGTCTCCTTGCAAGATTCTTACACCCCTCGTGCTCAGCACACAGACCTTCTCCTGGAAAAAAAAAGAATCCCTCACCTTTTCCTCTGTCCCTGGTGGGTCTGATGAGATCTCTGTCATAATGTTTCTGTATCACACGGTACGCAGCACTTGCCTCATGGGCGTGTGAGTACAGAACAGAAATAGGTAGTCACAAACTCTCCAAAAAAAAAAGTAGTGCTAAATGTGACACCAACCCAATTTGACCTAACTTCAAATGAGGCTAATATTTGGTCATCTAGTTTCTGAAAAGCCACTGCGCAAGGAAATGAACACAACGATGAACACAACGATTGTTGAATTTGGTGGAACACTTTTCTCAGAACTGATCTTATTTATACAATCCACTGTCCTCTCTGGATTGTGGAGATATCCTTTTAAACTACTGGACTCTTTAAACCACAGTGTTATTCAATTCGCCACTCAAGACAACTGTTGCACAGTTATATGAAAAGGATGGATAGCCATCACTGACGTATCTATAAGGCGGAGGTTTTCTAGTCCAGGTCAAAGTGAACAAACGTGACACCAGCACATCTCAGGGTAGTTGAGCCTTAAAAGTTCTTCATACCAAATCTTAACTGGGGAGCACTGGTTTCTGGCACTATATGCAGCTCACTACTGGAGTGGACTGCAAAGCAAACTGAAGACACACGTTCCTTGTTATGTGATGAGTGCCGTCTGATCTGAGACATCCTGATTGCATAAAGCTTAACTAACTATTGACGATAATCTTGTTAATATTGCTATTACAAAGAGTTTATATGTGCATGACATTCAGATGTGCATATTGCCATTTTTTATATAAGTGTTATATAATAGCATCAATAGCCAATCTAAATGGATCATATTGTTCGGCGATATTAATACATTCAGAATTGGCCTATAATTAGAATTGCAAAGTCAAACAGGATGTCAACATAATTATGAAGTGTAATTTATAGAGTTTTCAAACTCAAACTTGCTTCGAAGTAATGAAATATACAATCCACTGGTGAAATACTTTGGATCACAGCGTACTAATTGCACATGCATGCTACCACAGGTCTGCACGAGTCGTTTACTGTGTTCTTACCTCGGAGAAAATTCAAAATACGAGAAGATTGGTAAATGTGACAAGTTCTGCTAAATCACTAGTATCTCATCACTATGGAACAAATCGGTTGGTACGAGTGGTTCTTGCCCGAGGCCCAATGTGCTTATGGTTTAGCATACCTGGTCAATTGCTAGGCTGCAGTTAGCGCTTTCAATACCTGTGCCACAAGTATCAGTTTCTGTGTCTTGGTAATTGCAACAACAACGAAAACACACTATAATACGCTTATACTTTGTATTTCTTAAGTGCAAGGTTTGTGATTTATGGAGGTGCTTCACTCCTCTAAGCACCAGGAGAGAAAACACTTGAGTAACTGCTGAGAGATATGGGTTCACATTTTGCTCCTTTATCCAATATGAGGATGTACAGGCCTGTGGTATGTCAGCACAGAGCAAATACAAGCCTCAGGGTTGACAGTGTTGTGTTCCGGGCTCACTGACAGCTGCTGGCGCTCTGTGGTGCTGATAAATGTAGTGTTTCTCAAACTGTTTCTGGCAGTTCCTTCTGGTGAGAAGCCATCAAAGCTGCCCTAAGTTTGCTGCATTTTAATGATATACCGCTTTTTCTCTCTTACTCTGTGTTGACATAATACAAATTGTGTTTTGTTTTTAAATGACATTATTTAAATTGACATGATGAAAGATGGTGATTCAGCAAAGGATAAAGTGTCAAGCACTTCTGCTGTTTGTCTCACTGCTCTGTGTGCTTGTGTGTGCGTGTGTGAGTGTGTGTGCGTGCGTGCATGTGTGAGTGTAAGAGAGAGAGAGAGCGAGAGAAAGAGAAAACATGGCTGTACATAGCTACTTAGACAACGACAGGACAAACCGTCCCCTGTTGTTTTTGTGACGTTGGGAATTGCAGGTAATTTTCTCGCATTTCAGTCACCAACCACCAAACTGTTTGCTTTTGGCAATATAGAGCAAAACAATATAGAGTAAAATTCACTCTCCTTTCCTTCGCAAATATGAAATACTTGGAATATGAAACAAATTCAAAGTAATCAATGCATCCATCCAAGTCAGAAGATATCAGGTTCAGCAGCCTGCTGTGTGAGATTAGACCTGCAATCGTTGCTACTCATTACTGCCAATAACAGCACACCTAACACTGACCCACTTTTCAAGCCAGTTACCCAATACAGCAGAAGGCAGTACATATTGATTTGGAGTCTTTGGATAAAACTTCAAAACTTAAATGACTCAAGACATTGAAAGGCATCACGGCAGAGAATGACATCGTTTTTTAAAATGTAGTGATACTGTGTAAAACCCCTGCTGTGTCTCAGTGGCATTTACACAAACTTCTCCACCCATCTATCCTTAGTAGACTTGACCATTGTAGTTTACACAAGTCTTTACAGTGGCTTCCTTTGTGTCAAATGACAGCGTTTAAAGAACTTCTTGTTGTTGCTTAAAGCACCGAATAGTTTGGGGCCAAAAATGCATTTTTTATGAGCTGCCAGATCATCTGGTACAGGTCTGCCTACTGCCCTCTAAACGTTATGGAGCAGCATCATTTAATCTGGAACAAACTCAGAGAGATCATCTCATTTCAAAAAACGCTTGTTCGCCACTTATTCACATCTTGCCTCTTGCCGTTTTATTTTATCTTATTATTTTATCTTATTTTATCCTAATCTTACTTTGTTAAAATCCTATTCATGTCTCTTGTTATACTGCTTAAGGCCCCTTTTCAGTCTCATGTATTGGATTGTTGTTGAAAAGGTGCTATTCAGATGAACTTGTCCTGCATTAACATATACAGTATGCCCAGATACTGTAGTTCACACCTTATTCCACTGAGTCACCAACTGGCCCCAGATGTAGTGCTGATAATAGTCATAGTATGGTGATAATGCATTTCAAGAAGGACTAATCAAGTAGATATTAGAGGAAAGAGCAATATGTTGCTGTAGTCCTGTCTCCTGTCACCAGTAAACTGTCCTTTTGAGTGGCAGAAGGATGTCGCAATGAGGTTGCCCGTTTTCTCACTGCAGCTTCCTGTGTGATTTTTTATTTTGCAGAACTCAGTTCTGGCACCAAGGCTTCAGGATTATTAAACCTTATAGACCCTGTTTGGCTTAGTGAGCCCTATTGGGGTTCTAATAGCCCGGTACCTGAGATGGCTTCATCCCCATCTTTCTATGTACAACTCCTTGTTCCATGACAAGCTGTAATACAACCAGCTGATATCCATCCCTCCATGTCCAATGTGGTGTATAGGGCCAAGGGGACCTTCATTTTGAGCTCTGGAGAGCATGAGGTCGTAGTAATGCCCCAAGGGACTGGTCAGTTTATTCGTCACAATCTTGGATTATTTAATAAATCAGGCATTGGTGACATTTTTAAAGGAAACAAAGTGAGTGATTAGACCCTCCTCCCCTTGAAACCATATGGTAAAAATACTGCCTAACACCCATTGTCTTAACAAACCCATTCTTCCTCAAAACAATTTCAATTGTGTAAGTTTTTTTAATTCCCACTGGTGCACAAGCAAAGTTCACCCTGGGTGAATTACACTCATTTACTGTATATTACGTGGATGACTGAAATAAGTCATTTTCAAGCATTTTATTTTATACATCCACTTTTAGTGCAATGAATGTGTTTTCTTCTACAGGGTTTTTTGTATGGTTCCTCTTTCTGTGATTCTAATCTTGTCCGTCAATCAACTCTATTCTTGGTTTTTGTCACTTAGGGGGAGAGTACTTTGACTTGCATTCATTCTCTGGAGACTAACCCTACTGTACTGTAAGTGTTGTCACTTACTGTACAAACAAAAGTTAATGGTTCACTCTTTGAATCCCATACACTTACACATATTTGCTTGTGTTATGAATTAAACTCATGTTGAGGAGAAAACTCAGGTGAACAGACTTAGGTCGAAGCGTTTAGCTCAATTCAAGCAATAAGGTTTATTTGTAACAGAAGTATTATGTCCAGCAGTTAAACGTGCACAGACCTAGAAAGTTCACTCTGTAGGAGCGAATGAAAAGCTAAAAGGCGCTTAGACAGAGTGCGCATGCGGTGTTAAAGGTTCTTCTGATGGAAGCCTATTGGTTGAATACAAAGTAGGAGGTGGATCTGTTTTTTAGCATTCAGATGACCTGATGGAGCTCTGGGCAACTTCACCCACACTGGCTCAGTTCCGGGACCGCCTTCTCTGGAACGTCAGTGTGTCTGCATATTGTTAACACTTAAGGTGCCGGAAAAGGGTGCAGTTCTAAGCTATTTCGAAGTCTCTTCTTTCGAGAACTCTTCTCCTACTCTAAGATGGCAGTTTCCGCCCTAATCTAGTGGTTTAAGCAAGTGTTTCTTTCAGGGCCACTGTATCTGTTTCTATCGTGCGAAAATGCGACGGAATGCCCTGCTTGCAGTTTTTGACCTACTTACAGTGACCTCACAACTCCACAATATAAGCTTACAAGTATAGCTCATATTATTTAACATTGAATGAATATATTTTTATTTACAAATCCCCCTTTTCACACCTGCTAGGTGTGAACTTCTTAGACTTGGAACTACTCATTCAATGGCTGTAACTCGATGTTTAGGTCCCTATCATCTGAATTGTCTGGATCGGAAGCTGGTGGGGTGCTATGTCTAGTTCGGGTGTGTGTCTGATTCGGGGATGGAGAGGGAAAAGGGGCAGTTGAATTAGATGGGTGCTGGTGTGTCTGATACTTGGTTTCTAGTCCCCAGATCAAGAGGGCAACTAGTATGCCCATACCCCCCCCATTATAGTTTTTTTTTTTTCCACATCCCACCCCTTTCCAGGTGAAGCGCTGCCGACCTCGGTCGGCGGGGTTTGCATAAGGGTCCCCTAGACAGCGTCTAAGTTCCCGATGCATTTTCCAAATTAGTGCGAATTTCTGCCAGTGTTCTGGTTGGTACCGGTGCTGGGACACAATGTGTCAGGTGGTGCCAAGGGGCGCCTGATTTTCCCTTGACCTGGACCGAGTGTGAAGTAACCTCCTTCACCTCGTACGGCCCAGTCCACCTGGGGTCAGTCCACTTGCGCTTGTGAACCTTGACCCTGACCCAATCACCTACTTGTATCTGCTTTACAGCTGCCGCTGCTTCAGGTACTGCTCGAGTCCTCTCGATCTGCTTGGAGAGAGCTTCAGCAAGAGAAGTTAGGGCACTCATATAGTCAGACATTTCAATCTGCTGTACATCCAGAGGTGGCATATGACCTCCATCTCTGGGTGGACCTGGCATCGGCCGGCCAGTCATGATCTCGTGTGGGGAGGGATGTGTTTCTCCCCCTTTTCCGGACCTCATGGCCATAAGGGCCAGGGGCAGGGCTTCAACCCATGTTAATTTGGAGCCAGCGCAAACTTTGGCAATCTTGGCCTTAAGGGTCTGATTCGCTCGTTCCACCAGGCCCTGAGATTGCGGGTGATTGACTGACCCGAATCGGTGTGTGATTCCCAGAAATTGCTCTACCTGTGCGAGCATGGTGTTGCTAAAGTGTGATCCGTTATCGGAGCGGATGCATCTCGGTACTCCGTAACGGGGAATCAGTTCTGTCTGAAGCCACTTTACAACTGTCTGCGCGTCTTCTCTCTTGGTGGGAATTGCTTCCACCCATCTTGAAAATCTGTCTACCATTACCAAGATGTACCTCTTTCCCTGCACTCTGTTCTCTGGTCCCATATCTGTATAATCTATGCTGATGTCTTGGAAACAGGCTGAGGGCACGGGATAAGATCCCATCGGTGTCTTGAATGGTTTTCTTGGGTTGTGATTTCCACAAATTTGACATTCATCGCAGAAGAGGAAAGATATCGCTTCCATGTGCGGATGCCACCATAGTTGTTTTAAATTGTCCAATGTCCGTTTCTTTCCCTCGTGTGTAGGTCCGTGGGCCCCTGGTAGGAGTGCTGCACACAGTTCTGCTGAGGCAACCACTCTGCCATTGTGGGCTCTCCACAGACCTTCTTTGTCTTTTTAGGCTCCTTTTCGTGTCCATTCGGACCATTCATAAAGTCCTGCTTTCTTTTGATGATCTTTGATGTGCTCGATGGTGAGCCGGATGTTGGCTTCATAACCATTTGGTGAGGTGTGTAGCCTCCAGTTTTCTTTGCTGCTCTGTCTGCCGCGTCATTACCGGCGCTGATTCGTGATCCGATTGTGTCATGTCCTTTGCATTTCATGATGGCCACCCCCTTTGGTAGTTGGATTGCTTCTACCAGCCTTCTCATAGCTGCTTCGTGTTTTATGGGGTGGTCATTTGAAGTGGTGAAGTTTCGTCTTCGCCATACAGGGCCATCGATGTGGGCCGCTCCATGGGCGTAAGCCGAATCTGTGAAGATATTTACAATTTTGTCCGTGCTCCACTTCAGAGCCTGAATCAGTGCTTCCACTTCCGCTAGTTGTGCTGAAGCGGGTTGTGGCAGTATCCCTGACTCCACTGTTTGGTGATAGCCATCACTCTTCTGTTCGACCACTGCATAGGATGCAATGTTCCCTTCTTCTCCTTTGTAGCAGCAACCATCCGTGTACAGCCAGGCTTCAGCTGTGAGGTGGGGAGTGTTTTGGAGATCCGGTCTCAATTTGTTTTCTTGTACTGCAACTTCCTCGCACACATGTGGTTGTCCATCCGTAAAGTTAGCCGTCATATTTCTTGTGGCTGGCACAAAGGTGATGTGTGGCATGGTGCAAGTGTGTTGAATCTTTGTTTTCCTTGCGGCACTGAACGTGAATTATTTACTCATCAGGAATGCCGCCACGCCATGGTGCGTGTGTACTTCCAGTGGATGGCCCATGACAATATGAGAAGTTTTTTCAATAGCTTTTGCCACTGCTGCAACATATCTTGCGCACGTGGATTGACCATTTTCCACAGCGTCAGGTTTTGATGAATGATACATCAGTACCTGTCTCTCACCATACATCAGTACCTGTCTCTCACCCCCTTTTTCTGGAAGAGTACAGCATTGAGTAGGCTGTCTCTTTCGGAAACATCAAGGTGGAACGGTAGGGAGTAGTCTGGGGACATGAGTGTGGCGGCATGTGCAAGTGCTTGCTTCAAGTGCGAGAAGGCTGCTTCACCCTCTGCTGTCCATGTGAGGTTGGCAGTAAGATTTCTGGTGCCCACTTCCTTCAACATCTCTCTGAGAATGGTGGTGTGGTTGGTGTAGTCTGGGATATGGGCTCGTGAGTAGCCTGTTAAGCCCAGAAATGAGAGGAGAGCGGCAACAGTGAGCGGTTGGGGATGTTGCAAGATGGTGGCCCTGTGCGTGTGTGACATTTAGAGTGCAATGGACGTGGTCCAGGGGAGTTTTGTACGGGAAAAGCTGAGTGATTTTTGGTTTGAGAATGTTGAACCAATATTGGATGGCAGGGGTCTGGGGGCCAGTTTGAAGAAAGCGTAGCCAGAAAACCTCTTCGTCTGTGGGGGACACCGTCTCTGTAACGGGAGCAAGGGAGAGAATGCGTACTGGCATGGACAACGTACTAGTTGGTGGGTTGGACGAGACATGGACACCGTCTTGGTTCATCCAGATGATCGGATTGAGGCGAGTCATCGGATCATGTCCTAGCAGGTTGACTGGGCAGTTTGGAGCAGAGAGAAAGCTGTGCATGAGGGTTGCATCTTGAAATGTGATGGGGAGAGCGGCGTGTCAATAGGGAGGGCTGTTGTATCCTCCAGGCCATTGTTGTTGGCTACTTGCCTGTGTGGCATGGGCCCCGCCTTGGGGACTATGTCCCTCGTCCCAAGGAGCCTGATGGGCCCCTTGCTGTGGTCTTTGTCTCTCATAGCCCCGTCCGCCTCCTCCTCTGGAGTATTGTCCTCTTCCTCTCTGTGTTTGCTGCGGTGCTGCCCTGCAGTGTCTTGCAAAGTGTCCCGGTTTCCCACAGTTGTAGCAGAAATAGGATGCTCCTCTGTCTCCAGGCGCTCCTCTTCTTCTGCTTTGGGGGGCGGGCCATGGGACTGAAGGTGATACTGGGGGGGAGGAACTGGAGGAAGTGCTGGAGACAGGCCAGTTGAGGGCGGGGGAGGGGCCGAGGCCAGAGATGCCTGGCCCGGTTCCTGTGCAGTCTTTTCCAGACCTACCGGGGCTTGAGTGGTAGGGGTGATGTCGAGGGGGTAATGTCAAGGGGGGTGATGTCGAGTGACAGATGGGGCCTGGTTTTTTCTTTTCCGGACGACATGTCCAACTGCATCCGATCCGTCATGGCCGTTCCTAGTGCCATCATTGCCACTCGCTGTTCCTCTTCTCTGTCTTTGCGGGCTTGCTTCAGTGGGTTAGCGAACCCCCATCGCTTGGTTTGATTTGTCATTTGATTTCTCTCTGCAGTCTGTGCTTGAGCCACTCGTTTTGTCAAATCGTTGGTAAAGAGCAGGAGGTTGTTGACCGACGGAGGTAGTGGACTAGCCGCCTTCCACCACCCCTCCTCTGTCCATCGTTTCAGAGTGCAAAGTGACTGCTTTTTCCAGTTTTGCACGCAGTTCTCCTGAATAGCCACCAGATGGAGCACCAGCTCCAGCCATGTCTTCTTGTGTTCTTCTTTTTCAAATAAAGTTTTTTTTCTCAATTCAATTCAAGTTTTTTTTGTTTTTTTTTCGAATTTCAATTATTTTTTTTCAAATTTCAATTTTTCAAATTTCAAATATATATATATATATATATATTTTTTTTTTCTAAATTATTTGGATGCAGTACTCTCGAATGTCCACCAGATGGAGCCAAAGCTCCTGTCAAATGTTCTTCTTGCAGTTCCTGAAGTGCCAACAGAGGGAGCCAAAGCTCCTGCCAAATGTTCTTCTGCCTTGCGACCTTGAACGAGACTTGAACTGTCCCTAGCTACAATCTCTCACACTCCCTAGAGCTGCACCTGGTTCTTATCTACAATTTTCACTCCCTTTTTCAGTGTCTCTGCCTGACTGTCTGCCTGCTCTGTTTTCGCTTCTAAATTGTTTACGGTCCCTAAGCAATACAATTCCCAATAAATCTGTAATCTTTCTAACTCTACCAGTAAAACTGACATGTATATTAACCCTCAGCTTCACTCAGTCTATCCTAGTGTTTTGTGTTTCTGTGGTGAGTGCAAAGCTTGTGTCTTATGCTTGTTCGCTGCTCCACTGACCGTCAATCACTGAAAACCACACAAACCTGTGCAACACTTCAACTCCAAATCTCAGCTGTCTCTCACACATGTACGCTTCACGCAATCACTCATCCATACCAAATTGAAACCATACACTGCCGCAATTTTACAATTACAATTTTGAGTCTATGTCTCCCTGAGACATTATGTTGCCACAGTTTTACAATTACAATTTGAGTCTATGTCTCCCTGAGACATTATGTTGCACGCAATCAACCATACACTGCCGAGTTATACGAATTATTCATACACAAACCACGTCTGGAAAACATCTCTGCCGATCTGCGTTTTCCAGTGTATGCCTTCGTATGAACTCGGTCCCTTAAGGAAATGGCAATATCTTGTGCATTCTCTGAATTCGGACCTGTGTCTCCCTGAGACATTACCCAGCACTCAATCGACCACACACAGCCGTATTCCACAAATAATCGCACACATACCACGTCTGGAAGATCTATTGATCTTATTGTTTACAGTGTACGCCTTGTGCGAACACGGTCCCTAAGGAAGTGGCGATATCTTGTGCTACAATTGAATCAATGTCTCCCTGAGATCATCTACGCTGCACACAGACCATACACTGCCAATTCTGGAATACTCGGACATCAAACCACGTATGGATCTTCGTTTTACAGTGTCCGCTTTCACACGAATCTGGTCCCTTAAGGAAATGACGTTGTGCAGACTCCTCTCACACTCCTCTCACATCAGCGTATTTCAACAACAATTTCTATATACGTGGTCCAAATATCAGCTTGCTACATTGCATAAATCAACAGTGTGGCCCGGTATTCAGTCTTTCAGACCGTCATTCGTCAGCGAACCAAAGCTTTCACCACGGCTGTGTAACCTCCGAACAGTTATCAAAACTTACGCGGTGAACACAATGTCAGCCTATCCAATTTCACAATCATCAATTTCTGTTAGACCCACTCACACACATGTACATTCTATACTAAAAGCCCCCACTGCTGTCATAACAATTCTGTCACAATGCTACGTAGTTTATCTTTAGAAATTGAGTCAATGCAATTCATACTCACAACCCAAGAACCGACAAGGCTTGGTCGAGACACCGTGTTCCCAACATTTCTTGAACACAGGTCACCCAGCTGCAGAGCGGGCAGCACACTTTTGTGGGACAGAGTTGGTCTCATAGCCTCGAGTGGTGAGTAAAAACGTCTTGTTTTGGAATATATGGTTTGCACCTGCTGATGCTAAACCATTTCAGAATGCTCTTGATTTCTGCTCTGCAGGTGTTTGTCTCGCCTGATGGATCCTGGATGCTTTGGAGATTGGTTGATTGACAGCACATAATCTGATCCTGATCTTTTCCTCAGGAGAAAGCATTTATAAATAATATGGAGTGGACAAATGACAAGTGGAACTAATCAGAGTTGTGTTTTGAGTGAATGAATGGGTATTTCTACACCAACTCATCATCCTGCAACTGTCAATCCATGTTTGAGTAAGGTTACCTGTAGTTTCCCATGTCAGGTGCTTTTACCAACAGAGACATGTCCAATGACAGCTGCAACCTCCCGTTGGACACGGACACGTTTGGCCTGACCTGTATCTATGGCCTGATCTTCTCTTTGGGTCTCCCCAGCAACCTGCTTTCTCTCTGGGGACTGTACCACCTGGGCCGCTCTGGTGTAGGAGGCTGCCAGCTGGTCTACATTCTCAACCTGCTGCTATCAGACCTCCTCCAGCTGCTCACCCTACCACTGTGGATCCTTTATCTCCAAGGTGGTCACCGCTGGCCTTACAGCCAGATAACTTGCGAGCTGGTGGGCTATGTTTTTTACGTAAACGTCTACGCCAGCGTCATGTTCTTGTGCCTGATAGCGCTGGACCGCTGCCTGGCCATCGTGTACCCGCTTAGCAGCCGCAGAGTACGGACTGTCCGGGTGGCAGCGTTTTCTGGCGTGGCAGTTTGGACCCTCACCTTCCTGTTCTGTCTGAGTGGACTGCTGCCGTCCGTGTTTGACTCTGATCGTCTGCTGTGTCTGGAGCAGTACCCAGTCAGCCCCAGATACGCCCGCTTCAAGATCACAACGGTGGCCCTGGGCTTCCTGCTGCCATGTGCCATACTCGGGTGAGTTAACCCCAAGTTCCCAGTGAGGACACTCCCACATGTTGTGTTTCTAAATATGTTCAAAGCTTCTGTGGTTAAATGAGTCAACAATTTACAATGCACATGAACTTATTTTTGTGTCAAAATAATACAAATGGTCAGAATTGTGCTCCAACAGAAGGGTAGCATACTATTTACCAACCACGAGTTAAAGTAATCCAATAAAATGTATGAAGAGTATTGCAACATGAACTGAAATGTAGCTGAAAAAAACTATTTAGGGCCCCCTTTATGATACAGAGCTACTTTTCCTTGTTTATGTGTGGTACAGTTTGACAAAGGGAAATGGTATAATGTCCTTGGGGAACATTATATAATCAAGTATATTCTGATGGCTGATGTTCTCAATTGCAACTCTGCTTCCTCCCTTAGCTACACCTCAGCCCACATTGGGGTGACACTCCGACGATCTCCGTCTCTCTCTGACCATGAGCGGCACAAAATCGTGGGCATCCTCGTCGTGATCACCATCAACTTCATTGTTGTGTTTGGACCCTATCACCTCGTGGGCGGATACAGATTTGTGTCCTTGCTGCTGACTGACGAGCCGTGTGGAATGGAGCGTTCCATTTTCCTCATCTATCGCCTGTGCTACGGTCTGACCAGCCTCAATACCCTGTTGAATCCCCTCTTCTATATCTTCCTGTGCCCCGATGCCCGGCTAGAGCTGCAAAGATCCTTGCCCTGTTTGGGAAGGAGGCAAAGCACGCACAAAAAGATTAGCCTCAGTACCAGAGCGCCCTCAGACAACCAGAGGGAGAGCGAAACTGGACATAATAATCTTCTGGAGATATAACTTGGATTTAACCTCAGAGCTGAGCTCCTGGTATTTAGTCAAAGCTAGTGTGCCACCAAGTGGAAGTGCATGTGTACAGTGTGTTTCAGCTCTCAGCAAATGTATTCATTTTCTTCAGGGTGCTTAACCTCATCAGCTATAAGACTTCCACGAGTTCAAGTTTCAGTTACTCGTCATGATCTAAATACTGTTTCAGAGGAACACAGAACTGTTGCTGACATAAACTCAACACATATATAATTCAGTGCAAATATGCCAAAAATCCACTCTTTTGTGATATCCAATACCATCCCCAAATTATACAACCAAAATAAGATCCATCTATTTACTCGATTGGTTTTTTGATAGTGTGGAAATGAATCAATCATTTCACAATCAAACTGTGTTCTTTTACTGTCATGTTACAATTAAAAATGTATAAATTAAAAATGAATGTTCAATCACGTGTTTGCTTTCAGTCATTTTAAAAATAGAAATATCTGCGGAAGCACAAGCATGACTGTGGCTACATGACCGCAAGGGAAGTGACACACCTGAATGTTTTTTCGTTTATTAATGTTTAGAAATGTCACAGCATTAATACATATAGACACTACATCAATGGAAATTATTACAATAATGGACATTTATGACAACAATTCTCTATTATAAGCATAATGGGCAAAAAAATAAGAAGCGCATTCTGTTTTTCAAAGATGTTGCCTGTGTCAGCTCCTGCTGATAACATCTAGTGAGAGACACATGTTTACAAAGCAAGCAACTAAAAAGAAGCAATAATGTATGGGTCATTCAACAAAATATACACATCAGACAAGCATCCACGTCAAAATAAGAAAACCATGCAGAATACTATGATTGTTCCAGCAGTTGTTCATTCAGTACACACTGCAGACGAATGCTGACTAAATCGCCTGTCATGATGACTGCTGTGAGAAGGGCCTACAGGAAGCGAAAGGAGGTGAATGTTAGTTGAGAGTTTGTAATGATACTAAGCCAAGAAGTAAACAGAAGCCTGGCCATTATTGCAGTACGTTTTCGTTCAGTTCTCAGTGGAATTAGCAAGACTTTCATTCTTCTCCTGATCCTCTCCCTTCAGACAAACGGTTGTAATCAAATTGCTCTGCTTCAACTCAATCTCGGTGGTGGCGAAAGAGTTTGAGCAGTGCTGCGGCGTCGGCCAAACTCTGCCAGATCCTCAGCCAGGACACTCTCCATCACCGCACCCAGAGAATGTCTGATCTTCTTGCACAGGTCAGGGCAGCTGAACACGTACAGAATGGGGTTAAGGACACTGTTAAGGAAGCCGATGCTTGCTGAGATCGGGAGGAACTTGTCTGCAAATCTCTGGGCAGGATGCCCACTGGGAGCCATCACCTCCATGATGATGAAGAAGTGGTACGGGGCCCAGCAGAGTACAAAGCTCACCACCACGGCCACCACGAGTCGAACGAAACGGAAAGGGCGCCGGTTGCCTCTGCGTGCCAAGCTGGTATTGACGGCGGCATAGCTGAGGATGATGATCAGAAGAGGGATCAGGAAGGACAGAAAGAGCTTCATGAAGGCTAAGGCCTCTTTGCGCTGCTTACATAAAGGTCCCAGGTCAAACGGATCAGCAGGGAGGAGTCGAGCAAAATTGTAGTAACACTGGATCTTGCCGTTAGGTTGATGAATGGTGTCACGGAATATGTAGAAGGGGATGGTGAAGACCACAGCCAAAGCCCAGATCACCCCACATATCCTCCCCACTAGTTGGACATTCCTGTAGTTCTGGGCCCAGACGGGTCTCAGCACCACCAGGCAGCGGTCCATAGAAATGGCCGCCAGCAGGAAACCGCTGACAAACATGTTGAGAAAGAAGATGGAGGAATGGATGCGGCAGAAGGTTGTGCCCAAGGTCCAGGTGCTGCCGCAGGCCATGTAGACGGTGAAGAAGGGCAGGGAGGAAGTGGCCAGCAGGTCTGAGGCTGCAAGGTTCAGGATCCAGACACTAATGACAGAGTGACGGACATGGAAGCCCACTACCCACAGGATGAGGAGGTTCTCTAGGATGCCAATGGAGGAGACCAAGCCATGGAGGGAAATGGTGAACATGCTCAAAGAGCTCATCTTGTCTGTTTGGTTTGATGGGTGAAAAATGCTGATATTTGCCCCCAGGCTGACAGGACAGTGCACCATCTTGGAGGGCAGACGTCTTGACGTTAACTTGGCCTTTTGCTTCACGCTGATGTGATCTATCACAGAGATTAGAACATATACAATGAATGTCCGATTCTATGCCCATTCAGATATTTAGATAATTCTATAACAATAAATATATTTAATTCATGCAAAAACAGTTTAATATTCATGACAGGACACATATTCTCACGATGCATAAGCCGCTTTTTGGCTAGAAAACATTTTTACGTGTTTCCCAAGCACCAAGAACAAGAAACACAGCAGAGGTGTGAAAAACATGCGTTTTCTGTTTTGCATATACTCTGGTGTTTGCATGCAAATGATCTGTTTCTCTGTTTCATTTGATTCTTTTGCACAACCTTCAAAACGAATACTGGAAAACTCTTCAAAGTCTGTAAGTTAATAGGTGATTAAACTAAGTATTTAGGCTTTAAAGATCAGAAATACATTTAATTAGAATAACTTTTGGGTTGTCAGGTTGTGAAAAAAACACCATCCAGCCAATTGTTCACAACCTAGCAATCCAAATATTGATCTTATTGATGGATCTAACTAAGGCATTTATAAGTAATTCATTAACAATTAACTAAACAAACACTAGTTACAACTAATTTTCTTGAGGCAAGATGGCAACAACATTAGGTCAATTAGTTTATCATACGCCCGAAAAAACGAAATAAATTGAATTGAATTGAATTAACAGCTTAATAGTGTCATTCTGAAAATGTATCACTTGCTTTCAGCCCTGAGTTAAGCAAATGTTAGTTTAGCTCGGCCATTTGTGGTTACTACTCTGTTGCAAACTCTGCAAAGGCAAAGACAGTCTGGTGATAGGTCTTAACAATCTAAACGCATTTGATCCATTTCCAAAGCACATTTAATTTGTAAGGAGTGAAAAAACATCTTTAAGTGGATTAAACTGTCTCCTTGCAAGATTCTTACACCCCTCGTGCTCAGCACACAGACCTTCTCCTGGAAAAAAAAAAAGAATCCCTCACCTTTTCCTCTGTCCCTGGTGGGTCTGATGAGATCTCTGTCATAATGTTTCTGTATCACACGGTACGCAGCACTTGCCTCATGGGCGTGTGAGTACAGAACAGAAATAGGTAGTCACAAACTCTCCAAAAAAAAAAGTAGTGCTAAATGTGACACCAACCCAATTTGACCTAACTTCAAATGAGGCTAATATTTGGTCATCTAGTTTCTGAAAAGCCACTGCGCAAGGAAATGAACACAACGATGAACACAACGATTGTTGAATTTGGTGGAACACTTTTCTCAGAACTGATCTTATTTATACAATCCACTGTCCTCTCTGGATTGTGGAGATATCCTTTTAAACTACTGGACTCTTTAAACCACAGTGTTATTCAATTCGCCACTCAAGACAACTGTTGCACAGTTATATGAAAAGGATGGATAGCCATCACTGACGTATCTATAAGGCGGAGGTTTTCTAGTCCAGGTCAAAGTGAACAAACGTGACACCAGCACATCTCAGGGTAGTTGAGCCTTAAAAGTTCTTCATACCAAATCTTAACTTGTCACGGGAGTTCACAGATAGGACCCAAAAGCAAGACCACAGGAGACAGAAGTGAATGTTAAACAGGTTTTATTCATAGACAGGTGGGTGCAGGTGTGGAGCCCGTGGTCCGACACCCGAGTGGCAGATCGACGGTGTGAGTCCCGTGGCTCGACACCGGAGGCCTGGCAGCTTGACGGCGATTGTAGTCCGTTTAACCCCAGGCGGGTAGAGCGACAGAGTGTAATCCGTAGACCACAAGGAGAGCAGAGCGGCGGAGCGCAATCCACAGACACAAGGAGGGCAGAGCGGTGGAGTGTAATCCACAGGGTTTCAGCGGGTTGAAGACGGTACGACCTGACACTCCCAGACTGCAGGACCAGAGTTTATATAGTGGCAGGCTACTCATTAAGGGGCCCTGAGTCTGGTGTGTCAGGCTGCAGGAGGTGATCAGCTTGAGTGTCCTCAGCCGTGCACGATTAAGGGTGCGGCCCTGGGAGGTGTCTGAAGGCAGAGGACAAACAGAGCACATGGCACACCACAACAGACAGGGGAATCCTGGATCCTGACAGTACCCCCCCCTTAAGGCACGGATTCCAGACGTAACACAAGACCCAACACAGGGCGGGTGGAGGGGGTCCGGAGGAGGGATGTCCCCACAGCTATAAGGCCGACTAGGGTGGGCGGCGGGGGTCCGGAGGAGGGGTGACAGGATCTGACCCGCCACGGGGCCGCCGAAGAGCGTCGGCCCCCGGTGCTCCGGCGGACGGCCGGGAGGGCAGAAGGGCTCCGGACACGGGTGCTCCGGCGGACGGCCGGGAGGGCAGAAGGGCTCCGGACACGGGTGCTCCGGCGGACGGCCGGGCGGGCGGAAGGGCTCCGGCCCCGGGTGCTCCGGCGGACGGCCGGGCGGGCGGAAGGGCTCTGGAGAATAGAATGCTGGTGCCGCAGTGGCAGGTACTGGAGGCCTCCGCTGCTCCGCGACGGCAGCGGGCACTGGAGGTCGCTGCTGCTCAGAGACGGCAGCGGGCACTGGAGGTCGCTGCCGCTCAGCGACGGCAACTGGAGCTGGAGGTTGCTGCCGCTCAGGGACGGCAACTGGAGGTCGTTGCGCCTCTGGGACGGCGGCCGGGTCTGGGAGAGCCTGCGGCACGGAGGCGGCGGCGGCCAGGTCCGGGGATAGCTGCGGCGCTGAGGCGGCGACAGGAACTGGAGTGGACTGCGGTGCTGAGGCGGCAGGACCTGGAGCGGGCTGCGGCGCTGAGGCGGCAGGAACTGAAGCGGGCTGCGGCGTAGAGGCGGCAGCAGCAGGAACTGGCGTAGAGGCGGCAGCGGCAGGAACTGGAGCTGGAGCTGGCGCTGCGGCGGCAGGAACTGGAGCGGGCTGCGGCGTAGAGGCGGCAGCAACTGGAGCTGGCGCTGCGGCGGCAGGAACTGGGGTAGAGGCGGCCGCGGCAGGAACTGGAGCTGGCGCTGCGGCGGCAGGAACTGGAGCTGCGGCGGCAGGAACTGGAGCTGCGGTGGCAGGAACTGGAGCTGGCGCTGCCGCGGCAGGAACTGGAGCTGGCGCTGCGGCGGCAGGAACTGGCGCTGCGGCGGCAGGAACTGGCGCTGCGGCGGCAGGAACTGGAGCTGCGGCGGCAGGAACCGGAGCTGCGGCGGCCGGAACCGGAGCTGCGGCGGCAGGAACCGGAGCTGCGGCGGCAGGAACTGGAGCTGCGGCGGCAGGACCTGGAGCTGCGGCGGCAGGACCAGCGAGCGGCTCTGGCTCCGCGGCCGCGAGGTCCGGGGATAGCTGCGGCTCCGAGACCACAGCTGGGACTGGAGGTCGCTGCTGCTCCGGGACGGCAGCGGCAGGACCTGGAGGTCGCTGCTGCTCCGAGACGGCAGCGGCGGGACCTGGAGGTTGCTGCTGCTCCGGGATGACAGCGGCGGGAACTGGAGGTCGCTGCTGCTCTGGGATGACAGCGGCGGGAACTGGAGGTTGCTGCTGCTCCGGGATGACAGCGGCGGGAACTGGAGGTCGCTGCTGCTCCGGGACGGCAGCGGCGGGAACTGGCGGTCGCTGCTCTGGGATGGCAGCGGCGGGAGCTGGAGGTCGCTGCTGATCTGGGACGGCAGCGGCGGGAACTGGAGGTCGCTGCTGCACTGGGATGACAGCGGCGGGAACTGGAGGTTGCTGCTGCTCCGGGACGGCAGCGGCGGGAACTGGCGGTCGCTGCTCTGGGACGGCAGCGGCGGGAGCTGGAGGTCGCTGCTGCACTGCGACGGCAGCGGCGGGACCTGGAGGTTGCTGCTGCTCCGGGACGGCAGCGGCGGGAACTGGGGGTCGCTGCTGCACTGCGACGGCGGCGGCCGGGACTGGAGGTCGCTGCTGCACTGCGACGGCGGCGGCCGGGACTGGAGGTCGCTGCGGTACTGCGACGGCGGCGGCCGGGACTGGCGAAAGCTGTGCCGCAGAGGCGGTAGGAACCGGAGCTGGCTGTGGTGAAGAGGTGACAGGAACAGGAGCTGGCTGCAATGCAGTCTGACTACGGGGAGCCGGAGTCGACCGGGCCACTGAGTGTTCCGCTACCCTTGCATGGCTCAGTCTCCGGCTGAGAAGGCGCTTGACCCTATACTCAGCGTTCCCCAGAGGGTCAAAAACTCTCATCAGAGCAGTCACAAAGTCCACATACCCCACAGTATTAGGCTGGTCGCTGCTCACTGTGTACATGGCCCAGTCCAAAGCCCTTCCCCGCAGTAAGCAGACCACGTAAGACACCTTGGACCCGTCTGAGGCGAAAGTCAGGGGCTGTCGGTCAAACACCCGTTGGCATAGCAACAGGAAGCCTTGACACTTCCCCAGTGTTCCATCATAGGGACTCGGAGCCGGCACGGGGGATTCCCAGACCGGCGGAGCGAGGACAGGCGGGAATAGTGCGGGTGCTGGAACTGGTGGAGACTTGACTGTCCGGGCTAGTTCCTGCCCGCACCAGCCAACCCGAGAAACCTCCGCAGCGAAACGTCTCATCTTCTCCAGGGAACGTCTCGTCTCCTCCAGCAGCCTGGTAGTGCTGTACAGCGCAGCTGCTCCTGTGGTTGCTGGGTCCCCCTCAGAGACCTCAGCTTCCATGGATTGCAGGGCTTGACGCATCTCCATGAGCCTCTGCTGGTGTGCCTCCAGCTGCGTGCCATATCCGGCCAGCGTAGCTGCTCCTGTGGTTGCTGGGTCCATTATGGTCAGGTCGTTCTGTCACGGGAGTTCACAGATAGGACCCAAAAGCAAGACCACAGGAGACAGAAGTGAATGTTAAACAGGTTTTATTCATAGACAGGTGGGTGCAGGTGTGGAGCCCGTGGTCCGACACCCGAGTGGCAGATCGACGGTGTGAGTCCCGTGGCTCGACACCGGAGGCCTGGCAGCTTGACGGCGATTGTAGTCCGTTTAACCCCAGGCGGGTAGAGCGACAGAGTGTAATCCGTAGACCACAAGGAGAGCAGAGCGGCGGAGCGCAATCCACAGACACAAGGAGGGCAGAGCGGTGGAGTGTAATCCACAGGGTTTCAGCGGGTTGAAGACGGTACGACCTGACACTCCCAGACTGCAGGACCAGAGTTTATATAGTGGCAGGCTACTCATTAAGGGGCCCTGAGTCTGGTGTGTCAGGCTGCAGGAGGTGATCAGCTTGAGTGTCCTCAGCCGTGCACGATTAAGGGTGCGGCCCTGGGAGGTGTCTGAAGGCAGAGGACAAACAGAGCACATGGCACACCACAACAGACAGGGGAATCCTGGATCCTGACATAACTGGGGAGCACTGGTTTCTGGCACTATATGCAGCTCACTACTGGAGTGGACTGCAAAGCAAACTGAAGACACACGTTCCTTGTTATGTGATGAGTGCCGTCTGATCTGAGACATCCTGATTGCATAAAGCTTAACTAACTATTGACGATAATCTTGTTAATATTGCTATTACAAAGAGTTTATATGTGCATGACATTCAGATGTGCATATTGCCATTTTTTATATAAGTGTTATATAATAGCATCAATAGCCAATCTAAATGGATGATATTGTTCGGCGATATTAATACATTCAGAATTGGCCTATAATTAGAATTGCAAAGTCAAACAGGATGTCAACATAATTATGAAGTGTAATTTATAGAGTTTTCAAACTCAAACTTGCTTCGAAGTAATGAAATATACAATCCACTGGTGAAATACTCTGGATCACAGCGTACTAATTGCACATGCATGCTACCACAGGTCTGCACGAGTCGTTTACTGTGTTCTTACCTCGGAGAAAATTCAAAATACGAGAAGATTGGTAAATGTGACAAGTTCTGCTAAATCACTAGTATCTCATCACTATGGAACAAATCTGTTGGTACGAGTGGTTCTTGCCCGAGGCCCAATGTGCTTATGGTTTAGCATACCTGGTCAATTGCTAGGCTGCAGTTAGCGCTTTCAATACCTGTGCCACAAGTATCAGTTTCTGTGTCTTGGTAATTGCAACAACAACGAAAACACACTATAATACGCTTATACTTTGTATTTCTTAAGTGCAAGGTTTGTGATTTATGGAGGTGCTTCACTCCTCTAAGCACCAGGAGAGAAAACACTTGAGTAACTGCTGAGAGATATGGGTTCACATTTTGCTCCTTTATCCAATATGAGGATGTACAGGCCTGTGGTGTGTCAGCACAGAGCAAATACAAGCCTCAGGGTTGACAGTGTTGTGTTCCGGGCTACACTGACAGCTGCTGGCGCTCTGTGGTGCTGATATGACATTCTCATGTGTGCTGATGCAGGTGACTGCTCTGTGTTAGTTCTTCTGGATCTCAGTTCTGCATTTGACACTGTAGAGTCTACAGTGTAGACCATGACATCCTGACTAAGAGGCTTCGTGATTGGGTGGGCATAACTGGCATAGCGTTAGACTGGTTTACATCTTACCTCAGTGACAGAAGTTTCAATGTCTCTGTGGGTGATTTTGTGTCTGTTACCTCTCCACTTTCTTGTGGTGTACCACAGGGCTCGGTTCTGGGGCCTTTGTTATTTTCCCTTTATCTGTTACCTTTGGGACCGATCATAAAAAGCTATAATGTGTCCTATCACTTATATGCAGACGACATCCAACTTCATCTGTCATTTAAACCCAGCGAGGCATTCACATTAACTCGGCTCCTGGACTGTGTCAATGCCATCAGAGACTGGACGGCAGAAAACTGCTTGCAACTCAATGACTCTAAGACGGAGGTCCTAGTTATTGCTCCAGAGGAGTTTGTCCCCATGATCAGGCAGATTATTAGTCCTCTCTCCTCTGCTTCCCATTGCAACCTGCGCAATCTTGGGATTTTCTTTGATCGCTCCATGTCATTTGACCCTCATGTTAAGCAGCTGTCCAGGTCATGTTTCTTCCATCTAAGAAATATCAGTAAACTGAGATCTGTATTATCAACACCTGAATTAGAAATGATCATACACACATTTATCTCTTCACGCATTGACTACTGCAACTCACTGTTCACATCACTCAGTGCATCTGCTCTTAACCGTCTGCAGGTCATCCAAAACGCTGCCGCCAGATTACTCACCAGGACAAACCGACGGTCTCACATCACCCCCGTACTCCGATCTCTCCACTGGCTTCCTGTAGCATCTCGTATACACTTCAAAATTCTCACCATCACTTACAGAGCACTTCACGGTCAGGCTCCGACTTATGTAGCTGATCTACTTCGCCCCTATTCACCCGCCCGCACTCTCAGGTCAAATGCTCTAGGTCTTCTGTCAGTCCCACGCACACGATTTAAGACCCGTGGTGACCGAGCCTTTGAGGCAGTGGCCCCGAGGCTCTGGAATGCTCTGCCTGCAACTCTACGCCTCGCAGATACTGTGGATACTTTTAAAAGCCAGCTAAAAACCCACCTGTTTAGGCTGGCGTTTGTGTAAAAGTAAACCCATGTCCTAGACCTGCTCTTAAAATATGTTTTACATTTTTATTTTATTTTTATTTTATTTTTATTTTATTCTTTAACATTTTTTATTCACTCTGTGTAGATAATTTATTGACCCTAGGGTCACATTGTGTTTTTTATGCTTTTAAATGTCTGCTCTGTTAAGCACTTTGTGATAGTACTGTCTGTGAAAAGCGCTATATAAATAAAATTCATTCATTCATTCATTCATTCATAAATGTAGTGTTTCTCAAACTATTTCTGGCAGTTCCTTCTGGTGAGAAGCCATCAAAGCTGCCCTAAGTTTGCTGCATTTTAATGATATACCACTTTTTCTCTCTTACTCTGTGTTGACATAATACAAATTGTGTTTTGTTTTTAAATGACATTATTTAAATTGACATGATGAAAGATGGTGATTCAGCAAAGGATAAAGTGTCAAGCACTTCTGCTGTTTGTCTCACTGCTCTGTGTGCTTGTGTGTGTGTGTGTGTGTGAGTGTGTGTGCGTGCGTGCGTGCATGTGTGAGTGTAAGAGAGAGAGAGAGAGCGAGAGAAAGAGAAAACATGGCTGTACATAGCTACTTAGACAACGACAGGACAAACCGTCCCCTGTTGTTTTTGTGACGTTGGGAATTGCAGGTAATTTTCTCGCATTTCAGTCACCAACCACCAAACTGTTTGCTTTTGGCAATATAGTGCAAAACAATATAGAGTAAAATTCACTCTCCTTTCCTTCGCAAATATGAAATACTTGGAATATGAAACAAATTCAAAGTAATCAATGCATCCATCCAAGTCAGAAGATATCAGGTTCAGCAGCCTGCTGTGTGAGATTAGACCTGCAATCGTTGTTACTCATTACTGCCAATAACAGCACACCTAACACTGACCCACTTTTCAAGCCAGTTACCCAATACAGCAGAAGGCAGTACATATTGATTTGGAGTCTTTGGATAAAACTTCAAAACTTAAATGACTCAAGACATTGAAAGGCATCACGGCAGAGAATGACATCGTTTTTTAAAATGTAGTGATACTGTGTAAAACCCCTGCTGTGTCTCAGTGGCATTTACACAAACTTCTCCACCCATCTATCCTTAGTAGACTTGACCATTGTAGTTTACACAAGTCTTTACAGTGGCTTCCTTTGTGTCAAATGACAGCGTTTAAAGAACTTCTTGTTGTTGCTTAAAGCACCGAATAGTTTGGGGCCAAAAATGCATTTTTTATGAGCTGCCAGATCATCTGGTACAGGTCTGCCTACTGCCCTCTAAACGTTATGGAGCAGCATCATTTCATCTGGAACAAACTCAGAGAGATCATCTCATTTCAAAAAACGCTTGTTCGCCACTTATTCACATCTTGCCCCTTGCCGTTTTATTTTATCTTATTATTTTATCTTATTTTATCCTAATCTTACTTTGTTAAAATCCTATTCATGTCTCTTGTTATACTGCTTAAGGCCCCTTTTCAGTCTCATGTATTGGATTGTTGTTGAAAAGGTGCTATTCAGACGAACTTGTCCTGCCTCGTCGAAGAGAATATAATGCAATAGTTGACATCTCATTCTGTAATTTGCATGCACAAAAGTAGGCCGACTGTTGGTGCACTGAAGTGTGGCACAAAGACATCCAAACCACAAAATGTCTGACAAATGTATAAACCGCTGAGGTTGTTCTCGAAAGATCTGGGTTCAGTTAGGGTCAACGGACCGATTACAATAGCTGTCGGAAAATCAGAGCTTCTCACTTCCTTCAGTAAGAGCAGTGACACCCACAAAATGTGCACCACTTGGGTCACGTACAGACATTTTTCCGCTGACGGCTTAGCTGTCGTCCTCGATCCCTTTACTCATACCGCCATCACACTGTTACGGTCTGAACACCGGAGATGTTCAAATTGTACGTGCTCTTGGTTCCTGTCTTTGGAGCTTGTAAGTCACTGCGAACAATATTTTCCGTGCCTGAAAAATTTGATTTTTGAAACTTCTGGAATGTCTAAAGTGATGTGTTGCATTCACTGTTCGTTGATTTCTATCTTTCTGTGTTTCAGATGGCGCCCTGCTCTACACTAAGCCCGGACACAACGTGACTTTACCGTGTTTCTATGCCTCCAGGGCCAACCATCTGTGCTGGTACAAGCAGGTTGCAGGGGAGCAGCCTCAGATAATATCCTCGTTCTACAAACATTCACCTGACAGCAACAACTTCTACAACCAGTTTAAAGACAACAAACGCTTTTCAGTTCACACTGATGCAGGGTTCTACCATTTGAACATTTCTAATGTCCAGGACTCGGATTCAGCGATGTACTACTGCGGACATATCAGTATTGCAGTCACTGAATTTGAAAATGGCACGTTTTTGGTTTTGAAAGGTATTTTGATTTTGATTTTGGACACACAAATCTCTCTTTCCCAGTTGATTTTCCATTTAATAACTCTTTCTATACACGTGTATTCCTCCAGAGTCCAGCCGCAGGTCTTTCCTCCGGCAGCCGGCGTCCGACTCTGTGAAGCCAGGAGGCTCTGTGACTCTGAACTGCACCGTGCACACTGGAACCAGTGACACAGAACACAGTGTGTACTGGTTCAAAAAGGAGGATTCGAGAAACTCCCACTTGGGTATTATGTACATCCACACGCACATCAGCAGTCAATGTGTACAGAGCCTGGAGCCTCCTGGACAGAGCTGTGTTTACAGCTTACCGAAGACAAATGTGAACCGGTCTGATGCTGGGACGTACTACTGTGCCGTGGCTTCATGTGGAGAGATACTGTTTGGGAGCGGAACAAGACTGGAGGTTGGAGGTGAGCAAAGTTTAGAGAAACAAAATCTAAATTAAAGACGCTTTTTTTTTGGACTTGTCTACATTGCTTTTTATTTTCCCAGAGCAACAGGGTGACATCTTTCCTCTCTTGATGAAATGCTCGGTCGCAGCTCTGCTTGTGTCTGGTGTCTTGAACATCATCCTAATCGGCATCCTCTGCAAAATGTCCAGGAGGAAATATCTCCATTCTCAAGGTACGACTAATTAATATTTACTAGAGAGGAAGTCGGTCTTTCTATCTTTTGTTTTGTTGGGGATACAAGGAAGGATTGATCCACACACAATTCTAAACCATGTTTTCATGCGTAGTGCGCAGTTTGGGTTTTATTTTGAGGTACCGGTATTTGAAAAGTACATCTAATTTCTATTTTCCAGCAATAATGTCAAGGGTACTCGAGAAAATCCACAGATCTTTTTTTTTTTATCATCACCTGGTCTGCGAATGACTAAAGGTAATGACAAAAAAATCTGATCTTTTTCTGTTACTACAGTGCTGCAACCCCAATTGAGTGTCCCAGAAGACACCCCTGACAGTCAGGTAAGCTCAAAAATCTTCTCAACATGAGCTATTTATATTTTATAAATAGACGCATCCCATTTCTAAATAAGTTTAGCATCAGTTATTATTAATAACTTAGTAATAACTTCTATTATTTTCTTCAGAATGAGGAATCTGATGCTCCGCAGTACGTAGCACTGGACTTCAAGAAGAGGCACGGCCAGAGCAGAGGACAGAGGAACCCAGAGGAGACCATTTACGCTGGAGTTAGACTGTCAGACCTGAAGTGACCACACCTTCTACACCACCCACCAACTCCTGTAATTTAAATTATTTTTACATTTTACAATTACATTTTATTAAAAAGTTGCTTCATTTGAAACTCATGCCACGAGTAAGCAGCAAAACTACTAGTTGCTACGAAAAGATATCGTGGAGTAACATCTACCTGAGCAGAGAATGAAGTCTCCCTCTCTCTATGTTGTAATTCGAGCTTCTCTGTGCTTTGCTTACATAGCCGGTCCAGACCCGCGTACATTCTACTGCATGTTAGTGTACCTCCAACTGCTGAGCACCATACAGCATTCACCAGTATGAAAACATGTATTCAATAAATGCATTCATTTTTTTCAGTCCTACAAAGTCCTCTGTCCTCATGTGCCCTGCATGTGTTTACTGTAAATCGTCCTGCTTTGATCACTCTGTGTGTACGTAACAGGTGGGCTACCGTGACTTTAGGTGGTTTTACCCTCTTCTACATCTTTGACTGTGGCTAAAGAGGTGTTCCAACTATTTCATGTTGAAGTTCAACACTGGATTCAACATTTCACATCATGCAATCCTGCTGACAATGCAGGAGTTGTTTTTTCAGAAGACATTATCCTAGTAGCTGTCTCCTTTCAAAAGACATTATCTCTCTTCTTGCATTATCCTCGGATGATGTCCCCTGAAAGAAGAGAGTTAGGTCCAAGAAGAGAGCTACCAGGAACTATTAGCTATCTTCTTTCAGAGGACATTATCCTGGTAGCTCTCTTCTTGACGAGTAAACTGAGTGGCCCTTTAAATTCAGCATCAGGCCCTGCTTCTCAGTCAGTTGTGTGCAGTTAAGCGCTCAGTCGGTAGAGAGCAGCAGTCAATCTACACTCACATCAGTGCTACATCATGATGCTGATACTGTTTTACCTTTTCAAAATGATCGACACATTTTGCTTAACTCATCACACAACAGTTACACGTTGCCGTGACCACCAGGCTGGAAAGATACGTTATTTAAAGTGAACAGACCACAGAGACAGTGCATGAGAACATCTCAGAGACACTTGTTAGGCGTGTCCTGTTTGTTCCACCCACAGAGCGATGTGTTTGGAGGTGTTGTTGTGGTCGACTGACAGAGAGTAAATATCTCACCTCGGCCCTGAGCACCGTCAGTATATATAAATATATAAAAATAAGGAGGTCAGCTTTTCTTCATTTTAATTACGTATTATTGGTGTTTTGTATCTTTTAACTTGATCGTCTCAAACACTCATGAAGCCAGTGATACCTTTACAAGGCCTGCAGTCAACAGAGTATTGTGAAAAGATTGAGAAAAGAAAAAAACAAAACTCTGAGTTCCCGCTCTGGTCAATCTCGCTTACATTAAGTTCAGCCCCAGTGGTTTTGTCGTCGCCCCCCCCCCCCCCCCCCCCCCGCCTGACAGGATGTCTTTGTGGTCTTAATTGTGACGGTCTTTGTTTGTCCCAGTCGCTTCACAATAACGCCTTCGCTTTTTCAATTCTCCATCTCATGCATATAGTTACAAACTTACATGTGAATTAACAGGTAAAAAGCCAGAAATAGAACACATAAAGCTACACTTTATACAAACAAACAAAAATGATTAAAAAAAATGCATCGATACAGAACATTAAGCTGTGAGGGAGGAGGAGACAATACTATTGGGGTCGGAGCTTTACCTTCTCTTCTCTGCAACCGCATGTTGTTCTAAAAGTTGCCTTAATGTTTCTGTATATCTTTGGGTTCGGGTAAAAAGAGACTTTAAAGTGAATTGACCTGCTTTATGTCTTAATGCCAAAAGCTCAGTGGGAAAAAAACATGTATCTGCTGCTCAGTGTGGTGCTCTGACCCATTTTCAACTATTGTGACAAACAAATAGATCGCAGAAAACCTCATGTATAAAATGTGCCGTATCCTGTTAACACAGGGCAACAGGGCAGTGTCCACGTGTTGCAAACCCACCAACAACATGTTCTTTCAGTTGTGTTTGAAGAGTGATAACTATTAAAGTGAGATGAGAGTAATGTAGCAATCACGCCATGTAACTTCTCTCCGGCCCTCCTAAATTGACATGAGTTTGAAATCACTCGTGGTTTGAATGTGGGACAGTCTAATGATAAAACATACGTGTAAAGTTGGTAAATCCTTCATGAGATTTTATTTTTATTTCCAAATGTTCTAATTTGATTGAATCATTTCAACTGTCATTTGACAAATCAGCTCCAAATGACAGCTTTCTAGATATTAGCAGCCTTTCTCGCAGCAGGTCTGTGCGGCCCTGTGTGCTGTGGAACGAAAACGCTGCAGGTTTCCTGTCCCACAAGAAGGTCAAAAGACACGCTGCTTTCATCAGTCAAAGAAACGTTGCAAAGTTTAGCTGGACTGAAGAACAAAAAAATCTTGTCTCTTCAGCAGATGACCTGAGCAAAAAGGGTTCTCCACACACACGCTTTTGGGAAGTTCAGCACAAAGACAAGCTTCAAATGACATCGAAAAGACATTGAAGACAAAAGAGTTTGACAAGCGGCCAAGTGCTCAACATGCTTTGAGCGTGCAGGGCTGCTTCCTCTTCTCATTGTTTGCCACATGGTCTGACTCACATTCTCCAGAAAAGGAGGATCTTTTTACTCGTTTGAGAAACAGCGACAATTGGGCCGTCTTATTCTGTCACTTTGCACGACTCAGGAAGTAGCTTCGGGTTGAAGGGAGAGGAGTGTTGGTCAGTAGTGACTCATCTCTACTGCGTCAACAACCGTAAAGCTTTCACCTCAGTTTTGTTTAAGGCATGTACAGACCACAAACATCAAACGACTTATTTGAATCAGAAGCAGTAGCCTGCCTCTGCTTGTAAAGTCTACTGCATGAGTAGCTTTATTTTCACGATGGTGGATTATATTTCATCCGTTTTTCTGAGAATTGCAATTCGATTGCACCACACTGAAACCAACAGTCTAAAATGGTATGCTCCAGGAAATGCTGACAAAAGTTTGTATGTGATTCGTAGGCATGACAAATCATTAAGATATATTCCTTTCCAATCTTATTCATCACTTTATCTCACGTTACAGTCGTAAAATCCCCTACCTCAGCATGTAATGTGACAAGCAAAATATAATGTACAGCAGCAATGTTAGCTCTGTCACTGTCAGCACCTCAAGACACTTATATCAGTGATGTGTTGTTAGTTTCAGCCACCATAGATTGTGAAATTGTCCAATTATTGCACTGGGACTATACTGTACTACTCCTTACTGTGTGTTTTGAGAGTCTGGTCATTTGTGAAAACCAGATGAAAAATAAACAGCCAATGCTAGCTAGCCCCACTCTTTTCTTACGTGTAAGATGAACACAGCACTGATCATGCCCTGGAGCCAAAAAACATTCTTCCACAGCTTGCATTGGAACATCCTAGGGCGAACCCTTAAATGGAGCTCATTTAAATCAGTAGGTCGTAAAAGTTGTAAAATGCATTAATTGCTATTTTCCTTCCCCTGTTCATGTGAATGAACCCAGGAACGAGGCTGGATCATAGACTGTATATAAGAAGAGACGTAGTCATCGTGACGTCACACACTGGTTTGTAGACTGCCGCTTTGATTCCTTGAGTTTGGTGATTTGGCCGTCGCCATTTTAGAATACAGTCATCACCATCTTGGCTTTTTGCGACCAGTGAACAGAAGTTACCATATTTGGAATGCGGAAGAGTGACGTAGGGACGCCGTATACGTCTCTGGTAGCGGCAGTGACCTGTCAATCACAGTAGGCCCGCCCTAAAGCATACAAGAACATCATGCTGTATTGAAGAAGACTTAACACTATCGATTGAGGCCATAAACTGTGTCCACAATGTTTACTCAGGGAATAAATAAAGTGAGAAGTAGAGTCATTTTCTCATAAACTTCCATACTATCAGACTTCTTTTTGTAACCAGAGGAGTCGCCCCCTGCTGGCTAGTACAGAGAATGCAAGTTGAAGACACTTCCGCATTGGCTTCACTCGTCAGAACCGGAGGTTGCCGCCTGGGCTGGACCAAGGGCGAGGAGACGGGGTTAAAGGAAACGCTAGTGCACCTTCTCTATGGGCCCATAGCTGCGGAAGATCGCCATGAATATCTGGGTACTTTTGAACTGGGAAGTCAAACTTTTTTGGATTATTTGGATCATACGTCACTGAGCAACTTCCATAGGAATAGGAATGAACAAGGCCCCACCTCCAACGCTTTATCCAGCTCTCTTTGTACATCCATGGGTACAACCACTGGTACCGGTAGGAAGCTAGGCTAACTAGCTAGCTAGCTTCCACTTTTTGAGTGCAATACAAACTTTACAGCACAATGGCTGTTTCCAACTCCTAAATCACGAACGGTATAAGGTTATGTGTGTGTAGGGGAAAAGGGGAAGAAATGTTTTATATCAACAATCATGTCCTCTACAAATGCCAGCCCTCAACACTACAGTATCATTTTTAGCATATATTTCCGCACACAAAATATAAGGGGAATTCAAATTTCACTTTAAGATACTAAGGTTGAGGTATGTCCCATGTGGGGCAGAAGCTAATGGGAAGCATATCAACACAGGGTGTGCTCTTTGTATATTTTACACATGATACAATCGGTTAAAATGAGAGCTTTTAGATGCTACCTCTTCCCTTCGTTCTCAACATTTTTCCTCCTTTTACCTATGCTGCACTTGGCATTGACGGCTAACCATAGCATACAACATAATACCTTGAAAACAAGTTAAAAATAGTACAGTAGAGAGCAGATCCAATTCACAACTAGAAACACAGAAGAGGACAGAAAAAAAACAATGACTCTGTGCAACATTGTGGTCAGTCTTCATATGTGGTTTCCTCTAAACATTGGAACAAAGTCCACATCACTGGCATGAAGGGAGCTATAGGTTATCAAAATGTACCTAGCAGTTTAGTGAAATGTGTTGAATCA
The DNA here is from genome assembly GCF_949748355.1 of Melanostigma gelatinosum. Lineage (NCBI taxonomy): Eukaryota > Metazoa > Chordata > Actinopteri > Perciformes > Zoarcidae > Melanostigma > Melanostigma gelatinosum. The sequence goes on from NC_136656.1 coordinate 12,057,394, forward strand.
CTCAACCACGATTTCTAATTTTCTTTCTACACCCCTTCCACACACTCCCTTTGAACCCACCGAACCGCAAACATGCCCAAAGATACATTTCCACAAATGATCCTATCTGTAATCATATAAGCACATCTGAATCTACCAAATTGAAAAAAATCCTCTCTAAGCACTGTGTATCTCATGGAGAACAAACACTCACAGCGCCTCTATCCAAAAAAAAAAGTCCTTTTCATGGCACACAAACATGTTGTTATAACTTCTGTCCTCCAACACTGTTGTGACCAAAGAGACTAAATCAACCTAAATTACACCTCTGGTCACCTGAACACACTCATCTATTGCAAAGGGACAAATAGCAGGACTCTAAACCAAACCAGTCAGCTTAGCCAATCACAAACAGCCTCCGTCTCCTATAAGGGTTGGCTGCGTCCATAAACACACAGGCTACAAACTGCAGAGCTTCAGGGATGATGTCACTTTGTATTTTTCTTGTGCTTCTCAGTCAAATCTGTGAGTATTTTAAACCCCTTTTCACCGTTTCTATATGCATGAATACAATTTGAAGAGAGAGAGATGAGGTTTTAAAGGCAGAGATGATATAATCGTATGCATTTTTCCTATGCAGGTCAGGTGCCAGCTGTTAACAAGACCTCAAGTATAACTCAGGACAGTGTGGTCATCACAGCTAACGTTGGGCAGAATGTGACTTTAAAGTGCTTTTTTCAGGATAATGCTGTTACTTTCCTCTCTTGGTACCAGCAAAAAATGGGAGGCAAACCTCTCATTATATCAATTGGGATGCGAAAAACAGAGATGTCCATCTCCCCCGCGTATAAAAAGAGGTTTCGAGTCGCACAAGGTGATGAAGGTACCAACCACCTCGTAATCCAGGATCTTCGCCTGTCGGATTCAGCAACATATTACTGTGGGTGTTTAGAATTCAACACAATTGAATTTGGACAGGGAGCTTTCCTACACGTCAAAGCATCACCGTCCAACATCCGCGCTGTCGTCCATCAGCCGGCGTTGGAGCAGCTTCGGTCGGGAGACTCTGTTCATTTGAGCTGTACAGTGCATGCTGGAGCATGTGCGGGGGAGCAGAGACTCTACTGGTTCAGACATGGTGCTGCTCAGCCTACGGTCATTTATCGCCATGCGGACAAGTGTGAATATCTCCCCAACGTCGAGCCTCACGTGAAAGATTGCACTTTAAACCTCACTTTGAAGTCTGTGAGCTCCACTGATGCAGGGATGTACTACTGTGCTCTGGCCTCCTGTGGTGAGATTGTGCTTGGCAGTGGAACGAGAGTGGAGATTGCAGGTAGATGATAAAAGCTGATGATTGTTTGTTCCATCCTGCTCATGTTTAAAACAGCCAATAAATTAACCATATTTATTGTATGTCCATCAATATAAATATATCAAAAGCATATGAAATGTGTTCTCTTCACCGCATGTTAGGAGGTTCGACCAAAGTCCCTCTCCTCCAGGTGTATTGCCTGAGTGCAGCATTGGCCGTTTTCATTGCAGTGCTGCTTGTCTTGGCTTTCGTCATGTACAAGTTGAAAAAAAAGACTTGCCCTGTCTGCAAAGGTAAGACTTTCAGAATGAAAAAATTCATAAATGTATTGATCCGGCGTGATGATTTATGTCTTGATTTGTCAGGAGCTGTTTCTCACCTGGCATGTCCTGCAGCTTCTGACGCCTTGGTAGGTGAAACTACTGTGTGATACAATAAATGCATAGCGATAGAATCCCTGCATACAATTTTAATAGCAGATATTTCATGTTTTCTTCTACTGTATGTCTCACATAATTTGTTATTTTGTCATTACCAGAACCAAGATGCAGACATCTATTATGCTGCGCTGAGTCTGAACATAACAAGTGAACGGCACCGTCACCAGGACAACGTGGAAGATGTTTGTGTTTACTCGAGAGTAAAGAGTAGAAAACAGTGAAGTTGGACTTTGCCTTTACAGCAAATCATCTCTCTGTCCTGTCAATCACTTGCAAGACAGCATCACTTTACATGACTAAATGTACAATTTTAAATAATGTTGAAAGAAAATAAAAGGTTTTTTTTTATGCAATGTGTGCCACGGTCATGTGGATCTTCCTCCGTACATAAAGTTGAATACTGGACACAGACAGAGCACGCTCATGAAAATCCCCTACGATCTATTAATATCTTCCTTTGCCAGATACGTATGTTGCACCTTTCAATCTACAGCCGGCTCTCACCATTCGCCGTTTACACCTGTGGTGAAGGTGGCGGCAACTACAGTATAAGTTTCCATTGGTGGAAACACGAGTCCGAGCAGAGCATGAACACAGGAAGAACGGGCCGTAGCTTCCAGGCCACAGAGTCATGCACTTCAGCGAGCCTTACATCTTACAGAAAAACAAGCATCGTGTCTTAGATGCTGTGCATAACAAAAACTAAAAAATGTTTACATACCTACAACTCCCAACGGTCCAGATGTATGTCTTTGTCAGTGAAGCTTGAAATTCAGTCAAAGTGATGTTTAGTCAGCGCTGTTTAAGTTTCAGAATTTCACTTCCCTTAAAATGACAGAAGACATGTTTTTTTGGTATAAAAACAATAAAGAACCACATTTTTCTGAAACCACAATTAACAGAAACTATCATCACAATCATACTTGTAATTCCATCTATACCAGCGCTAAGAAATGTCTCAACAAAATATATTGTAAACACACTACTATCAGGAGATCAGAGGTCAATGTTAAGTTGCATGTGACCCAACAAGAGCAACTCTTCCATTTTTGCTAAAATGTGTCTTTTATAACTGATGAATGAAAACACTCTGTGATCAGTATGCATGTATGTATATATTAATATAGGGAGTTAACACATGTGGCTAACATGTGTCTTCTATAGTCAGTAAGAAACTAAATGGCAAGATAGACCAAACAGTAATGGGAGCAAGGTGAAGAGGAGGGGTTTCTACAGTCTAAGTCTCTCCTCTTCACAACACATTCCAACCACAACTTATCTTTATCTTAAAGGGACAGTGTGTATTTGGTGGGATCTAGCGCTGTGGTTGCAGATTGCAACCAATTGAATATCCCTCTGCTCACCCCTTTCTTTCCAAGACTGTGGTAACATCAGCCGCCGAGTACAAAACGCTGGGGACGCCGTACCCGCTCACTCAGAGGCCATCCTACCATAATAGCACTACTTTAGGAGCATCGGAAGTCAGACGGTGGCTGAAGGTGCCGCAGTTTCACAAGCGGCTCAGAGAACACTGACCATGTGATCATTTAGAGTCCTCTCTGATTGACCAACCAAACACATATACAGATTATCTGAAGTCACCCTGGCAATTTAAATGAGATGACTCCTCCGATGTTTGCATTGTATGTGTCATGTCTGCCCTTAGGGAGAATGGATAAGTTGTCGATTTTGTAAGTGCATTTTGTCTCTTTATTTTCTGTAAAGTTACACAGCTACTTACTACTGCGCAAGTAACTTTCTGATCAAATGTAATGAAAACAATGCTGGAAGCTCCGTAAAGTCTTCTGCAGATGATGAAGAATCTCTTGTTTCGGTGTGTTTCTTGAGTGGAGCTTTAGCATTAACCACCATCCTGGTTGTTTCCCTGGCTTACGCAGTACACACAATGTTCAAGACAAACAGAAACAAATGTATGTGAAAGGGAAGAGAGCAGTAAAGAACTTAATGAGTACCATACAATATAGTACATTTGAATGAAGGCTTTTTGTTATTTTTTAGATCCTCAGCTGCCTCGGATCCGAATGCAGAGGTGAGTATTTTCAAAGTGTGGTTCCACTAACAGGAGGGAAAAGAGAGCATGAGGATGAACAAAAAAGAGCAAAAAATAACACTTCTACAATATCCAGTTCAATGTACTACAAAGAGGATTGATTAAAGATTGTAAAACAGTGGCCGATGGTCATTGTGCAAGACTGAAGTTGGTGCTGTTGTTGTTCTGGATTTCATGATTGTTTTTTGGGGGGTGGTTTCTATTATTTTGTCCACTCCTTGAACTATAAACGCCACAACAGGACACCTCTCTGACACAGTCGCAAAAAAAAACAACCTTTCTATAGTGAATTAGATTGGACAGATGTAAGTGATGCTGATACTTTTCTACATCAGTCATGAGGCATAAACCAATACGGCAATTCACTACTTCATGTCTTATTCCCTGGGTTTCCACAACGCAATGAAAAAACAACCTCCTTTATTCTGCTTTAAGAAGGAACAAGGCCAACAGATCAGCAAGACAGAGAGATGCCACCTGAGTGACTGTGTGTACTCCAGTGTAAGGCATGTTTCATCAGTCTGTTACTAGAGGGGGCATTTTTGTCAGATTTCCCCTCCGTATCAGGTAAAGATTGACCTTGTGACAAATAAACACCTTCCTGTACAGTCAAGTCTGGTCTCTTTGATCTGATAGATGTCATTTTTCCACTCTCGCTTTACTTGTAGCCAACAATGCACAAACACACAACAACAAATAACCGATCGTCTGTGGCGACTGTGAGCTCAGCTACCAGAGAGAGAGAGAGAGAGAGAGAGAGAGAGAGAGAGAGAGAGAGAGAGAGAGAGAGAGAGAGAGAGAGAGAGAGAGAGAGAGAGAGAGAGAGAAAGCCCAGAGAGCGTGACGCCTGGAAAATTATTTTCAGAAAGAAGTATCTGCTGCTAAAGGCATGAATGCCCCTGTGTATAATGTGTCGTCCTTCAGACCACAGATGTTATTTGGTTCTTTTTTGTGATTACTTAGTGAATCAAAAGCACACCAAACTCTCAGCAACACTATATCAGAGTCAGTGGGACACACTGGGTCGAGGACGGCATTACAAACGCAAAGTGTGTCCGACTCCTTCAAGTTGTGTTCATGTGTTTGGAAACATCACAGTCGGACAACAAGACAACATGTCATTTATGAAGTTCACTTTGCATGCGGCACAAACTGATGTGTGAGTAACACCCCCGCGTGTTTTTATGTCGAGGTTATTCTTCACAGGCTGTTGACAGTAAATGTGCCGATTGCACACCAGACACCCAGAGATGTGAGGATCTTTTTTTAGCCTCGGTGTGGTCGGCAGGACCCTCTGCCCTCTTTGTGGTTTCGAACAGGAAGTCTGCAGGGTTTTCATGCACAGCATGCACAGTACAACTCTAATTCCCAGACTTTTTCAATTGACTTACATATTAATGTGTGAACATTTAGATGCTATATAACACATTTCCTATTACGATTAATCAAAGTCTGCCTGGTATTTCCAACGGATAGACAGTTGTGCTAACACACAGCCATTCTGTTCACTGATGTATCAACAAAGCAGTGGCCATGACGTGTGTGTGTTTGGAAGGAGCTGGTGTTCAAGTGAATTCACTGTTACTTACTTGCTGTTACCAGCAAAATTAGCCACATGTAGTTACAAAGAAATATCGAATTCAAATTGCTCATGTAATACGGACATCCCACTGTAAAATGTTTCACGATACATTTAGAGTAAATTACTGGCTACGAGAGGTATTCTGAATGCAGTCGTATGTTGTGAAATGTCACAGTTAAAGCCAGTGAAGTGGTAATAATGGAAATGATTGTGAAATATTACAGCTAGATATCGTGAAATCCTGGAAATAATTTACAGTGCAGGTTAAGGCAACGGACCAACATCTCCTTCCTTCTTTCGGTTCATCTTTGAACAACCTCCTGTTGTGCCACACCATGTCAGTGTATGGTCCATGGGGGAAATTGATACATAGAATTTGGGCAAGACGTAAAGATATTATCACAAATGCGGGTGCTTTTTTAACACTGATGGTTTGACTGAAGTGTTATGCATAACCTGAAAATACCTGAATGAGTTATTGTAGATATATATCTATAAAACTCTTACAGAACATCAACTAGTAACTAGTAAGTTTCACAATAAAATACATGCAATTGCAAAAATCCCTGATCGCATTATACGGAATGATAGAGTAGAGATCAGACAAATGGGACGTCTCTCTGAAGACCTGTTTGCGCTCTCTTAGAGCAATGCAATGGAGGCAGCCCTGAACATGTGTTTGTTGTTTCCAAATCAGGATTAGGCGTTACTTCTTATTGGCCAATCAAACAGCGTCTTCTCTCTGAAGAGTGGAGAACGTATTGAGATTCATTCAATCGACTTGGACTCGTGAACACGATGACATCTTCGAGGTTTGCTTTGTACCTGACTTATCTGTTCCTGGGAACAACAGGTCTGTTGTGAATGTGTTTGCATTCTTCTACATTTCATATGATTACAAATGTTGCATGCAGGCATTGTGATAGACTTATATGTCATTGATTAAATCTGCTCTTTCTGGATCTCTCTTCTCTTCAGCTCAGATGACCAATGTGGAATCGTCAATATACGTGCGGCAAGACAGTGGTTTTTATTCCGCAGATGTTGGCGACAGCGTGACTTTGCGATGTTATTACGAAGGAATTGCAGCAAACTTTTACTGGTACAAGCAAACTCTGGGACAGAAACCGAAGTTGGTGTCTACGTTTTATAAACATGAAAAAAGTGGCACTTTTCGTAACGAATTTAAGAACGATCCTCGTTTCACACTCGACACAGGAAACAGTAAAAATCACATGACAATCTCCGATTTACACATTTCAGACTCAGCTACTTACTACTGTACAGGCTGCTATTCATTCGATTTTGAGTTTGCAGAGGGCGCTACTGTCAGTGTAAAGGGTTCAGGTTTCAACGTCCCAGCTTTGGTCCATCAGTCAGCATCTGAGAGCATCCAGCCAGGAGGCTCTGTGACTCTGAACTGTACAGTTCACACTGGGACCTGTGACGGACAACACAGTGTTTACTGGTTCAAAGACTCTGAAGCATCTCGTCCAGGACTCATTTACACCGATGGAGGCAGGAATGATCAGTGTGAGAGGAAACCCAACACACAGACACACACCTGCGTCTACAACCTGCCGATGAAGAGCCTGAGTCTGTCTCATGCTGGGACCTACTACTGTGCTGTTGCCTCGTGTGGACACATACTGTTTGGAGACGAGAAAAAGTCAGACTTTGAGCGTAAGTAACATTTCATATACATCGTAGTTGTCATTACTCGCTCCTCGATGTTCCACAGCTCGGTAACGTCTTCGATCATTTTGATCTGCAGATGAAGTCCACTCCTTTGTCTTGGTGTATTTCTTGAGTGGAGCGTTGGCGTTCACCACCATCCTGGTTGTTTTACTGGCGTACGCAGCATTTAAAACGAACAACAGAAACCGCTGCCAATGTACAGGTAGGCTTACTGTCATTTGTATTTTTGACCGTGTGTATTTATGCGCTTGATAGTGGGGCGACCATTTGAGGTTGACGTGAAGAATAAAGACAACCTAATCAGTGAGAGTGTCAGAAATCAATTACTCCCCCATGCTGATTACTACTCCATACCATGAGCATATATTTATGGTTTATCCGTTGCACATCTCAAGTACAACTTCAGATTTTCAGTCATCAGTTTGAGGGAGAGTCAACATAAATATTAACTCTTGAGGCTGTGAGATGATTGATGGAGACTTTACGCTGTTGGATGGTGCTGGTGTTACAGTATGAATTGGTTTTAGTTTGGGTCTTTATTGATTCATTTGTGTCAATAGGTACTACTCATAAAATCAATATGGTATTTTTTTTCTTTGCCAGACTCAAGATCTTCAGCTGCCTTGACTCCAAATGCAGTGGTGAGTACTTTTCAAGTGTTATTGCGTTTTGGAAATGTGTCATTGCATTATATAAGTGTTGCTGTTAGTGTGTTTACACATGTGTGTATTAGTTAAGTGGTGTGTATTGATATGGTGATTGAAAATTGAAAATATATTTCATGACCAGGATTACCAAGATTCAGACAACCTCCATTACGCCGCTTTAAGGGGACACAGGGTCAACAGATCAAGAAGACAGAGGGACGACCAATGTGTGTACTCAAGTGTAAGGTGACAGAGCTGGGAATAGTTCATGTCTCCCTAATTGTTGTTCAAGAGGAATGTGTCTATCAAGCTATACAAGGTCTATTAGTCTGAAATAGTCGCATTGCTGTCAGATCCTTTCCTTGCAGTAAACTAATAAAACGAGTGCTTTCAAGAGCTCAACAGGTTGTGCTTCATTATTGAGAGTGTGTACATGACAGACACTGGCCACACCCGTCTGTTTAATGCCCCCTCATGCCGGGAGACGCGTCTCATTTCCTACATTTAAACCTTGTTACTGGTACACGGGGCACACAGGGAGATGAGCTGGGGTCATTGGGCAGCACATGCTTGTTGAAAATGAGGTTTATCGTTGTTGTTTTTTCTTGTTCAGGTGTGAGTTCTCTCTCAACCAGTGTTTCCCTCTTCACCAGATAAAAAGAAGCATTTGTCCATTTGGTCTCGAGTTTAAACGAGAGGTGGAACTTTCTTGACAATAATGAGTGCGAGAGAGAAAGTGCTGCAGGGTGTGCACAGGAGCAGAGAAACTAAATCTATATATTATTGGTCTGACTTAGTGGTTACAAAAAGAAAATATGAAATCATAAAGGTCCCATCAACAAAAATACAGGTAACATGATCATATTCCAAGTGCTTTTAACATAATATACATTCTGAAATCAGCAAGCCTCTGCAAACATCAGGCATGAATGATACGGATGGGACTTCTTCTGTTCACATGCTCAGGATCAGTCGTGCCGGCCCGCTCATCGCAGGGTGGAAACAAGACTGAATACAGACAAACCCAGAGATGTAAGGATCTTCATTCAGCCTCTGTGTGGTCGGCAGCCAAAGATTATATCTTAATATGCTTCTGTCTCTTTGTCTTTGGGGTTTCAGACAGGAAGTCCCTGCAGTGCTTTCATGCACAGCAGCCTCACAGTACAACTCGAATGCCCAGACAACTCTAGTAGATTGTATCGATGAATAAATCAGAGTCAAAAGGCTTGACTCGGGTTTGATGAAATAATAACTAGTAATCTACACATTACAACTCTGTATCATTAACATAGATGCCGTCAATCATGACATTGATTTTATCTGTATCATTCAGAGTGCAGTGCAACAGCGTCGACTGGCTAAGGGAGTGGCGCTTTGCTGTAAGAGTAAACTGCTCATCATGTCCTCCAACAGAAATCACTTATTTCTTGATAGAGGTAGCTGAAACAATTTACATCCCTGTGCAATGTGATGAGCTACATTAACTACTTGCTGCACCAACAACCACTGCAAAGAAAATATTATTTTCAGCCACGCTAGTGACGTGGCTCTAGGGATGGCAGTCTGGGTTGGTCGGCTGATCATCTACTTTGATCCAGACATTAATATAAGGAACTCTTTGGTGATCAAAAACAAAGGTCAAAGTTTTCACTTGTCCCGTGAAATGGCTCGACATCTACTGGATGAATTGGCACAACATTTGGTGCAGACATTCATTGTCCCCAGAAGCTGACTCCTACTGTGCTGACTTTGGTTATCCCCGGTCCCTTTGTCTACCACCGTCAGGTTCACATTTGTGGTTGTGAGCAAAATGCTATTGGATGGATTGACATGAAATTTGGCGCTCCCATTCATATTCCCCACAGGATGGATTGTAATCACTTTGATGGTCCCTTAAACAGCATCATCGGGTCGCTTTTTAAAATAATATGTTGCTCAATGGTTCAATTCATGACCAAATTACTGCTAAACTAATGACATTCCTAGGATATAGTAATGAGAAGAAGCTAAACTAAGATTGCTTTTAGCTTCCAGCGTCACTGCTCCTAAGTACAGCCTAAAAGCCTAACCCAAATGGGTTATTGTTTGGTAGAGGCTCAGTTAAGACAAATATTTTAAACAAATAAAAGTGTGGACTTCAGCGGGTATGACAGGTAATACATCCTTACAAAGATCGAGTTATACCAGAGGATTTTTTTGTATCGTTTGCATCTTTCCATCAAGCCCACTTCCAGCATTCACCTTTATCACTCCTGTGACGAAGGAGGTGTGAACAAGTGAAAGCATTCCTTTTCGACGGATAATTGACATTTCACCTGATCAAAACAAATGTTTTGTGGATGAAGGAAATATTCGCACTTGCATCACGCTTTTCATCAGTTGTTAAGAAGTGTTTATCTGGGTGTAATAGACCAAATGACATTCATACAATAGCATCAGTGGGATTCAGTACTTCTGCAAATGTTTGAATTACCAAGTATTTTACTTTATTACTTTTCACTTTTAAGTGAAATGCCAGAAAAAAAACATTTAGTGTCTTTGTCTCTTGGTTCTCAGAGCACTCTCTAAATACCGTATCCCTTTGTGCTGCTGACGTCGGCTGATGAAAGCGAGTGATCTGTGGACAAGAAAACTCTAGTTGAACATTACTTCTCTCCACACTCCTTGTAACCAAGTTATTTCTGCTCTGAGGGGTTTTATACATAAGGGTGAGAAATCATATTGTGATTCTAGTGCCTCTCACCACGTGGCTTGACTCTACAGTAGAACCAATTGAATTTGCAATGGAGGGGGCAGTGACTTCTTGTTAGCCAATCAAACGCAGTCCTCTCTCTAAGAGTAGAGAACGTATGGAGGTTCTCCACATTCATTAAGACATTTTGATCACGATGACATCTCTGAACTTTGTTTTGTATCTGACTTGTCTTTGCTTGTGGAGAATAGGTAAGTTAGATATTATGTGGATGTATTAGTATCCTCATGAATATACTGTATATTCATTGCCGCTGTCATTTCAAATCATTATATAACTTCTAACATGGCATTAATTGTACTCTTTTTGGTGTCTTTTCTATTCAGCTCCGACAATTACTGACAAATTGTCTGTGCGTCAAGAGAGTGGTTTTGTATCAGCTGATGTTGGTGACAGCGTGACGTTACGGTGTTTCTATGAAGACGACGTCTTAGCTATGTTTTTCTGGTACAAGCAAACTCTGGGAAAGAAACCAAGGCTCGTCTCCAGCTTCTATAAATTTGCTACAAGCAGCAGTTTTAGTGATGAATTTAAAAACAATCCACGCTTCACGCTGGAAACTAATAACAAGAACAATCACTTGACAATCTCAGAGTTGCGCATCTCAGACTCTGCTACTTACTTCTGCATGCGTTTCTATAAATACAAGTTTGAATTTTGCGACGGCGCTACTGTCAGTGTAAAGGGTTCAGGTTTGAAAATCCCAACTTCTGTCCATCAGTCAGCGTCTGAGAGCATCCAGCCAGGAGGCTCTGTGACTCTGAACTGTACAGTTCACACTGGGACCTGTGACGGACAACACAGTGTTTACTGGTTCAAAGACTCTGAAGCATCTCATCCAGGACTCATTTACACCGATGGAGGCAGGAATGATCAGTGTGAGAGGAAACCCAACACACAGACACACACCTGCGTCTACAACCTGCCGATGAAGAGCCTGAGTCTCTCTCATGCTGGGACCGACTACTGTGCTGTTGCCTCGTGTGGACACATACTGTTTGGAAATCGGACCAACTTAGCGAGTAAGTGATGTCAAATTCTAGCAGAGAAGAAATTATTCCTATTCCCGTATCAAATGTGTAGATAAAGGCAAATGAAAACACCAAGGAGTCCAACAGAACCATGACACAATCTTGATACGTATAGCTTTGATATGATTGAGTTTTTACTGAACGTGACAAAGTGAACGTGTCAGTGCTCTCCGGTGAACCAACTCTGCAATGGAGACACCATTTCTCAATTTCTAAACCTACTTTGGCATCTGCCGACATATACACCGATACTGATAAAAATGCAATAAGCTATCGGACGATTTATCAATCCAGCTCGACTGAAAGGTTTGTAATGTCTCATGATGTCTGGCTCTCTGTAGACGAGGTGGACTCTCCGGACTCTCTTGTGTATTTCCTGACTGCAGCTTTGGCATTCAACACTATCCTGGTTGTTTTACTGGCTTTCTCAGTGTACAAGATGAGCAAGAGAAGCAGCTGCCAGTGCACAGGTAACTAGGAATGTGTTCATCCAACAGCTTGCCTTCATTGAAGATGGTTTTGAAATAAAAAGCTTTTTCTGTTTCACAACAGAGTCTCAAAGAGTTTCAGCTTTCAGCGCAACAAATGCAGAGGTGACGATTATCTGTTCAAAATAACTGTTTAATTCTGACACATTTAAAATCACAGCAATTCATTTCTTCCATCTACTTCATTGTGATTCATACATTTAAAAAAACAAAAATGTGTTAACAGGGTTACCAAGATGCAGACAACCTCCATTATGCTGCTTTGAGGGATCACAGGGCCAACGGACCAAGAAGACAGAGAGACAACACCAAGACTGAATGTGTGTACTCCAGTGTAAGGCTGTAGAGCTGGACATGATTCATTTCTGTATATAAAGGGGTGTATAACAAATAACAATCATGAAAATGAGAAATTGTCTGCTGTGAATATTATATGACCAGGGCTTTTATTGTGAAAGGTAAGAATGGAGGGAGAGGATCAATGATGCCATGATCAAAGATGAAAGGAGAAATACAGTTTTCCATCTTGGTTCAGACTATGGAACCTACAAAATATAGAGGTGGAAATTATTCTCATAAAAAAAACCTTTTTATAGGTTTTACTTGTTTTTGCATGTTGTAACAAACACACTGATGTAAGAATCTTTGTATAGCCTCCCTTGTGGTTTGCAGTCAACAGATGAGATCTATGTGTGCTTTGAGAAGGCCGGACATATGCATGCTTTCGAACCTATGCTCTTTGTTTTGGTGTCTGTGTGGTTTTAAGCAGGATGTCTTCACATTGTAACTTCGTTTTCGTTTCTAAAATCCATTGTTTTCAACCAAATGCTACTGTGAGTTTTATTTTCTATAATTGACCAATCATTTAATCCAATCATGTCACACTACAGTACTATTCAGCAATAACATCACAATCAGGCAACTGCTGCACGCGTCTAACTTAAATCTCCAGGAGCTCTACCTGTAAGTTCGTTGTGTGTGTCAATGAACACACATGAAAGTGAATGCGGGTGGGAAGCCAGTGAGGGATCGAGTCCTTTTTAGTGCACGAGCTTCTTGATTACAGGTCAAAAGAAGCGACTGGTGACAGTCAGAGGATGGCCGTCCTCCCCCTCGTAAACAGAGTTAAAAGTGACAAGAACTGCAGTAAACAGGGAATGAGCGAGTGAGTGAAAAAAAAATGTAAAAATGTATTTAAGTAGAAAACTAATAAGCGTCACATTGTATAAACAGCAGGTTGCAGTGAGCGTGCAGTTTCAGAATTGTATTGTTACAGTGTTGTCAAAATATGCCAGTTGATCAGATCTGAGTATAATGAGGGAATAATAATGTAAAAGAAAATGGGAAAGTAATCAGGCTTTGCTCTGGGCCTAAGTTGGGTAAAGCCTTGTTTAAAATAGCATTGTAAATTTAGGCACGATACTTTGTCTCTGTTTCGGTTTTGGAAACAGAATTATTAAAAATGCATCCCCATGCTTTCAGTGCAAAGACATTTGCACTGAAATGAACAAGGTGTCGGCCCTGACTTGACTCGGCTGTGACTGTAGTATTGGAAAACTCGTGGTGAAGAGCAAGCTGAAGTTAGAATGCTTTGCGCTGTAGGGTAGCTTTGAAGACGTACAATAACTAAGCATGGAAACGCGTTTCTGACGCTGCTGCTCCTCCTATGAATGCAGAAAATATACATTGCAATACATTTAGACTGTTTAACCTTCACCCCCATGCTTTATCTTCGTATCTCTGTCAGTGCAGCAGCTGTGGTTTTCAGCAGGATGTCGACGTGGTTGCACTGCCACATACATGCTCCTTTAGCCAAAGACCACTAAAATATCCAAGAACAGTGGAGTGCTTAGAAGTCAAAAAGCAAAGAGCAATAATACTTATACTAAAGCTAAGACAACTACTGATGGTAATTTTGAGAAGAAGACGAATAAGAAGATTACTTAGCTGAAATACTATTTAGAGTACTACTTACAACAACATAAACAATGGATAGAACACACAAGTTGCACGGGGCATTTTGAAACATCAGAATATCACTCACTTTTCAGCCACATGTGCAGTACCTGGTGAAAAAGTTGAGGTTAAAACTGGGTTTTTAGTTTCGAAATAAGCTGTGCTTTTCAACTCGTGAAAAAAGCAATTAGTTGCTGCTACTTTGTTACCTGTGTTGGACTATGGTGACCTTCTTTACATGCATGCCTCTGATAACTATCTTCGTATGGTGGACACAGCTTACCATGCTTCACTGCGCTTCATTACCAATTGTAAAGCTCTGACTCACTGTGAGTTATACTCGCGGGGAGGATGGCCTGCTCTGGCCACCCGTAGGCTCTGCCATTGGTACACCTTTATTTATAAGGCAATCCTTGGTCTGCTACCAAGCTACCTGTGTGTCTTCATCATGCAGAAAAGTGTCGGGCAATACTCCTTGCGTTCTCAGGACTTCTTTATGCTCACTGTCCCAAATGCCAGAACGGAAATGGGAAAAGGGGCTTTTGTGTACTCTGCACCCTCATCATGGAATATGTTAAAACTCAAAGAACTGATACCACTTACTGCTTTTCAATCTAAAATGAAAGAAATAGAGGCAGGTTCCCAAAAATGTCAATGTTTTTTAAATGAACTCGGTTACGTCACTGTCTCTTAACTTTGAGCTTCTTTTAACTTGTCTTGTTGTGTGTTTTCTGTCTGTAACTATGTGTTTCTTATGTCTTGGCCAGGTCTCCCTTGAAAAAGAGATTTTTAATCTCAATGGGACTCACCTGGTTAAATAAAGGTTTAAATTAAAAAAAATCAGAAGCTGACATATACAAATTACCATTATTAGTTTTGTTAATAATAAGTATTAAAAGATTACGAGCTGATCGCGCAGGTGGTTTTAAGTCTGTTAAACTTCAGTTCAGCAAAAGTCTTCAAAACCATGATATTCAGAGTCGGCAATCCAGGAAGATAAGTCTACTCGGCTCATAGATATTCTTCATTTTACAAATGCTCAACATTACTATTGCTGATGTTTTTTGGGGGGGGGGGGGGGGTTTACAGATAAATTATCAGACCTATATGTGTCTGTATGAGCTAATGATAAAATGTTGAGCGTAATTACACTTCACTGTAAGTCATTACTAGTGTACATTACTGTGTATACCTGTGATCTATTTTCCCATTATTTATACATAATGCCAAGATACAGAGCCATTGCTTTCTACATGTGCCTCTCTCACCATGTGAATCTTTTCATGAACCAAACTTGACTCTATAGATGGAAGTGAGCGTGTGATCAGGTTTCCTAAGTAGGACGTACAGCACAGTGTCACATCAGGTTGGCCAATCAAACGCAGTCTTGTCTCTAAAGAGTGGAGAAAGTATTCGATTCTCTTCATTCAACACAAGAATTTGAACACGATGACATCTCCAAGGTTTGCCTCCTATGTGACATGGTTGTTGTTGTGGACAGTGGGTGAGTTGTGTTTTTGTGTTTCTAACTTTTCATAGATACAGACATTATATATACACACAGTATATATATATATATATATATATATATATATATATGTATGTATATGTATATGTATATATATGTATATATGTATATATATATATATATATATACATATATATATATATATATATGTATGTATGTATATATATGTATATATATGTATATATATGTATATGTATATATATGTATATATGTATATATATATATATATATATACATATATATATATATATATATATGTATGTATGTATATATATGTATATATATGTATATATATGTATATGTATATATATGTATATATGTATATATATATATATATACATATATATGTATATATATATATATATATATATATATATATATATATATATATATATATATGTATGTATATATATATATATATGTATATATATATATATATATATATATATATATATATATGTATGTATGTATATATATGTATATGTATATATATGTATATATATATATATGTGTGTGTGTATATGTATATATATATATATCTGTACAATGTATCAGAAATAATTGTGTATTTACTTTGTCTCTCATTTCACTTCAGCTCATGCGACTGATCTGAAATTGTCCTCATCTGTGCGTCAAGACACTGGTTTTGTATCAGTTAATGTTGGAGAGAAAACGACTTTGCGCTGTCTCTATAAGAGTGATGATCCAGCATGGCTTTACTGGTATAAGCAAACGCTGGGACAGAAACCAAAGCTGATCTCCACCTTCTATGTGTACAATACAAAACCCACTTTTTATCATGAATTGAAGAACAATTCACGCTTCAAACTGGATGTTGAAAACGGTCAAAATCACTTGACAATTTTTGATTTGCACATTTCAGACTCAGCAACATACTACTGTGCAAGTAGCATTACATTTGTGTTGACTTTTGCAGAGGGCACTGTTCTCAGTGTAAAGGGTTCAGGTTTGAAAATCCCAACTTCTGTCCATCAGTCAGCGTCTGAGAGCATCCAGCCAGGAGGCTCTGTGACTCTGAACTGTACAGTTCACACTGGGACCTGTGATGGACAACACAGTGTTTACTGGTTCAAAGACTCTGAAGAATCTCATCCAGGACTCATTTACACCGATGGAGGCAGGAATGATCAGTGTGAGAGGAAACCCAACACACAGACACACACCTGTGTCTACAACCTGCCGATGAAGAGCCTGAGTCTGTCTCATGCTGGGACCTACTACTGTGCTGTTGCCTCGTGTGGACACATACTGTTTGGAAACGGGACCAAGCTGGACTTTGAGGGTGAGTAACACTCCTGCTCATCGGATGAATAGTTGTTGTTTTTTTCAATCAAACTTAACATGAAGACAGAGATAAAAAGCTGAAAGCTCCATTTCTGGTGTCTGACTCTGCAGATGAGCTGGCCTCTCTTGTCCTGGTGTATTGCTTAAGTGGAGCTTTGGTATTCACCACCATCCTGGTTCTTTTACTGGGTTTTTTGGTCTACAAGGTGAACAAGAAAAACATCTGTCAATGTTCAGGTGAGTCGTTCTGTTTGTATCTGGTAGCTTGTATTTACTAAATATAACTTTTGAATAAAGGAGTATTTCTGTCTTTCACGACCAGAGTCTCACGCAAGATCATCAGCTCCCTCCACTGCAAATACAGAGGTGAACTTTATCTCATGTTTTATATTATCATGGATATTGTTTTTAATTTCGATATCCCAATCCACTTCTTTATATTTTGTTAGCAGGGTTACCGAAATGCGGACAGCCCTCATTATGCTGCTCTGAGTGTCAACCTGCCCATGGGAACAAGGAGACAGAGGAACACCAATGATGAATGTGTGTACGCCAGCGTGAAGCTGTAGAACCCGTCGTGTGCCCTTTATATGTGATGTAGATATAGAAGTCGATTTTGAGATATATTTATGGATCTTCCTTGTTGTCTACAGTAAAAAGATGCATCCCAGTATTAGTAGGAATTATGTTCATATTTACACTAACACAATTTACAACCGGTGCCAACATTCTGTACCAATGCAGGAAGTGTGCCTTTTATGTAGTTAGGCGGTAAGTATGGCAAGCAATTTGGAAGTATGTGCTTTTGTATGTCCACTGTATGTTGTTAGTGATCAAATAAAGCTAATATGTGTATGTGACACTTGATCTTGGGACAATATATTATGCGCATGTGTGTTCTCTCACTGGTAGCAATCCCCCTGGGTTATTCATTATTGGGAGGGTAAGTGGTAAAAATGAATTGTTCTGGGAAAGTATCGTGGATCAGGAGCATGCTCAGACCAGAATTATCTTTCACTGCTGGCTTGCTTGTTTGTGTGCGTTGATCGGGTCTTAGTTGGGTCTCTTGTTGGATTGTTCGAGTTGCGGAGGTGTGTGAAGGGATCAGGCGTTACTACCACACCATTACAAGAGTGTGTCAGTGTAACCATCATAGCAACACAAATCTGTCAGACCTGTCACATTCTCAGTGTTTAAAACTGAAACAGAGAAAAGTCTCGTGTTGAGGACGCATTTTTGAATTGAAAATTACAACCATTGTCCATTTTTATGGTGACATCTTGTATGCCATTGGCTGCACCGTAGACCAGGCCTTCACCAGATTACAGTCTGCTTTTTACGACCTCCAGACCCCTTTTATGAATTCAAAGCTTTTTCTAATCTCAAAATAGGCATAAATGTGTGCATTTCACAAGAGTGAGGAGCTTTGATTTTCCTCCCATTGTCCCATAGTCTTAATGGAAATCTAACAGTTGAACTATAACAATATACTTGCATCTTTAAACAATCGCTTGCCGAAGCCAGTCGGGAGAAGAGCGAAAACATCTTTTCCACTAAGAAAAGCCTTCAGTGGCATTCTTTGCTCTTCTTTCAATGAAGAAATACTCTCCACTTCTGATATAACTGATGCTACTGCACCAACTGCTCTATCCTCTTCAGGAGCCCTCGTTGTTGTTAAGAACAACCAGTCTCTCTGTGTCGTCCTGCACACACCTAAACCACGCCTGTAGCTGTCAGTAGCTCCTCACAGGACACTGATTGCTCCCGTCTCTGGCTGACCGGGCACACACACATTACTTGAAGCCCGATAAAATGGATTGTCATGCGATATGTGATCTAGCTTGATCTTGTGAGAATCCAGCTGCGTGCCATTTCTAGTCTGCCTCTAAACTGTCATCTGTCATGAGCACACTCAGGCTAATTCCTAACAAGTCCGACCCAAAGCTATAGTTTTACACAACTCCACTGACTGTGCTACGGACTGAGCTGCGTCTGAGTGCACGGCAGCACTAAGGCTGGTACTGACGAGGACTGCTTCTGCTGCTTTAGCCTGCAAAGCCTTATTGAGATACAATAGTTACTGTATGCTTAAATGTTGTGTGCCTATAGTCTATGAACATACGTAGAAAATAAGTGAAGTATGCATTGCCCTCTTTTTACCCGCCATTCTTTTTGTATTGTATCTCTTTGGGTGCTGGGTACATGTTGTGGTTTCCAGCAGGAAGTAAGGATGTAAGCGCTTACATAAGAGTATCTCTGAAGTAAAACACCACTTTAGCCACTTGAAGCAAATGTTTCAAAATCTGACATTCGGCTATATAAATACAATTGATTTAACGTTTCTCAAAAACAGCACAATCTTAATTTGGTCAACTTTATATGGTGGTATTGATTCTGTAAGACAAAAAGCCTGCCGTTTAAAAATGAAAAGCATGTCCAGCTTTATGCCCAGTGGAAGTTATTAATGTAAATAGAGCTGATTCTATTGGACTTCTGCTGCCAGTCCAGTCAGTGTAATTAATGGAATCGAAGGGCTGATTATAGCGCTCAAAACATCAAATCTTCAATGTCACACATTATGTGTGGTTTTGAATCTGTGGCGAACTCTATGTCCTTAAGTAGGACATAGAGTTCAGTGTCACCTCTGGTTGGCCAATCAAATTCAGTCTCGTCTCCAAAGAGTGGAGAAAGGGTCGACGGTCTTTTCATTTCTCACAGCAAAATGAACATGATGACATCTCCAGCGTTGGCTCTCTGTCTCACATGTATGATGTGGGGGGAAATGGGTGAGTTCAAACTTCAAGTGTACGGTCACTTCTCAAACGAATGTTTCTCATATTTTAATTCGGCTGAATTCTGCCACACTTTTTTAAATCTACATTTGCTTCGTCTCTTTATTTTAATCCAGCTCAGACGACCGATCTGGATTTCTCCTCATCCGTTCAGCAAGAGATTGGTTTTGTGTCGGTTAAAGCCGGGGATGACTTGACGTTGCCGTGTATCTATAAAGGCATTGTTGCTGCAAGGCTCTACTGGTACAAGCAAACGCTGGGAGAGAAACCAAAGCTCATCTCTACCTTCTATACGTATGATAACAAGAAATATTTCTACGGTGAATTCAAGAACAACTCACGCTTTACATTGGATACTGAAAATACCAATCACCTATCAATCGCAGACTTGCACATTTCAGACTCAGCTACTTACTTCTGCGTTAGTTGCTATCTCTACACATTGGACTTTGCGGTGAGCTTTACTGTCAGTGTACAGGATTCAGGTTTGAACGTCCCAGCTTTGGTCCATCAGTCAGCACCTGAGAGCATCCAGCCAGGAGGCTCTGTGACTCTGAACTGTACAGTTCACACTGGGACCTGTGACGGACAACACAGTGTTTACTGGTTCAAAGACTCTGAAGCATCTCATCCAGGACTCATTTACACCGATGGAGGCAGGAATGATCAGTGTGAGAGGAAACCCAACACACAGACACACACCTGCGTCTACAACCTGCCGATGAAGAGCCTGAATCTGTCTCATGCTGGGACCTACTACTGTGCTGTTGCCTCGTGTGGACACATACTGTTTGGAAACGGGACCAAGCTGGACTTTGAGGGTGAGTAACACTCCTGCTCATCGGATGAATAGTTGTTGTTTTTTTCAATCAAACTTAACATGAAGACAGAGATAAAAAGCTGAAAGCTCCATTTCTGGTGTCTGACTCTGCAGATGAGCTGGCCTCTCTTGTCCTGGTGTATTGCTTAAGTGGAGCTTTGGTATTCACCACCATCCTGGTTCTTTTACTGGGTTTTTTGGTCTACAAGGTGAACAAGAAAAACATCTGTCAATGTTCAGGTGAGTCGTTCTGTTTGTATCTGGTAGCTTGTATTTACTAAATATAACTTTTGAATAAAGGAGTATTTCTGTCTTTCACGACCAGAGTCTCACGCAAGATCATCAGCTCCCTCCACTGCAAATACAGAGGTGAACTTTATCTCATGTTTTATATTATCATGGATATTGTTTTTAATTTCGATATCCCAATCCACTTCTTTATATTTTGTTAGCAGGGTTACCGAAATGCGGACAGCCCTCATTATGCTGCTCTGAGTGTCAACCTGCCCATGGGAACAAGGAGACAGAGGAACACCAATGATGAATGTGTGTACGCCAGCGTGAAGCTGTAGAACCCGTCGTGTGCCCTTTATATGTGATGTAGATATAGAAGTCGATTTTGAGATATATTTATGGATCTTCCTTGTTGTCTACAGTAAAAAGATGCATCGCCGAGGTTGTTTTGTCTCATTGGAGCTTAAAAGCGACATGTTTCTGTCTGTCCCTCTGCAGATGAGCTGGACTCTCTTGTCTCGGTGTATCTCTTGAGTGGAGCTTTGACGTTCACCACCATCCTGAGTGTTTTACTGGCTCTCTCAGTGTGCATGATGAACAAGAGAAACAGCTGCCAAAGCACAGGTAACTAGCGCTGTTTGTATCTGGCAGCTTGTGTTCACTGAATTTGGCTTTTGAATAAAAAAGATGTTTCTGTTTTACAACCAGAGTCTCATGCAGGATTCCCAGCTCCCTCCACAGCAAACGCACAGGTAAATAAAAATGTAATTAAATTAACTGATGAATTACCATTCAGACACCTTTTTTCATTGACAATGCATTGTTTCCTGGATATTGTTTAATCTAATAATGATCAAATGATGTATGATTTGTTACCAGGGTTACCAAACTGCAGAGATCCTGTATTATGCGTCTTTAAGTGTCGACCTGCACAACGGATCAAGAAGACAGAGGGATCAGACCTGGAGTGAATGTGTGTACTACAGCGTGAAGCAGTAGAACTGGACATATTGTATTTCTACTTTTGATCAACACAGTGTTTTCTCAGTGTAATGGAGATTTATATCTAAGTTGGAAATAAATTCTTCATAGTCTGCAGCCAATATTAAATATTTCTATTCTTCGCTAATGTGCATATTTAGGATACTCATGTGTTGTCTGTGTGGTCTGGAGAAGGTTATTAAACATTGTATCTCGTTAATTTTTACAAATAAATGTGTTTTATGTCTTAACCAGTATATTTAGAAGCTCAGATTCACCGACCGTGTAAAAGTCCCTCAATTGCTTCTAGCTTTACGATCAACTTATACTTTATGTGTTCATCCTCATTGTTGTTGTCTATAACCTAATCACATGTGGGTTTTTGTATGTGAAATTCATGTCATCAAAGATAAAAAATAAACACATTTCAAATTTGCAGCATTGAGCTTGAAACTATTTATGTGCACATGATGATTAAGAGGCTTCTTCAAACATGTTTAACAGTAGTTGACCTCACCCACACCAGCAAGTTGCGAAACTCAATTGTTCCGGCACAAGAAGGTGTTTCTTTTAGTGACCTAAGAGCTCAGACTGTTACTGTCAGAGTCCTGTATGATCCCATAGTTCACCTTCACCATAGATCTGCTGTGGTCTCACAACAGCCCTGTTCTCATTCAACTGTCAAGTGAATTTTAAATGAACTTTTGAAATGTGCAAAAAAGAAATGCCAATTAGACGGATTTCCATCAACTGGTTTGGAGCGATAAACTAGGCTGTGTAGTTTTGTCAACTTGGCAAAAATGAAGAGAGGTCCTCATGAATTAGTTTCAATTGGGCAAGTTTAAATTGTCCTTCATGTCGACTGGTGTTGGCCATGTTTCATGTTGTTTGGTGACAAAGACAATATCAATATACATCCATAAAGACGCTGACAGAAGAAACAGCTGATCAGTCATGTGAGTGACGTGAGAACAAACGCCAAAAACCACCTCTAGCGGGCATAAAAACATTTTGCACAATTGAGGAAATTTTGTCAGGATTTTCGGCTGAAGTACTTCTGGCTTTTAATCTGTGTTACACGTAGTTGTACTGATATGCACAATATATCGGTGGCCAATATATATTTGGCTGTTAAGGAAGACCATTTATCTCGTATTATTGTTTTAATAATGGTATTCCAATTGATAACTAATAATGAATGAAAGATGCCACAAAGCTGTTGGTCAGTTTACAGTAAAAGAAGTTTATGTTCGCGACATCAGAATGTATTTGGCAAAGGTGTTTCCACATCCTATTTGCCCATCAACTCTTTTACGACAAAGGCCAAAAAACACCTCAAGCGTTCACAACGTTTTTTTTGCACAAATAAGGAAATTTTGTTTTATTTTGCCTTTTTTAGACAGGATTTTCGGCTGAAGTTTTTCTGGCTTTTCTGCGTTACACGTGGTTGTACTGAGGGATGCACAATATATCAGTGGCCAATATATATTTGGCTGTTAAGGAAGATCATTTATCAAGTATTATTGTGTTAATAATGGTATTTCAGCTGATAACTATGATAATGAATGAAAGATGCCACAAAGCTGTTGGTCAGGTTACAGTAAAAGACTTGCTGCCTCTCTAAACGCTGGAGTCAAACAGCAGCTGAAAGACAACACATCATGAAAAACTCTCTTCTTCAGTGCTTGTGCAAATATATTTGGGTATCTGGATTATGAAATAAGACATCCAGTCAGTTCTTTGTGGGCCGTCCAGATCAGAAAACATGTGATTCAACAAGCCTTTCAGATTTGGCTCCACTTGCACATGCAGGTTCCTCAGAATAAACCGCCCCCATCAGAGTATCTCCACCCACAGCTTGAGAACTACCTTCACAACAGTGCTGCATATTTACCTCATGAGCCAATCAGAGCAGACTGGGCTTTACAGGAGGGGGACTTAAAGGTACAGTGCGTGGCATTTCAGGGGATCTATTAGCAGAAATGGAATATGATGATTATGACAATGTTTTTATTGATGTCTTTATTAGTCTAACAGTATGTAAAGTTATTAGTGTTTTGGTAGCATTACATGCTGATCAATAAAAAATACATCTTTGAATCTGGTTCCAACGAGCAGACTGAACAGTGTTTTTGTCTGAACAGGGGGCGCATACAGTATATATTTGATCCTTCTCACCATCTCTGGGATTCCTCCTCCACATTTTTGCTTATTTTTCTTGGACCACATTTCCCTCAGCTGTCTAGTTCTATTTACATCCATGTTCTGACCCTCCTCTTCCTGTCCACAGTTTACCAGGTGGAGCGATACACACTTAGGGTCATACAGAGAGGCCTGATTGTTATTTTATTTGAATTATTCGTGCAGCCTTAGAAGAATACATTTTTTATTATGATTAATATCAAGAAAATAATCCTCTTTAGCTCCCTACTGCAGCTTGAAAAGAGAGCTGAGTATATCAGTAGTATCAAGTATGGATGCTTGGATGGAACTGCTTAAAATACTGTTTTGTTACCTTTCTATTAAACACAGTGATTATAACTGCACTGTCACGTCACAGATGTGTTTGTATTTGATACAAATTTCCAGTGATTTAAACCGTTATGTTCCTCATACATCTCGAAATATGTGAACCTGTTCCTCAAACAGGTTCACATGTTTGACTCTATAGGTTTGACTCACAGATTTGACTCTATAAGTGGCAGTGAGCATGTGATCAAGTTTCCTAAATAGGATGTAGTGTCACTCTTTGCCGGCCAATCAAACAGTCTTGTGAGTGAAACGTGTAGAAGGGATCTAGATTGTTCTCATTCAACACAAGAATTTGAACACGATGACATCTCCAGAGTTTGTCTTCTATCTGACATGTTTGTTCTTGGGGAAAATGGGTGAGTTGTGTTTTTTGTGATTGTAGTTTGGATCTTTTAAAGTGTGTGAACACTCCTCGTGACATTGCTTCTGTTGTGTTGATTCATGTTATCATGAAGTGTATTTGCTTCGTCTTTCCTATCACTACAGTTCAGACGACGGATCTGAATCTCTCCTCGTCTGTTCATCAAGAGAATAGTTTTCTATCGGTTCAAACTGGGGAAAACTTGACGTTGCAATGTTTCTATGAAGAGGTTCTTGCAGTAAGGCTTTACTGGTTTAAACAGATTATTGGGCAGAAACCACGGTACATCTCTACCTTCTACAAGTACGCCACAAAAGCAACTTTTCATGCTGAATTCAAGAATCCACGCTTCACATTGGACGCTGCAGTCGGTAAATATCACTTGAGGATAACAGATCTGCAAATTTCGGACACAGCTACTTACTACTGCGCAAGTAGCTATACAGTCGACTTGGATTTCAAGGAGGGCACTACTGTCAGTGTAAAGGGTTCAGGTTTCAACGTCCCAGCTTTGGTCCATCAGTCAGCATCTGAGAGCATCCAGCCAGGAGGCTCTGTGACTCTGAACTGTACAGTTCACACTGGGACCTGTGACGGACAACACAGTGTTTACTGGTTCAAAGACTCTGAAGCATCTCGTCCAGGACTCATTTACACCGATGGAGGCAGGAATGATCAGTGTGAGAGGAAACCCAACACACAGACACACACCTGTGTCTACAACCTGCCGATGAAGAGCCTGAATCCGTCTCATGCTGGGACCTACTACTGTGCTGTTGCCTCGTGTGGACACATACTGTTTGGAGACGGGACCAAGCTGGACTTTGAGGGTGAGTGACTTGAGAGGTTTTGTTATGTATTCATATTCATACAGTCAGTATACTGCCACAGGCAATATAAAATATATGTAAAAATATATATTGTCTTATTGTCAGTAATCAACTCAGGAAGATTCATGTTGATCTATTAGATAACATTTCACCCTATTCACATGTTGGGTCTCCTCTTAAGACTTCAGCTCTGTAATGTCTCCTGGTGTCTGTCTCTCTACAGATGAGGAGGACTCTCTTGTCTTGGTGTATTTCTTGAGTGGCGCTTTAGCATTCACTATCATCCTGAGTGTCTTACTGGTGTTCTTACTCTGCATGATGAACAAGAGAAACCGCTTTGAATGTACAGGTACTGTAACTACTATTCTTTGTGGCTGACAGTGTGTGCTCACTTAACACGGTTTTATAGTGCGCGGCACTTTTTATTCTTTTTCTTTTTCAGAGTCTCATGCAACATGTTCAGCTCCCACCACAACAAATGCAGAGGTATTTTTTGTGCAGATGATCTACTGTTTTACCATTCAAACATTCAGGCACAGCAATGCTTCTGGACACCGTTTTTATATGTCTCTCAAGTACGATATTGTGGTTTATATTTTGTTACCAGGGTGAACTAAATGAAGAAAACATCCATTACGCGGTTGTAAGGGAACACAGGGTCAACAGCTCTAGAAGACAAAGGAACATCACAGAGACTGAATGCACGTACTCAAGTATAAAGCAGTAGAAGTGTACATGCTTCCAAGTGTTTCCAAGCAAACCCATGAGACACTGAGGTCGTCTTATCATTATGTCTTTCTTGTGACTATGAGTTGAAGCAGCCAGTGTTACTCCTTTCCTCAAAGATGTGTTGATTCAAACTGTTACTTTAGGGCTTTGGTTTGCATTGGCTTGGACTGAACTAACTGTATTGAACGGGAAAAAGTTAAATTAAATGAACTGATGAATTACCATTCAGACACGTTTTTCAAATTGGACAATGCATTGTTTCCTGGATATTGTTTAATCTACTAATGATCAAATTATATATGATCTGTTACCAGGGTTACCAACATGCAGAAATCCTGTATTATGCGTCTTTAAGTGTCCACCTGCATAACCGATCAAGAAGACAGAGGGATCCGACCTGGAGTGAATGTGTGTACTACAGCGTGAAGCAGTAGAACTGGACAAATTACATTTGTACTTTTGAGCAAGACAGTGTTTTCTCTTTCAAAGTGAAATGGAGATGTATATCTTAGTTGGAAATCAATAGGATTTTATATCGTCTTCGTAGTCTGCAGCCAATATAAAATATTTCTATCCTTCGCTAATGTGCATATTTAGGATACTCATTTGTTGTCTGTGTGGTCTGAAGAAGGTTAATAAACCATGTATCTAGTTCATTCTTACAAATAAATGTTTTTTTATGTCTTAACCAGTATATTTAGAAGCTCAGATCCGACCCTGTAAAAGTCACTCAAATGCTTCTAGCTTTAAGATCAACTTATACTTTTTGTGTTCATCCTCATTGTTGTTTTCTAAAACGTATTATATCATGTGGGTTTTTGTATGTGAAATTCATGTCATCAATGATAAAAAATAAACATATTTGAAATTTGGAGCACTTTGAGCTTGAAACTATTTCCGTTGCTGCCTTGCTGCGTTCTGTTGCTGTGTTCTGTTGCTGCGTTCCGTTGCTGCGTTCCGTTGCTGCGTTCCGTTGCTGCGTTCAGTTGCTGCGTTCAGTTGCTGCATTGTTGCACTGCGTTGCTGCATGCCGTTGTTGCGTTCCGTTCCATTGTTGCTTGCTGTGATCCGTTGCTGCGATTCGTTGTTGCTTGCTGCATTGCCGCGTTCCGTTCCGATGCCGCGTTCTGTTGCCGCGTTCCGTTCCGTTGCCGCGTTCCGTTCCGTTGACGCTCAGGGAGGGGGACAGTGGAAAGAAGACCTGGCAACCCGGTGCCTGGGTATAGGCAGAAGAAGGGTGGTGTAAGGGGACAGCGAAGGGACAGACGGTTGAATCCGGCCAGGAGGTGGGATGGAATACTGTGGAATTGAAGGGAGGAAGCGAGAGTCGTCATCCTGTTGCCGCTATGGAAAGTTGAGTTTGCCTGAGGTAGTGGAAGGGGATGAGAGGTGACGCGCTGCAACCTGGCAACCCGGAACTTTGTGGGTTGGAGGGCGGAACTTGGGGGTGCTTGGTGGCGTCACGGTCGTTGACGTTACGTCGGTGTGTTTTTGGATGTAGGTACGTTTGTGTATTTTTTTTGTTTTTTAGCCTGTCTTTAGGAAAGTTATGAGGAGTTGGCACGGTTTTGCTTTGTTGCTTCCATGCTCTTAGCAGGCGGACTATGGTCCAGTTGGAGATCTCAGCTAGTGCGTCTTCGATAGGGGACCTGCTGGAGCACGGAGGGGTTAGGGTTAGGGCTTACCCCAGGCTGTTGTCAGCAGGGGGGGGAACTGCTGAGATGGACGGGGGACATCGTCGGGCGGTGGCAAGAGCACTTTGAGGAACTCCTAAACCCGACCAACATGTCCTCTGCAGAGGAGGCATCGCCTGAGTACCTAGGGGGAGGCTCACCCATATCCCTGGCAGAGGCCGCTGAGGTAGTTGGGCTGTCCTGGCTGACACGCCTCTTCAATGTCGCATGGGGTTCGGGATCAGTGCCCATGGACTGGCAGACCGGGGTGGTGGTTCCCATCTTCAAAAAGGGGGACCGGAGAGTGTGCTCGAATTACCAGGGTATCACACTACTCAACCTCCCGGGGAAGGCTTATGCCAGGGTGCTGGAAAGGAGGCTCCGACCATTTGTCGACCCTCAGATTCAAGAGGAGCAATGTGGATTCTGTCCCGGCCATGGAACAGTGGACCAGCTCTTTACCCTCGCAAGACTACTGGAGGGGTTCTGCGAGTTTGCCCAACCAGTCTACATGTGCTTTGTGGACTTGGAGAAGGCTTTTGACCGGGTCCCTCAGGGGTTCTTGTGGGGGGTTCTGCGGGAGTATGGGGTGCCGGACCCGTTACAACGGGCGATCTGGTCTCTGTGCGACTGCAGTAGGAGCTGTGTCCGCATTCTCGGCAATAAGTCAGACACGTTCCCGGTGGGTGTTGGCCTCCGCCAGGGCTGCCCTTTGTCACCGGTCCTGTTCGTGACTTTCATGGACAGGATATATAGGCGTAGCCTGGGGGCGGAGAACGTCAGGTTCGGGGGTCTCGGGATCGCCTCTCTGCTGTTTGCCGATGATGTGGTCCTGTTAGCCTCCTCGGACCATGACCTCCAGCATTCACTGGGGCGGTTTGCAGCCGAGTGTGAAGCGGCGGGGAGAGAGTTAGCACCTCCAAAATCTGAGGCCATGGTGCTCTGCCGGAAACCGGTGGATTTCTCCCTCCAGGTGGGGACGGAGTGCCTACCTCAAGCGAAGGAGTTCAAGTATCTCGGGGTCTTGTTCACGAGTGAGGGTAAGATGGAGCGGGAGATCGACAGGCGGATCGGTACGGCTGCAGCAGTAAAGCAGGCAGTGCACCGGACCGTCTTGGTGAAGAGGGAGCTGAGCCGGAAGGCAAAGCTCTCAATTTAAAAGTCGGTCTACGTTCCTACCCTCACCTATGGTCACGAACTCTGGGTCGTGACTGAAAGGACAAGGTCACGGCTACAAGCGGCCGAAATGAGTTTCCTCCGTAGGGTGGCCGGGCTCAGCCTTAGAGATAGGGTAAGGAGCTCGGACATCAGGAGGGAACTTGGAGTCGAGCCGCTACTCCTTCGCGTCGAAAGGAGTCAGCTGAGGTGGTTCGGGAATCTCATCAGGATGCCTCCTGGACGCCTCCCACTGGAGGTTTTCCAGGCACGTCCAACTGGGAAGAGACCCCGGAGAAGACGGGGTGAGAGGGAAGTCTGGGTCAGCCTGCTTGGCCTGCTGCCACCGCGACCCGACCCCGGATAAGCGGAGGAAAATGGATGGATGGATGGAACTATGATAATGAATGAAAGATGCCACAAAGCTGTTGGCCAGGTTACAGTAAAAGACCTGCTGCCTCTCTAAACGCTGGAGTCAAACAGCAGCTGAAAGACAACACATCATGAAAAATGATCTTGTTCAGTGCTTGTGCAAATATATTTGGGTATCTGGATTATGAAATAAGACATTCAGACAGTTCTTTGTGGGCTGTCCAGATCAGAAAACATGTGATTCAACAAGCCTTTCAGATTTGGCTCCACTTGCACATGCAGGTTCCTCAGAATAAACCGCCCCCATCAGAGTATCTCCACCCACGGCTTGAGAACTACCTTCACAACAGTGCTGCATATTTACCTCATGAGCCAATCAGAGCAGACTGGGCTTTACAGGAGGGGGATTTAAAGGTACAGTGCGTGGCATTTCAGGGGATCTATTAGCAGAAATGGAATATGATGATTATGACTATGTTTTTATCAATGTCTTCATTAGTCTAACACTATGTAGAGTTATTAGTACTTTGGTAGCATTACATGCTCATCAATAAAAAATACGTATTTATTTTCCTCTTTGTCTTTGAATCCGGTTCCAACGAGCAGACTGAACAGTGTTTTTGTCTGAACAGGGGGCGCATACAGTATATATTTGATCCTTCTCACCATCTCTGGGATTCCTCCTCCACATTTTCGCTTATTTTTCTTGGACCACATTTCACTCAGCTGTCTAGTTATATTTACATCCATGTTCTGACCCTCCTCTTCCTGTCCACAGTTTACCAGGTGGAGCGATACACACTTAGGGTCATACAGAGAGGCCTGATTGTTATTTTATTTTGATTGTTCATGGAGCCTTAGAAGAATACATTTTTTATAATGATTAATATTAAGAAAATAATCCTCTTTAATGTAGCACACAGTACAGTGTTATGTCTCTCTACTGCAGCTTGAACTGCAGCTGAGTATATTTCAATCAGGAGAGACTTGTTTTCTAATTTAACAATGATTTATTATACAAGCGTCAAATATGAAAAGTGCAAAGTCTTTTGGCGATTGGACTCCATCCTAAAGTACTATCACCGAGGGTAGGGATACTGAGGTCCAACAGGCCTAATCCCCCCTCGAGTCCAGACACTGGTGGTGGTGATGAAAGGAGTTGTTGCAATCTGATGATGAATCATGAGCCTGACTGTGATGCTGACTGGAGGTGACTGGGGTGGCATCTGCTTAACGCTGAAATGACAACTGACAGCAGCAGAGAGGAGAACACTTTAAAGTTTGACATCAACAATCTGATTGGCTTAAGGAAACTGTGTGCCTCTCAAACAGGTTCACATGTTTGACTCTATAGGTTTGACTCACAGATTTGACTCTATAAGTGGCAGTGAGCATGTGATCAAGTTTCCTAAATAGGATGTAGTGTCACTCTTTGCCGGCCAATCAAACAGTCTTGTGAGTGAAACGTGTAGAAGGGATCTAGATTGTTCTCATTCAACACAAGAATTTGAACACGATGACATCTCCAGAGTTTGTCTTCTATCTGACATGTTTGTTCTTGGGGAAAATGGGTGAGTTGTGTTTTTTGTGATTGTAGTTTGGATCTTTTAAAGTGTGTGAACACTCCTCGTGACATTGCTTCTGTTGTGTTGATTCATGTTATCATGAAGTGTATTTGCTTCGTCTTTCCTATCACTACAGTTCAGACGACGGATCTGAATCTCTCCTCGTCTGTTCATCAAGAGAATAGTTTTCTATCGGTTCAAACTGGGGAAAACTTGACGTTGCAATGTTTCTATGAAGACGTTTTTGCATTAAAGCTTTACTGGTTTAAACAGATTATTGGACAGAAACCACGGCACATCTCTACCTTCTACAAGTACGACACAAAAGCAACTTTTCATGATGAATTCAAGAATCCACGCTTCACATCGGACGCTGCATTCGGTAAATATCACTTGATGATAACAGATCTGCAAATTTCGGACACAGCTACTTACTACTGCGCAAGTAGCTATACAGTCGACTTGGATTTCAAGGAGGGCACTACTGTCAGTGTAAAGGGTTCAGGTTTCAACGTCCCAACTTTAGTCCATCAGTCAGCACCTGAGAGCATCCAGCCAGGAGGCTCTGTGACTCTGAACTGTACAGTTCACACTGGGACCTGTGACGGACAACACAGTGTTTACTGGTTCAAAGACTCTGAAGCATCTCATCCAGGACTCATTTACACCGATGGAGGCAGGAATGATCAGTGTGAGAGGAAACCCAACACACAGACACACACCTGTGTCTACAACCTGCCGATGAAGAGCCTGAGTCTGTCTCATGCTGGGACCTACTACTGTGCTGTTGCCTCGTGTGGACACATACTGTTTGGAGACGGGACCAAGCTGGACTTTGAGGGTGAGTGACTTGAGAGGTTTTGTTCTGTATTCATATTCATATAGTTAGTATGATAGGCAATGTACAATATATGTAAAAATATATATATTGTCTTATTGTCAGCAATCAACTCGGGAAGATTCATGTTGATATATCTATTAGTTAACTTTTGTGTCTCCTCTTAAGACTTCAGCTCTGTAATGTCTCCTGGTGTCTGTCTCTCTACAGATGAGGAGGACTCTCTTGTCTTGGTGTATTTCTTGAGTGGAGCTTTAGCATTCACTATCATCCTGAGTGTCTTACTGGTGTTCTTACTCTGCATGATGAACAAGAGAAACCGCTGTGAATGTACAGGTACTGTAACTACTATTCTTTGTGGCTGACAGTGTGTGCTCACTTAACACGGTTTTATAGTGCGCGGCACTTTTTATTCTTTTTCTTTTTCAGAGTCTCATGCAAGATGTTCAGCTCCCACCACAACAAATGCAGAGGTATTTTTTGTGCAGATGATCTACTGTTTTACCATTCAAACATTCAGGCACAGCAATGCTTCTGGACACCGTTTTTATATGTCTCTCAAGTACGATATTGTGGTTTATATTTTGTTACCAGGGTGAACGAAATGAAGAGAACATCCATTACGCGGTTGTAAGGGAACACAGGGTCAACAGCTCTAGAAGACAAAGGAACATCACAGAGACTGAATGCACGTACTCAAGTATAAAGCAGTAGAAGTGTACATGCTTCCAAGTGTTTCAAAGCAAACCCATGAGACACTGAGGTCGTCTTATCATTATGTCTTTCTTGTGACTATGAGTTGAAACAGCCAGTGTTACTCCTTTCCTAAAAGATGTGTTGATTCAAACTGTTACTTTAGGGCTTTGGTTTGCATTGGCTTGGACTGAATTAACTGTATTGAACGGGAAAAAGTTAAATTAAATGAACTGATGAATTACCATTCAGACACGTTTTTCAAATTGGACAATGCATTGTTTCCTGGATATTGTTTAATCTACTAATGATCAAATTATATATGATCTGTTACCAGGGTTACCAACATGCAGAAATCCTGTATTATGCGTCTTTAAGTGTCCACCTGCATAACCGATCAAGAAGACAGAGGGATCAGACCTGGAGTGAATGTGTGTACAACAGCGTGAAGCAGTAGAACTGGACAAATTACATTTGTACTTTTGATCAACACAGTGTTTTCTCTTTCAAAGTGAAATGGAGATGTATATCTTAGTTGGAAATCAATAGGATTTTATATCGTCTTCGTAGTCTGCAGCCAATATAAAATATTTCTATCCTTCGCTAATGTGCATATTTAGGATACTCATTTGTTGTCTGTGTGGTCTGAAGAAGGTTAATAAACCAGTCAATAAACCATGACATATATTTGCTGCTCCACTAATGGCAGCCGTCCCATTTGTTCTCGCTTGGGGGGGAAAACCCAGGAGCATCGGTGCTCCCAGTGGACCAGGCCTGTCCTTCTTAAGTAACTGTTGTAGACGTGCGCACTGCAGAAATTGGGTCAAGAAACCACACCAGGCCTACGACAAGAAACCAAACAAAATGAGGTCATGGAAAAGAGAAGGCTCTCAGCTGGCCTGCAGAGCTTTTTAGCATGGCACAATATACGCTTTGTTATGACAGTTAACTCCGTCTTAACACTAACAGAGTCACTCGCCAGAATAAATTGTCTGCACATGGGTTCTCGCTGTGTGTTTTGTTTGACATTAAGGTGAAGTAACGGCACCTATTCTGGAGTAATAGTTCTTGTTCATTACACTCGGGCTGTCGTGTACAAGCCTGGATTGGTGCAACTTGTTCAGTATCTTCAAATGATTGAATTGACTGTTAGATCATCAAAGAGATTCGTAACATTCAGTACATTGCCCATACATCCAGACGCATGCAAACGCTGCTTTTTTAAAATTTAAAAAACATGTATTTACAGGATCCACGAGTTGGGGAAATGGCATCTTTTCTGAAAATGGAGAAAATTAGCTCACCACATAATGGCCTTGTGATGCATTTTCTCATACTTCGAGGAGTGCTTACTGGCAATCCACTTCTGCTGATGAATTTCTAACATGATGGCAGTGGTAATGATCATTTGTACTGCATGGCGGTGGATGTAATTTGCCTATTCCCAGGGCAGCAACTTAGTTGTTTTATTTTTCTCATCTTCAAGGCAGTCATTCAGTAAATAGCTTTTCACAAGAGAGAATAGCGTTATGCCCCCCGGTGTAAGAAGGTTCAAGGGAAGACTTCATGTGTAGCTGCAGAATAAGGGAATTAAAAGTTTGTTGATCATTTGACGACCATATTACCTTCCTGCCACATCCCAATTCCTCTGTGCGGCTTGCAATGGCGGCTGGTCAATAGAGGGCCATCATAAATTATACAAATTGTCAATATTTGTGTTTTTGAACGATGGAATGTACCCAGTAATGTGTGTAAAATATGATATCTGCGCAAAATATATGCTTTTCCTGCTCGTGCTCTCTGTCTGTGTGCACGACACTCTGAGAACGCGCAGCTTGGGGGCCTGATCGTTTTGGCCCAAAAGAGGCGGGTCTATGAAGCAGTTTAGCCAATTGCTGATTCAAGATATAAATGAGTGACATACAATTTGGCCAATCAGCGCCCTCAAATAGATTCAGCTTGGGCCAGAACGATCAGGCCCCCCTCGCTGCGCGTTCTCGTCAGGAGAAGTCTCTACAGGCGCCCGCGCCAGCGCGAGCACTCCTCCTCCAAGACCCGTTTGAGAGGAGAACTTTGAGGAGATTCTGCAGCCAAAGAGCTGATATCAGATCAGCCTGACCTCACAATCAGACAGCAGACTCACGGGAAAGGGAAGCAGTACATGCGGAGCTTCTGTACTAGCTGTACACCAGACAGGTTTGGCTAGCTGGATGACGTCATGTTAATAACGTATTTAGCTTTTTAAAACAACGGGGACGGATCCAGCACGGACAGTTACAGGAGTGAGGAGGTAAGGAAACATGAGAACACCAGGGTAGGGAGTGAGGGATGAGGAGGTAAGGAAACATGAGAACACCAGGACACGCATGATAACTCTGTCAAGCTACATATTAGACAAAGTGAACATCTTTTCTTCTACATAGTTGTCCTCAGTCTCATCTGCTTAACTTGGTCATGGAGGCATCAACATGTAATAGAGATGTTAAATTAACAGTGAAAACTCATCATAGCTTAATTTAACATCAGTATTCATAATTACACTTCATGTTTACGTCTCCTGATCTTTACCTCCTATAACAAGGTCCATGGGGGCATCTCAATAAATGAACATGTTATATTATATTATATTATATTATATTATATCAGTGTTATTTACTGATTGTTTTCGTGTTGGAATACATGTTAAATATTTAACTGCCAAGTAATAATGCGTGTTTGATACTTACATTTTTTTTGCATGAAATCATGCTGGGATGTTTGCTGAAATTGATAAGATGGCCCGACCTAGAACATGTTCCACCAGCCGCCACTGGCGGCTTTTATAGGCACACAGTTGTTTACCTGTTACTTACTGAAAGCTCTGAACTCATCTTATTTCAAGAATTTCACATCTTAAAAAACAAAGAAGGAACCAGAGCTGTGACCTGTGAGGCATTTTACAGGAACAAATAAGTCGATGGAGGTTGATGCTCTTATTTGCGGAGTGTGTTTCTGCTCTGTGCTGGTTAATGATGCAGGCGGCCATACGCCAAATCCTGATCGTTCCCTGGGGACTTTGAATGACTTTACTGGTGACGTAATGGGAACTGTAATTTGAATATTGACCAAGGCTATTTCATGCCGCACCGACTGTACATGGCAGGCCTCCCATTTGATTCCTGTAATAATGTGGAGCATACTGGGAACATATTCTTCTCGAAAATGCAACATATACAAATGTCTAGCTGTTGGGCCTTGAGTTCAAATTGTCTGAGTCACTGGAAAATAAGTTTGAATATTTGTATCAGCTGAGCACAAATATTGCCAATGAAATCATTAGGATTCATGAACATCTTGTGTTCAACAATGACTGATTTAAAGGGTTTGACCTTCTGCCCTATTCGGAGGATCTCTTATTGAATAGGTCTCATGAGAGATGGTGGGTAATAAACAACTCTCTCTCTCTTTGTCCAGAATTCTACATAAAACATAAATGTATTCACAAAAAAAACGATATGTGCGTGAACAATTGCTTCGAACCAGACATTCACTGTCCCCAGAGGATGAACACTTGCATGTCTTAAAAACTGCTGTATGGACTGTCCTCTAATTCGTACAGATGTTGATGTCCCCCAGAGGACGAATTGTAATAACTTTGGTGATCCCCTGACTTTTTCCTCTGTTGCCATCATGAAGTCAAATTTTTATATTGTTTCTAACAGTATAGACATTCCTATCAGCTTCAGCAGTGCATTGTATTTTGTGCTTATTAGCAGATGATGGAATACCCATAACTAAAATGTGATCAAGCTCAACATCTACATGTTAGCATTGTTGTTGGCGTTTAGCTAAAAACAATGCTGAGTCTACAGTCTTACAAAACCTTTGACATGAGAGTACCGGGAGACTAAAAAAAGTAGTAAAACGAATAGATACAACATTTCCACAAATCATGTGCACTGACGGTTGTATTTAGTGTCTTTCATCAGCATGTTAACAAGGACTCGACCCCCTTATTGCTCTATTTACCCTCACATTCAGTGCTCCTGAGAGATTGAGGAAAGTGCTGATTGGCTCCTACTCAGGAAGATTCACACAACCAACCATAGAATGATATACAACGAGAGTTGTGCAATTATCAGAACATTTATCAAAGTAACAATATTTAAAACCTTGAGAGAATGAGCTGTTTGTGTGCCTTTTGAGGAAAAGGTGTTTGATGCAGCTTCTTCTACAAACTGATCAGCATGCACAGTGCCTGGCCACTAGAACGTTTGATTTTATTCAAAACCCAAGATCGTTATCTAACTCCACACCATCAACAGTTGAGCATTTTCAGGCTGGAAATGAAAATGTAGAACCAAAGCAGTTTCCTCCTGTATCACAACTCATACCGCTGTCAGTGTTGGACGAAAATAATGCATGTTTTTTTGTGTGTCACTACAGTGTAACTCTCAAGCCAGATTTAGAAGTCAGTCAGACGTACCCTCAATCTTTCGGTACGAGTTCGGTTTTGTCTGAATTTTCTTTCTTGTGTTTTGGCCTTGTGATTATTTCCATAACAATATTTATTGTTGCTAAATTTGAAACTCTGTTTTAAATAGAAGCGGCATTCCACAGAATATAACCATAATTTAAATGCCATCTACATTTCCCTGGTGCCATACTCCGGCCCCTTTTCCCCATTCAGTCATCTCCCAGAAGATATGTTGAGATTCATGATGTCTGTGATTTTAGTGTGCCATCGTATTTGAAGAACCGGCTGGTCTGATTATTGTTTTTGCTCTCGTTGAAAGCGTACGCTGACCCCTCACTCAATCAAACTGAGTGATGAGGTGAGTGGGAGGAGTTCATTCCTGTCCTGGGCAAGATGTTTTCAAGATGTATTGTGATTTCTTTCCCATTTCCCTTTCATCATTCTCTCTTTCCTCTTCTTTACCACTCTTCCATGTCAGAGATCTACTCGGGCAGATCTTAAATGTCACCATAAATCCCCAAAACCCTTACACTTTAAGGGAAAGAGGCTAAATCTGCGACTGAGATTTTCTGAGTCGGTAAAAATGAGCAACATCTTTAAAATTCTTTGCACTCTTATGTCTTTTATGGAAGCCTCGTATTTTTTCTGATCCTTTGTCTGTGCTGCTGTTATGAGGTCCCTTTCCTTCCGATCTAATGCACAATTTATTTAAACGCTTTATGCAGCTGTTCCTTTTAAAAGCCTTTGCTTTCTTGCTGAGAAAACAAATAAAATGACATGTGAGCAAGAACTCGATAAATAAACCGTACCAATAGGTAAAAACAAATCACAGTCGGACTTGCTCGCTTATTTGCCTGATTGAATTCAATTCTAATGAGATTTCCATTTGGAGGTACACAAATGATAATATGCTTGAATTATAGCCATTATAATTGGATTCATCTAACGACAAATCAAGTAATCTCAGTCTGACTGTATGAAGGTGTATTGCTGGTGAGTTTACCTCACCGATATTTCTGACTGCCAGTTATGAGTCAAATATGGCAAAGAAAACCGTCAAATCTGCAAATTTGAGAAACTAGATCAAGATGTTCGGCTTTTTAGCTTGAAATATGACTGAATCTATTCATTGGGAATAAAAACTCACAAACTCACAAACTCAGTCCTGTTCATTTCCATTCTATGAATGAGCCAATCTTTGTCTGTCCCCCCCAGTCTGTTTTATAACACAGTAAATTATAATGTGGAGTTCCTGGTGGTGAAATAGGCTTTGGGGAGTTTGGACATTCACCATTTTCTATAGCTCACGTAACGTAGAATGAATTCATAAGCACATGGTTCCACAAGCACTTGGGTCACCTGCATGCATTATCAAGCTACAGGGGCCATGCATTAACTTCTTTGCCCTCACTTTATAAGATGGACAGCGTGCTCTTCTGTTTGAGAAGCCCTCCAATTACACAGAAGGTCAACTGCTCTGCTCACAGATGTAGGCTGAGCTGTGGAAGAGCAGTCTTCGGTTCAGAGCGGCAAAGGCAGCACTTGAGACGCACCAGGCTTTGCCTCTGTTCAAAGACGAGTTGCAGTCTAAGTCAGGGGTCTCAAACACATTTTCACTCCGAGCCACATCAGCACAAAGGGCTGGTTGTAAATGTAACTACTCGTAACATATTGTTAAATAATTCTCTGCATTCACAGTTTAAAGTAGTCTTCAATGTGCTCACAATACATTTCCATGTTAAATGTACAGTAACCAGCCAAAGAGCTGCTTCTATGACTGTGTTTAAGTATCTCATAATTTTGACTTTCTATTTCATAATTTTGACTTTCTATCTCATACTTTTGACTTTCTATCTCATACTTTTGACTTTCTATCTCATACTTTTGACTTTCTATCATAGTTATGACTTTCTATCTCATAAATTCAAATTTCTATCTCATAATTTCGACGATGGGGATATTTTTATTATCAAGTTTAACTTAAAAAGTTTTTTAAAAAAAAGAACTTTTTTTTTTTGCTGGCGGATTCGCGGGCCACATAAAATGACGTGGCCGGGAGTTTGAGACCCCTGGTCTAAGTGGTCGAAATCAGATGTTTTCCCTTGTGTATCATACAGATAGCGTTACTTGATGACGTAAGAACAGCACATTGGGGCTGACATTTTCTTCTCTGATTTCGCCCACTTTAACAGGGAAAATCTGATACATGAGCAATCCAAAAAGTCTCATTAGAATTCATCCAACTTTTATGTCCCCTCAGGACGTTCATAATCCCACAGCAGCGCCCTAACATGCACACTGTTGGCAGTAGTGAGCATGAAGGAGAGATAATGAGGTGTTGGCACCTCCCATGAGGGTTTTGAGAAATGCTTCAAGCTAAAGTACCGATCGTAACCGGTCCATGTTTTGAATATGCATATCAAAAGAAATGACTGAGCAGGATCGCAGGTGAATGTTGCTGCCACTGCAAACTTAAGAGCCTTGGGGAATGGTTCAGACATCTAATGAATTCAACAAAAGAAAAAAGACATGGGAATAAATAAACCGTTGGTCCATCTCACTCGGTTTGGTTAGTTTCTCAGGGAACAATTCCAGGCCCCCCTCTCAACTATATGTCAATGGACATAC
Organism: Melanostigma gelatinosum; assembly: GCF_949748355.1. Lineage (NCBI taxonomy): Eukaryota > Metazoa > Chordata > Actinopteri > Perciformes > Zoarcidae > Melanostigma > Melanostigma gelatinosum. Next base: position 12,096,845 of record NC_136656.1, read on the forward strand.
AGAGCGAGTTAGCCTTATCAGTGTCTTGTTCGAGAGCCTTCGTCTCCCCAAATAGCCCCAGCCAGAGTTGTAGATGGATGCATCGAAGGAGTGATGACAGAGATGTACAGTAACGTGTTCTCACTTGGAGGAACGTGAGATTGCATTTCAGGTGTGTGCTGTTATAAGTGTCCCATCAGCAGATTCACAATGAAGGGGGTTTTTATCAGTTTTCTGTAATGACCTTTTCAAAACGCCCGATTCTAAAGACTGGTAATGAATGCCGATGAAGAGTGACTGCAGTGGGGATCCTGATAAGCATTTAGAGAAAGCGACATTTTCAAAACCTGCCATACGTTCAGTATGACAATCCATTATTCTGTTGCAACGCGGAGTATTCACACGCTTTATTACTGTCCTCGGATATCGACCCGGCTCTCATCGGCAGTGACACCCTGCATTGTCACAGCCAACGTCATGATTCTGAAAAGCACCGAGTTGTTTTACATGATCTCAAAATGGTTCTTATCAGCAGCATTTTAGGACACATTATGTGTGGAATTATGCTTTCATATATGCTTAATATTCTGTATATGTACGAGTTTATCACCTTGGGCTCATAATTGCCATTTCTTACTATTTCCTGACAATTTATAGAACAATCAAGAAAATAATCAGCAGATGAATTAATTAATTAATTAATACAAATTGTCTTTAGTTGCAGTTATATATTTAATTTACTTTATAAATCTAAAGAAGTGTGATACAATAAGAATGAATTAAAATAATACTACTTCAGGCAAAGCACATGCTGTTGTCTTTCTGCTGAGTTAGTCTTGGTCAGCATGAAGGAATTATTATCCATCACTGCTCATTGATTGGTTATTGGTTCCGATATTGTTTGAACACAGACAGGCTGAGACGGGAATCCTACTCTGCTTTGATTAGAGTCCAGCCTTCACGTCTATTCCCAGAATGCTAAACTTGATCTGCCGATGAAGATGCAGCATTAATTGTTTCATGGAGCACTTCATCATCACCAACAAAGATCCCCTCAGACATTGTCATTGGTTTTTTTCCCTCCTAATTTTCCCAATGACAGCTTAGCAAAATCTATCAACCTTTTTTTTCCGAATGACCGCATGTGCTTTATCTCCATAAAGGTTGCTATAGCAGCCATTTAGAGTGCCAAATATGACTTGTGAGGCTTTTACAACAAGACTTTGACATTGGTATTGTTACGCCTTTGAGCAAAACCATTAACCTCATGTGGGGCAAAGAGAACTGCACTGCACCCATCCCGTGATTTTATTGATAGAAAGTATGAGGCAGGCATAACTGTGAAACCCCACAGCTCACTCATCCTTTCCTTTTTCATGTTGAGGCAATGCGGTCATTTAAGACCAGGTGCTAAACTATTTAGTTTCATTTATTTCCCGCTGCAAGTGATTGAGGCTTTAACTGCCTCTATTGAAGTGATATGGATTCAGATCTCATTGCGAATGAACATTCTGACCACTTTCCAAGATATTTATTTGGTATTTTATTCTCTGACTGTCTGCCTCTCTGCTGTGAGAATGTCCCATTCGACTGTCATTGTGCACGTTTGGCAATGCATCATATTACCACGTTACCATCTTTGAGGCTCGTGAAATTGTGTATGCAGTGAGCAATTCTGGGCCGAGAGCCCAGACTTAACTATTCTATCAGAAATCGAATGCATCACCCTGAGTCTTCAGCATATCTACTGTTTCCAGTTATTTCCCCCTCACTCTTGAAATCATCTGCAGCAGGAATGTTAATGCAGGACATTCGCTGGGGATTTATTCCTACATAAAACCATATGAACACAACTGAGGCCGTTATAGTCTCCTCGCAGCTTTCCACTTACTCAGCAGAATGTCCACTGTTGGATTATGGTGGCTCAAGTTGAGGGGCTTTTGTTTACGTGCTTGGGAGCTGGACCAGTTTCCATGTACACATTGGCTTTTGTGTTCATGATATTGTTGCTTTTAATGTGAATGCAAGCGTAACTGTTTTTCCTTGCAATCACCTATTTGACAAAGGTGGAATTTGCTGTTTTGCACTTACAGGTCCAGACCAATGCTATTAGCACGATTCAACAACTTATAAAGACTCAAAGATGAATCAATGCATCATGAAAATACCATCACATTCTCTAATGGAGATAATTGTAAGATGCAGCCTTAATTCAATGCTTATAATCATGTAGGATGATATAGCATAGGTATGAAATTCAAAACTTAGGCCACATTACTAACAACTGTGTTGATATGCTCGGTCCATGAGAGGCAACTGTCAAGGGGAAGGTCCACTAACTTTGCCTTTTCGCCTGATGTGGGTAGCTTTTGGCTGAGAAACCAATTTGTGTTGTGACCCAAAGACAATACTTTTAGTTTTGGATATACTTACTGGTATGTAGTTGCTGCATAATACACAGTGGAATCTTCAGCATACATTGTTATACCGGCATTTTTCAAAGCAGACGGCAAAATCATGAATAAAAACTAAAACAGGAGTTGTCTCAGAATGTCCTCGGGGTATACCACATACTAAACTACTACAATCTATCAAGACCCTCTGTGATCTCGAGGAAAGATAACTCTTTCAATCAAGTCACAAATGGACTGAACACTTTTTTTTTTCAATTTAAAATGTAACCCTTTCAATTCAAATATAATGATCAATAACATCAGATTCGGGACGAGGTTGCTGTACTGTCCTGATCACGTATTCACGTTTTCCTTGCTCGACCAAAACTCAGCCGAGCTGGCACTGAATACTGCAGATATTGTTCATCTCTGTGTGCATGCTGGTGTTGAGCGATGCGTTCAGGTACTGGAGGACATTACACTCTGTGCCTGTCAAATGAGCCTGCAGATACTGTGGCTGCAGGGTTTGACAAGGCAGACGTTTGTAGCTGTGCTGTTAATGAGTTTTCTTGTGACGTTTATTTGATGGAAATAACAGTTTACCGTAATCGTCTCCTCATTTTTCATGTTTGCTTCTCCCATGGAGCAAGTAATAGAAGTGTGTTTTTTTTGTCAGAACACGAACAAATATTTAATCGAAAGTAGAATCAATCTCCCTGAAATAAAAGCACTTCATAATTCACGAGTCACAAACACAATACAACTAAATTGCAGTGGTTAACACATGAGAGTCAATAAAATATTATATTGCCTTACATCCAATCAACACCTGCACAAGCTGTTAAAATGCCTCCTTTAGGGGCAAGAAAACCCCCAAAATGTACACATTTGAATCACATAGAGGTGTTCTTTGGTAAATAGTACAAATCTGACATGTCTACGGCTGACCAGTTGACAACGGACAGATTGTATATAGATTGTGGCTCAGCTCTTGATGTTCAATTTAGTGGCCACATTCCCCGAAGCTCCCAGTTTCTGGCCCATGCACTCATTTCAACGATTCAAAGGCAGTTTTTCATCCGTCTCTGGTGCTTTGTGTCACAGCAGAGCGAGCTTCCGTGTAGATTTCTGATTTCCATCATGCGGTTTGTTTGTTTATTTAAGCTCTCTGTGGTAATGGTGGCTCTCACCCCCGGCACCTGCAGTTCCTGTTTTCTAGATGGATCGATATGTCTGTCAACTTCTCCCTGAGTGGAGCCTATTTCATGTCCCACCTGCCATTGCTGCAGGGTGCAACATGAAAAAGCTCATGTTCCATCGAAGTCTGGAAAGACTGAAACGTTTCTTTGGGACTTTATAGTCTAGAATGAGCTTCAGAGGGGTAAGCTTCAAAGAGGTTTTTAAAGACAAATTGACATTTTTAATGTTATACTGTGCACTACTTTTGATTTTTAATTCCGTTCAGGAACTTTGATGCTTTAGTAGCTACAATTTCATCAGCATACAATATGATGATTCATTCTTAAATTCTGAGTTTGTGCCTTCACACAAACCTGGAAGGATAAAACCCTCTTTGATCAGCGGATATAACGTGCACATGTGATTTGTCTTTAAACTTAACCACACATCCCTCAAAGATTTCAGCATCTGTGTTTGTGTTGACCCCAGCCTGCTTATCACTTTTTTTGTTTTGGCCTCAGCCATACTCATTAAGGTAAACATGACTCGTGTTAACAGATTTCCCTGACTGTATAAGGACTTGGAATGTGGCGATATGTTCCACACATCACAGGGGGGATGGGGAGCCCTTGAGAGTGTAGGCTTGAAGGAAAAAAGTGTGACTTTTAGTTAAATGATGCGTTTCCTAGAAACAAATTGTAAGGTTGGTCAGTGTTAGCTTGCCAATCAGTCATGTGAGCGGTACACCATCGGTTCCCTTCAGAACTAGCGAGGTGTCAAACCTCATTGGACTCGGTTTGTTTTGGACAGTTGTGTCTCCTGAAAATACTCCAGTGTAGCTGCTCCCAGGTGGCTGTATGAATATAACTTGTCAGTTTGTTTGTGGGAAACATGGCTGGAAATGGAAAGCGGGGACTGGATGACAGGTAATGGCATTGCACACGGGTGTTCTCAGGGGTTTGGTGGGTGGAATATGGACCGAATGCAATTCTTCAAGCGTGCATGCACAGAAACAGACACAACACACACTTGGGGATATCGCACGTGTCCTTATTGTTTGTTGAACTGTAAAGCTGTATAGGAACAACTGTTGCAGCCATGCCCTAATGGTGTGAACACGGCATTAGAAAACTGAGCTAAAGGTGAACTTGTCAGCTCGTCTGGTGGGAGGGGCTTAGGACAGAGAGTGGGGGGGAGCTGCACTGAAAGGGCAAATTTTTTTTTTAATATTTGCTTTTTCCAGAACACTGTCTACCCTGGGGTACCACTCGAATTACCTTATGCTAGCTAGCTTGCTATGATAAAACGTTATTTCAGCCAGAATAATTGTCGGCAGCTAGAACTGAGAAGCCTGCTTTTGTCAACGGTCAGTGAAGAAAAAGCAACTTTTCTGCTAACGCCTGCAAAACAACTTTAAAAGTCATTGTCTATGTCACGTCCCCTGCCAAAGTCTATGACAGAAAGTCATGTCGCAAAGGCACTGTTCCGCCCCACAGGTACCTCGTAAACGATTCACTTAATTGAGACACCGTTCTAGTTCTGTTGTGCTGCCCGACCCAGTCAGAATTTTCATACTTCAAGTCCTTGAAGTCTTTACTTCCCAAGCATACTTTTTTTATTCCTGCCTGTGGAACCATCCCCTCACTGCTCATTCCTGTCCAGAGAGAGTGTGTGCGTGTGTGTGTGTGTGTTGACAAGAACTCCGAGGTCTGAGTCTGCAAAGGGGCGCAAATGGCGCCAGTTAAAGGTTTGAGTTAATGACGGGCGTTTCAGATGGGAGAGCTTGGCATTGATAGATGAGTGCAATTGAGATACAGTGTGAGCTAATTAGTGGAGAAGATGATGCACTTGGTTGGTCCTAATGTCCTCGCAGACGCTGGGCGTAGCCTGTCAGTCATTATTAGTGCTGACCTTGACATTTGGTCGCAGGAAATCTCGCAAAGATTGGCTCCACAGCTTCTCTCTCGACCCTTCCTTTGTCTGTGGATGTTTTATTTTTATTTTGACAGTGTATTTGTCACTCCCTCAACCACGTCCCTCTCAAGAGCCCATGTTTTACCATTAACGTCTTCTATTACTGTCACTCATTGTTTAATCCTTCAATTACACATGATGCGGCGGCCCCATGATGTACGGTCATTGCGGATTCGTTGGTGGACACTTTCCCCTTAATTCTCCTTTATATATCCCCTCCTCCTTGTGTGCTTTCTATCTCTCCTCTTCTTCCCCTCATCCTCCTCCTCCTCCTCCTCTCGGGCCAATCAGACCACACCTCCATGGCAACCGTCAGTGAGTGTAAAACATCCACAGATGGTGCTGAGTAGAGCGAGCAGCAGGCACACTACGAGATCAAGTGTGTGAGTGTGTGTTTGTTTGTGTATCTGAGAGAGACCGACGCAGAGACTCATTGGATAACCACTGTATTGTGAAGCCAACAGGGTGTTCTCTTGTAACACAGAAGAAGAGTAGGAGCGTGTTTGCTCAGAGGAGTTGCAGGAAAAGTCTGAAGAGGAGGAGTGAGTTGTGGGAGGAAGAAAAAAAGAGACTGAGAGAAGCCCCCCAACCTTCCCAAGAAAGCCGGAGGTAAACTACCGGTAAGCAAATATTCATGACCTGACGAAAGAAAAGCGTGACAACATCAGGCAGCCTTACTCTGGAGCCGCTCAAGCCCAGACACACGCACACTCTCACACACACATGCACACACGTGAGCCCCCAGTCACTGCGCTCCACTCACTCATGATCATTGCTCCCGCCACACGCAGACACCAGGGCCACGCTGACACCACCAGAGGAAAGGAGGAGAGAAGAGGACACTTGTCCTGTCACGGGACCTTGTCAAAGTAAAAGTCTTCCTTGGAATTTTTTTTTTTTCTTCTTTTTTTCTTCTTTTTTTTTGTTAACCCTGAAGCGAGGGCTCTCCATTTGTGCTGACCTTTCCAAGCACCCTCCCTCCAAGGAGCAAAGATGAGCTGCAGGAAAATGTGCAAGCGGGAGATCTTCAAGTTCGCACAGTACCTGTACAGACTTGTCACCGGCACGCTGAACACCGGTAAGGCTCCTAGGGGACTCTGAGAGGCTCCCTCCTGTGTTTCCATTCGCGGTGATTCCCTTAAATCTGCAGCGATTGTGGCGTCATCCTTTTGGCAGTTTGGTCAAACTTCTCCACTTGATTCATGTTTTGATCAAATTGGCCCATTGCAAAGTTAATGTTGGAGACATGGGGCTGAGTTAGGACACTTTCATACCATCAATGCCTCGTAGTATTTAGGACGTGTGTACATTTATGCCTGCAAACCCTGCTACAGCACTGAGGATTTCCAGAGTGGGTTTGAATTTATTACCTTCTCTGCATTATAATTTGTGTAAGTGTGCGTGTATGAGAGTACAGTTTAACGAGAGGCAAAGGTGAAATCATTCAAATGAGAAAAATATGAAGGAGTAAAAAAATCAACCGGCTTCATGTGCAGTCTTTGGTTTTCAAATGTAAATGTCTTCAAGCATTTGACATTGGGTCTGCAAGCTCTGTCTGGCAGTTATCATGCTTCTAGCACCGAAATAATTTTGACCATCGTAGATTTTCTTAAAGGTATGTGGTAAAAAACACAACCATGATGTGGAGCACTATTCTAATGCAGAATCCTTCTGAAATCCTCCCCAGAAGCAGAAATTGTTGCATAATTTCTACGCATAATTTCTTTTATCAGTATTTCTGTACCTGTATCATACTGCAAAGCAGAATAGATGTTGTTTCCCTTTTGGTCTGCACACACACACACACACACACACACACACCAAGAGCCCTTCTAATAGGATAGACTCCATGGTACTAACGATATTAAATCTGGGATTATAGTGGATTACCATCTGATTACTCCATGAGAAGTTCAATACAGGGTAAGGTTTGCAGCAGTCGCATCTTCTGATAACTGTCACATATTACTGGTATGCATCAAACTGGAGCTAAGGATCATTTGCATACGTCATTAAGGCTGCGTTGCCATTGCTTATCCTTGGACCATACAGTGCAGTGTGTGTGCCTTTTTTGTTTATACAGTACTGGTGAGCTCTACAGATGATGTGACTACACTAGTAGCAAACATTGACGCCCTTGCCTTCCATGGCTCTTGTTTCTCTCTTGGATTAACTGAGCTTCGCTGTCAAGTAAAATGTTGATCATCACGTTGCATGGGCGAGATGGTGCGAAGCCCCAGAGAGGTGCTACATGAATTCCAACATGTTTCTGTACATGCGAGACTTGCATGATATGTTTTTCTAGCACTGGCTCCTTCCTAGTTGTTGTATGTAGAAATAAACAAGGGGGGACTATTCTCATACAGTAGGGAATAAGTCCATACGTCCATGGCCTACTACCATCTCCTTGACCTGAGGGACGGAGTGGGAGAGTGGAGGTAAGGGGGGAATGGGAGGCAGCTATCGTAGAGGCAGCCCGGTGAAAGGTGTAGATCGTACCAATGAATAAAGGCACGTGGGAGAAATCCATCTGCTGTGTCTGCCCAAAAGAGTATGCTGTTGGTTTCCATATCTAAAAGCGGATCGTTTAGGTCATGGTATTAACATGACAAATGTAGTATATCCTCTAGTGTCCTCGTAGGTTTGGTTGATAAAAAGACGTGGCATTGCTTCATACTGCGCTTTAGACTGCAGTGTTTGTTTGGGTGCAAAATGGCCTTTAATATCAGTGTCAGTCCTTATTAATTATTGATCCTGTTAAATACAAGACTGGACATATTTCCCTGTGGGCAAACGCAATTGCTCTACGTGTGCTGAGTAAGGGAAACATTCTTTATTTATTGGCCACATTGTCTGAAGAATATTAGTTTGGGTGGTAAATTCTGAACTTCAGGACAAAATAAAACTTCAGCCGGCACTCCTGGAGCCTGTTTTCCGTCTTTGGAAGCCACAAGAGGATGGACTCAAATGCCAGCTGTCAGCATATCAAGCAAACTTTGATGTTGATGCATTTATCCTATGTTTGGGACACATTGTACAACTACAACCTTTGTGACCAAAACTTAGAGCAAGACGTTACACTGCCACAATTTCCTCACACCCATTAGCAGTCATTCACGAGATCATTTCTGGATCCATTTCCCCATGAACGCCATATTAATTTATCTTACACAGCCTGTGCAGCAGATTAATATAAATGGAGTTTGATGTAATGGAACAGACCTGGACAGATTGAGCTGTACATCACGTCTATAATGTCGTGAATGCTTTTTGTCCACACAAGCTTTTTTTCTTGATATAGCGCAAGGTCTATCGACAAGATCATCTGTTGACGAGATGTATGTTTAAGGTCCAATTTTGACCCCATTACCCTTGTATACACGGAAACATTTCTAGCACTGATGTGAAGTTATCGTCCAAAGATGATTTATCTGATTTCTTCCAACATTTGTATTGAAGCCACCAGTGCTGCCCAGTCGGCCTTGAATTTTTCCACTATAGTGGAAAAAAAGAGAGGAAATAAATCTTAAAGGTTATAAATCTAAACGGCAGTGTCAGCATATATGCAATACATTGGAAGGCAGGAAGTTATTTGTTGCACACACCAGTGGAAAATCTTCATCTATTCCAACATTTCCAACGCAGCCTCTGTGACGGATGAGCGGAGAGAGCTCCCGGTCCACCAGCGTATCAGTCAGGATCACTCGGACGTCTTAAAGCTGGGTGATTGATGCTGCGAACTTCTAAGTGACGCATTTTCAATTGCTATTCTTTATGTAGTCGGCACCACTGGCTGTGCAGCGGTTTTGCAGTGAGACGGCTTTAAACAAGTCACTGCATCACTTTGTTTTCCTCTGGAGCAAAACGGTTTTGAATCTTTCACTGCGTCTTCACTCATTGCTTCTTCCCTCAGTGTTTTGGCTGTGAGGCGTCTCAGCTTCTGTAATGCATCGTCATTTTTTTCTCATCAGCACCGGGTCACATGCTCGTATCTGAGTCCAAGCTTATTGTATGAATTGTATGTGTTTCAATCATAATACATACCCTCAAGACCCCCTGCACTCACCTTTTTATAAAAATAAACCAACCAAAAAACTTGTAAAAGTTTGCTTTGTATCTCTTTTCTTTGTGAGATCAAAGCTTTGATGAGCCTCTGTGAGCATTTTACCTGCTTTTATGGATTTCTAGCGGTTAGATTCAGCTTGTCAATGCAGTAGTTTTTTTTTTTTTTGGCGCAGTGGTAATACATATTTCCGTGGCCTTCGTAATGGAACAATGCGGAACGACTGCAATTTGTGTGAGCTTTCAAATGATTACATATTGGTTGAGCAGGGATGCAGTAAATGCCAAACGAGCAATTCTTTCTTCCCTCAAGATGTTTCATTTTTATTGCTAAATCACCGAAATGGGATTTTTTTGTTTGTTTCTCAACTGTGCAAAATGACGCTGGATTTCCACGACTATTCCTTTCTGAATTTTGTGTATACCCGTTCAGGGGACAGCTTGTCTGGGTCAGGACTGCAGGGGCAACAGGGCAAGCAGAGAGACGTCTATGTCCTTTCTCCTTGTCAGCTTTCCTTCAGCACTCGCACCACTCCACATCCCCCACTCCCCCCCCCCCCCCCCCCCCCACAAAGGGATTTTCCTTCAATAGTTTATTTTTGGAGATGTGGCTTGAGTTTAAGGTCCTTTGAGACAATGTAGTCCGAAACCAAAGAATAATATCTGTCTGGAATTTACTTTTCGAAATAAACCTTTTCATCTACTGCTTAGGATAATATGTGGATATGTTGACTGACTGAATAAGCCGATTTAGTTCTACAGTAATTAAAAGTTGAAAAAGGGGTCTTATCTGGTGCCAAATAAACTGGAATCAAAGAACATGAAATGCACTGCTGCAAGGGAAAAGTCTGTTCTTTTTGAGTTGAGATGTGGAGGTACTCATCCACTCCATGGACACCAGACGATGGTGTGAAAAATGTACTCGGTGACTTTTCAGCATGCACTTGGGAGCATGTGTGGGGGGGGGGGGGCCTGCCCAGTGACGGGAGGACCCATCTTTGTTTCCCTCTCTTTGGTTTCCTGATTGCTATTAGCAGGTCATGTTCCACCTGTCCCATGAGGACAGCGCGTTCACAGCCCATAATTCCTGACCAAGCACTGAATATTTGATACCCACAGGCAGGTTGGGTTGGCATCACGTCTGTGCAGCGGTGTCCCCAGTCTGAATGGCAAGTAAAGAGTTGCTATTTAACGCTGCTTGATGTAGTGTATCGGCTGTGGTTTACAGCAGACAACATCGTCGTAATGTATAGTGTAGCGTCTGCAAAGTTTAAATGTAGACTGATAAAACATTGCACGTACATAAATGTATCACAAGCTAGTGTGTCAGGTCAATAGCTGCTTTGCTTACAGAGAAACTTAATAACCTTTGCTTTGTGGATTAACAGCCTTTGAGCCACTTCTCTAACAATTTGCATAAATGTATGAACCTTCGCCACCGCTACAGAGTTCAAAACATATTAAAGTAGAACAAAATCACCAAGGGGGAGCATCTAATTGCTTCTTTTCTTAAATGTATCACAATGTCCAAAACCACAAAGTAGTGTACTTTCTGTCGCGCGACGTTTCTGCCGTGATGTTTGGTCAGGCAACGATAACAGATGGCTGACCGTGTTGCGTAATGATTTCTTTCACACCCAGTGAGCTAACATGGCATCTGCTTGACTTCACCTGAGAAACCTCAAACTTCAGAGTGTGATACACACATACGCCTCTGTCCATACTGTGCAACACTTGATTGGTTAGTTATGAACGATAACGGGAAAAAGTGTGAGAATGCGTCTCTATAAAGGAGTTCAATGCATCAAATGATTGTAAACAAACTTGTATATTGTTTATGAGCAATGTATGTCCGTCATGCTCTCTGTTAGTTTCATAAATATGTGAGAGGAAACTAATGGTTCCACTGTGAACTTACTGTAATTCGCGAAACAAGATGTATTTGCACTGACTTGAAGACTGAACAGGGTGTTGTAGCGATCCAAAACATCGAAGCACATCTGCCAAGCCTCTCGCAGAACGGAAAAAGTAGCACAAGTATCGGTGTCACCTAGTGATGCGCTTTCTTTTAACCTTTCACCGTGACCCCTTTTCCAAGGTTCACTGCCTTTTGGTAAGGGCAGAAAGAAGACATTTGACTGTGATATCTGTATCCATATCAGCTTCCTGGCAGTCTTTGTTTCACAGCCTTCTTCTGGTTTCTGGTTTCTGCTGCTGTGTTGCCGTCCAACACGAGAACCGCACAGATTCTTTGGCTCGTTGGGTCAGTGCACACAGTGCTTGGCTACATTGCCAGAATGTCGTACCGTAGCTAACACAGACACTGTAACAAAATCTGTCCAAAAATAGAAACAGTCACAAGGTGAAAACGATACCAGCTTCTCTGTCGTGGTAGGTAATCAGGCCTGGATCTCTCAGTACCTAAAAAAAACACCATTGTCAATGTAGTCATTTATTCAATGTCTTCCTGTGGTTGCAGAGGAATTCTGCTGTCACTCATCATTCCAGCAATTCTGTACCTTGTTATTAATTACTAAATGTGAAATAAATAATTAGGTAATGATGTGCTTCTCACAGAAATGTCACGCGCACAGTTGAAAAGAGTGATTAATGCGTCGTATGTCAGGGGAATCCAATCACACTTTGTGTAGTGTACGCCATCACATTTTCACTCTCACAGACTATGACTGAGATGAATGTGTTGGAACCCAATTAAAGGGGCATCAGGTGCCCCTCTCGTCACCACAACAACATCCACTAATTAAGTTGCCTGAACTAGATTTTCCCCTCATGTTTTCTATATTTGTCTTGTCCTTATCCCGTGTGCCTCCCCATTTAAATTCACCCTCGCTAGCCCACATAATCCGTTTTCCCATTCGTGCTGATGTTTGCAAACGAGCGTCCTTCTGATGGCGGGGTTATTTTTAGTTTGGGGAGCATGGTTGAGTTCCAAAGCTGCTGTGTTGAATCCAGCAGGAAATTCAGTGGTAAAAAAACAAAGATGACACAATAATCGGTACACTGTTTTCACGATTATGGAAGATATTAAATAAGAGAGAAACCCGAGTGGTAGACCGTGTGCCCTGTAAGATGGGGGAGCATTAAGAGGAGTTTAATTAGTTTGGTTGTTTTCTTCGCTCATTGTTGTTATCACCTCAGAGAATCGTTCTATTACCCCGGTGATTTTGCTATCTGCTCCAACTGTCCCTCAAGTGATCATTACTATTGTTGAGTCAAAATTAAAAAGTCCCCCCCCCCCTTTCCTTCCTTGTGCTTTCGCCATCCATATTATCCTGCTTGTCCTTTCCAGCTTTACATCCCACTTTCTCCTCTCCTACTCAACTTCATCTCCTCTCACACACTTTATAATCACTTCATTTCCTGTTGAGGCTCTTTGTTTCAAATGCTGCCTTTTGTCCGTTGTCCTGGCTGAGATAATGTCTTCTCCATGCTGCGTTAGCTGGCAATTACTGGGACTGCAGCCCTGCGCCTGCTACCTGCCAACCAAAGGAGAATCGGGACACTTTTGAGGGTCAGATTGGCGATAAACAAGAGGAACAGGCGCTTAGACAATCGCACGTTTTATGCAAGAATCATGCACAACCGAAAGTTCTGAAGTAAAAGCTCTCGTACATCGTGTTTTATTTTGAGACTCGTCTTGCTGTAGTCTCGCAGGAATCTGCCCTTTTGTACTTTTTCTTTGTCCTGTTTAATTCTCCCCAGGCGCCGTGTGGATCCACTGATGAAAAGGGCTGTTCTCAAATTGTTTCCGTGTCTCCTGTGATTGGCTCGAGATTGAAATTTGGACGGTTCGTTCTCCCTCACAGAAAGCGGAGGTTTGCCTGAAATGTCAAGGTGGATAAACTGAGGCAATGAAAAGTTGGACAAGATGCAGGATGTAAATGACAGCCTATTTCTGCCCCTGAGGTTTTTAAAAACATTTTGGGATGGAGTAATGCGTTTCCACTTTTCCTTCGTAACGGATGTGAGGTTTTGTTCTAATTATGACATAAAGGGCTGTTGCTCTTCTGTGTTTTTCAGCAGTTTTGGACAAGTATTAATAATCTTGCAGAAAACCAATTATTTCCAGGGACCAAGTTTACGAAGTGCACTGTATCAGAAAAACAAGATCAAGGCAGGTAGAGCAAGAAGTCTTTAACTTCTTCATGACTGTTTGCTTCTGTCACTGTGGAGCAGGTTAATTTCTCACACAGGTGTCTCATTGATTAAGAGTCAGCGAGCTAAAGGTTAGAGCTAATGACAGAGAATGTATACACACACTTGCACACACTCACACAAGCTTTATATACAGTCCCACGGAGAGAGTGTGTGCTGCTTGCAGTCCTTTCTGTTAGATATACCACACTATTGGCATCTGAGGCACTGCAGAGTAAAATAGCTGCAGTATGGCATCACTATGGCATGTTCATGGTCAAAAAGGTAGATTTCAATCATTCACTGGTTTGCATACATTTCCTGGTTGTATGTTTCCACACTGAGATTGACCCAGCTCAGGGTTTGTGTGCGTTGCAGGGGTGCAGAGGATAATGTGCTGTTGTGTGACCAGAATGTTGCTGCTCATCTTCAGCACTCAATAAGCTCCAAGTCAAGGACACTACAACCTAGCCACTCGGTACCGCCTGGTCTGTGGGCGTCATGGCCAAGATTAAGCCCACAACCATCAACTCCCCCACACCCACGTTATCATCGGTCACACTCTCGGGCGCAGCTCGTCACGGACGGCCATGCAGCCAAAGGAGCTCCATCTCCATCATTCTGCAGACGGGTCCACCTTTCGCCCCATTACTGACCTGGATAACTCCGTCAACGCCGGGCAGGTGTAAACGAGAAGGATCTTGCTCGTCTGACATCACTGTTGGAGCATTTATAGGCCCAAATGAATTGATAAATTACCTGGAGCAGGCCTCATGTTTGTAGTGCTTGTAAGGTGGGTGTCAGTATGAGAACAGTGAGTTAAGTGTGTGTGTGTGTGTGTGTGTGTGTGTGTGTGTGTGTGTGTGTGTGTGTGTGTGTGTGTGTGTGTGTGTGTGTGTGTGTGTGTGTGTGTGTGTGTGTGTGTGTGTGTGTGTGTATATATATATGTGTCTGTGTGTGTATATATATATATGTGTCTGTGTGTGTATATATATATATGTGTCTGTGTGTGTATATATATATATGTGTCTGTGTGTGTATATATATATATGTGTCTGTGTGTGTATATATATATATATATATGTGTATGTGTATAGATGTGTGTGTGTGTCAGAGAGCCTATAAAAGCCACATTTCTGTGACTGTTTATTTCTTCTTTTTTTTTTTAAAGGAAGCAAACTATTTGCTTGAGAGCGGTGATTCATTTAATCTTTTTCATACAGTTACACATAACATCTGAATTTGGGACAGATTGCTGAGCTTTTTCCTTTGAAGAATGACACTGCAAAAATACCTCCAACGGATTAAATGGTTGCAGCTCAACGTGTGAATGTCTCAAAGAGTAGAGGAGGTGATGTATGACACGCCGAGCAACGGCGCGTCCTCCGGGACAGCAAGGTGTTGTTTCTCCTCAGTCTCCTGCATTTTCCACGCTCCATCAAAACTGTCGCAGATTCAATTTAAATGCAAAGCAACGGAGGAAACAGTATTTGTGTTTGCCATTTACAGGACTTCTGCCTCAGCAATCACTGAGCTTCACCAATACGGCTTAGGCCTTTCTCTAGGCAGCGCTCCACAGATCACACTGGCCATTCTAGTGCCTCTGATTGGCTGCTTGATGCATTATATTTGTTCCTATCAGGATAGATCACCCCTTTGCACTGGTTCCTCCTTTCAGGTTCTTCGCCCTATTTCTCCTGCTGTCGTTTTTTTTTTCTTCTCTTCTGTAATTTAACTGCGTCCCCAAAGGAAATCTGTGTTTTTCTGTGATCTCTTATTCTGTTTCATGAAACTGATTGTAATACATCTTATAGAGATCTACACTTGCATGGTGTTGCCCAGTGGTAAAACTGTATTGTGGAATAATTAGAGCTATTTATCGTCCACATAATGGGATGGTGTAAATTGGCATGATTTATTGCTCACATGGATTTCTATATCCTCCTTTTTGAAGGGGAAACACATTTGGATGCAAAGCCACAGTTTTTTTTTAGCCCAACAAAAGGGCAAAGGGAAGTATTTGTGATGTATTTTATATCTCTCACTGTTATCTCTGCAGTTAGTGTTGTTGTGAAGAATGTTGCCGGCCTGCTTTAACCAGGTTACGTCGGGACAGACCGTCAGGTCTAACAGCCTAAGTACAGTGCAAACAGGTAGATATTTGTGGCTTAGTCTGTAACAATAACTGCGTTGGAGCCTTACTGTGACGTTACAGAGCATTCAGACTAAATATACATGAAACAAATGCTTCATGTATCGGTGAGACGATGACAATCTGGGAAAGTTTGGCTCGTAGATCTTTGAGTTTAAAGGCTGATCAGATTCCAAAACATTGCACAAAAGTTTGTAATAACACGATCTCTCTTTGCTTGCCTCTCCTCCTGTTCAGCCTGGGGATTCCTTTCTTGTAGTGTACAGTTGTAATCTCTTAAAAACGACAAAACGGCTTCCTGTTTGTGGGGAAAGAAAAACAAAGCGTGTAATCTGAGCTGGAGTCAGTGGAGTGGAGATGGGAATGCTGAGGGAGTAAATAGAGTTGCAGACGAAGCAATATTTGCTTCCTGTATTTCCCTTCTTGTCCTTTGAGAAATGTATCACTTGATGTCAGGGAATGAGCCGGAAAAACAATTCTCCGAGGTGGCAGTTTCACGCGAGAAGCCAACCATTCCTCTGTGCCAATGTGAACGAACAAGAAAGAAAGTAACCAAAAAAGTGCTTTTAATTGATTTTTAGCTCTTTAAATTGCAGCTCTTCCTCTATGTGTACGTGCAGAGGTGTGCACACTTCAATCAACTCCACATTCCTTTGACAGCTAGGCTCAGCTTCTGCAGACACAAATAAATAAATAAGCCAGGTCACATTACATTCCCAGATCTGTGTGGCCGATGCTGTGATGCATCATTGTGTTGAAAATGGTTCCTACGTGTCTCCATCTTGAGATTGAACCGTTTATCTGCAGAGGCAGGAGATACGTTTGAGTTCAGACTCCTGCCTCAGTAAAAATTCAGAGCTTTAGCATAAACAGGCCTCCGGGGTCAGTTCAAGCGTTTTGCTTCATAATCATGTTATGTGACTGTGACGACTCAAAATTTAAAATCACAGTTGGAAAATATTGTCCTATATATGTTGTCTTATGTCGTAGAAAAAAATGTGTGCCAGTGGAGTCTGAAAGATGAAACCGTGTCAACAGACTGTAGGACTTTTACCGACCACAAACCAGTGCTTGAAGCTGAAAAAAAGACTCCTAATTCAGCCAGTATTAGCAAATCATATCGCTCTTTGAATTTCTCCAGTGAATAAAATATACAAGGAGGCATTTGGTTCTGGGGTCCTCCCCCACAGAAATGTGAAGGCTTTTGACCTAAAACTAAGCAATTTCACATATTTTTGGATTATTATTATTGCTATAGGTTGGATAACGCCCAAAAAGTTCAAATATAAATACTTGCTACAGGTAAATACTTATTTTATAAGTATAAAATCAGTATTAGATAGTATCATATCGCTAATAATGGAGTTTACTTTGGCTTTAGAGAGAAAAAGGCACTATGAACATCATTATCCTATAATTGAGGTTTGAGCGCCAAAGCAGCAAATATGGTCTTTTTTTTTCAAACCAAGTGTATTCCTCATTACCAACACATCACAGCATGTAGTTTTACCCATCGCTCTTTGAGATTACATTTCACTTACTCTGCAATATATTCAAACTTTCCCTTTTTTAAATATAGAACAACCTGCTGGAGGCGTTGTTACAACAAATGTCTAATTTGCAGAGTATTGCATACATTTATGCATGTGACTGCTGTGCAGGTATCAGCCTCGCTGTAATGATATCCGGATTGGTATCATGTATTCACCCATGTCTTATAGTGAAATCCTCAATTGTATATCCTCAATTCAATCAAATTAGCACACTTGCCCACTTTTAACTTCTCCCACCTCAGATTGCCCTTAATGCAATGTTATTGGAGTTATGCTGTTAGCTTTCTGATTTACAAGTCTGTTACTTCACTGAGGCTGCCTGGTGAGGTATGGCTGCATACGTAAAGGGCAAATATAGAGTGCCAATGTTCTCTCCAGTGGCTGCAATTGAAGCAGTGTACTCCACATATGTGCTGATGGAAAGTGCCGTCAGAGACGAGGCCCTCTCCGGGAGGCTGATATTGTCTGTCATGCAGCGGTAGTGGTGTGGGGTTTCAGTGTGCTGCAGTAGGAGGCTAGATTTCTCTGCCATGGTTCACACTGGTATTGTTCGTGTAATCAGAAACTCATGGGTTGATGGGATAAGGTATTATGAAAAGCATTAGTCGCTAACAACCGGTTGTTCTTATATCTTTGTTATTGTCTGATTTGATACCTCGCTGTATTTTCCCACCATACATTGATTTGGAGCTCAGCAAAGAATTAAATATGATCTTGTGGAATAAGAGACCCAGTTTGCATTTTAATTATTGCAGTCATGCTTTTTTAAATTCCATCTCCAGGTTTTAAAGGCCGTGTTGTTTTTTGTAAGATAATATTTCAGAGACACTATGTTCTGCACTGATTAAACTGTTAATCTTGCATTTATTGCTTCTCATTTGCCATTTTTGGGGCGACACAACAAGCTGTAAACACAGCATTGATATATTATCGCCATATCATTTTTTGGCAAAATGTGTTTGCAAACAGATTTACACATCAAGCAAACATGGAGCAACATTAGCAAACATCAGATCAGTCATGGTGAATGTAATTTTAATATTCTCTCTGATAATCTCTACTAATGCCTGATTTACGAGCTGCTAAACGTTCCGCTATGCTAGTTGCTAACTCTGTATGTCTGTTGGTTGCTGGCCAAGTACAGTCTAATGAAGTGGCGTTAATGACAGTAAAGCACTGTAGAGCTGAGGGGAACTGTAGAGTTTAGGCCTAGAAAGAAGTGTGTCACAACATCTCACCTTGAGAAGGCTATTTGTGGGAGTAATTCGGTTCCCTTGTGGTAAATTCACCCTCGTAGCTGATACCAGAGGTTGAATGGGGAACAGCATTGTTCTGTTTCAGCTTTAGCGTTTCAGCGAGTCTCATCCCCTCTCGTATCTGTAGCTGGTTTGTGGAAGTGATGGCGCCAAGCTCAAGGACAGTACCTCCAGGTTCATGTTTAATGGAGGACCCCATTACACATGAAAAATGGACCCTGTTCTGTAATGGCTGGCCAAATCCATGAGCCTGGAGCAGCCACCGTGAAAAAGAGAAGACACAGAAGAGGTGATGATTTCTCCGCTGAAGATGCTCCATGACTTCAGGTGCTGCCACACTGAGGAATACATTCATGACATGTGGTTTTTATTGGAGAAAAGACGCTGACGGGATGTGTGGAATTCCATTGAGCCCGACCCAGACGGGCTTGTTATAGATAGTTCATGGTGACGGTGTGTTACGTGAAAGGATAGTATCGGCATATTGAATAATGCTTTCGAGAGGCCGTGCTGATGAAGAGCATTGCTGGGCCAAGTCGAGGTGTTAACTCTCTCTGGATCATGGAGAGTAAATAAAGCTTTGGCAGCAGCGGACTTTGTTTTCTTCGTGTTCAAACGGGAAGTCTACAATTCTACGCTCTAAAGCAACAACAGGCAGCTACACTACAAACTCCAACAAAAGGGGGCCTCATTATCGATCGTCAGTGTTGTGGTGCCCAGTAGCACACACATGAAAACACACTTCAGCAAGCAAACACACACACACAAGTGAGCAGAGAGCACTCGACGCGTCACAGGGAGATCACATTTCCCGTCAGGGCCGTCCCTGCCCCACACTGAGTTCTGAGCCCTGGCCCTCAAGTGACAACCAGACAAATTGGTCTTGAAGAAGCCCCGAGGCAATCGGAGCCCACTACCCGCCCACAATTACTTGTCCTTTAACAAAACGATCGATGTGCTCAGCGAACCTGAGACAGGCTGAAATAGACTCTCTGGTCGGGTGAGTAAATCACGAGGATCAATTTATATATAATAAGAAAGAGAAAGGGTCAAAAGGTAAACTTTCTTAAATGAAAAGGCAGTCGGTGACAAATCTCTGGTTAAGTGCATGAAAACGCTGTTATTTCTCCCGCTTTTGCTCATTCCTAAAACCGGCTCAATGTAGGGTGTAGCAGTTCCTCTTTCAGACCCCGATGACGAGGCCTGCATTACAAAAAGCGGATTTGCTGAATATGGGCTGTTCGACAATTACAGCACATCATAAATGGATTTGAAGTCTCATAATGTCTGACCCCAGAGCATTACTTTCCTGCAGCTTCGGGATGTAGTCGCCTCACATGCTGCGGCTGTGATTGTCCACCACTGCGTTATAGCCCTTTGGTATAACCTATGCAAATACTGATTGCCCTCACTTTGCAAGTCTGATCAGTCGACCATACCTTTTACAATGGCCGACCAAAATATGATATAGCAAGTGATGAGAAGGGCAATGGAATACATTCATGTTGCTTTGTGTAAGCCTACAACTCATGCATGTTTGTTTACTCTTCTTGGGGTTTCATTATGTCTCCATATGCAGGGTTTTTTATTCCTCTGTTAACCCAGAACTCTATGTATTCCCATAGCAGGTGGTGACTGAGGTTTTAGAGTGCCTGTCACTGTGATTGTGAGTGGGCTTGTGTCACTGTGGCAGGGCTGCTGCTGGTAGCGGCGGTGCATCTGCTCTGACAGAACAGTGCAAAAATACTTGTCCATTTCAAGGGGACTTGTGCATGTGTGGGCTGTCATGATTCATCTGCCCGGCCATCATCAGCACAGCAAATGTTGGGCTTTTACATACAGATACAATCTGTTGTATGTGGTGGAAGAGTGAACGGCTGAATTACTTACTAATTGGTATAAAGTACATTGTCTAATAATCACACTTGGTCTGTTGAGTTTCCTCACTCTGCACTCAAAGGGTGACTTTGGTGTTATCTACCTGCCGCTATTTTCCCATGTTTTTGTGGGTGTAGGTGACTGATGGGGAGCAACCATTTTGTTCTTATTGCTCTCAAGGATATTTAAGCAGTGCAGACACCTTCCATAACAAAGACTCTTCCAGTTTGAAGGTCTGCTTGCGTCTACAATATACCATGAGAACAATTTTGAACTTGTGAAAATTCAAACAGCTGTTGAGCTGCTCTCAAACTGTGCTGCCTGCAAATGTCTTGGTACTCACTGTGACTTGAGGTCCGTGTTTCTTTTTCCTGACACTCCACACCAGATGGGGGGGGAGCTTGCAGATTATGGTTTTAAGTATGAAAGATGAGGAGAGACTCTGTCTTGGTTGTTAAGCTTGTGGGCTCATGTAGTGTAGACACAAAAAGTACCTTGATGTAATTCATCCTACAAAATGAGCAGAGGAGAGAGAAACACAGGGATTTAATTGGAAACACACTGCTCAATGGAAACAAGTGAAAACAAATTAAGTAACGTTGTTGACTGGTGGCAGGCAATGTTTCATCTGTAAATTTGATTCGTTCAGCTGACGAATGTGCGCACACGGCAGCATTTAACGTCATTTTAATTGATCAAATAAGTCACTTCCATTGGTAGTGCCAGCTTGTCCTGCTGAAATGATGAACAGATGAATGCACCTCCGCAGAAAATAAATCAATATCCATTTTTAAGATGGATTAATCGTTAAGTGATTTATGATACGACATCGTCGCTTCTTACCCAGGCAAATCGACCGATCTATAGATGTCACCTCTGGCTCTGAGGGATCGTGATCTGCAGTGTGTTCAGATGTCTAATAGATACAGTAATCATCGTTAGTTGCAGCCTTACATAGATGGTGTCAAACTGTTTCTTCTTTTTGGCATCATGTTTATGGACACAGTTGTCCCTCATACCTGCTACTCTTAACTCATGCAGTTATTTCCTCTCTAAACCCTGGTTGGTGCCTCTCCCTCTAGTCATTCCTAGAGAGCCGAGCAGCTGATGGGCTCTGAGTTCAGGCCGTGGCAGAGGCTCACAGTGTCCTCCACCCGAGATGGATGACACGCTGCAGCAGTCGATAACTGCATTAAAAGACCCCCGAATTCCACCATTTCCTCTCTTCCCTGAAGCACATTCAAATCTGAGCTCTGGGTGCAAAAGTCATCTTGGGTTGGTGTGTATTCGTGTGTTTAAGTGGTGTATGGTTGCCCACCGCCCCGGGAAATTTTTGCCAAACTGAATTTTCCCGTTCCCTGAAAGTGAAGGTATGAACACTCGACCGCAGTTTGTTCAGCGCTCTGACGAATGCATGCCAAACGGCACTCGGCTGCAATTTGAGGTGGCCTCCCATTAAAACTGCAATGAGGCTTGTAAACTCGCACAGTGGGTTACGATAGATTGCTCCCGCAAACAGCGTAATCAGAATTGGTTCCATAATTGCACAGGCTGCTTTCCAACATCGCGTTCTGATTTAAAACTGAAACCATGAAAAGCCTGCAGCCAGCCTAGTGCTATCCCATAATGCTCTGGTTCCTGGCTTGGGGAATGAATCCCTCCCTTGGGTGAGGGGAGAAAGGCTGGAATGTATTCATCTGCTGTATCTGTCAGATACAGTTGGAGGTGGGTGGAAGTAGAGGAGTACAGTGAATCTGAAGGGAAGTACACTGAAGACATTCTAATTTTGTGTTTTGCATCAATTTGATGGGACCACATGGGCAGGGCACACAATTCAGAAACTGCGTCAGCCTGTCAGCCTGTCAGTGAAGGGGAAAACGGCAATGGGAGAGATTGGCATGCCTTAAAGAAAATAGTTGACTCCATGGATGGATTATTAGACGACTGGCCCCCGGGAACCTGCTGATGGAGATGCCAAATGGCTGTGACTCTTTTATTTTGTGTCTCTTTGTAGTCGTTTTGCATGTCGACACAGTTGCCTTCTGTCTCTTTTCTTTTGTTGTTTTGTGTCTCTTTCAGTGACCTTTGGTAGGTAAACCAGATTTGCCAGGTTCTGGTGTTTGTTAAAAGAAACTGCAGCTGCAATTCTATTTTTACGTTCATGCTGGAGATGAAGAGAGTGTCTGTCTGTCTGTCTGTCTGTCTGTCAAAGTTGTATTGAAATGTTGCCCCAGTGTGCTGTCCAGCTGTAGTGTAAAGACAAAAATATTGGATTGGATTTGGTTGGCACAACCTCAATTTTAAAACGCAAAACAACTTGACCAAGACCTTCCTGCTTTCCACTAAGATCTGTGATATCCCAACAAGAAGAGTTAACATGACATAGAGGTTCTGGACTAAGGGCCCCCTGACCCCTTCGGCTTCTGGGTCTGTGCCCAAGAGGCCTGTTGCGTAATCCATCCACATTTGACTCGTATAATTTGGCAACCCTTGTCATTTTAATCATCACTCTTACCATATGCGCCCTCACATCCACATATGGGTTGTAAATGAACCATTTACCTTCATAACTCATAAATGGGCCCGACTCCTACCATGCCTTTAACACCCACAGCTGCCAGTGTCAACATGACGACCGCCTGACGTTTCTGTTCTCTCCTCTCTCCGGATGATTTCTGCACCGTTAGCGGCCATCCCTCAGGGGAACATTCATTGTTTTACGTTCACCTTGTATAACGTCTCAGGAAGGAGCACACTGTCGGAGCTCGTGTGATTAATTCATGGATTTGTGCGCTCAGTTCTGCATGACTTGCATTGTATGGCACGCTCGCATCGGGTGGTTTACCTACTGTATCATATTACACACCACAGTGATGTCCGTGGAGTTGTAACTGAATCAAGCTTAATGAAAAGTAATTGGATTTTCATCCTATTGTAGTTACCTAATTGCCAAAGCTGTACACCTAATTGTTCCATTATTTCTTCCATCTCTCCCATTACATGAGCTGTTTTCAAGTTGTCCCCATTTACTTTCCCTTAACTAGTTTCAAGCTTGGACAAATTCCACTCGGTCTGACGGTATCCTGTATTCTCTTGAAACGAGAGTTGATGCTGACGGAGTAAAATATTCAGGAACGCGTTTGTGTCATGGCTGCACCATTCCATCAAGAAAAAGCATATTTCGGTGGCACAAAATGATGTATGTGCATTTCTTACATTGTCTGCTTTATTTTTGTGAAATACTGGATAGTTTTACTTCTTTTGGCATCTTAAAATGGTTCATGTGAAGGGAGCATCTCAATGGCGTATCTAATCTCTGTACCTTTTTGGTACCGACCTAAATGTGTCTGCATCGTCACAATTTAGGCAATTTTATATGGGCAATATTCTTGTATGGCTGCATTTGTGAAGACAATATCTAACTTTCTTTTAAACAGGAAACTGTTGCCGAAAGAAAAATATCGTAGAATATTTCAAAGAAATACCCTTTTAATATCAATGTCAAAACGCATGTATTGCCGTGACAGTAATACTCAAGAAATTCCAAATGATACCCAACCCTAAACATCACTCATTGCTTAGACACAACTTGTGATAAGAGTGGGAAACAATTTATCTAAGTCACAGAGAAATCTGACATTTTGCTGTTTACATCCTCCTCCAGCAGTGCTGATAGTGATGAGATATCTACACTGTATTTGGTGGAGAAGCAATTGTCTTTCTTCTGTCCCAGCATGTGAAGAGACACCAACAACATTAATCACGGCGTTTGTCCCCTGCTGTCGGTGCGAAGTGTGTGTGTGCAACTGAATTAGCCTGACAGGATATGTGCTGTGGCATCCACTTGAAAGAGTATCTGTAGCCGGCAGTATTCAGCCTTTGTTTCTGCCACTGCAGAACAGCCACATCAGTGCCATGACAATGGAACATGAGGGCATTAGAAAGTAAGAAACATGCATAATTATACTGTGGTCTTAGAGCCCTGCATCAAAGTGCATCCCGTGTGAGATGAACACTTTGTGTGAGGTTGGTTACAGATCAAAGATGCGACCACAGATAATCCATAAGCGGTTCATGTATTTTGATGCAAGCTGATTTGAGTGATGTGGGAGAGGCATGAAACAGACCTTGGATCCACACTCTCGATCTGATCTTCAAGGATTAATGACCAAAAGCAGTTGGCTCGAGTTCATCTCTAAAATTGGATGGTAAACACAAACGCGTCTATTCTAGGAATGTTCATCTCATCTTCCACTGCTGCTATTCACATTTTAATCATCCGCCTTCAGCCTCCAGCATATCAGATACGACTCCTAATCAACCGTTTCCACCAAGCAGCATCATCACTTTTTTTCTCAGCCGCTCATAGTAAACCCAATGCTGGCATAACACGACGGAACACATGCTGCAGCTTCCCCGCACTCGCGCGTAATCTGGCCTTGATGTGGGGGAACGTAAGAGAGGAGGTGATACTTCAGTGTTACCCTCGCCCGTTGGCACGGATACCGTTTGGTGTTGGGCTGCAACAGGGTTTTCCTTGCACTCTCTGGTTTATTATTGTAATAGAGAGCTGATGTATGTCGGGCGGAATTGAGTGACGCCGCAGTGTTGGCATCGTTGACACGGTTCGTGTTTCACTTGTCACTGTTGGTGATGAGCTGTCGTCTCAATAGATTTTAAATGAGATCGTTGCCCGAGGCGGTTGATGAAAGTGTCATTCATGGTCACCGTTTGTGACGTGCAGGAGTCACAAGGCTTGTCCGTTCAACGGTGCATCGTGTGATTTCTCATTCTTGAACTCTAAATGGTACAGTAAAAACCCCAGCGTGCACACAAGGACATCCACTCACACATTCGTGAATCAATTCCTACTTGACGCAAAAGTACGACACTGACTTGTGTGTTTTTTTTCATGCCAGACCATGCACAATATAGTGGGCTGAATTATAATGTACAGCACACAGTAATGCTAAAATAAAGTGGATTAAGGAGGAATGTTTATTGCTGTTGGGATTTAGGCGCACTCGCAGTCAAAGGAGCATTCAATTATGTTTTCATCGAGCATCTGGATTTCTTATTTAGCAATATTTTTGCCCCCACATAACTGCAGAGCGTAGTGCACCACGGAGGGTTTTTATTGGATTCATCCTCGCACCTCAGGATGAGTTTCATAGCTTTTTATTTGGAGATGAATGGAGTGCGAGGAGTTATGATCCAGTGAGCGAACACTGCTCATTACCTTGCTGTAATATCCTCTGTGTTCGGAAGTGATGAAGGGGTTTGTTTGGGGACAATTAACCCGGAATTTTGATGGCCTTGTTGCGACCATCTGTGCAGATTTGTCATTTTGATTCGGATATGTTTTGGCTTGATCTGGTCCATTACCCACCTGGTTTGAAGAGAAAAGCACCTGTCTTGCAGCTCTATGCATATCTATCTACTTTGTTTTTTGGCTGTTTTTTGGCTGACACAGGTGGAGCCTTCAGGGTGCACAATGGCAGAAGGTGGGGTTGCGCTAATGATAGATTGACTCGAGAAGGTGATGTTGAGGGTGATGATTAGCCCCTTACAACCACTAGCGGAGGATGCGAGATCATTAAAAATGTGTCTTGTCTCTTACTGAAAGACTGCAGTGAAGAGAAGACGTTTGTTTTCAGCTCTTTGTCTGCAATGCTGAATTTGCTGGTTGTGCTTCATGGTGCGTCAGAACAACTCGATTTAGATTATGACTGGCCAGCTCCTCAGCTTTTATTGTGGCTTGAGGAAAGTTCTGGCCTTGGATGAGTCACTTAAACATAGTGCTGAGTCGCACACCTATTTCTGTGTGCAGACGGCTATCGTTTAAAGAAGAGGGGGAAGAACAAACGATGAAAAAAGCGTGTTCACATCCATTAATACACATAAGAGTGTAGTTATTCGTGTCTCATGGTGCACATCAAATCCCTGCAAAATCCAGCTTGCCAAGGCTTCTTAATTATTGATGCAAGATCTCCTCAAACTGTGTTACCTTGTTGGACATTGTGGGCAAGATATATTTCATGCTTGGCCCAGTTGTGGGAAATGAAGCTTGTGTTTTTGTGCCATTTGAAGGGAAATAACCTTTTCACTGAACCATATTTGCGCGTGATTGATGGCAGTTGGATTCGGTGCACGCCATGTGGGCCGAAGCCCGCTGATTCAGACCATCTGGGCAGGGAGTGCAGCCCGTTGTCACTGCAGCGGTGTATTGTGGTTAATCAGGTCTCAGGATGATAGCAGAGTTGCTTTACAGATGGAGGTGTTGCAGGTATTTGTGACGGCAGACGCTTTGGTGACAAAAATAAAGTGCTGAGTGGGAATGTACTGACATTTTTACTGCTGCATCGTTATTACTGCGATTGCTTTGTTGCCCGGCCACCCTTCATATATGACTGTACTGCACAGAGAAGCTTCCATTACGAACTCTCTCACTCATCATCCCCTGCTGCTGCAGTGTGGCTTTTGAAAATATGCCTCATGACAACCTCTGCGCCCACTGTGTTATGTCCTCTGAAGACCATTCTTAATTGATCCCTAATTAGTAACAGCAGGTTGCAGGTTCTTTCCAAAATGAGCAGCTGGATGTTGAGCCTTCCCCTGCCAACTGCTGCTTGGTTTGGACAGTCGTGCGAGCCTTAAAAAAACTGCCTATGACTTCTTTTTTTTTAGGTTGCACTATAACCAGTGACTGCTTTTCCGCGTATCCATTATTAGCATTCAAATAAGTGCTTGTAGCATAATGGAGCCTGATCGTAAAGCTGTGTTTCTGTTCTTCCAATATGCTATAGCAGACACTACCATTTCCTAAATTGCTGCTTTCGGTATCTTTCTCCCGACGCAGGGAAAAAGCTCTCTTCATTAACGATCTTCACATTTTCGTCTCATGTTGATGACTTCCCATGGCCAAGGCTTAATGTGAACCACTTTCTTTCCATTTCATTTCCTCTGTAAACAGTGCTGCTGCTTTGCTTGCAGTTCCAATAGTTGCTCAAGAAAATGTTGCATGAAAGTAGTGACTGCTTGAGTTTTCCTCAACTGGACTGGATCATCACTTCCTTGTCTGACGCGTTTTTTTGGCATTTGGATTCCAACACAAAGCTGACAGAATAATTGTCATGTACATTGGGAAATGAAAGATTTATAGTTTGTTTTACAAAGAGTTCTGACACCTTGCAGTGTGCTTTTGGCGGGCCGTGTATTACGTCATGGAGAAAGGAAGAACCATGTCTGCTCTGTTATTTACATTGTTCTTTTTGTTGTAAAATCTATGTTGCATGTTATGTCCAGTTGGTCAAAGGCAGAGTGGTTTTGATCGAAATACTATTTAGATGGGGAAAATATAATCTTAGCAAAGTTACACGACAATGTTGTTCAGTCAACAGTTCAAATTTGAAGTTGATACCTCTCCCAGATATGTATTTGGAGATGAAGAACGCTGTTCTGGTAATACTTTGGTATGAATCAATTGTGCCCTCTACTGTCCAAAACATGACATGCATTTTCCCATGTCTTTGGCTTTAAGATCGTGATATTTCATCACAGATTGTATCCAAGTACACTCTAATGTCGGTAATATATTCTGTAGGGCTACCCCTTCTTAGTCTATTCGTCGACTAATTTAGCTGTATTGGTTTTGGTCGACAAAGATTTATTTCATAGATACAGGATTTTTTTAATGCTTTTTTCATACTGAATGACTTCCAAACACAACTCTGATAAACACAAGATTTAAAATGGGGCTTTTGTGTGACTCTTTGTGGAGAAACCCCAGATCTGTCAGTCAAATCAACTCATCGGTTAGTTGAGAAAATTGTATGTACTCAGAATTTCTTTGGTCGAAGACGGCCCTATTTTCTTACATCCCGTTGTGAGGGTTGTAATATAAACGATAAAATGAGTGCAGCAAACTGCATTGAGTAGGTAGACTGATATATAATATGTTGATATTTCTCTTGCTGTTTGTTAACTCCATCTTTTTCCTTGTGTGTTTGTTGGCGGATATGTATTACACTAAGACCTTCTTGATGTCCCTTGTTTGGATCATTGTGTTGCACAGCAGTAGGATGTAGCCATCGATTAAGGCGCAGGTTTACATGCAGCCATTCACATGCTGCATACCATAATACCACTGGTGCAGATCATCAGAGATCACAACTATTCAGTTGGGGTCAGATGTTATTTGAAGTGAGAGACATGTAAACGTGAGAAGCTCCTTCCTTGTATCATTTAGCTCACGATAATCAGCAATAGTCGGCTCTTATTTTATCATGTCTGTTTTATAGGTCTTCTGGTTTTAATTAAGGGAGGACAGCTTGAAGGGAATGTCAGGAGTTGCTTGTAGGCTGCACAAGCTGGTCATCACTGTCTGCTCGCTGCAGGAGGATAATGTGACACAAATAGATCAAATCTCCTGTGCCAATTCCTGGCCCTTAGTTGATCAGTCGAGAGGAATGGCTCCTGTCTAATAAGAACAGGCGCACGACATTAGTTTTGTTGATCAGATGTCAGCTCTCTTGCTTCTATGTTTCACTCTAAAAGCACAGAAACAGCATTGGGATAGAGTGACATATGGTGTAGCGCAGGGAAATGAGCTTGAAGCTCCCATGCAACTTTGGGTTTTTTATTTTTAATTATGTGGTAAATCCATGTCATGTATGCATACAATAACATAACCATGTTGACATTCTTTTAAAATGCAGAAGCTGACAGAGATGGACACTTCACATTGTTTTGCTGCCACTTGGTGGACAATATAGATATTGTTCCTATGGCGATGAAACTTATCATACCTGTGGACAAACTGGGCCGTTGCAAAAACAAATATATATTGATAGTTTGATATTAATCTACACAGCCAGCAAATAAACATGAAACATACAGTTAAATTAAATGTTTAACGACCAGCTCAGGCAGTAAAATGTGAGGAAAAAAAGAACATGTGCTGATGAATGTGCAGAAATATGCTGAGGAAGAACATAAAGCTCATCAGATAGTTTGAAACTGTCAATAGTAATATGCACATTATCTCCAGATTTGGCCAGCAATATACAAGGTGCATGTGTATTCTTATTTCAACGAACTTAAGTATAACTTGCTGAATATAACAAGTGGTTGAGCCGTCATGAATACAAATGTTAACAGACACTGTGATTGATTCATCTGTTAGTTTTCTTGATTCATGCAAAGAAAATGTCTAGTTGTGCCTCCACCAATAGTCCAAAACACAAACATACTCAATTTGATAATCTGTAAATGTAAGAAAATCAGCAGATACAACATGCATCACAATGATTGTTCATTTTTTCATAAAAAATGTAATCACAAAAACTATTAATCCCTCATCAAAGTTGACAGACTTATTGATGAATTTATTGATATTTAATCTCTAATTCATAAGACGATACAAATGTGACTCTGTGCCACTGAGTCAGTCGCGGTTGAATCTTTCTGCTCAGCTCTTCATTTATTCGTTTGCTGGTTTCACTCGCTCAAAAACATTCGTGATGATGATTATGTACTTGCGATTAGATTAGAATATGTTTTGAATTAGGCGTGTGTCACATGCCACCCCTGTTTTACATTTACAATGAAATGAAGATGCCTTCGACAAGTTTTTACTGTAAATTTAGAGCTTCAGTTGACTTATAGAGCATCTAAGTGCAAATGTTTGCTAACGTCCTGCGTTCACTGCTCTTACAACTAAACCACAGATCAGAGATCCGACAAACATCTCGTGAATAGAATAGGTAACACTGTCGATGCACTGCTGTTTCCATGTGTTGCTCTGTTACCTCAGCTTGTAAGAGAGGCTTTATGAAAAGCTTTTTTTCCCCAAGAGTATAAGAATTACTGATGTCTTGTTTTGGACTAAAACTTGTCTGATCTCTCTCCTCATGCATCAACTGCTGTCCACAAGCTCCCTGTGGCGATGGCTTCACTACATTTCCATTTTCCTTTGCACATGGTTGGTTCAAACGACAGCCTGTGTCTGAGTCACCAACACCTACGGACTAGAAGTGTTCCTTGTAATGAGGTGCTGTATATTGCATCACATTGATTAACAGCAAAAAGGAGGAGGAAGAAAGGTACTGTAGGGTGGACAAAGGGGGGGGGGGGTGGAGAAAGCTTGAAGCCCACCACTTACACACTGGATAATGGACAGATATATCAAGTATGTGTGCAGCCGAGCAGCTACATACTCAAGATGTAAAAGCGTTGCATTTTTAAGCAGATGTTTCAACATTAGTCCTTGGAATCACCAGGCCAAAGTGTTATTGATGATGTTATTGGTGTGTGATTAGATTGGTGTTGTCCATGCGCTTAAATTCAACTTCATTTCAATTATAAACCACTTGTGCTGCCTTCTCAATTTGTTTCTAAAATCCCACATAGTTGATGAGATTGTTTTCCTGAAGTGGTGTGGAATAAGCCTCAGTATGTGGAGTTGGTTTACCCCAGAGACATTTGATTATTCCACTCTTATTCTCTTGAGGGCCTCATTTAAAAAAGTCATTACCGCTTCAACATAATTAGGCTACCCTTTGAAAAGCCACGCTCAGCTGAGTTGGACCCAACATCAAACCGAGGCTACAGTTTAAGAATTCATGCTGAGATGATATGCTTTTGACACCTTCTCACATTGCTACTGTTGTGCGGGTAAAACAGACTATTATCTGCTCGTGCTTTGCACCTCCAGAGCCAGCTAAATGTCAGAATGGTGTCATTGTGCTTGTTAGCATGCTCTTGTTAGCATGCTCTTGTTAGCATGCGCTTGTTAGCATGCGCTTGTTAGCATGCGCTTGTTAGCATTTTGAGTACAGCGTGGCTGTCGATGCTTCCAAATCACCTGTCTTTTTGCTTTTAGTACATACTGCAGCTGCCCTTACAAAGTACGCACTGTTGCATGCAGTGTGCATTCAATTGGGACATACTTCCTCGTCACAACGTTGCACCTTGAACTTTGACCCTCGCGCTGATATGTCCGCTGCACAAAGGATTGTAGGTCAGAATAGCCAGAAAGGCATGCAGGCTTGCACACTGCAAAATGCGACCGGATGCGGTAGGATTCAGGCGTCGTGCTGGAGTAATTGCATGTTCTGCTGGTCAGACTCCTGAAAGACAGAATGGAATAGAGTGCATACTGGTTATTTAAAGGTCCTTGATCTTCAGAATTGTCGCAGTCATTTCTGTGTGTGTGTATAGTGTACAGAGCCTTCTGTATGTACCTTACCCTCTGTCTTACATACTCAGGCCTCAGAGCAACAAAGTGCACATGGCTCTCAGGAAGTAGGTTAATGGAGTGGGTGAGAAATGATACTTGATTGCAGTGGTTAGCTGTTCCAACTCTGAATTGGACTGCGATCACAGTTCATGAAAGGAGTTGCGCGTGGGTGGCACAGTTGGTGGAAGTACTTTTTATTCGTTTTTTTTTTTTGTCCTTTTGATGTGACGCCTCAGGCAAAGACACGCTGTGGCGTTGTTCACCCGCTCTGAGTAAAGGATGGAAAGGGAAAAGACATGATTCTGACCTGCAGACCTTCACCATAATCCGAAAAAAGCTTCTCCAAAGTCATTCTGAGTCTGCCAAATCGGCAGTCGCAGGATCAACTCTGGAGAGGCAATCTTTTTTTTTTTCACAGCTTATATTATGGAATGGGAAATAACCTTTGCTGATGTATTTTTCTGGAAGTGTAGGGGTCAAACTGTCATTCCTCTTTATTGTTTATTTCCTCTTGGCTACAAATATGACTGCCAGGGATTCAATGATTGCATGTTTCAATTATAGTGGTTGGATCAAATGATATTGATATCACAGGAATATCCTGCTTTTATTACTCTGTTACTTAAGGGACTCCTCTGCATGAGTAGGTGTTGTCCCTGACACTGCTCACCAATGATTGCATCATTTAGACGTATACTAATCAGCCACTGGCGGCTTGAGTTCTCAGCACTTAGTTTTTATGGACACAGCATGGTTCCCCGTCCTTAGCAGGAGATGTAGTTAAAAGGCAGCTAGCAAGGACCAATGGTTATCTACAGCATAAGCCCTCTTGCCATCCTCCAATCTCTCCCTCCCTGTGAGAGATCTGCCGGAGAAGGGCGACCGTGCCCCTCTCCACAGCATGTTGCTGGCTCTCTTTCCGAGCGTGATCAACTGGTACAAAGAAGCTTTTGCAGAGTAGAGATCAAATAACAAGCTCTCACTTCAGAGCGGGAAAATAGAGGAAAGGAGGGGGCTGCAGAGCGTGCACGTCAAAATTCAAAACTCAAGAGGCAGGCTTTTTCTTTTTACTCCCACTCCTATTCCTCTCCGTGCTGCCCACCTAGCCGGGGTGAATATAAAGGGAAGCTTGGACCGGAGACTTGCATCTTTCATGTGAAGCTTCCCAGCAGCTCTATTTTGTTTGTCTTCATTTGTATTGTCAAGCCATCCTCGTGTGGGAGTGAAAGTGTGTGAAATCTAGCAGGACTTCCAGATCACTAAGCGAGAAAGTCTGGAGGGCATCATGGGGGCTTTAATGGTCATCTTCTCTGTTCAGCCGAAACAAAGACGCAAGACTACAGGTAGGCTTGAGGGGAAGACGGTTTATATTGACGCATTTTTTTATGCGCTAGCAGTTTATCTCATGAAAGATTAAATGTAATTGCCTGTTTGAAAAGATTTTGGGTCGTTTTATATGTTGCACAGTGGAATTTTCGTTGAAATACTCGCAAAAATTGTGCGTTCTTTGTTTGAGAATGTCCTGTGTGTGTGTGTTTTGGATTTCTGTTTTCAGAAAGTTCCCCATTACTCTGCTGGTTTCTCTATAATCCCATCTGAACTCATGTTGCCACACCAGCGGTTCATGAAATTGACCGGAAATCAGCCACCTTTTGAGAAACATTTGCAGTCTGAACCCCACAAACTTGCTTGACTTTTTCCATTTGTTTTCCCCACTGTTGGTTTCACAGTGGCAGCACACACACACACACACAGCATGCCACATCGGCTCTCTGCCAACACAGCGACACCAGCTAATGTTACAGCTCTGTCTCCCTGCAGTCATGTGCTGATCAGCATCAACGTCGCAGCTTGTCACTGGAACAAACGAGGAGGAAGTCCAGTCTTTATCGAATAACAATGAAATATTTAGTGGGTGGCCCGCGGACAATAGTTGTTGTAGAGGTTATATTTAGTGGTGTAGTGGGAGACGGACACAATGGATGACGCCTAAAGCACAGTAAGTCATATTTCACTGTGGTGTTGGGAGAGAGCTTGAAAGCAAAATGGATGAGAGACTCTCTCAAGCCATCGATCAAAGAGCGGGCAGTTGTGTGCATTGTAAGCACTTTTCAGAGGAGAGTCATGAGATCCAGGTGCACACACAGCCTGACAGTAGATAAGCATGCACTGCATTGTGTTACAATGCTTATTCGGAGACTGACCTGTTGTTTTCAGCTAATATGAAGCAGATAAAGGGAAATTAAAGAAATGATTGTGTTTGGGAATTGTAGTACAACACATTAGTGCTATTATGCTGAGTTATAACTGCTGTAGCCATATATTAGCACATCAATTCACTGCTAACTGTTTCTTACAGTTTTGCTGCTCTTGTTTTTTTTACATTGGAAAGCTCGCACACAGCTTCAGAATGTTAAGAAATCCAAAATTGTACAAGCTTCCTAGTCACGGTTGCTAAGCTGTGATTGGACAATTGCTGTTCAGGGAAGAGGTATAGTGAAGGCTCAATTAGCTGATTAACTGATTAGATAATAGATTAGTTGGCTGTGGATGTACAAACACACAATTAAGTCAACCATCAAAGAAAAAAGCCAAACATTTGTCGCAGCTTTTCTCTGTGTTGTATCACTGTAAGGTCAATATCTGTCAATTTGGCTCCAAAAAATGTGATGGACACTGAATTGAAGAAGACACCCTGAAATGTATTGACAATACAACTTTTCAATGAAGTTAGTTGTCGCATTTCAAAAACTGTAACCCTCACATCCTCGAAGAAGGTCAAAATAATGTAAGTTCATTGTGGAAATCCAGCTCGAAACTGGTTTTTGGATTGATATTTCCACCCAATATTTAGAAAAATCGTGCAACAGTCTGATTCACACTTTAGAGTGCTCTTTAGACGAGGACACCATAATAAAACGTCGACTGTCCTTCGACCCAAGTGCTACTCCACTCCCCACTCTAATACATCCCATTAATTATCAGAGCCGCGCTCATCGACATGACAAGAGATGACGCTAGCACCCATAAACTTTGCCCTCCAACTCATTTTCACACTCGCCGGGCTTTGTGTGTTCACACAGTGTTTCAAATGTCCTCAGGATAAGAGACGTGGCATTATGGTGGTACTAGCTGGTGTGTCCGTCCTGTCATGATTACTGTTTTAAATTCTTGTGTTAGGAGCTTTTATGAGTTGAGTTTGTGTAGGCGTGAGATAGGCTGTTCGAATGTGAAACATTAACGATGACTCAGGCTACCAACTGGAAGAGTACAAAATGCAGGTGAAATTCGTTCAATAAAGTCTGAACAAGTTCACTGATTCCTAGAATAGGAGCACATTTGTTCTTTTGTCACTCGGCTGAATGAATAAGCGATGTAAACTAAGTTGAGATATGCTGAGGTTTGTTTTCGTCAGCTTCTTCCTCGTGACATTAACCCACAGAGTGATGGGGATGTCCATTGTGGCTCTTGTTGCTTGCCCAGTCTCCCTCCAGGCCCTTCTGGTGTTTACAGAACTGAGCGGAGACTTTGGCCGACCACAGAGAGAGCAGCTGTCATTTCTGGGGGTAGCCAGTGCTCGTAGCCAAATTTGATCGCATGAAAATCACATTCAGAGCTGACATCCCGACTCTCAGCAATTCTCTAAGCTTTAGATGACCCAATTGAGTGTAACGGCAGCAAATAAATCGACCAGCAGCATTTCATGAACACGTTTAACGAACCGCAGTTTTCAGACAAAATCTTTGAGAAATGCTCGTCTTCTTTCCTGTAAATGAAAGACTAATAGTCTCTTTGTCAAAGGCACACAATCACTGCATAAAAGACCCATATGCCCAGACGACTTCAAATTGTTCCCATTCGGTTTTTCCGACCCATCTGTCACATGCAACATTTGTTTCACAGATTTACTCATCTTGTTCAGAAATGCCGGATGGATTTCACAATATGACAGAGATTTGAGAGAACATTTGGTATGGACATGGTTCTTACGCACTCGCATCTCACCCCAGGTGCTAGTCTACTGATCCATATCACAGTCTACACTGCAGAAGTCCTCGAATGATTCTGGTGGTCATTAATATAGCGTGCGTGATGTTCAGAACTGAATTGTCCTCTATGAATTGCTCTGAGCTGCTACAGACTGCAGAGCAGCACTTTGTCGAGGACCAGTGTTACCCATCATGTTTCTGATGCAAGGCTTACCTTGCATTTACAAAAGGTTGCATGTGGCGTCTCCCATTTGAAAATCTTGATGAAATGCAGTTCTTCTCACAACAGTTGGGAAATGTTATTGATTTTATGATGCCACATGGCGTGTAAATGCCTTCAGATATGCAAATGTGTGATATGCAAATGTACAACGGCTATAGTCTTACAAGAGGAAACGAGGAGGGGTCACTTATGCATCTCCCACTTCCCTCTGGGTTTCTTTATTCCTCTGTTATCAGCTTCATGTAATCTCTGCCCTTTTCAAAGTCACTGTGGACTGTTTTCTAAATTAGCATTTAAATTGAAAGGAGAATCCGTTGGCTTTAGGGCGGCACGTTTTGTTTTGGTTTTCCACGTCGTGGGATGGCACTTTGTTCTGTGAAATGAATCACTCCATTCCCACAGGACACAGTGACTAAGTAGAGGGCTCACTTAGACCCAGCACCCTGCTTCAGAGAGGCTCTGCAGGTGCAGGAAAGTGGGCTTAGCCATGTACAGACACCCCAGCATGCAGTCCTGATTCGCTTGTACGCCTCCTTCCCCACCGTAATGCAGACAGTTTCGGCTGTACAGCGTTTCTGTCACGGACCTCCGTCAGTCAGTGAATTGTCAATGTAAGAAAACCTCACGCGAATGCTACAGACTGTATAAAAATACAAATGAAAATAGAAATAAGTGATGTGTTTTTGCGCTAAATCATTAGTCAATGCAAAAATAAATATCGGCAAGCCTCATGTCCAAACTGGGGATGTTCTAAAACACATGCATCCATTAATGCAGGCAAGGAAATACAATTAACTACTGTCAGTGGAGGATGAAGATGGTTGTCTAATACTACCCAAAATATGAATTCCATATCATCATACATGGATAACAAATAGTTGTAAAAACAGTGGAATCACGTGTAACAGATTAAGTTGTACTTGCAGTGTTACATTTGCTCTCTATTTGCAGTTTTGACTCTTCCACTTGGTTCAGAGCTTTGAGTTGTTGGTTCTCCTGGTTTCCACATGATGGCAGCAGAATACCACAAACGAGCTTCTTGCAGTGAGATGAGCTAAAATCGAAAGTTACGGACGTAACTACGGTTCTATGAATCCTGGATGACCGCCAGAGGCAGTGCTTAACACTGGATGTATTCCGTCTCGCGCATGCGCAGGTCGAATATTTATATCAACAAAGTCACTCGTGACCTCAGGTGACTCCCGTCGTCTATAAGTTCCGGTGTCATCCTGAGTTCAGTCCTATGGAATCTTCTCGCGAGTTCACGGGATTCCAAGTGACCAAGAACTCTGGCGGTCATCCAGGATTCATAGAACCGTAGTTACGTCCGTAACTTTCGTTCTATTTCATCCTTACTGACCGCCAGAGGCAGTGCTTAACACTGGATGACTTATACCAAAAGAGTCACGAGGAATCACAAGTACCCACCTTGTATAGTTCAGGCAGAGGAAGCTGGCCAAAGAACCCTCCCCAGTGGGTGAGGGGTGGCAACGTTCACTCTGTAGTGTCTGGTGAATGTGCTCGGTGAGGCCCATGAGGCCGCAGCACATATATCCTCCACTGGCACACCTCTCAGGGCTGCCCATGACGTGGAGACACTCCTGGTAGAGTGGCCCCTCACTCCGGATGGTAGCGGACGGTCGCTCGCCTTGTATGCCTGGGCAATGGCTTCCACTATCCAGTGGGACAGGCGCTGTTTCGAAAGAGCACAGCCCTTCTTAGGCCCACCATAACAGACAAAGAGCTGCTCCGACCGCCGTATGCAAGCGGTGGCCTCCACATAAGCTCGGAGGGCCCGCACTGGGCATAGCAGCCTTGACCTCTCCTCTCCCGATGGGGGGTCAAACTCCGCAAGCTGGATAGGCTGGTTGATATGAGAGCGTGTCAGCACCTTTGGGAGAAACGCTGCATTAGGCCACAAAGTAACCCCCGATCCATCTGAGTTCCACCTCAGACACGATTCACTCACCGACAGGGCATGCAGCTCGCCTACACGTTTAGCTGAAGTGATGGCGAGGAGAAACACCGTTTTGGCTGCCAGCCATCTCGGCTCTGCCCGTGCCAGGGGTTCAAAAGGAGGCAAGCACAGGGTGTCCAATACCAAATGTAGGTCCCATGCCGGGGCCTTCGGGGCGTTTGGGGGACGCAACCGCCGAGCTCCCTTTAGGAAGAGGGACACCAGTCTGTGGCTCCCTACTGTGCCATTGTCGACCCTAGCATGGTGCCATGAAAGAGCGGCCACGTACACCCTCAGGGTAGCGGGAGACCGGCCCTTATCTAGCAGGGACTGCAGAAACTCAAGTACAACAGGTACGGGGCACTGCACCGGG
The DNA here is from genome assembly GCF_949748355.1 of Melanostigma gelatinosum. NCBI lineage: Eukaryota > Metazoa > Chordata > Actinopteri > Perciformes > Zoarcidae > Melanostigma > Melanostigma gelatinosum. Next base: position 12,135,207 of record NC_136656.1, read on the forward strand.
TCCTTGTTCCGAACCACACACCAGTCAGAAAACAGCCCCCACCTGTTTTCGTACTGCCGCCGGGTAGACGGTGCCCTGGCATTCAGGATAGTTCTTCTGACTGGCTCTATGCAGCCAGTCAGCAGCTGGTCGGGCCCTCCAGCGGCCAGACCCATAGTTGGAGGCGGCTGGGATTGGGATGCCAAATCTGACCCTCTAGCTGCGACAGGAGATCCCTCCTGTCGGGGAGGTGCCAGGGTGTCCTGCAGCAGAGTCTGTGCAGTAGGGAGAACCAGATCCTGGCTGGCCATAAGGGGGCCACTAACAAGAGTCTGTGGCCCTCTTGAAGGACTCTGAGAAGTGTTGGCAAGATCAGAGGGACCGGTGGAAAGGCATAAAGAAGCCCCTGTGGCCACGTGTGAGCCAGGGCATCCTGACCCAGAGGACTGGTCCTCTCCATCAGGGAGAACCAATGGGGACAGTGGGTCGACCTCTCCGAGGCAAAGAGATCCACCTCTGCTCTTCCGAAGAGACCCCAAATGCTCTGCACCACCTCTGGATGGAGCCGCCACTCCCCCGGTGGAGGCTTGTGACGGGACAGAAAATCTGCGACCTGGTTCCGTTCCCCTGGTAGGTACATTGCCCGAAGGCTGGTAAGACGAGGGGCAGCCCAGGTGAGAAGGGCACGGGCTACCCGTAGCAATTCTGCAGATCTGGTGCCCCCTTGATGGTTGATGTGAAACACCGCCGAGGTGTTGTCCGACCGGACAAGCACATGCTTGCCCCTCAAGTATGGCAGAAAATGCTTGAGCGCTAGGTGCACAGCCCGTAGCTCTAGAACATTGACATGCTCTATGTGGTCTTGAGCAGACCACTGCCCCTGAGCAGTCCTGTTCTGCCACACTGCACCCCATCCTGAGAGGCAGGCATCTGTTGTGACCACCTCTCTGCGGAATGGGACCGAACCCATGGGGACACCCTTCGTCAGGTATGCCCTCTCCCTCCATGGGGATAGGGCGAGTAGGCACTGCCCCGATACTACTATTGCCCTGTATCTGTGCCACTTGGCATCCAAGTGAAAGCTGTTCAGCCATCTCTGCAGGGGTCGCAGTGACAGTAACCCTAATGGAACGACCGCCGAGGCAGCTGTCAGTCTGCCCAATAGGCGGAGAAAAAGAATGTAGGGCACCCGCCTGCCCCCTTGGAAGGGAGAGAGGCTGTGGAGGATATCGTCCACCCTTCGGGGTGACGGACAGGCACTCATAGTGACTGTATCCAGAGCCACACCAATGAAGGTGATGCTCTGAGAAGGGCTCAGGGAGCTCTTCTCCATGTTTACCCTGAGGCCCAACCGGGCCGCGTGAGAAAGAAGGCGAGCAGTGTCCTGCGCCGCCTGAAGCTGGGATGGCGCACAGATCAGCCAATCGTCCAAGTACGGCAGTATTCTCATGCCCTGTGATTGCAGGGGGGAAAGGGCAGCAGCGACACACCTTGTGAACACCCGTGGGGAGAGGGAGAGCCCGAATGGGAGCACCCTGAACTGGAAGTGACCGCCTTGAAAGGCGAAGCGAAGAAACCGCCTGTGATGAGGTACAATGGGAACATGGAAGTAGGCATCCTCCAGGTCGACAGACGTGAACCAGTCCCCCCTGGAAACCGCCCGAAGGACGTCTGCTGTGGTCAGCATGTGAAATGGCAAGACCCTCAGGAACTTGTTTAGTCCCCTCAGGTCCAGGATTGGGCGCAGTCCACCGCCTCTCTTTCTCACCAGAAAGTAAGTTGAGTAGAACCCCCCGGGCTGTGACAGGGGGTTCACCCTCTCGATTGCCCCCTTGACCAGGAGCGTGGCTAACTCCTGGTTCAGGGCTAGGGTTTTTACCGGATCGGAGATACTGGTCATTGTGACCCGGCTGGAGGTTGGTGGCCGGCGTCGGAACTGAAGCTTGTACCCCCGGGTTAGGGTGGACACTACCCAGGGGTCGAAAGCATGAGCTGCCCAGTAGCTGATGTGCTGCTGGGAGAAATAACCGACAGCCGGCCGGGAGACATCATCTCCTGTACCCCCTGCCTCTTGAGGCTCGGGGGGGGGGCCTGGTAGTCCCCAAGACCGGAGGTTGTCTAGGAGGAACGTAAGTGGGGTTCTGTGGGTAGCGGTCCGGCCTGCCAGCGGTACGCTGAGGCCTGTCGCGACTACTGGGGTAAGCCGGGGGCTGAAAATGGTCCCGGGTGGATAGAGTAGGACCCCTACGTCTGCGGGGTGCGGGCATGTCCCTGCGAAGGCCAGAAAACTGCTGCCTGGTCTGGCGAGCTTCAACAGTCCGCTGAAGCGCCTGTATAGCCGCTGCCCCGAACAGCTCACCCGGTTCCACTGGGACAGTACGGAGGGTCCTCCTACATGCCTCAGACAGGGGTGACTGCGCCAGCCAAACCTGGCGGCGAGTCTGGACCAGGGTGGACATCAGCCGTCCAAGTTCCCTTGACATGAGCGCAAACGCCTGCAGTGAGGCATCACTGAGGCTGGTTGCGGAGGCGTCGGGAGTAGCCTGCTGCAGGGAAGCTGAGAGGGCCAGCATGAGGTGGGAGAGGGAGTTGCCAATACGACCCATGCGTGCTGCTGTGTCATAAGCCCTGGACAACATGTCATCCGTGACCCGACATTGGGGTCGAGGGCACCTGGCATCGGGCCTCAGGGTCTCCTCAGGGGAAACTATGAGGGACGCAATAGTCGGCTCAACAGCTGGCATACGGGTGAGGCCAAACTTTGCCGCGTCCTGCATGGCCGCCAGGGTTCGGCCCTCTGATGTAAGATGGGACAGAGCCCCGGTGTCCCTCCAGCATGCATGTAGCTCCCTCAGATATTCCTCGGAGGGAGGAACAGCAAAGGTGGTAGGGGCGAGAACACGCCTGAAGAAGGCACTCGCAGGCTGGGGTTCCGGCTGCCGCGTATCTAAATGCAGGCGTGCCAGTGCCATGCGAATGACAGACCCCATGGAGCCATCGACTGCACTTTCCGAAGAGCCCTGAGCTGAGGAACGGGAGGCAGGTCCAGAAGCATGGGAGGGCTGCTCGTCACTGTACTCAGTAAAGAGCGTGGCTGACGCCGCCAGTGACATCACGTCCTCCTCTGAGCAACGCTCAGCCGCGGGTGGCTCTGGCGCTTCAGCCCCCCCTACACTGGGTTGGAGGGCCAGTAGAAGCGACTTCATCTGAGCTAGCTCGGAGGTCAGCAGATCTACTCTAGAAGACAGCCCGCTGGGTTTAGCCTTCTTGGAGGGAGCCCCTGCAGTTTCCGTGGCCCTGCGCTTGGAACGGGTAGGTAGGGCTGGAGTCGACTGACCCGACAGGGGGAGGTCGACCACACCAGCCAGGTGTTCCGCCTCGGCGAGCCTAGCAGTCCTTACTGCCTGAGGCATGATGCCACAGTTCATGCATGGGTTCTCAGAGAGGCCCTCCCTCAGATGCTCGAGGCCAAGGCAAGCGGGGCAGAGGTCATGGCCATCATCAGGCTGCAGGGGAGCCATACAGGTCCTACAGCCGGGAAAGTCAAACATGGCCGACTCTCTAGCCCAGTCTGAGCGGAACTGAATGTTCGAGAGCGGCCGGGGACAGTCAGTGAGAGGAGAGCGAGAACACTCTTCACTCAGATAGTTGCTGCCGCTATTGGTGTCCCACCAGTTACCATGAGCGAGAGCACTCTGCCACTGTGGAAATAGGTAAATAACACAGTCCCGCTAGTGAGAGGGGAGCGAGGACACTCTCTTCACTAGGATAGTTGTTGCAGATAATAGTAGCTGGAACTCCTGGTGTGCTACCAGTTAGCCTGAGCGAGGACACTCCGCTAACTGTGATATCCGCTAACTGATATGGCCGTCAATGTTTACCGTGAAGGGCGCCCGACAGCGTACTCAACGCTCACGTTAGCCCGCCCCTCGATTAGCTAGAGCGGAACGCTCTGCAACCCGAGGAACAGCAACGAACAATGGTTTCAACAATGTTAGTCGATCTCACCGATTGCTGCGATGGTCCGTACGGCGCCGACGCCGTTCCCTCCCAAGAGGGACCGCTTGTCGCAGCCTTTGGAGGGCGAAGATCCGCAACCCCGACCTGTGGTCACAAGGCTACCGCGACAAACTTTAACATATCTTGTTCGTAGACAAAATATATATTTCTTCGACTACCATGGTAGTCAACCTGCGTAGCGAGAAGAAAAAAAGGACTGAACTCAGGATGACACCGGAACTTATAGACGACGGGAGTCACCTGAGGTCACGAGTGACTTTGTTGATATAAATATTCGACCTGCGCATGCGCGAGACGGAATACATCCAGTGTTAAGCACTGCCTCTGGCGGTCAGTAAGGATGAAATAGAACAACAGTACTGCATTGGAGTGACTGACTGACCGAAATACATTGCAATTAAAACCAAAATTCAAATTTTGATAATTTACTGTAGGAAGCGGGATAATACATGTGGGTCCTGTCGAGTTGTCATTATTTAGCAAGAGTTCACTCTTAAGTGCCCACTCTCATCGTGTTTTCTATTAAAACAAAGAGCATTTGTTTCAATTGTATTGCATCTTTCCAAGAAAATGTCTTACATAGCAAACATATTATTTTAAGGTGACAGGCCACTTCTTGTGTCATTTCTGTAAAAACCAATGGAGGACATTTATTCGTTTTAACGCCATGTTGCAGCACTTCACGGGAATTCACTTGTAACTTGATTTAGGTACACATAAAGAAACAGATTTTTTCTTTCTTTGTGCTTATTCATTTACGTTGTTTTACCTGCATGCCCACCTATCACAGTTGTACTCACTTTGATCTAAATAGGCCAAAATATAGGGAGGACAAGGAGGGCTATTGAAATGGCTAATTCCCTGTTGTGACCAGAAAATGTGTTGATTTAATGCGAATAGTGCATATAGATCACAGCCCAAATTAGCTCCTGCTGGAGATGAAGATCTTTATAATTGGATCATCTTTACTGCAATTTTAAAAAAATGGTGGGGCGATGTGTTATTAGCAAATGTTACAGGAGTAAATGGTGCACTTGGGACTATTTTCAGCTGCGGATTGATTGAAGTGTGTGCTCTTGACTGTCTTCTAAGTGGCAGGTTGGTGCATGTGACATTGAATGAAAATGCTGTCGTGCCCATGTTCATTGTGTTGAAGGAGCATGTCACCCAGTGCAACATTGTGGTTCATTTTCATAGCTTTTGGACAACAATGGAGCTCGATGGCACAGAGATATCAGGCTTTGGCTTCAGAGGCAATACTTGTTAGTAAGATAAATTCATTGTTGTTGTTTGGTCGTTTAATGGGATTTGCCCACAATAAGGAAAAGAGAGAATATCATCGGTCTTACATTTGAAAAATAAATATGTCATCTAGGGACATCCAGTTTTGTTTTTAGATATATGAAACAAACTCTGAATATTGTTTGTGTGTCATCATTTCCACAATTCCCACTGGGTGTCAATGATTCACCAACTTATTTAAATTTTGGACTGATACCCTGCTCAAATGTTACTGAGTGATAACCCAGTGTATTTCTCATGCAGCAGGTTTTCTTTTGAAGTTTGCAGGTGCTGCAGACATTGTTTGCCACCTACAGTACAGTGTGCAGTCCTGGCTTTAACCAGCACACCACAACGCTCCACGCTGGCAATTACCTTCATCACCAATCACACACTGATTGATGCAGCATACTGTGTGCTGATGATATGCACAAACATTCTTCTATTTCATTATTTCATAGGGCCTTGATTACACCCTATGCAAAGTTGTGAGGTGACTGGAGAGCAGATGCTGGAGAGTGCAGGCAGTTTCTTTGAGATGAGGTCATGTTCTGTTATTAGGGCGGAATAGAAACGCATCTCGGGAAAGAAAAGGCAAAAAGTAAGTTAAATTTAAAACACAGCTGGAAGTTATTTTCCTCTCTGTCTAGCAACATCTTCTGCCTGCGGGACGTCTATCACACCTTTTTAAGACCCTACAACCTCTGTTCTCGAGGTGCTTCCTACGAGTTTGCCGACCCTGTCATGTCCAGAAACAACGCACTCATAGAAGTCATCCTGTTAAACGTGTTGAAATGTCTATTTTTGTATCTATAGGATGTGATGCACTGAAGGAAATGGGCATGCATTTCCTGGATTTTAAAGGTGGACTGAAGACTGAACGTTTTTTAAACAGACATGTGAACATACCCTATCATTTTTAGCAGTGACTATTGGAAAACTACAGACACGAAGTGTTATTGTCGACACTGAAAGAGAAGCAGGAGACACCAATTTAACTATTTTCCTCTTTTTTCCAGCAGCCACCTGCAGGCACATTTCAACTCGCCGCCTCCGAGTCCTTTCTTCTCTGCCGTGTTGTCTTTCTCTCTGACCTCTCCCTTGTCATCTCTCCCTTAAGGTTTCCCGCTTTATTTTAAGTCCAGGTGGCGGTGAGGTCACACACGCGGGTTCGGTTCTTTCTCGAGCTGACATTTTGCACGGCTTCCTTGTTGAGCCACGGCTCGATCATGTCCGCTGTTAGTTCCTTATAACAGAGTAAATATTGAAAAGGTGGGAAATCTTGGAAATCTTTTCACGTCTCTGGCTGCGGAGGGACTGGCACGGTGTTCTTTCTGTAGTACTTGTAGTACTTTGTCTTAAAGTATTCAAGGCATTTTGTAGACTCCTTTTTTAATTTATACTTTTACATTAAAAGCGTGGTGATTTTAGGACAAGTGGCGTTGTTGTCTTAATTAGTGGTAAAGCTGAATGTTGTGGATTATTATAATCAGACAAGGAAAAAGACAAAGCTTTACAGAAAGACCAGTCCAGAATTGAATTAAGACTTTGATGCTTTTGACTTCTGCACACACCCAAACAGTACTCGGTACCATCTCCCTTGTTTTATTTCAGCATCATGTCCATCATTTCTCTTCCTGTTTGTCACAATGATCAGGTTCAACCCTCTCCTTCTTTCATCCCTGTCTCTCTTTCTCCATTATCTCCTCGCACCCCCTCGTCTTTATCCTTACTACTCCATCTCCCCCCTCCGTCCTCTCTTTTCCACACACTTTTCTTCTCCCCCTCCTTCCTTCCCTGACTTGTACCGGTCTCTGATCGGACCCAGAGATGCAGGGCTTTTGAGGGGAGTTTAATGGCCTGCAGACAGTGCTGCACGCTGAGCTCTGTGTCTTTGACCATGGGCACGCTGTGACCCGCCCGACATGTTGACTATGAACTTGGAGGGACTGGAAATGATTGCAGTGCTGGTAGTTGTGGTCGTCTTTGTTAAGGTGCTGGAGCGGTTTGGTTTGTTAGCAGTCGGCTATGACGGTAAGGAAACTGCAAACTGTTTTTTTTCCAACCACTAGTTGTTGACCAAGTTTAAAGAGTGCAGTTTTGTGAGACTGTATAACTGTGAGTTTGCCTGATGACTGGGCTTTCACAAATGAGATGCAAAGAAATGTCTGCCATCCAGCCAGATTGCTTATTTTACTTCCTTTATTTCTGATATTTACTCAATGGAAGAAGTTCTGACTTATTTTCTCTCAAACCGTGCCTCCCTATTGGTCTTTATTAGTGATTCTGTTTTCTTGGTGTAAAATCCTAAACAATGTTTTGATATGAACATGCAAACAGCTTTGTGAAAAAGTCACAAAAGCAACTTTCCTCCATGTTTGGTCCCTGTACGGTGTGTTTGAAGACAAACTGCAGATGTGCAGTTAATTTGTGCTGCCGGTGGTCTGAAACACAGGAATCCCAACATGTGTTTTGAAAAACAAATGATGTTTTTAGATTAGTTCAACACATACCAGTGGCAATGTATTCACAATGCTAAACATTTCAATCAAATGACTGATGAAAAACATCTTTATTAAATCCGTAATAGCCCTTATTAAAAACATTCTGACTGATGTCTGGAATTGTGCCATCTCATTTTTAAATCAGTCCACATTATAATCACCATTTTGATATGCAGACTATTTTATCAATGACTATGTCATGTGCTATTTGAATTGTTGATCTGTTTTGACTGGAACTATTAGGATACTTTAAAGAAGAAGAAAGTACTTAATCATTGTAATCACTCATTTTAAGTGAAAAGTCTGTATGCTCGGCTGCAATACTTCGGTAGTTGTAGAAGCCTTTTCAAATGTACCCAACTTTGGTAAAGGGAATTGTATTTTTCTGCTTATTGGTACGCTTTGCCTGTTTTCAACTGTGCCTACAGTACCAAGTATTCATTGTGAGCACGGCACTCACATTTTCAGTATTTACGAAGAGCAATGACAGCTTTTTAAGATTTCAAGTGTTGAATATGACAGAAAAACATCTTTAAATTGAGTCTGATCAGTGTTTCTGATACGGAATATGCAGGATGAGGGCCCTTTTTAGAGGTCCAACTGAGCCCAAGATGCTCTTGATTGTATATTAATCAAAATGGATCCAACAAGCAAATAATACAAAATGTATTGGGCTGCTCATTACTCTGTGGTAGTATCCCACTTGATGGCTTGTGGTTAAAAATAGATTTACAACACAGCCGGACACAGAGGGCTCTTTTCAGTCTCTGTGCCACTCTTTAGTAGTGTGACCGTGAGTGACACTGGTGTGCCACCAGCGTGTGGGATGTGACAGCTGATGAGGGCAGCCTCCGGGGCCGTGGTGGTGGTGCGACCGGAGTGGCTGATGCCGGAGGACGGCTGGGCTCGGTTCTGGGAGCCCATGCCCGTGTGGGTCGGTCGGGCAGAGTGCGTAATCCCGGCCGCAGCGGACACAGCAGCAGCATCTCCGCTTGACACGGCCGCCATCTTCTTCGCCTCTCTCGCTCTCTCTGCGGGAACAACAAGCAGAAGCTTGCGCAGCGCGCATCTACGGGCACGCCCCCGCCCCCTTTGCGTCATTTTACGTGTGGCTTCCTCCGCAGCGCCCTCTCTAGGTTGTAACCATGGTAACGGTCGGCGGCACAAATGACTTCATCCGCCAGAACACGTACTGGGGTTGCCGTGGCGACGAAGACGTGCGCAATATCGAGCCCTGGTTCCCATGATTCAGTGATTCTACAATCACCATGTCAGAAAGAATTCTGTGACGTCATAAAGAATTCCGTGATGTCAGTAAGAATTCTGTGATGTCAGAAAGAATTCCTTTGATGTTTTGACATTCCAAAACACATAGTATAAAGTATTGTGTACAGACAGATCAAGTCACAGATCCAACAAGTCACAGATTCAACAAGTCACAGATCCAACAGATCCAACTAAGTCACAGATCCAACGAATCTAACAATTCATTCAGATATGTCTCACTTTACAGAATACGCACAGCTCCCCAAACTCTCCACAACTGGCCGAGGGCTCCGCCTGGTGGAACGTCTTGACAAAAAGATGCTCGGCACCCCTGCAGGAAACAGCAGTCGTCCTATTAACTGTGTCCACATGTCACATGAGGTATTGCAAAACGTCAGGAAGCACAACAAACTACACCGAACCCGCTGTGTCCCTGCTGGGGTGGGCATTGTCCCTGATCGGATGGAGAGCTCCCACTACATTGCTCTTCATGGAGAAAAACTACTCCATTTCAGCACACCTCAAACAAAGTACACGAAGCAGATGCTGGAATGCAACGATATGCAGCTAACTCATGTAGAGAACAGCAAGGTTGATCTCCTGCCGAGCTGCTTTCCATCTATTTCAAAAAAGGGAGCACTTGCAGGGAAACGCTGTTTCCCTGCTGAGGTGGACATTGTCCCTGCTGGGGTGGAGGGCTCCCACCACCGTGCTCAACCTAATGGAGAAACACTACTCCATTTCAGCACACCGCAACCCAAGTTAATGACGCAGAAGCTGGAAGGCAACAAGGTGCAGCTAACTCATGGAGAGAACAGCAAGGTTGATCTGCCGAGCCGCTTTCCATCGGTTTCTAAACAGGGAGCACTTGCAGGAAAACGCTGTGTCCCTGCTGGGGTGGGCATTGTCCCTGCTGGGGCGGAGGGCCCCCACTACCTTGCTGTTAATGGAGAAACACTACCCCATTTCAGCACACCTCAAAAGGGAGCACTTGCAGGAAAACGCTGTGCCCCTGCTGGGGTGGCCATTGTCCCTGCTGGGGCGGAGGGCTCCCAGTACCGTGCTGTTAATGGAGAAACACTACTCCATTTCAGCACACCTCAAAAGGGAGCACTTGCAGGAAAACGCTGTGCCCCTGCTGGGGTGGCCATTGTCCCTGCTGGGGCGGAGGGCTCCCAGTACCGTGCTGTTAATGGAGAAACACTACTCCATTTCAGCACACCTCAAAAGGGAGCACTTGCAGGAAAACGCTGTGCCCCTGCTGGGGTGGCCATTGTCCCTGCTGGGGCGGAGGGCTCCCAGTACCGTGCTGTTAATGGAGAAACACTACTCCATTTCAGCACACCTCAAAAGGGAGCACTTGCAGGAAAACGCTGTGCCCCTGCTGGGGTGGCCATTGTCCCTGCTGGGGCGGAGGGCTCCCAGTACCGTGCTGTTAATGGAGAAACACTACTCCATTTCAGCACACCTCAAAAGGGAGCACTTGCAGGAAAACGCTGTGCCCCTGCTGGGGTGGCCATTGTCCCTGTTTGGGTGGAGGGCTCCCAGTACCGTGCTGTTAATGGAGAAACACTACTCCATTTCAGCACACCTCAAAAGGGAGCACTTGCAGGAAAACGCTGTGTCCCTGCTGGGGTGGAGGACTCCCACTACCGTGCTCAACTTAATGGAGAAACACTACATTTCAGCACACCGCAAACCAAGTTAATGAAGCGGAAGCTGGAAGGCAACAAGCTGCAGCGAAACAGACGATTGTAACATTGTTTGTTTAAGTAGTCTAAACGTGGTTTAGATGAGTAATATTGTTTGTTTAAGTAGTTTAAACGTGGTTTAGACGATTGTAACATTGTTTGTTTAAGTCGTCTAAACGTGGTTTAGATGAGTAATATTGTTTGTTTAAGTCTAAACGTGGTTTAGACGATTGTAACATTGTTTGTTTAAGTCGTCTAAACGTGGTTTAGATGAGTAATATTGTTTGTTTAAGTCTAAACGTGGTTTAGACGATTGTAACATTGTTTGTTTAAGTAGTCTAAACGTGGTTTAGATGAGTAATATTGTTTGTTTAAGTAGTCTAAACGTGGTTTAGACGATTGTAACATTGTTTGTTTAAGTAGTCTAAACGTGGTTTAGACTATTGTAACATTGTTTAAGTCGTCTAAACGTGGTTTAGATGAGTAATATTGTTTGTTTAAGTAGTCTAAACGTGGTTTAGATGAGTAATATTGTTTGTTTAAGTCGTCTAAACGTGGTTTAGACGATTGTAACATTGTTTGTTTAAGTCGTCTAAACGTGGTTTAGATGAGTAATATTGTTTGTTTAAGTCGTCTAAACGTGGTTTAGACGATTGTAACATTGTTTGTTTAAGTCGTCTAAACGTGGTTTAGATGAGTAATATTGTTTGTTTAAGTAGTCTAAACGTGGTTTTGTAAGAAATTTGAGCAAAAAAACTGTAGTTAGTAGATATAATAAAAGTGTTTAATAATTCATAATTAACAATTCATAATTAGTCATAATCATAAGGGTTTTGCGAATGCATAATTAAGATAAACATAAAGTGATGTAGGAATAGTAGCTAAAAGACATGAAGCTTCTGCCAAGTTGCAGAAGTTTAACTCACACTGAAGGATTATTATAGAAGGGATTAAAACGTAACTGACGGTCATTGAATGTGTTAGTAAACTCAGGGACAGAAAGGCAGACAGGCGAATACACTCCTGGAAGTTAGCCAATAGGAATCGGGATAAACGGAAGAGGAGGTGTTTCGAACAGATGTGGGTGGTTTAATTTCAAGTCTTTTTTTCTCTCTCCCGTGAATGCTCGCAGAGGACAGACGTGTTTTATACCTGAGGAGCTGAGTAGAGTTTTTTGCAAATGGGGTTTTATTGTTTTAATATTTCATAGGAGTATGTACTCCAATGTTTAACTGTAATCGTACTTGCATCAGTGGAATTAAATTCCTTATAATTGTAAATCAGTTTTGGTAACGTTTTTAGCGCTGTGTGACTGAAAAGCTATCAGTCCACGTGTGCTGGCCTGCTCCACTTTCATTGTGAGGAGATTTTTCCCTCGACAGTTTAGACGATTGTAACATTGTTTGTTTAAGTCGTCTAAACGTGGTTTAGATGAGTAATATTGTTTGTTTAAGTAGTCTAAACGTGGTTTAGATGAGTAATATTGTTTGTTTAAGTCGTCTAAACGTGGTTTAGATGAGTGTAACATTGTTTGTTGAAGTCGTTTAAACGTGGTTTAGACGATTGTAACATTGTTACAATTGTTACAATCGTCTAAACCACGTTTAAACGACTTCAACAAACAATATTACTCATCTACATTCAAAAAACGATTCAAGCCCTTCTTAAAGGTGACACATTTAAATCGTGTTTGATTAATTTAAATATATCAAGTTAAAAAATGAACACATTTATATTTAATGGGTCTAACACAAAATGCATGAATACTTTCATTTATTTGATTTATTTAGGTCAGATGGTGTGTATCAACTCAAAATAAATGTGTTTAGTTGGGGGACTACCCCTTGCGCATGTACCAGAACACGTGCTCTCAGTCGTCTTTCCCCCCTTTCCGACTGCTGGGGTGGGCATTGTCCCTGTTGGGGTGGAGGGCTCCGACTACCGTGCTCAACTTAATGGAGAAACACTACTCCATTTCAGCACACCTCAAACCAAGTTAATGAAGCAGAAGCTGGAAGGCAAGAAGCTGCAGCGAAACAGACGATTGTAACATTGTTTGTTTAAGTCGTCTAAACGTGGTTTAGATGAGTAATATTGTTTGTTTAAGTAGTCTAAACGTGGTTTAGATGAGTAATATTGTTTGTTTAAGTAGTCTAAATGTGGTTTAGATGAGTAATATTGTTTGTTTAAGTAGTCTAAACGTGGTTTAGATGAGTGTAACATTGTTTGTTTAAGTCGTTTAAACGTGGTTTAGACGATTGTAACATTGTTACAATTGTTACAATCGTCTAAACCACGTTTAAACTACGCAGCAACTTCTAAAAATATAATGTAATATGGCCCACACTTGAAACTTGCGCTTGACTGTATTGTACTTCTTAGTTTCACCACTAGGTGGAGATACTGTGTTGAACAAGGCAGCTTCTCCACAAAATAAGAGCAATCAAAGAAACGTTTAGCCCCGGATGATGACACGTCCTACACTGGTGCCGAGCGAGAACAGACAAGCTGTGTGGAGTTATAACAGATAGGGCTCCAGCTATGAAAGGCGAGCGCAAGAGAGCGGAGGTGAGGCTATTAAAATGCTGCGTATCACCCACCAAGAAGCCCTCTGTGCTCAGACAGTCCAGCGTGGCGATGTGATGAACACGGTTGTGAAAACTGTCAACATAATTCGAGCACGAGGGCACTCTACGCAACTTCAATGTTGCGCACTTCCCCACGCAGTCCGAAGTCAAATGTGCTTTTCCAAAGGCCAACCTTTCTGCTGAAAGGGGGAAATACGTGTCCGTGATAACGTCTCTCATGACAGAACTCAGTCAGTGCTTACGTGGCGGCTGGTCAATAGAGGGCGATAGGGCGCCGCCCCACCTTGAGCCACAACAAATAAAATGAATAATAATAACAATAATAAACGATACAAATTGTCAATATTTGTGTTTTTGAAATATGGGATCACCCAGTAATATGTGTCAAATATGATATCTGCGGTAAATATATGCTTTTCCTGCATGTCCTCTCTGCGTGTGCACGTCTCAGCAGCTCTGTGGCACTGGAGAAACTGCCCAAAAGAGCAGTGAAGCAGTTTAGCCAATTGCTGATTAAAGATATAAATGTGTGACATACAATTTAGCCAATCAGCGCCCTCAAATAGATTCAGCTTGGGGCAGAATCGATTCGGGGAGTTGACGATCATTTGGGGTTCTGCCCCAAGCTGCGCGTTCCCGACCGGATGAGTCTCTACAGGCGGGCGCGAGCTCCAGCGCGAGCACTACTCCTCCAAGACCCGTTTGAGAGGAGAACTTTGAGGAGAAACTGCAGTGCTGATATCAGATCAACCTGACCTCACAATCAGACAGCAGACTAGCAGGAAAGGGAAGCAGCACATGAAGCTACCAGCTGTAAATAAGATGTCCTGACGTGTTTGTCAAAGTGTTATTTTCTGCTTTTTTTCATGTTGGAATAAATGTTAAATATTTAACTGCAAAGTAGCAATACGTGTTTGATACCTTCATTTATTTAGCATTAAATCATACTGGGATGTTTGCTGAAATTGATTGGATGTGGCACAGCCCTACCTAGAACATGTTCCACCAGCTGCCATGGCTTTCAATATGTTTCTCTCATTGAGAGAGACATCGAGCTGTTCTCAACTCCCTTCTATTTGAATAATGAGTGTTCGGCTATCACTGTTAGTGATAGGTATGTACGTGATGTATGTTTTAGAAGAAATGAGTGCAAAAAGTACGGTATGGATTATTTTTCATATTACGGTGTATTTCCGTTATCAGTACAATGCGTAGTACATTTAACAGTGACAAAATGTATTCTATACAAGAAATACATGCACAAATTATTGTTTTAGCTGATATTTGTATTTACGGTGTTTCACTGTCCGATAAACTGAATATAACCGATTTACAATTTACGGTCTCTTACTGTTGTGATTTAACAGTTTATCACCGTAAAATTCACTGACTTTTCTTACAGTGCAGGATCGCCGATCTGAGAGTTCTTCTGTCTGTTTGTTAAAACAAAAGATGTGCTGTTTGAAATCATTAGGCACTCTTAATTTATTCTAATTAAAAATCAGAGTATGAAGGAAATGTATTCCAATAAACTCATTTAAGGAGACTTGGAATTGGACTGACATTTTTAGCAATTGGCAGCTTTATAAAAGACCCATTTTGACAGCATGTTCAGGTGTTTTTCTTTTTTGTGTTTCTTTATTTAGTCTTGCATCTCTTTCAAGGCTTTACAGTAAAAAATAAAGCAATGATCACAGTTTCTTCAGATCGGTTTGTCAAGTTTTTTTAAACTTCACTCTATAAATAGATTAGAATATGACTTTAGCAAGATGGGACCCAGGAAGAAGTCTTTGTCGTTGACAGATTGTTCTTCTGACCACCTTTTGTGCTTCCCTTGTGTCGATTAGAAAGCCAGCCCTCGGTCAAATCCCGGATTAATTGTTCCAGGAACTTCCCCGCTCGTCCACGGGGAACCCTCCCACCAGACTTTGTTTGTTTTGGATCCAGCCTTTCCGTTTCCCCTCCGAGAGACCGGGTGGAGAGCATCTGCTTGCGTGGACCATCTGCCTTGGGACTCAGGCCAGAGAAGAATGAGGGAAGGAGGAGAGAAAACAAAATGGGTGGAGGGAGAGGTGGAGTAAGACAGTGATGGATAAACTGGGTGACTAATTGTGACGGAGAAGGGAAAGTCGTGGAAGGAGCATCATTGCTGTGGCGTTATGGGGACAGCAGAATGTGAGGCGTTTGTGTGTGATTGCTGAATGTTAAAAGAAGTGGCCCTTTCTTTCATGTTTATTTTTACCACCCGCAGTCTTGTTTATGCCACAGATTTGCCTTTCTCGGATGGAGTGCCAAACAGCCGATGCCAACTTGGCGGCACGGCTTTGCCTCAGCTTGCCTCAGTGTCTTTCTTTCTTTGTACGAGAGGTTGAACAATTGGTCTGGATCAGCGGCCGATTGGGCGTTGTACGAACCTTATTGATGCAACTAGGCTCCAGACACATAATGAGGGCCACTGTTGATACAGCTGATTTTGCAGCAAGCTGGAAAGTGGTATTCAAGTCATATCTGATCGGTTTTTGGTTTATTTCTCCACACAAAAGTTAAATCTTGAGTAATTAACGCAACACTATCAGCTTCTTTGTCAACGATACAAGACAGACGTACTGGGAGGAAAAATCTGTTACTGTTACTTAGAGGAAAGATTGGCAGATTAATCGGCTATCTCCCCCCCACCTCTTTAAGCAACTATGAAAAATGCCCATCTATTTTTAGGCTAAATAAGCCAATTACATATCTCAGTTCAGCTTGGGACAGTTGATTTGCTCCGTCTATTGTAATTTTACAGCCTGATGATGGTTGAAGTTTTATTGCATTTTTGTATTTTTCATTGATTACTACTTTAGCATTTAGCATTGTGGCAGGGTGATTTGTTCGTGACACACTGTCCCCCAATCAAAGCGTTGCAGGTTTTGATCTCCCCCCCCAACATTATTCTCCACTGTGCCCCATAAAATCTGACCAGTTATGGAACCAACATTAACGAATCAGCCGCATGTCGGGTAGAATGAGTCTTTCCAAGGAGTCCTTGATGAAATGGTGTCAGAGCTGAACATCACACAGGCCATATGTGGAGGCAGGCCCGGCATGAGTGGCCAACTGGACGGTCCGTCTGCCTTTCTTCTCATCCCAATATGGGGGGGAGTTTGGGCTTTAATCCCTCCAGAAGTACATGTGCTGCCAGCACCTAATATAGACGGCACAATGTATGTCATTCTGATGGGAGATTATGATGAGTAAAGCATGCAGACATGAGCCATATGCCAGCCTGAGTCCATCTTGTAAATTAGGGTCGACCTGAACATAGATTGGAAGTATAACAGCAGTTTGCATAGAATAGCAATGATCATCAAAAGGCACATCAGTTTTATCGTTTTTCAATGTTATGTCAACGAACGTTCAACCTTAAAAATCATGGAAGGAATATGTCCGCTGTATTGCAGCCGTGGCATCTGTGTAATGTGCAAGGCTGACACCAAGTGGTTATACAGAGAAAATGATGTCTCAGTCGTGAAGAATCCTCCCCGTCACACACGTATCATCCAGTCGTTGAGCCGTAAGCCTGCGCAAACTGGACAGATGTTCTTGCACTGTGTATTGTGTTATTGATTTGGCTATTTCCTTTGTCATAACAAGAGAGTGCCTCTGTACACACTTGTACCTGTTGTTATAGCCTATATATATCTCATGTGGCGATCAGGTCAGATGTCTGTCTGTGCATATCCATTTCAACATAATCTAACATGGCCAGACATGTGAAAGTTATTGACTTACCTGTGAAAACAAAGACCAGGTTAGGATGATGTACTGTAAGTGGTAAGTGATGACGCAGCTCTTTTCATCATAGATTAATATATCAAGAGAATATTGACCATTTAGGCTTTGAATTTGGGTGTTTTTGCTTCTAAAATGATTCATTTGTTGTTGATTGACAAAAAGAATAAATTAACTGCTTTGTCAGATTCTTTTTTTTTTGTTCTGTTTTCTTAGATTAAACAAAAAATATTTGTACACGTACATGGTTTAGTCATATTTTATGATTCCTGTGATGTAGTTGGCAAACATGTATTTCGGATTTCTTGTCCGAGGGGAGGTATTTACTCTGCCTCTGTCCTCTATACTTAGAAAAGGTACGGCAGGTAACTCTCCTGACCTTTAGTCCACATTAGTTCTGCGGCGGCAAAAAGAAATTGCCCTTTATTTGATGAACTAAAAAAATGAGAGCGTCCCCAGAGCAATTGAAAGTGACCTTACACCATAAAGCTGCTGATAGGCTGTGTGCCATTGTGTGCTCCACTGCCACAATGACACGCATCCTTTCACAGAAGGTGCCCCAATTCCCTCCAGGTGCTTGTATCGTCACCAGCGCAGTGTCTCCGTACACGCTGGCCGATAAAGGGCCAACGTTATCTTCAGATAACAGGCACTGCGGCTGAATCATTTACGGAGGCATTCCAACACATTGACTCAGGAAACGAAACGCACTCAGAGGGCAGGGAAGTGATAAAAGGTTTGACTCTTGTCTCTGGAGGTGTGTGTGTGTCGAAGTTTCTGTCCGATTTTCATTTTTTTATGCTTATTTTGTGCTTGTGTCTGTACAAACAAACTTTCTCTGAGCAGTATGTGCTGTGTTGAATTGCGCATACTTTTTTTTCATGTTTTTTTTTTCTGCTCTTAAAAATTGTCTGTTACATTGGCCATGATGCCAGAGTCAATTTAACAAGTGGAAGAAGGAGCAAGTGTGAGAGAGACTCAGGAAATGTGAACTGATCGACTGTCCGCACTATTGTTTCTCATTGTGCTGAGTTGCCTTCTCCCAGGAGCTTTGTCAACTACCCACTTAAAAAGTGCTGAACCCTAATTCGTGCCACAATGAATACTTGTGCATAATAATGAACAAATGCTGTGATTGACACGTAATTGTATCAGCAGGATTGTTAGGTGGGTATTTCAGCCTGTTTTTCATTATCTTGTGCGATTGGCCTTTGGAACAGAAGCTGTTGAGTCTTGTAATTTGGAGTTGCATTCTGAGGCTGCAGGACTTACAAACAACCAGGCTAGGTGCGGAGCTTCTCTTAGTGCAGTGTGACGCTAAGAAGTTATAGACGCACCGTTTATTTAGAAATCTAATCTGAAATTAGAGAAATTGTCTCATGAATGTGATTTGAAGTTAGCTCACGAATGAGATTTTGAAGGGCTTTAATTTTGAAACGCTCCATCAGAATGTCCTGGTTCAACTTTTCAATTCTGATGCGATAGCTGGCTGAGTATATCATCGGATACCAGTGTGTGTGTGTGTGTGTGATTAATGAGCTGTATGCCTCGCGGTTTGGACGGGACTGGGATCAGTCTTATGCAACAAGGCAACATCAGGCTTGACTTAAACATTGTCTTCCTAACGCTGTAAAACAAAAGTAAATATCGTGTTGTGCACGATATCCGATCGTTATTTGTGTCGGCATTGCCCAATATTAAGTATCGTATTGGAGCGTCCCTAATAGACTGTTTGTTCTGTAACTCTGAGACTCCTCTTGTCTTTCTCAAAGCCAGTGTGCTCCCTCCTAGCGGATTACTCGTGCCATTGTTCAAGAGATGGCAGCATCGAGTTCAGGTCAGAAAATAAGGGAACAACCACTGTTGGACCCCATTATGGAGCTCTCGTGTTTCAAAAACCAGAAAAAAAAAATAGATCCAACATCTACTGATACAAACTGTGACTTCACCAAGATGAGCCTACATCCCTCCTTTTTTAAATACTGCATTGCAGTGTATTTAATCGGCTGTTTCCCCTCATTCATTCTGCTCATTTTAACCACTTTTAATGGACAAGGTCACTGTGGGTGTGTGAGAAATTGGGAAGGGGAAGTGTGCTGGTTGGAAGGAGGCAGAGAGACAGCCAGCCTCGACGCACATAGCTCAGTGCGTCTCGTGTCTGGCCCTGCTGTGACCACCAACTGGCCGGCTACCGCTGAACCGTAGGGTTTCTGACCACTATGACATTGGAGCAGGGAAGGAAAGATGGCAGCGACAGCATCGGTTCATTTTAAGTTGTTTCAACAGAGAATAATGAGCACTCTGATTTATGGCTCCAACTTGTGTCATGTCTCTATAGGGTTATAGTGTGTGTGTGTGTGTGTGTGTGTGTGTGGGTGTGTTTAAAGTTTTACTGGGCTGACGAGGGTGAGGCAATCGTTTTTTAAAGTTTTGAAACTATAAATTGTAATGTTTCCCGCCTTTTGTTTTGGAACTCTTTGTGTATAACATTTCAACAAGACAAAAGGAGACCGACAGGGCAGACAAATCTGTGAATAAGTTATAATTTGGGAAATCCCCATGCTTAGAGTGAAGCTGTAGCATACCTACATGACAATAGTACACAAGTGTAGAAGTAGAAGATGCCGGGCTTTGTTCCAATGAGCCTGTTGTCTTGAATGTGTGTCTTCCATCATTTTTATACTGAGACAGCAAGGTTCTTGGTATTCCTTCAGCTTTTCTAAAAACACGGGCAACACTGAGACAAAAAAGGCCAGAGTCACAGGAGGCCTTAAAGGGACAGAGCATGTACTGCACATATGTGGGGAGTTCTGCTCGGCACATTTAATAAGGAGAACTTTGATCTTATTTTCAGAGGTTTGTCGTTTCTCCTGGTTAAGATGCCGACGTGCTGGTAATTACTGAGGTCTAGGAACACCGCTACAGCAAAGTCTAGTGGGGCAAGACACTCAATCTTTCAGACAAACGGATCCATTGTGAACAAGCCAGCACTTAAGTGATGAAATGAAATATAAAACAAACACAGTGGGCGAGTCTGTATCTAATGCAGTTTTTGGAGGGAGAATGTAATAGTTTCCAATGCTTCTCCATGCTGAACTTATCTTCTGTGAGTGATGAAGTCAAAGCCTTGACGCCAAATACTTACTATGTACTTATAATATGATAGAACGTAATATAACATGATACAACGCCACATGAGCTGGCTGTCTGAATTGATTTCAGAATGCATGACGGAAAAGTGCCTCTGACTTCATCGATAGGTGTCCGTAAGAGGAACGCTGAAGATTTAAGTGTGCGTCTCAAAGCACACAGCATTTAAAAGTCTATGTTCAGCAGCTAATGTGGTGTTTCAGGGATTTTTCTTTCATGGATTGACTCGACAGATAATCGTAACTGATTGGATGGGAAGTCTAATCCACCCAACGGTCAACAGCATTCAGATTTGCATTCTGTTTACATGGGTCTCTGTGCTCAACTGTAACACGTTCAAGTAACTGAAACTATCGGATCTATCTCTGCACAGCTATTCATGTTATGTGCATTTAAATGCGAGCTTAAGCCCATTTGGCCGAAGACCAGGGGACAAGTCGTTTGCATATGATATGGATATGTTGGTCTTTCTAACTGCTGCTGTCGTGGGGCCTATAGTGGCTGTGAATTGTATGACAGAGATTTATTATTTGTCTTCCATTTGATATACATGGAGGCTGTATTCTTTCTTTTTGAAATAATTACCATCAGTGTGTGTTTGATTCACGCTCCTTATAATTAAGCACATATCTCATTTTGGCCTTTTTTGTAGCTGAAAAAATGTAGTAAATTAATCGGGCACAAAAAAGATGTTGCAAACACGCCAGCTCCCTCTTCTTACTGAGGGCTGGCAATTGTTTTTTCTCATGAATTATGATAACTTTGGTCCCTTCCACCAGTTAGTAACATTTTTTTCCCAATACCTCCTAAATCAATGACATTCCCATGAGCCTTAGCTGTACTTTGAGTGTAGTGCTAATGAGTGAACGGTATGATGCAAACACTCTAAGCTAAAGGTGAACATCAATAGGTTAGCATTGTGTTAGTATGCTGATGGAGGCATGAACTCAAAGGGCTGCTGTGGCTGAATAAAGCACTGCCTGGCTATATCACACCACTGTGAATGCAGAGCCACCAGCATCTTTGACGCTCTCCTCTTTCTCTGATACTTGACTAAAATCACACAAAATGGTCCTCTACCTTGAAGCAAAAGCCGCATTGTCTTCCAGCGGTTTCCTCTCTCACTCTTTCTGCTTCACAGAGCGGTTCCCGCTCTCCTCCTCCTCCCACCCCTGTTCACACTCTGTTGATCAGCTCAGGAAAGTGCTTGTGTGAAACCTGAGGATCACTTGCAGCCCGAGGAAGCAGAGAGAGCGTGCACATCGTGTTTTTATCCTGCAAGGTAAGATGATGCTCAGAGGAACAATTTACAGCAGTTAGCCTTCGCACTCGACCTCAATTTCTGTGCATTCATTGAAGGATGTCAATTTGCGATGTGAGAGCAAACCCAAAAAAAGTCCTCCAGTCAGAGCAGGTGATGATCTGTCGATGTTTGAAACTTTTGCTCTTGGAATGGGACCTTCAGGGGGGGACGTAACACTGACTGAGGTAGGGTGTCACGAGGTCGTGTTTTATTTAGTCATGTCGTACAAGTTTATTTTACTCTGCGATGATTATCTGGACACACTCGGGATGTTTGCTGGTTTAATTTGACGATGTGAGTCGGCAAAAGGATTGCAGGTCAGTTTGCATGAAGACGGTCGACCTGGTACTTTTACCATCGATAGTCCTGGAACAGCTGGAAGAATAACTTTCCTCCTTGAAACAACTGAGGACGCATAAGATAAGTATTTTAAAGGGCATGCTGAAATGTCTTGCATTTCATTATGGCCATGCATAACTGGCAAAAAAAAAAAAAATTAGCATATGTTCTCAGGTGCATTGCCTGGACTTGACAGTTTGTTTTGCATGCTGCTGTGGCTATTTGTGTTTAGATGTTTACCAGAGGCAGTTAAGGGGTCATTACTTTAAACACGCAGTTCTTTGAGTAGTACCCAAATAATTAGGCCTGTGTTCTTAGTTTAGTCAGAGAGTCTAGATTGTTGTTCCCAGGTCCCTGTCCTTAAAGAGAGATTACCGGATTAGATAAAGATGAACAAGAAGAGAATTTAGAGGACTTGTTTTGGCTTGTAGTGTCTTTTGTATGATTAATAGGAGGGTACCTTGGCTTTTAGATTGAAGGACTAATACACAGTTTTTCCATGGAACTAAAGAGGCAGTTCAGTCTGCATGGAAGCAGGATCAACTCAACCATTGTTGGTTTGCACTTGGAACTAATCTGTTTTATCTGATCTATAATGATCTCTATTGTTTGCTGCAAAAGGGGAATAGCTGCGTTTTTAGGGCTGTGTGTAGTCGATTATCCTTTTGCACGGACAGCAGGGGTGGAATATCAGCCTTGTACAGAGGAAAAGAAACATTTTCTGAGGCTAAGTACTGACATTTTATTTAATTATTAAGCGTTCTGTAGAAACCGGTGCCTGGTGAATTTATCTATTTCAAAGGGCAAATTAGAATCTAGGGTCGATAATGTATTTATCACATATTAAGTATTATTGATTCCATAAAGTACTACAAGTGAAAAATAGCATTTACTCTCTACTCTCCAAAAAAAAAAACGATTTCCTAAACGTAGTCAAAAGTAAGTGGAGAGTTACAGAACTAAGTCTGAGAAATATTCGAAGTACAGTGTGCACTTAAAGAGGACTGCAAAAACCACTGTGAGTAAACTAATTACATGCATTTGAGATTGGATTTGACCAGGGGTCTCAGACTCGCGGCCCGCGCGCCAATTGCGGCCCACGAGCCGATATTGTGCGGCCCCCTGCCTAACATAAAAGTGTAACGTGAATGCGGCCCCCGCGTTTTTCCCACGCGCACCTTTTTGCCGAGTTGTTGCGCGAGTCGTTGTGGGCGTTTTATATTTACAACGTGAATTAGCGAAACTGTCACTTGGGTGAAACGTGATTCAGGAGTGACACCAAGTGGAAGGAAAATATAAAATATCTCACCCAGCCCCAGTCATGTCTTTCTCAAAACCTGCCGTGAAGAGAAAGTGGGAGACGGAATCTTTTTTTGTTGAGCACCGGGGCACTGCGACGTGTCTTCTTCTATGCACAGAGAAAGTCGCGGTACATAAGGAGTACAACCTCAAACGGCATTACTCAAAGAGACATGCCGAGGAGTCTACAAAATACCAGGAAATGAGCGCGAGGCCCGGGCCGGCGATCTTAAAACATGTTTACTGAGGAGACACGATTTTTTTAACTTGGTGAGTGAGATGATCGCCAAGGCGGGAAAGCCATTCAAAGAAGGCGAGTTCATAAAAATGTGCATGTTACAGGCTGCAAGTACTCCTTTGATGTGCAAGATGCCCCTCCTGTGCTTCAAATGGAGCTCATTGACCTACAGTGCAATTCTGAACTCAAAGCCAAGTTCAGGGAGGTGAGTGGAATAGCAGACAAGCTTGGACAACGTTTGAGAGAATTGCCCCCCACCTTCCCTGAGCTTTCCAGGATGTTCAAGCGGACCATGTGCCTTTTTGGGAGCACATATCTGTGTGAAAAGCTCTTCTCAACCATGAACTTTAATAAGTCAAAGTACAGGTCCAAACTTACTGATGAGCATCTTCAAGCCATACTGAGGGTCTCAACTGCTTCCTCCCTCAAGCCAAATGTGGCTGAGCTGTGTGAGAGGAAGCGCTGCCAGGTAGCAAGGAGTAGGCAAGAGAAGCCTATGTTCTGAAGAACCGTTCATGTTCTGAAGAACCCGTTCATGCTCTGAAGAACACGTTCACGCTCTGAAGAACCCATTCACGCTCTGAAGAACCGTTCACGCTCTGAAGAACCGTTCACGCTCTGAAGAACCGTTCATGTTCTGAAGAACCCGTTCACGCTCTGAAGAACACGTTCACGCTCTGAAGAACCCATTCACGCTCTGAAGAACCGTTCACGCTCTGAAGAACCGTTCACGTTCTGAAGAACCGTTCACGCTCTGAAGAACCGTTCACGCTCTGAAGAACCGTTCACGTTCTGAAGAACCGTTCACGCTCTGAAGAACCGTTCACGCTCTGAAGAACCGTTCATGTTCTGAAGAACCGTTCACGCTCTGAAGAACCCGTTCACGCTCTGAAGAACCGTTCATGTTCTGAAGAACCCGTTCATGCTCTGAAGAACACGTTCACGCTCTGAAGAACCCATTCACGCTCTGAAGAACCGTTCATGTTCTGAAGAACCGTTCACGCTCTGAAGAACACGTTCACGCTCTGAAGAACCGTTCATGTTCTGAAGAACCGTTCACGCTCTGAAGAACACGTTCACGCTCTGAAGAACCGTTCATGTTCTGAAGAACCGTTCACGCTCTGAAGAACCGTTCATGTTCTGAACTGTTGTTAATGAAGATTGGATCAGTTGTACTTCTTTTTGGAATACTTGATGCGGCCCAGCCTCACCCAGACTCTACCTCCAGCGGCCCCCAGGTAAGTTGAGTTTGAGACCCCTGGATTTGACAGTAACACTCTAGACATTAACTTCTGACGAGACAAAATGCAGCAAAAGCCCCGGAGTCCAGAATGAACTCCATCATCGCCATATAAAACACATTAATGTGGTATTGGTCCTCCTCCTACCTTTATAAAAGGAACACCAGAGTTTTATGATTTTTTGTTTTTATGAACGCGTTGAATTAAGCCCCCTTTCTTAATCAAGGAAATAATTAAAAGTTTTGTCTCTGAAAGCAGATTCATGAAAACTCAATTAGATATTGACATTAAAAAGAAATGTGTACTCTAATTATTAATGATTTAACTTGGTGTTGTGCACATAAACTGTAGGTTGATATATTTTAAATCATGACGATTGGAAGGCTTTTCAATATGGCTTTTTTTCTGTCTTGTGTAGCGTGCACTTAATTTTTCCAAAAATATTTCTAAATGCAAAACCTTTTCAGTTTCCTTTGTTTTATTCATAGCTCAGTGACATGTCAAGTATTACCATAAACCTGGAGTTTTTACGTGTTGTTCCGCATTGATATGGCTCGTTAGATAACTGGGTTGTGTTCAGGTGTTATTTAGAATGCTGTTAAACAGTCATGGATTTCACTGTAGGGACTAAATGACATCTGCAATGACGATTTTTCTGCAGGGGAAAAACAACAATAGGACTGTAAAACAGCTGTTCTTCATGAATATGAATAGCAATATTATGCATATTCATCTTTCTTAGTAAAATATGAAACTTATATATGTATATACACACACACACACACAGAAACATTATAGACGCCTTATGGTAGAGATCCTTCGCTGTACTTCATATTTACTGCCAGGAGAGGGCAGCAGGCTACAGAACAAATGAATGATAACCATGCTCATATGCATCGTTTCCTGCATTCAGAGCAGTTTATTACCAGTGCCTTTTTATATAAGTGTTCCAATTTTAAATATGAAGTAAATTAACGTGATTCATATGGTCGTGACAATACAACATCGGATGTAACATGTACATCATTTGCTGCAGCGATGCCTGAATAACACTGAAAGAACACTAAGCCTGCAGACCGATTTTACGTCACGTGTCCTTTTATCACTCTGATAGTGATACTGTCATAAATTCTGCGAGTGTCTGCACTGCAGTAGTAATTCAGTTGGCCCCGAATGCACTCACTGTAGCTCGGATGCGTCTCTTGCTGATGGATGGTCGACTCTAATTCTGCTTTATGATTGGACATTCAAGACTGAGCACAGCACGTATCAGTGTTCATCAGCAGCCATCGTGGGATCTACCAATTTGTTTTATTTTCCCCTTATTCCAATAAGAACATGAGTATTTTATGCTGAAGACATGATGGAGAGCTCTTTGATTGGTTTATGTGGTATACATTGTTTGTTGTTCTGTTAAAGGATTTGGTATTTCATATTTGACATGCATTCATTCCAGAAGAACATGCTGCTCAATGGGAAATCGGTGCAGCGTCATTGCATTCCCACCTTAGGTCACCACCAGCTTAGGACTGCCTATCAGGGACATGTCCTTCAAACAGCACAGAAATGGCCTGGAAATCTATTTATTCACTGTTTTGGCCAAGTTAACAGTAATGTTACCTCATGAGGAAGTTTTAAATGTAAGGCTGCATGTGTTCGTTCATCAATTTCTTTTGTCAGACTAACCCCTCTGGCTTTTGGGAATTCTACACACACACACACACACCAAGATGTATTTGATAGTTTGTTCGCAGTGTGATACCAAATCACATGATGAGATGTACTGCTGAAAGGACCCTTAAACCTTGAGAAATTATACTAATCACCATGCTGCTCTACTTTGGAGACAATGTTCAAGATCATCAAGAGAGTCCTGGTGTGTGTGTGTCCTTGATGAGAGAGCTTCTCTCCAGTGCTGTATAGCAAGCAGGATTCTTCTGAATGAGAAATCACAATTTGGCCTGTTTGAGGTCACATGTCTGCTTCCGATAAAGCATCTCAATTTTCATTTTAATCTATTCTCCCACTTGGTCAAGAGTGCAGGCCTCTGTAGATCTGAAGTGGAAAGGGAAAAAGGCAATGATGGATTAAAGGGGAAGTTAAGGCTGCATGCAGCCTCTCAGATTGGAGAAAATGGGAAGAAGAGAGATGGCGCTAGCTAGTACCTGTGACAGCCAGGAAGAAAATACTGCACGTTGTTTACAACTAAAGGGATCGGAGATGACGAGAGCAAATTTGTTGAAATGCAGTGGCCAGCGTGTTTCACATCTTTGCACATATTACACATGCATAGCCTCGGATGTAACAGCAAGTTCATTATATTCCATTTATTTATTTATTATTCATGTATTGTAGTGCAGAAAACAAGTTTATGATCATCATTGCTTCGACCTGAACGGCAGAAACGTCTCCCGCCGGTCATCGTGCGATGCAGTCAATGCTCTGCCTAACAATTCTATAAATGGCTCAAATAACACTCACACTCCAGCCTTGTCAATTGGATACAGCTGAATGAGATGCTGGGTGGTTCAACACGTGACGGTGTGCTGGTTTATTGCTGTAACCAAGCCGGGTCCTTTTGTCCAAGCTGTACCAGGAACTCCTTCCACACAACATTAATTATGCAATCGTTGAGTGTTTTTCCACAGACTTGGTAACTCTTAGTTTCTGGGAGGGGGCCATGTGTAAGCATATGGACTGCTTTATCCCTGAACGAAAAAAAAAACAACACACGAAAAAACGAGTCTTTAACTTTTATAGTTCCATGACAGCCACTGAATGAACCCTGCGGTGAGATTGTTGTCTGAGCAAAATAACTTTGGGTTTTGGAATTTCCTCACATTGCAGAGACACAACCATCAATTGAAACATAAGATCAACAGATAAATCAACAATGGAAAGTAGAAGTTAGAATATCTTCCAACAGGTGCTCTCTTCCCTGAAAAACACACCATGGAGCTTTGACGGTTCCTAATCTCGCTGCAGACTACAACATTAGTTTTGGAAAAGTTGGTGTGAGGCTGTGAAGGTCATTAATCATCAACCTCTTCTGCGTAACTTATCCTGCACTTGGCCACCGTCTTGTCCTCGCACGCTTTCCTTTGTCCTCTTGTCTGCTGGCGATGCAGCCGTTTGCCGGTAACCTACTTCAGTCAAGTGTTTGTATCCCGGCAGCGGCCCGGGCCCCCTTCTATAAATAGGTTCCCCTGATTGATGCCCGGTACAGTGAAACCTGGTAAGGCCTTTGGCTGCCGCGGGGCAGAAATGACTTTCTTGTGTCTGTGTCACTCTGCTTTAACGCACCTGTCCCTGTCGCGGTCTAATTTATCTCCCCTGCCTGTTTGTCAGGCAGCATCCGAGCAGCAGGCAAAGGTTCATTGCCAGGCCTGAGAGTCCGTGCAAATTCAATCCCATCCCCATGGGATAGCGTCTGATAAGGTGTGATGTATTTCATGTTCAACATAAAGGATAGGCATCTCCAGCCTATTGTAATGAGGTATTTCGGGATACATTAATGCCTTGAGTGAAGGTATTTTAAAGTAATCTGTAGCATTTGCACATTTCCTCATTAAAATAACACAATACATGTCAAATGTGTTCCCAGTTCATGATATTTTTACAAAGCTTTTTTTTTTAGCTTATGGACTCGTCTGGAAATAAAGTTGAATAATCACTTATAATTAATTAATTATAATCCCCCACACACAGAGATACTAACAGTTTATGTTTCCTGCAGCTGATTGGCATGAAACAAAGAACTGTATCATAAGCAGCAGCAGGAGGCTTCAGAAAGTCAGACTTTCATCATCTGCAAATCTAAGGATAGCGATGTCATCATGCAGTGTTTTCGAGCACATGCCCAAGGTTTTTATTGCTGCTTCGATCAATAAAAAACCTACTTTAACAGGCAACACTGCAGACTGGCTTCGGATATCTTCATCGCAATCTTTTCTCAAGTATTACTTTGACTCGAATACAGATTTTTTTGCCATGACAAACATGTCACATGCTATGTCAGTGACAAGTATAGGACAAGGTGTGGCCGCTGTCCCAGATGGCTGCAGCAACCTGTCACTGTCGGAAGAAAAGGAAATGAGATTGAAGTCCTACTGGGAGCATCCCACTGAAACAGTGCATGTGTTTGCAGAATGGTGTTTGACCGTATCTCAGAAGTGCACATTGGAAACATTTTGACATTTACATGCCATTTTGTGATGTAAAGTTGCAAGCAGATTGTCATTTTGGGACCGTTTTGGATAGTTTTATAGGCATGCTGTTTAATTGTCATTTCCCTGAGGAATGCATCTTTAAAGGAGTGTTTATTCTAGCATGTTGACTTTAGCTGTTCCTCAAATTTTCAGTTTTACCAATAGTTGTTACTGGTAATGTTCAAAGAGAAGTAGTAGATTGATTATTCTCTTGTATGAATGTACCAACAAGAAACTGATTCGCAATTTTGAATGCGCTTTATTAAAGACCTTAGCGGAAGGTTCGGAAACAAACCTCCAGGGAACTTTAGTCGAAGTTACTTTCCTTAATTGCTGCCAGACTTAATTGGTAAAAAATAAGTAAATAGCAAGAGTCCACAAACTGAGCAGGAAAGACCAAAGCATGAGTTGGTATAATGTGAGATGGGAGACTATCTGAGACAAAAGTGCAGTTAAAAAAACATTCCGGAAAGCTTTGAGAGCGTAAAGGCCTTTACACACCAGGGTGGTGGCGGTTGTGTTTTGAGCGATTTTATTCGCACATAAATATATATATTTTTTAAAACTGTTTCTATCACAAGTACTTTAACACAGAACGTGCTGGTTTTCCTGGAGCAATGCTCATTTTTCTTAGCTTTCGCACTGCGAATAAAGCCATCAACCAATCGTGTTGTGCACAGCAGACGTATTCAATACACGGAGGCTCTGTGGTCTGAACTGAGACGGCAAACTTGATTACTCCTTTCAACCTTGACTAATGCAGCACATGCCAGATCCACTCCTTCTGTTCGTACCTTTCACAGTAAAAACTCAGACACTGCGTAAATATTTGCCAGTGGGATCTCAAATTCACTCAATTCATGCATTTCACCAAAAATAAACTGAATAAAATAGCTTACAGTAACTCAGGCTATTCAACAGTTTACTTCAGAGAGACTGCCAGACGCTGCTCTGGCTCAATAGGATTCAAGAAGACAGTCCTTTGCCTGCGTAAATGTATTTGAACCTTTTTATTTAAAAAGTGCTGCAACTGACAGTTTATTCGTCCTGCCCCCGATGTGTAAAGGCCTTCCAGAGGTTTTTAATGCTATTGCCGTTTGAATACTCAGTTTTATGTTCCATTACCCTGCAGTTAAGCCTGTGGGACAAGTACGCAGGGTTAGATACTGTGGAAGTGGAAGCAAATCAGACCACTGCAGCCAAGAGAGACATCTGCGAGCAGATACATGGTGGAAGGTGAAGAATAGAACACAGACAAATGAGAAGTTGAAAGAGAAAGTAGAGATAGTAATTAGCAGGAGAAATGTTGGCAGGAACAGATGGGGACGAAGACAGATGGCCGAAGGTGGAAGCTCTGTCCGAAAAGTGATATTTTACAGCATAACTCTGTCTGGCTGCAACAGAATGAAAACCTGCTCCTCTGAGACAACAAGAGGACATTTTTTTTAACAGCCTGGAGTCTGCTGCAGCCGCACTGCTAAACCTGGACATGTTTGACAGTAACAGAGTCTTTTCCTGTTTACCATGTTCATCTTAGATGAGTTTGTCGGATGCTAACATCAGCTGATACAGGGCTACAGGTTTGTTGAGATATTTCAAAGGCTAACTGGAACATGTTTACCTGCTCGGAGCACAAGAGTTGGGATCACCCACGCTTAGTTCTCTTGGAGGCATGAATATGTACAAAATGAAAGAGCAAACCATACCGTAGATAAGATAAGGGCTACGGCGCTTAGCGGTAAAGGGTTTGATGAAAAAACTTTCATATTCCTTAAAGGTGGGTGCTGAAAGAAACAATGTTCTGATACCAGTACGGAAATGACAGTACATATTGGCATTATTATTATTATTGGAACATTTCAACCAATACTGAGCGCTATATTGGAATTGCATCTTAGCTTCTAGTCAGACTGAAATGATCAGTTTCCCTTGAAACGCCAGCCAGTGCCTCGTGGCTTGAATTACTTGTGCTGTGAAAGAAAGCTCGCTCTGTTATCTTGGTGTCATGGTGAAGGTCCTTTTGCTTGCTGTACAACTGTAAATTGGTGTCTTATTGGTAGCATCGACCCAATCCAGAACACTCTTTTTCCATGGTATGTCGAGGTTTTTTTTCACTTTCACAGAGAAGAAGGTTAGAACTTTCTCACCCATGCAGCTACACATTAAGGGCAACCTCTATCTAGTTCATTCTTACAAATAAATGTTTTTTTATGTCTTAACCAGTATATTTAGAAGCTCAGATCCGACCCTGTAAAAGTCACTCAAATGCTTCTAGCTTTAAGATCAACTTATACTTTTTGTGTTCATCCTCATTGTTGTTTTCTAAAACTTATTATATCATGTGGGTTTTTGTATGTGAAATTCATGTCATCAATGATAAAAAATAAACATATTTGAAATTTGGAGCACTTTGAGCTTGAAACTATTTCCGTTGCTGCCTTGCTGCGTTCCGTTGCTGCGTTCCGTTGCTGCGTTCCATTGCTGCGTTCCGTTGCTGCGTTCCGTTGCTGCGTTCCGTTGCTGCGTTCCGTTGCTGCGTTCCGTTGCTGCGTTGTTGCACTGCGTTGCTGCATGCCGTTGTTGCGTTGCGTCCGTTGTTGCGTTCCGTTCCATTGTTGCTTGCTGTGATCCGTTGCTGCGATTCGTTGTTGCTTGCTGCATTGCCGCGTTCCGTTCCGATGCCGCGTTCCGTTGCCGCGTTCCGTTCCGTTGCCGCGTTCCGTTCCGTTGACGCTCAGGGAGGGGGACAGTGGAAAGAAGACCTGGCAACCCGGTCCCTGGGTATAGGCAGAAGAAGGGTGGTGTAAGGGGACAGCGAAGGGACAGACGGTTGAATCCGGCCAGGAGGTGGGATGGAATACTGTGGAATTGAAGGGAGGAAGCGAGAGTCGGCATCCTGTTGCCGCTATGGAAAGTTGAGTTTGCCTGAGGTAGTGGAAGGGGATGAGAGGTGACGCGTGCGGAACTTGGGGGTGCTTGGTGGCGTCACGGTCGTTGACGTTACGCCGGTGTGTTTTTGGATGTAGGTACGTTTGTGTTTTTTGTTTTGTTTTTTAGCCTGTCTTTAGGAAAGTTGTGAGGAGTTGGCACGGTTTTGCTTTGTTGCTTCCATGCTCTTAGCAGGCGGACTATGGTCCAGTTGGAGATCTCAGCTGGTGCGTCTTCGATAGGGGACCTGCTGGAGCACGGAGGGGTTAGGGTTAGGGCTTACCCCAGGCTGTTGTCAGCAGGGGGGGGAACTGCTGAGATGGACGGGGGACATCGTCGGGCGGTGGCAAGAGCACTTTGAGGAACTCCTAAACCCGACCAACATGTCCTCTGCAGAGGAGGCATCGCCTGAGTACCTAGGGGGAGGCTCACCCATATCCCTGGCAGAGGCCGCTGAGGTAGTTGGGCTGTCCAGGCTGACACGCCTCTTCAATGTCGCATGGGGTTCGGGATCAGTGCCCATGGACTGGCAGACCGGGGTGGTGGTTCCCATCTTCAAAAAGGGGGACCGGAGAGTGTGCTCGAATTACCAGGGTATCACACTACTCAACCTCCCGGGGAAGGCTTATGCCAGGGTGCTGGAAAGGAGGCTCCGACCATTTGTCGACCCTCAGATTCAAGAGGAGCAATGCGGATTCTGTCCCGGCCATGGAACAGTGGACCAGCTCTTTACCCTCGCAAGACTACTGGAGGGGTTCTGCGAGTTTGCCCAACCAGTCTACATGTGCTTTGTGGACTTGGAGAAGGCTTTCGACCGGGTCCCTCAGGGGTTCTTGTGGGGGGTTCTGCGGGAGTATGGGGTGCCGGACCCGTTACAACGGGCGATCTGGTGTCTGTGCGACTGCAGTAGGAGCTGTGTCCGCATTCTCGGCAATAAGTCAGACACGTTCCCGGTGGGTGTTGGCCTCCGCCAGGGCTGCCCTTTGTCACCGGTCCTGTTCGTGACTTTCATGGACAGGATATATAGGCGTAGCCTGGCGGCGGAGAACGTCAGGTTCGGGGGTCTCGGGATCGCCTCTCTGCTGTTTGCCGATGATGTGGTCCTGTTAGCCTCCTCGGACCATGACCTCCAGCATTCACTGGGGCGGTTTGCAGCCGAGTGTGAAGCAGCGGGGATGAGAGTTAGCACCTCCAAATCTGAGGCCATGGTGCTCTGCCGGAAACCGGTGGATTGCTCCCTCCAGGTGGGGACGGAGTGCCTACCTCAAGCGAAGGAGTTCAAGTATCTCGGGGTCTTGTTCACGAGTGAGGGTAAGATGGAGCGGGAGATCGACAGGCGGATCGGTACGGCTGCAGCAGTAAAGCAGGCAGTGCACCGGACCGTCTTGGTGAAGAGGGAGCTGAGCCGGAAGGCAAAGCTCTCAATTTAAAAGTCGGTCTACGTTCCTACCCTCACCTATGGTCACGAACTCTGGGTCGTGACTGAAAGGACAAGGTCACGGCTACAAGCGGCCGAAATGAGTTTCCTCCGTAGGGTGGCCGGGCTCAGCCTTAGAGATAGGGTAAGGAGCTCGGTCATCAGGAGGGAACTTGGAGTCGAGCCGCTACTCCTTCGCGTCGAAAGGAGTCAGCTGAGGTGGTTCGGGAATCTAATCAGGATGCCTCCTGGACGCCTCCCACTGGAGGTTTTCCAGGCACGTCCAACTGGGAAGAGACCCCGGAGAAGACGGGGTGACAGGGAAGTCTGGGTCAGCCTGCTTGGCCTGCTGCCACCGCGACCCGACCCCGGATAAGCGGAGGAAAATGGATGGATGGATGGAACTATGATAATGAATGAAAGATGCCACAAAGCTGTTGGTCAGTTTACAGTAAAAGACCTGCTGCCTCTCTAAACGCTGGAGTCAAACAGCAGCTGAAAGACAACACATCATGAAAAATTATCTTGTTCAGTGCTTGTGCAAATATATTTGGGTATCTGGATTATGAAATAAGACATTCAGACAGTTCTTTGTGGGCCGTCCAGATCAGAAAACATGTGATTCAACAAGCCTTTCAGATTTGGCTCCACTTGCACATGCAGGTTCCTCAGAATAAACCGCCCCCATCAGAGTATCTCCACCCACGGCTTGAGAACTACCTTCACAACAGTGCTGCATATTTACCTCATGAGCCAATCAGAGCAGACTGGGCTTTACAGGAGGGGGATTTAAAGGTACAGTGCGTGGCATTTCAGGGGATCTATTAGCAGAAATGGAATATGATGATTATGACTATGGTTTTATTAATGTCTTCATTAGTCTAACACTATGTAGAGTTATTAGTACTTTGGTAGCATTACATGCTCATCAATAAAAAATACGTATTTATTTTCCTCTTTGTCTTTGAATCCGGTTCCAACGAGCAGACTGAACAGTGTTTTTGTCTGAACAGGGGGCGCATACAGTATATATTTGATCCTTCTCACCATCTCTGGGATTCCTCCTCCACATTTTCGCTTATTTTTTATTGCACCACATTTCACTCAGCTGTCTAGTTCTATTTACATCCATGTTCTGACCCTCCTCTTCCTGTCCACAGTTTACCAGGTGGAGCGATACACACTTAGGGTCATACAGAGAGGCCTGATTGTTATTTTATTTTGATTGTTCGTGGAGCCTTAGAAGAATACATTTTTTATAATGATTAATATTAAGAAAATAATCCTCTTTAATGTAGCACACAGTACAGTGGTATGTCTCTCTACTGCAGCTTGAACTGCAGCTGAGTATATTTCAATCAGGAGAGACTTGTTTTCTAATTTAACAATGATTTATTATACAAGCGTCAAATATGAAAGTGCAAAGTCTTTTGGCGATTGGACTCCATCCTGAAGTACTATCACTGAGGGTAGGGATACAGAGGTCCAACAGGCCTAATCCCCCCTCAAGTCCAGACACTGGTGGTGGTGATGAAAGGAGTTGTTGCAATCTGATGATGAATCATGAGCCTGACTGTGATGCTGACTGGAGGTGACTGGGGTGGCATCTGCTTAACGCTGAAATGACAACTGACAGCAGCAGAGAGGAGAACACTTTAAAGTTTGACATCAACAATCTGATTGGCTTAAGGAAACTGTGTGCCTCTCAAACAGGTTCACATGTTTGACTCTATAGGTTTGACTCACAGATTTGACTCTATAAGTGGCAGTGAGCATGTGATCAAGTTTCCTAAATAGGATGTAGTGTCACTCTTTGCCGGCCAATCAAACAGTCTTGTGAGTGAAACATGTAGAAGGGATCTAGATTGTTCTCATTCAACACAAGAATTTGAACACAATGACATCTCCAGAGTTTGTCTTCTATCTGACATGTTTGTTCTTGGGGAAAATGGGTGAGTTGTGTTTTTTGTGATTGTAGTTTGGATCTTTTAAAGTGTGTGAACACTCCTCGTGACATTGCTGCTGATGTGTTGATTCATGTTATCATGAAGTGTATTTGCTTCGTCTTTCCTATCACTACAGTTCAGACGACGGATCTGAATCTCTCCTCGTCTGTTCATCAAGAGAATAGTTTTCTATCGGTTCAAACTGGGGAAAACTTGACGTTGCAATGTTCCTATGAAGACGTTTTTGCATTAAAGCTTTACTGGTTTAAACAGATTATTGGACAGAAACCACGGCACATCTCTACCTTCTACAAGTACGACACAAAAGCAACTTTTCATGATGAATTCAAGAATCCACGCTTCACATTGGACGCTGCATTCGGTAAATATCACTTGAGGATAACAGATCTGCAAATTTCGGACACAGCTACTTACTACTGCGCAAGTAGCTATACAGTCGACTTGGATTTCAAGGAGGGCACTACTGTCAGTGTAAAGGGTTCAGGTTTCAACGTCCCAGCTTTGGTCCATCAGTCAGCACCTGAGAGCATCCAGCCAGGAGGCTCTGTGACTCTGAACTGTACAGTTCACACTGGGACCTGTGACGGACAACACAGTGTTTACTGGTTCAAAGACTCTGAAGCATCTCGTCCAGGACTCATTTACACCGATGGAGGCAGGAATGATCAGTGTGAGAGGAAACCCAACACACAGACTACAACCTGCCGATGAAGAGCCTGAGTCTGTCTCATGCTGGGACCTACTACTGTGCTGTTGCCTCGTGTGGACACATACTGTTTGGAGACGGGACCAAGCTGGACTTTGAGGGTGAGTGACTTGAGAGGTTTTGTTATTTATTCATATTCATATAGTTAGTATGATAGGCAATGTACAATATCTGTGAAAATATATATATTGTCTTATTGTCAGCAATCAACTCGGGAAGATTCATGTTGATATATCTATTAGTTAACTTTTGTGTCTCCTGTTAAGACTTCAGCTCTGTAATGTCTCCTGGTGTCTGTCTCTCTACAGATGAGGAGGACTCTCTTGTCTTGGTGTATTTCTTGAGTGGCGCTTTAGCATTCACTATCATCCTGAGTGTCTTACTGGTGTTCTTACTCTGCATGATGAACAAGAGAAACCGCTGTGAATGTACAGGTACTGTAACTACTATTCTTTGTGGCTGACAGTGTGTGCTCACTTAACACGGTTTTATAGCGCGGGGCACTTTTTATTCTTTTTCAGAGTCTCATGCAAGATGTTCAGCTCCCACCACAACAAATGCAGAGGTATTTTTTATGCAGATGATCTACTGTTTTACCATTCAAACATTCAGGCACAGCAATGCTTCTGGACACCGTTTTTATATGTCTCTCAAGTACGATATTGTGGTTTATATTTTGTTACCAGGGTGAACGAAATGAAGAGAACATCCATTACGCGGTTGTAAGGGAACACAGGGTCAACAGCTCTAGAAGACAAAGGAACATCACAGAGACTGAATGCACGTACTCAAGTATAAAGCAGTAGAAGTGTACATGCTTCCAAGTGTTTCCAAGCAAACCCATGAGACACTGAGGTCGTCTTATCATTATGTCTTTCTTGTGACTATGAGTTGAAGCAGCCAGTGTTACTCCTTTCCTAAGAGATGTGTTGATTCAAACTGTTACTTTAGGGCTTTGGTTTGCATTGGCTTGGACTGAATTAACTGTATTTAACGGGAAACGTTTATAATGTTCAGTTCTCCAACAAAGTCATGTTTTTGCAAATCAGATAAATTTACACCATATGCTTCATGTTCATGCTTGTATGAAAGAGAGAACTGTATGAATGCACGCTGTTTCATGAAAGGAAAAGAGGAAACGGAAAGGAAAAGACAGAGAGAAGGTATGACGGAGAGAGAACAGTTACAGGACAAAAAGCAGGAAACTGACCGTCAGAACGATGAGTCGAGGCAATTTAAAGCCTTAACGTCGTCTCATTGGCACAGCAACCTTTAAGACAACCTTTTTTGTTGCGTAAGTAAACCTTAAGACCGAATAAACCTACTTTGGAAGTTTATTTTCAAAAGACAGTGGATGCATGTAAGGAGAGGAACCTGACACGTCATCCTTGACACGTCCAAAACTGATGCTGGAGGGTGTCTAGAGTGATTGAGAGAACTTGTTGTCAAGACATTTATCACCAAAATCGAAAAAGAAAAAAAACTGGACTGATTCCAACATGCATTGGCGATACACTGAATCTTTAAGTGGATACATCGGCTTCAGCATTTGAAGGCCCTTTTGTTAACAGGTTGCTACTGTGAGTCGAATCCTCGACAAACTGACAAAGTTATACAAAAACATGATGACACGTAATTCTGTCCACCGATCAAGCTATTTCACTACTTCATACTTGAATCAAAATATGATGCAGTTGTGGGCAAATACATACACATATGAAGCAGATCAGCTGAGTTTTTTAAATTGTTAAACATGTAAATGATTCAGAATAATTTTGTACATAATGTAAAATTGTATGAAGAAATACTGCCAGTTGCTTCAAGTGTGGTGTAATAACTTGTATGAATTGTGTGCAGTGGTAATAAATGCAGATGATTAAAAAGCAAAACGTTTTGCCTGTGAGCCTTACTTTATATAAAGTTATTTTTTAAACACAGGACATGGCATGAGGTGATGTCATCTTCTGTATGTGTTGAGAAGAGATGCGGTGCATCCCTTGACTGTAGATAAGAGGTGGACGTAGTCACTGTGACATCACCCACAGGTTTGAGCTCAGCATTTGGCCGTCACCATCTTGATTTTTGGCCGTCACCATCTTGGTTTTTTTAGGCGATCAAAATGTTACAATTAACTTTCATCAACTGAAAACACATTATGAAAGCGTTAAAGTTGTAAGACAAAAACACAGACAACACCGTGGTAGTGACCTGTCGATCACAAGGTATCCATGCCTAAAGCATACTCTATTTAGTCTATTAGCTTTAAATTACAACATCATTTACTGAATGAGCATCATGCTGTATTGAAGAAGACTTGAAACTAGAGATTGAGAATATAAAGTCATGTTTACAATGTTTGCTCAGGTAATAATCAAGTGAGGAGTAGAGTCATTTTATCATTGACTTCTTTTTTCTTCCAACCAGCCTTCTGTATGTAGACACACTTTGAGTTTGAGAACTCCTCTGTTCTTCTGGAAAGTATGCATCTAAACTATTTTTTTGCAACCAGAGGAGCCGTCCCCTGATGGCCATCAGAAAGAATGCAAGTTCAGGGTACTTCTGCATTCGCTTCACGTTTCAGAACCGAACGGTTGCCGCCTGGGTGCACCCCTCAACACAACATCCTTTAAACCACAAGACAGCGTCCTGCACTGCTTGTTTGCCTGGTTCACTTGTTTTGAAGGAGAAGAAATTCAGAATCCGGAGCCAAATGACAAATTTCTTCTGTACTGGTCAATGCTCTACACAGGAGTCAGCAAGTTGCGTTCTCTCAACTCCACCCAACTACAGAAATCACATCTCAATCAAAATAATAATCGGGACACCTGCCATTTTTCTCTGTGTGACAAAACACATTTAAAAGTCTCTACATAGGAGGAATTATCAAATACCTGATCCATTAGATGGTTTGTTACACAGAACCTCTAAGAAGCCGTCATTTGCGACTGTTTGGAAAATGGCACCTTCAAAAAAATACTTGGCAGGTGATTGGATGAACCATATGTCAATCAAACTCTAACCTCTTTAGGAGCTGCCATTTTTTTTTGGAAAGAACAAACAGTCTCTCTGTGTCGTGTCGCACACACACACCTAAACCACAGCCATAGCTGGCAGTAGCTCCTCACAGGACGCTGATCGGTCCGGTTTTGCAATTTCTGTATCTAAGTACCGTACTCTGCCTGCGTAATGATTTTTAAAAAATCACAAGAAGCATTCATTTTCAGAAATAGTGTCCATGTTACTGGCTTAGGCGGAACTACTGTCTACTGAAGAAATAGTCCCTCTAATAAGCTGGGGTCACTGTTTCGGGAAAGCGAGGCTGTGGTTGAGGTTTTTTAATCTTCTAAAATGCACCCGCTTCACTTTATTCAGGTCAGTGCAACCAAGTCTTATAATACAGCTGTTCTTGGATCTGTTACCCTCACCCACTTTTTTCCCTACCAGCCTTATGCATGTAGACACACTTTCAGTTCTGGAAAGTATCTAAATTACAGTTTCCATTTTTGCCTGGCTTACATGTGTGTGTTGCCATTCAATCAACAAACATACATTCTGTTGACACAGACCTCAATGTCATCCAGCCAACCATGTTCTGCAAGGTGAGGATGACGAACCAATCAGACCTGTAGGATGTGGCAGACTGTCGGACAAGTGATGAACTTGTTGTCTTCAAAGAACCTTCACCATCTCTACAGAATAACTGGCAATAACCTTACTTTATTATATTGACATGTAGATGTATTAATGACAGATCTTATCAGTTTATTGGTCAGCATGTAATGCTACAAAAACAAATAACTTTACATAGTGTTAGACTAATTAAAAACATGAATGAAAACATAGTCATAATCATCATATTCCATTTCTGCTAATAGATCCCCTGAAATGCCATGCACTGTACCTTTAAGTCCCCCTCCTGTAAAGCCCAGTCTGCTCTGATTGGCTCATGAGGTAAATATGCAGCACTGTTGTGAAGGTAGTTCTCAAGCCGTGGGTGGAGATACTCTGATGGGGGCGGTTTATTCTGAGGAACCTGCATGTGCAAGTGGAGCCAAATCTGAAAGGCTTGTTGAATCACATGTTTTCTGATCTGGACGGCCCACAAAGAACTGACTGGATGTCTTATTTCATACTTCAGATACCCAAATATATTTGCACAAGCACTGAAGAAGAGAGTTTTTCATGATGTGTTGTCTTTCAGCTGCTGTTTGACTCCAGCGTTTAGAGAGGCAGCAGGTCTTTTACTGTAAACTGACCAACAGCTTTGTGACATCTTTCATTCATTATCATAGTTATCAATTGGAATACCATTATTATTATACCAACACAGATTAAAAGCCGGAAGTACTTCAGCCGAAAATCCTGACAAAATTTCCTCAATTGTGCAAAATGTTTTTATGCCCGCTAGAGGTGGTTTTTGGCGTTTTTTCTGACGTCACGAACATTAACTCACATGACTGATCAGCTGTTTCTTCTGTCAGCATATTTATGGATGTATATTGATATTATCTTTGTCACCAAACAACATGAAACATGGCCAACACCAGTCGACATGAAGGACAATTTAAACTTGCCCAATTGAAACTAATTCATGAGGACCTCTCTTCATTTTTGCCAAGTTGACAAAACTACACAGCCTAGTTTATCGCTCCAAACCAGTTGATGGAAATCCGTCTAATTGGCATTTCTTTTTTGCACATTTCAAAAGTTCATTTAAAATTCACTTGACA
Source organism: Melanostigma gelatinosum (assembly GCF_949748355.1). Classification (NCBI taxonomy): domain Eukaryota; kingdom Metazoa; phylum Chordata; class Actinopteri; order Perciformes; family Zoarcidae; genus Melanostigma; species Melanostigma gelatinosum. The sequence goes on from NC_136656.1 coordinate 12,175,836, forward strand.
GTTGAATGAGAACAGGGCTGTTGTGAGACCACAGCAGATCTATGGTGAAGGTGAACTATGGGATCATACAGGACTCTGACAGTAACAGTCTGATCCTTCAGACTGTGTCTGGCTCTTTTCACCTGCTGTAGTTTGGAGGTGGTAAAATGGTAGTAGAAAAACTTCACTGAGCCTGTATTACTCCCAATTCTTAACTTAAGATCGTAAAGTACGGCATCATGCTTTTAGGTCACTAAAAGAAACACCTTCTTGTGCCGGAACAATTGAGTTTCACAACTTGCTGGTGTGGGTGAGGTCAACCACATTCTCTGCTAAACATGTTTGAAGAAGCCTCTTAATCATCATGTGCACACAAATAGTTTCAAGCTCAAAGTGCTCCAAATTTCAAATGTGTTTATTTTTTTATCGTTGATGACATGAATTTCACATATAAAAACCCACATGTGATTAGGTTATAGACAACAACAATGAGGATGAACACACAAAGTATAAGTTGATCGTAAAGCTAGAAGCAATTGAGGGACTTTTACACAGTCGGTGAATCTGAGCTTCTGAATATACTGGTTAAGACATAAACAAAATGTATGTATCAAGATAAGTGATCGAGATACATGGTTTAAAAACCCTGGTTCAGACCACACAGACAACAAATATGCACATTAACGAAGGATGGAAAGATTTAACATTGGCTGCAGACTACGAAGATGATATAAAATCCTATTGATTTCCAACTAAGATATAAATCTCCATTACACGTTAAAAGAGAAAACACAGTCTTGCTCAAAAGTACAAATACAATATGTCCAGTTCTACTGCTTCACGCTGTAGTACACACATTCACTCCAGGTCTGATCCCTCTGTCTTCTTGATCCGTTGTGCAGGTCGACACTTAAAGACGCATAATACAGGATTTCTGCAGTTTGGTAACCCTGGTAACAGATTATTAGATTAAACAATATCCAGGAAACAATGCATCGTCAAATAAAAAAAGGTGTCTGAATGGTAATTCATCAGTTAATTTAAATACATTTTTATTCACCTGTGCGTTTGCTGTGGAGGGAGCTGGGAATCCTGCGTGAGACTCTGGTTGTAAAACAGAAAGATCTTTTTTATTCAAAAGCCAAATTCAGTGAACACAAGCTGCCAGATACAAACAGCGCTAGTTACCTGTGCTTTGGCAGCTGTTTCTCTTGTTCATCATGCACACTGAGAGAGCCAGTAAAACACTCAGGATGGTGGTGAACGTCAAAGCTCCACTCAAGAGATACACCGAGACAAGAGAGTCCAGCTCATCTGCAGAGGGACAGACAGAAACATGTCGCTTTTAAGCTCCAATGAGACAAAACAACCTCGGCGAAACAAGTCACTCACCCTCAAAGTCCAGCTTGGTCCCGTCTCCAAACAGTATGTGTCCACACGAGGCAACAGCACAGTAGTAGGTCCCAGGATGAGACAGACTCAGGCTCCTCATCGGCAGGTTGTAAACACAGGTGTGTGTCTGTGTGTTGGGTTTCCTCTCACACTGATCATTCCTGCCTCCATCCGTGTAAATGAGTCCTGGATGAGATGCTTCAGAGTCTTTGAACCAGTAAACACTGTGTTGTCCGTCACAGGTCCCAGTGTGAACTGTACAGTTCAGAGTCACAGAGCCTCCTGGCTGGATGCTCTCAGATGCTGACTGATGGACAGAAGTTGGGATTTTCAAACCTGAACCCTTCACACTGAGAACAGTGCCCTCTGCAAAAGTCAACACAAATGTAATGCTACTTGCACAGTAGTATGTTGCTGAGTCTGAAATGTGCAAATCAAAAATTGTCAAGTGATTTTGACCGTTTTCAACATCCAGTTTGAAGCGTGAATTGTTCTTCAATTCATGATAATAAGTGGGTTTTGTATTGTACACATAGAAGGTGGAGATCAGCTTTGGTTTCTGTCCCAGCGTTTGCTTATACCAGTAAAGCCATGCTGGATCATCACTCTTATAGAGACAGCGCAAAGTCGTTTTCTCTCCAACATTAACTGATACAAAACCAGTGTCTTGACGCACAGATGAGGACAATTTCAGATCAGTCGCATGAGCTGAAGTGAAATGAGAGACAAAGTAAATACACAATTATTTCTGATACATTGTACATTATATATATATATATATACATTGTACATTATATATATATATATATATATATATATATACATATGTGTATATATACATATATATATATATATATATACACACACATATATATACATATACACACATACATACATACATACATACATACATACATACATATACACACACACACACACACACACACACATATATATATATATATTGTGTGTAGATATATATGTCTGTATCTATGAAAAGTTAGAAACACAAAACACAACTCACCCACTGTCCACAACAACAACCATGTCACATAGGAGGCAAACCTTGGAGATGTCATCGTGTTCAAATTCTTGTGTTGAATGAAGAGAATTGAATACTTTCTCCACTCTTTAGAGACAAGACTGCGTTTGATTGGCCAACCTGATGTGACACTGTGCTGTACATCCTACTTAGGAAACCTGATCACACGCTCACTTCCATCTATAGAGTCAAGTTTGGTTCATGAAAAGATTCACATGGTGAGAGAGGCACATGTAGAAAGCAATGGCTCTGTATCTTGGCATTATGTATAAATAATGGGAAAATAGATCACAGGTATACACAGTAATGTACACTAGTAATGACTTACAGTGAAGTGTAATTACGCTCAACATTTTATCATTAGCTGATACAGACACATATAGGTCTGATCATTTACCTGTTAAAAAAACCACGTCGACATCCTGCTAAAAACCACAGCTCCTGCACTGACAGAGATATGAAGATAAAGCATGGGGGTGAAGGTTAAACAGTCTAAATGTAATGCTTTATTTATTTTCTGCATTCATAGGAGGACCAGCAGCGTGCACTGTATACTGCTACATCTAACTTAAATCTCCAGGAGCTCTACCCGCAAGTTAGTGGTGTGTGCTAATGAACACACATGAAAGTGAATGCGAGTGGGAAGCCAGTGAGGGTCAAGTCATTTCTACTGCACTAGCTTCTTGATTACAGGTCAAAAGAAGCGGCTGGTGACAGTCAGAGGATGGCCGTCCTCCCCCTCGTAAACAGAGTTAAAAGCAGTGGCGGGCCGTGCATTTTATACCTGGGCCTTCACTGCTGTCCTACAGCTGAAACACAGCTACGGTTATTATTTGGTTCGTGCAAAAATGAAGCAAACACCTGTAGATAACGTTAGAGTGCATCTCCTCGCTGCTCTGACTGGGACTGCTGCGCCAGGCTTCTGTGAGAGTACCCGCCTGTGTGTGCTTTGGGGCGGCGGCGGAGGGGCTCACAGCAGCACCCGCTGCTCGTTTACGAGAGTGCAGAACATACGTGCTTTAAGGTCAGAAAAGTCTCCAACAACACCAGAAACAGTTGCTAGATTTGTCGCTAGTAGCTTTTGACAAAAAAAGTCGCCATGAGGGTTTGGAAAGTCGCGAAGTTGGCAACACTGGCACCGGCTAAATATGTCCCCAGAGCAACATTGGACGTAACAATGGTTCCTATCACATATAAAACCAAACAAAACCCATCTTCATAAAAATTGTACAAATAATAATGTACAAACAAGCACATTAAAGCTACTGCCGATGTAAAAACAAACGCATTTAACTTACCAGAGCTGCTGTTCACTATTTAGCTGCTGTTCCTCCTTTCTTTATGAATAAAGAGTTTAATCTCACAGTTGTTCAGTACATCCGTGCGTTTTAGTTCCAGTAAGAAGTCCTTCTCAATTCATGGACGCCAGTGAAGACAGTCGAGTCTCCCCAGTTGTATTTCTTGAATACGTTTTCATGCGTTTGAGGCTGAAAATGTCCACAGAGGTAGCAGATTTTGGGATTGTCACCGTCCACACGTCAGGCTAGCCCACTGACCAATCACGTACTTGTAGGCCAGCTAGCAGGCTCTGGCACGTCAAAGAATACGCCCAACATGTCAAACTAAAGATCTGATTGGTTGAAGAATATGACAATCAACAATATCGTCCCCATTCACTTAAACTGCACATGGATGCAGGTGAGAGTCTGCAGGCCTCTGGCTCTGTTCTTACCTAGAGACACAGAGGTGAGATCTGATTGGATAAAAGCTCTACTTAAAACAAGCTGCACTGGAAGCAGAGCAACTGAGGAAGACAATAGCTGTGCAATGACAAAATAAGATAATGGGAAAAATATTTTTATAAATTATAATACATGTAGTATATTGAAGAAAAATTATTAAATTATAAAATAGCTTTTTTATAAAATAACTTTGTGATTCTGTTTAGGCCAGCAGAGAAGGCCTTGCTGGCCCTGACCACTGGAAGAAGGTTATCTTTAAACCATGTATCTATTCATTTTTACAAATAAATGTGTTTTATGTCTTAACCTTAACCAGTATATTTAGAAGCTCAGATTCACCGACTGTGTAAAAGTCACTCAATTGCTTCTAGCTTTAAGATCATCTCATACTTTATGTGTTCATCCTCATTGTTGTTTTCTATAACCTAATCACATGTGGGTTTTTATATGTGAAATTCATGGCATCAATGATAAAAAAAATAAACATATTTGACATTTGGAGCATTTTGAGCTTGAAACAATTTGTGTGCACATGATGATTAAGGTGCTTCTTAAAACATGTTTAGCAGAGAATGTGGTTGACCTCACCCACACCAGCAAGTTGTGAAACTCAATTGTTCCGGCACAAGAAGGTGTTTCTTATATTGACCTAACAGCATGATGCCGTACTTTATGATCTTAAGTTAAGAATTAGGAGTAAGACAGGCTCAGTGAAGTTGTCTTTTCTGTCTCACAAGAGGAAATTCTCTTTGCAGCAAGGCAGCATGAAATCATTATCATGCAAACCCATTTTTCCAACTTAAAGAGCCTGCTTTGGTTCCAGTGTGCTCCTCGAGGAAAACACAGTCTGAAGGATCAGACTGTGTTACTGTCAGAGTCCGGTATGATCCCATAGTTCACCTTCACCATAGATCTGCTGTGGCCTCACAACAGCCCTGTTCTCATTCAACTGTCAAGTGAATTTTAAATGAACTTTTGAAATGGCGCATATAACAAATGCTAATTAGGCGGATTTCCATCAACTGGTTTGGAGCGATAAACTAGGCTGTTTAGTTTTGTCAACTGGACAAAAATTAAGAGAGGTCCTCAGGAATTAGTTTTAACTTCTCAGGTGTGAATTTTCCTTCAGTGTTCAGTGCTAGTGTTGGCCATGCTGTGAATATTATATGACATGGGCTTTTATTGTGAAAGGTAAGAATGGAGGGAGAGGATCTGGTCTATGCTGCCATCATCAAAGATGAAAGGACAAATACTTTCATCATCATTTAATTCAGTCACGTGAGGCTGATCATTCCTGAGTGTCTGGTTTGATGAGTTATATCATTTAAGAGAAACCATAATCATATTCTTGGTTATTTAATAATGACGTCACAATCTGAATTTCAAAACGTACAGATGCATTCTGCCGGTAGAAATCGATCCTGCGTTTATAAACAGGACAACAGAGACTAGAGAGCGAAAACACCTACAGTGATGATTACTGTGTGCCTTTATTCGTTATTAGTATTATTAGTTAGTTACTATTATTAAGTACAGTGATCATGTGAACAGACACAAACTTATCAAAAGTCTCTCCAGCTGTTAAAGCCGACTGACAGCTGATCCAGCTGTGATCAGCTGTGTTCAGCTGATCCTCCATCATCAGAAACAGATGTCACTTCACCTGACGCAACTGAGGAAAGGACGTCTCATGTCTCCTAAAACATATTTCCTCGTTTCCTCTCTCCTCGCATGGTTTCCTCCATGCATCCCTGGTGGGAGGGACTAAGACGCAAGGAAAGGAGCCAAGTGAGGGAAACGGGGATGCAATTAATTAAGAGACTTGGGATGTACCCTTGCACACTGTCTTTTGAAAAGAAAACTTCTATCTTCACAGGAAGTTAGGTTTATTTAACTTGACTGACTAACGAGTCACGTGACAAGCGACTCCGTTTGCTTATTACCATTCAGACACCTTTTTTTAATTGACAATGCATTGTTTCCTGGATATTGTTTAATCTAATAAGGATCAAATTATATAGTACAGATACATGAATATGCCGAGAGTGCGTATCCTCTCTTCTCTGACTGCTGCGCGAGGCAGTTTTCAGAGTCAACATGCATTGGCTTTAAGATAAACTGAATCTTTAAGTGGATGCATTGGCTTCAGCATTTGAAGGCCCTTCTGTTAACCAGCTTCCTACTATGAGCAGTGAAATCCTAGACAAACTCTGACAAAGTTACAACAGTTTCAGTTATTTCACATGAGTTTTGTGTCTGTTCCGTCTGTGTCTTTTTAATCTTCTAAAATGCACCCTCTTCACTTTATTCAGGTCACTGCAACCATGTGTTGTAATACAGCTGTTCTTGGATCTGCTACCCTCACCCACTCTTTTTTTCCTACCAGCTTTTTACATGTAGACACACTTTCATACATTCATTCTGTACATACATTCTGCTGACACAGATGTCAAAACTGGCCAAGGTTTGATTTGTTGTCTCAATGTCATCCAGCCAACCATGTTCTGCAAGGTGAGGATGACGAACCAATCAGACCTGTAGGATGTGGCAGAATGTAGGACAATGATGAATTTGTTGTCTGCTGTTGCTTCAGTCAGAACTGCTGTGGAGAAGGAGCCGTACTGCTGAGGACAGACAGTGCTGACAAGATGATGCTGCACTTTGTGAATGTTTTCCTGCTCTGGTCTTTGAGTAAGTAAGAAAAATCCTTTTCACGAGTGCCGGAAAACACAGAGCTGACCACATCTCCGTCTGTATATTTCAGGTGCTGCACAGCTAAGTGACATCTCTCAGCCTGTTGCGTTCCAAGCAGTGAAGCTCGGAGACTCAGCGACCATTGAATGTCACATAAAGAGTGAACTGAAAAAAAGAGTGTGGTACAGATTCACTCCAGGCGAGGGACTACAGCTTGTGGCGGCATTCAATTATTTCTACAACCACACTGTATTTGCTGATGAATCTCATTTGCGTTATTCAGTCAAGTTTGACAGAATCAACAGTCACCTGAGCATATCTGCAACAACATGGGAAGACGCTGGAACATACTTCTGCGGAGTCTTGCAGTTCAAAGACATTCAATTTTGATCAGGAACCTTTTTGATGCTGAAAGGTATTTATTCTCTGTATTCCAGTTAACGCAGCTTAATTGCTCACGGTAATGTGAACATAATGCTAATGATCAAGATTCTTTGATTTCTTCCCTAAGGTGCAAACGTGATGAGTGAATCTAAATCAGTCCAGCCAGGAGACTCTGTGTCTCTCAGCTGTTCGGTTCAAACTGGCCGCTGTGCAGCACAACACACTCATCACTCGGCTCCACAATTGATGTCCTCCTCTGGAGAGAAGACCGTTCAGAGTGAAGGGACTACCTGCCTGTACAGCCATCTCATGAGGAACCGTAGCGCCGCTGACGCTGGAACCTACTTCTGTATTGTGACGTCATGTGGACAGACACTGCTTGGAAATGGGTCCAGGATTAATATTCACAGTAAGAGAGAAACGGTCACGATACACGTACAGTTTTAGTCCATCGTGCTTCCAATTCATAGCAAATAACAGAAATCGTAAACACAGATTCTATTTATAGCTTAGTATCAAAAAATGCTGTGAAACCCAAGATTAAGTCCAAAGCCAGCTAGAGCTGAAAGGATTAGTTGATTGAAAATGTGAAAATTGACTAATTCGTCATTGTCATATTTCAATCAAAGATTCAAAACAACATTTGTCAGTGTTTTCTGACTGAATCATGAAAAAATAATCAGCAGATTCATAAAAAAACAAAAAAGAGGAATTGTTATTTGTAGCCGTAAAGCCAACGTTTTCAAGTTTTTGCATTCTTTGTGGTGACAGATATCCTAAATGAACCAAAACTATTTGTATGGCTAGATACGACACGTTAACTCTGCCTGCACAGCTAGTTATTTGTAAAATGATATCAATCACTGTTGGTTTAATTTCCTCTCCAGACAATGCTGTCACCAAACCAGCTGAGCTGAGTCCAGCAGCCATTGCTCTGATGCTGTCAAACATCATTCTGGGGATTGTGACACTCGTCCTTACATGGACACTATGCAAGAGTCGGAGAAAATATTCCTCAGGTATTTAAAACCATATTGATCGGCTGTATGTCTGCAGCAGAGTCAGATCCATGCTCTGTTACATGTTGATGTAACTGGAGTTGACTGTGGTTATCCCTTTGTTTCTTCAGAGGCAACTGATGGGTCTTCTGAAGGCCACCAGGTAACAGTTCATCTCAGCACCTACAGCATCATTTTTAAGCTGGATATGATTTTTCAGTTTGATATCCGATGGCCATCTTTGAGAACAAGCCTTAATCATTTTAATCCCACTTCTCACAGACGGCTGATGCAGTTATCTATGCACCTGTGTGTTTGGTCCCCAGAAGCCTCCCCCCCACTCAAGCTTCAGTGCAACACAGTGGAGACTCTGTCATTTATTCTCACATCAGACACTGTCAAAGAAACCGAAAAGTTGCATCTCTGCAATGCAGACAAACCAGGGATATTGAAGAGTGATGGAGTAGGAACAAAAACACACGACCACCAAGGAGCTCTGTCTCAATGTATTTGTATATGAACAAGTCAGCTTAGCACTTCCTCATGTCTGCAATGTAAGGCCAGTCAGTGGACTATTGTCCATTCTATCTTCACATGGAAATAATAAAGTGCTTTCATACATGTATTGGTGGGGCTGCTTCCTCTGTACAAATAACTGAAAGGCTTTACTGAATTTGTCTGGCGTGAATAAGTGATGTTTTGAATTCACGCATTTGAATCGTCTCAGTTCTCTTTGACCTGCTTTTCTCTGACATCAATGGGTAAACTATCTGCCAAGATTACAAGTCAAGCGACCTCCGGGCGTTGGAGGCAGCTGTGGTCCGGTACTGGCCAGGAGTGAAATGAGGCCCTCGTAAGGCTGCCAGAGTTGGTGACGGGAGGCTGCCACCAGTCCAGTATGGAGTGAGCGCGCTATATATTTTCTAAAGACGTTCAAATAAAAAAATGAAGATAAATATACAGCATTGGATGCAGACATAAGCAGAACATGCTCGAAAATCCCCTCTGGTCTGTTAATAACTTCTTCTAACCAGAAATGTAAGCGGGGGGGGGGGGATGCAACCTTCAAAACTAGCCAGCTCTCTGCATTCTCTTGTTCTGACTGCTGTGGTATAAGGTGTGAGGTGCTGTGAACCGGTTTCCGCTGATGGAAACTTCAGTCCTCGCTTGAGCACAGGAAGACTGGCCCAGTCAGAAACCAAGAACAAAGAGAAGTCATTTTATGAGGGCAGCTCTGTCAAATGAGGGTCATGCCTTAAATGCAATAGGAAGTGCAATCTCACTGAACAAACTGCAATAATGCAGGTGGGGGGTATCATCTTAGGCTCCGGTGCCTATTATGCAATAAAACAACTCAAATAATGTAGTGGTTTCAGACAGTGTTGTATGAGCCATAAACGACTTATCTATCAACCAGACAGCATCCGTGTGATTTTAAATCCCCAAAGAAACCACTACAAACAACTTGGGATGAACGTCATGCGCCTTTATGCATTTGCCAGTTCATAATCTCTATAAACACAATCTGCACACAATCTGTATGTAGCTGGGCAAGATTTGTATCGGAAGCATTCTGGTTTCTGTTTGTAGTATTGACCAATCCTGCAAGAGGAGGTTTTGGTTGAATTTAGGGAAACACTCTATGTTGAGGGAAAAAGAGGCCGATCACATTGGCTGAAATGCAATCTGGTAACCCACCAGCTATCATCCGACGATGATTTAACTTTTTATTTGTTTAAAATGAACTTGTAAGCTTGTTACTTGTGAAACAATCCGGTCCTATATGTCACATCTCAACTCCAACTCCAAGTGTTGTATCTCAAGTTGCTAATCGGAGTGGAAACAACGAGCAGATCACAGACAATGAAGTCTTGGCCCGGATATCCTCTGGCTACACCGGAAGCCCAGAAATACATCCCCTAGCCACCAGAGGCCTCTCCGTCATCAGACCAATAGCCAAGGGTTCCGAGATCCCGTTTATTATTGATCACTCATTATGCACACATTTATTTTTGTATATTGCTTTAGTTTGATTTTATTTTTCATTTGCCAGATTTGTAGATTTCGTGGTTTGGTTCAAGAATAGTTTGTTGCATACGTGGCGTAGTTAGCATAACAAAAGTAAGGTAAAAGCGATCTCCTCTGGTGAGAGGCCTGTGCTTGTTTGACCCGTGTATCTACCCCGACCTCCTCCTCACGTGGACTTAGTCGCTCTTTTTACACTGCGTCACCTGACTTCATAGAAGCAGCCCTGCACGTCCTGGCTCAGGACGATGTAGAGTTTATACAGATTACAGAGTGTTTTCTCAGGCATACGTCTACAAACAGTGAAGGAGAACAGCCTATACACACTTTCACGTGTTACATCGTACATACTGCACATTAGACAACGTTGAACTGTTGCCGTCTACTTCTAGTTGTATGTGACCATCAATACCTTCAGTTGCTGCTAAAAATGTTGTCTTACGACACCACAGATAACTCTCTCGGTGTTTGGACTAAAGGGAAAGTCCTTCATGTCCTTAACTGTGAATCAAACAGCAGAACGCCAAAGCAGCAACATTTGAAAGTGGTAGATGTTCTTGAATGTTTGTTATCTTGAAAATGGTTCCTTCCGTTGGCCTATATGCTATATGTGGCAAGTAGCTATCAAATAATCAATGCTACGCAGTCACAACTGTGGTTAGTATTTTGCACACACGCTGTGGATGAGACTCTTCTGATGAGACCAACAAAACCGAAGTAGGGGCCGCTGAACATGTGTTCAATGTCAAAATAGGACATCCAATCAAACACAGTCTCCTCTGTGAAGAGGGAAGAACATACAGACAGGGGCGGGCTGGCCATAGGGGATACCGACGGGGTTTTGGGCCGGTCCACCTCCATCACTAACCGGCCCTCGCTCTGAGATCGCCGATCCCGACTATATTCTATGCTTCACAGAACACGTTCCTTTCCCGCTAGTCTGCTGTTTGATTGTGCAGTTTCTCCGCCAAAGTTCTCCTCTCAAACGGCTCTTGGAGGAGCAGCGCTCGCGCAAATAGGCAGAGGCAGCAAATAGATTCTGCCCCAAGCTGAATCTATTTGAGGATGCTGATTGGCTAAATTGTATGTCACTCATTTATATCTTGAATCAGCATTAAAGCATCATTGGCTAAACTGCTTCATAGACCCGCCTCTTTGGGGCAGATTGCATGCTAGGTGTGTGCTTGTGTGTGTGTGTGTGTGTGTGTGTGTGTGTGTGTGTGTGTGTGTGTGTGTGTGTGTGTGTGTGTGTGTGTGTGTGTGTGTGTGTGTGTGTGTGTAGGGGTGCTGCCGGCTCACAGATGGAAACCATGAGTGTGAATACAGATCGCGAGGAGCAGTATAAATATCAGTCAGCGATTCTTGACTTTAAGTATTAGAGTCAATTTAACGTGTTCTGTGAAGCATAGAATATAGTCGGGGTCGGCGATCTCAGAGCGAGGGCCGGTTAGTGATGGAGGTGGGCCGGTATTGGACCGGCCCAAAACCCCGTCGGCCTACCGGGGATTCCCTCTGTATCCCCTATGGCCGAGATTCTGCAGACCAAAGAGCTGATCCCAGATCAGCCTGACCTCACAATCAGACAGCAGACTATCAGGAAAGTACATGCAAAGCAAATGTTCCACCAGCTGCCACTGTTCTCTGATAGACAATATGTGTTTTATTTGATTTATACCAGTTATTTTTATTTTATCTTTCAGTGCTCTATTACATTCAGTACAGATATGAGTTGTAAACATTCCACAACCCGTCTTTGCTTATTCTAATACATACTTGGTTGTGGAAACCATCATCTCCTCTTTTAGTGGATTTGCTGGTCAACTCCCAAAGCACCAACATAAAAGCTCATTTGTGTTGCATTTTTTCCCTAAACACTGATCAGTTCAGTGGTTTAGTGAAGGTTTATGTGTGTGTTCCAATAACCATAGCTCCATTCTGTTAATATGCCAGAAAAATATCTAGTATGTCCTAATACATAGTATATCAAATGCAGTTTGCCACAAATACCAGGATGTACTGCGTCTGGTCGCATTTTGCAGCAAGCAACTGGTGATGTCTGAGATAACACTCAGAGAGAAAACACTGACTGGACAGATGGTCCTGTGGGTCTAAAGTCATAATGTGAACAAGACTCATGAGACACTCTGTTTCTGTATTAGCCGGGGTTAGAGTTAGAATTTATTTTGGACGTTAACACCACAGAAGAAGAAAAATGAAGGATGAGGGTGGGATCCCTCTGTCAGGACGGAGAGTGCAGGCATCAGATGTGTGTGTGCACACTCCTGGCTCTCCTGTCATTCCACATGTTTGGATCTCCATCCTCCAGGACATCCAGCCCCCTCTGCTCCATCTCTCCATCCTCCAGGACATCCAGCCCCCTCTGCTCCATCTCTCCATCTCTCCAGGAGATCCAGCCCCCTCTGCTCCATCTCTCCATCCTCCAGGACATCCAGCCCCCTCTGCTCCATCTCTCCATCCTCCAGGACATCCAGCCCCCTCTGGTCTATCTCTCCACCTCGCCTGAAGATCAGAGCAGAAAAAGTCACTGATGAATGACTCTATATTAGATAGAGAGCGTGCAGAAGAGGCAGAGGTATTTGTGTGTTTTTGTATTTATTTTAAAACAGACTGAATATGAACAGCCTTCCTTGTTCTCATCATCCAATCAGAAATCCATAAAAGAGATATTTAAAAGCCCTGCTGCAGGATGCTACCTATCGCCAACCCCGCCAGACGCAAGGGAAGGCTGTCTGGTGCTTTATCAGTCCTGCCAGACACAAAGGTTTCACAATCCTGCAGCAAACAGGCTGTCGGTCTCAATCTGAGTCGCTGTCTTCAGCCGGCTGCCAGTATCTTCTGTGTGAGGGGGACTGTGTGTCGTCATCTATCCGGCTCTTCTTTGGGGAGGGGCCGATGCCTGAAGTGGAGGCTGCTGCGTCGTCTTGGTCGTCTTCACCGTTCCTCTGCCTCTTCAGACTTACCTGCTCCGTGCGATCCTCTTCCTCTTCTTCTTCGTCTTCTTCTTCCTCTTCTTCTTCTTCCTCTTCCTCTTCTACATACCTGACGCCTCCCTCCTCCTCGTCAGCAATGTGCCAAGGCCACTGACCTGCAGGGAAGAGCTGATCATCACCATCCTGGAACTCACCTTCCACTCCCTCGTCGATGGGGAAGAGCATGAAGATCCCGATGATCGGTTCTGGTGCAGGAGGGTCTGGTGGAGGAAGTGCTGGTATGAAGGCGAAGGGGTTCACATGCGCTGAGAGGGGAAAATTAAAACTGTAAGGATTTCTCATAACATGAAATATTTCTGGATTACATTGAGCAATAATCAAAGATTAAGCAAAACCAGCAAAACAATTAAGGTATCAAACATGTATTACTTTGCAGTAAAATATGAAAAAAAGCAGTAAATAACACTTTGACAAACAGGACATCTTATTTGTGTCACCCACACAGGGAATTCAATACAATATAATAATATATAAATCATATAATAATATGCTGTATAATACAATGATATATATCATATAATAATATATATATATCATATAATAATATATATATATATCATATAATAATATATATCATATCATATAATAATATTCACTGTAATATAAAACACACACACAGTCACATATATATAATGATGTATTTATAACTATATATCATTTCTCAGCAGGTGCTTCATGTCTCTCACTCCCTAACTGTCCGTGCTGGATCCGTCCCCGTTGTTTTAAAAAGCTAAATAAGTTATTAGCATGACGTCATCCAGCGAGCCAAACCTGTCTGGTGTTCAGCTAGTGGAGGAGCTTCGCATGTACTGCTTCCCTTTCCCGCGAGTCTGCTGTCTGATTGTGCAGTTTCTCCGCCAAAGTTTATGTTTTCATTGATGTCTTTAATTAGTCTAACACTATGTAAAGTTATTAGTTTTTGTAGGTTCCGAGATCCAGTTTATTATTGATCACTCATTATGCACACATTTATTTTTGTGTATTGCTTTAGTCTGATTTTATTTTTCATTTGCCAGATTTATACGCTGCATGTGTTGCCGAAAAACTGAAAAATTCCCCTCTGACTGCAGATAGATATGCATCAATGCAAAGTATCCTCATACAACGTTACATGATGTGTTAAAAAAGGTATTGGTCATTTTCTGTGCGTTCTCCTTCGAGTGATCAGCAACACGAGCAGGCCCCTGCAGTGCAGAACCTGTCTAGGTTAGCTGTAGATCGTGGTTTGTGCTCAAGAATAGTTTGTTGCATACGTGGCGTAGTTAGCATAACAAAAGTAAGGTAAAAGTGATCTCCTCTGGTGAGAGGCCTGTGCTTGTTTGACCCTTGTATCTACCCCGACCTCCTCCTCACGTGGACATAGTCGCTCTTTTTACACTGCGTCACCTGACTTCATAGAAGCAGCCCTGCACGTCCTGGCTCAGGACGATGTTGAGTTTATACAGATTACAGAGTGTTTTCTCAGGCATACGTATACAAACAGTGAAGGAGAACAGCCTATACACACTTTCACGTGTTACATCGTACATACTGCACATTAGACAACGTTGAACTGTTGCCGTCTACTTCTAGTTGTATGTGACCATCAATACCTTCAGTTGCTGCTAAAAATGTTGTCTTACGACACCACAGATAACTCTCTCGGTGTTTGGACTAAAGGGAAAGTCCTTCATGTCCTTAACTGTGAATCAAACAGCAGAACGCCAAAGCAGCAACATTTGAAAGTGGTAGATGTTCTTGAATGTTTGTTATCTTGAAAATGGTTCCTTCCGTTGGCCTATATGCTATATGTGGCAAGTAGCTATCAAATAATCAATGCTACGCAGTCACAACTGTGGTTAGTATTTTGCACACACGCTGTGGATGAGACTCTTCTGATGAGACCAACAAAACCGAAGTAGGGGCCGCTGAACATGTGTTCAATGTCAAAATAGGACATCCAATCAAACACAGTCTCCTCTGTGAAGAGGGAAGAACATACAGAGATACACTTCATTCATCACAGCATTTTGAAGCACAATGTCACCTTCAAGCTTGGCGTTGTATATCACATGTCTGATCTTGACGGATATGGGTAAGTTGTGTTTTGTTATTGCCTGTTTGCTTTAATTAAACTGTGTTTGCTTCTGACATGGTTTCGTGCATCTTTACATACTAGCATTAAATTACTTGTGTATTTGCTTGCCTCCTCAGCTGCTATGGGAACTTTAAATCAATCCTTGTTATATTTTCTATCGGATGATGTTGGGGGAAATGTGACTCTGCCGTGCGTCTGTGATGATGCAGGGTTGGTTTTTTACTGGTATAAGCAAACCCTGGGACAGAAACCAAAGCTGATTGCTGCATTCTATACGTATAACCGTAATCGCACCTTCCACGGTGAATTTAAGAACAATCCACGTTTCTCATTAGATACTGAAAGCGGTAAAAGTCACATGAAGATTTCAGATCTGCAAATTTCAGACTCAGCCACTTACTACTGCATAGGGAGCAATTTGATTGACTTTAAATTTTGCGACGGCACTACTGTCAGTGTAAAGGGTTCAGGTTTGAAGGTCCCAGCTTTGGTCCATCAGTCAGCACCTGAGAGCATCCAGCCAGGAGGCTCTGTGACTCTGAACTGTACAGTTCACACTGGGACCTGTGACGGACAACACAGTGTTTACTGGTTCAAAGACTCTGAAGCATCTCGTCCAGGACTCATTTACACGGATGGAGGCAGGAATGATCAGTGTGAGAGGAAACCCAACACACAGACACACACCTGTGTCTACAACCTGCCGATGAAGAGCCTGAGTCTGTCTCATGCTGGGACCTACTACTGTGCTGTTGCCTCGTGTGGACACATACTGTTTGGAGACGGGACCAAGCTGGACTTTGAGGGTTAGTAACACGAGTAAAGGTTGTCTCACTTAATAAATTGTGATCATAACTGCTGAAAGGATAGTCTAAAAGTCTGCCTAAAAATGATACTCACTTGACAATAGTAATTACTGGTCATTGTAATAATTTATTTTGTGATCTGGTCATAAAGTGATTCCTCCGCTGTGGGAGACAGTAGACAAAATCTAACAGGGTATTTTCTCCCCTCGCTTGTTACAGCAGTCGTGCTTTGGCAGATACTTCACTGGGGCGTGAACCGTTGACCAATGTGTCTTTCAATTGGCATGTGGTCTCTGAGTGTTGTGTTTGGAGGCAACCCAGTCACCAGAACAAAACGATGGCATTGTACGTTTCTGCAAACCACGGATACGTTGAAGCTCGATATTTCTGAAGCAAAAATACGTTCATATCAACAATACTAAATACGCCTGTTTCAAAACTGAAAATAGTCATTTGGGAGAAAGATTTGGTTCCTAAACGTGATTGACAATGCATTTCGGGATATGGGAGTATAATTCCTCTGCTGAAAGACACCAATTTGATTTGTCCAGCTCAGACTGCTGAAGCCTTGTGTCAATTAAATTTCTTCAATTGAAAAAGCTTTAGGAAGGAGTATTCCCAGAGATGGGCAAAGATACATCAAAATGTATTTTGATACAAAATACCCCTCAAATAAATGTATCAAAATAAAATACAAAATACTGGTGCCAGAAAATGTAACAAAATACAACACATGTATTTTGTCTTTAAAATATAGGAAATACTTTTTTCTGGATTTTCCGTTTTCTCACAATTTGGTATAGCAGAGCATTCAGCTTTGGGCTTTATAATGTACACACAGCTCTGGTGAACCCCACAAAACTAAGAATACTTTCATAATATGCCTTTTAAATAAAATCAATTGGATATTTAATGTTTTTTAACAAATGGACATCTACTGTCATAGCCTGGCTAACTGTGAACTATACTATCTGCCAGTAATTGATATGACATTATGACATTCACATTGAGAAGATACAGCATCACTTGTAATACAGTGCAAAATTAGATGGTCAGACGTCTCTTGATATGGTTATCATGAACATACAAGGTCCCAATCTCCCTCTTTCTATAGCTAGCTACTCGACTGATAACTTGCTAAACACTGGCTATGCACTAGCCTAGACAGCGTGCTAGCGTCATTAGCATGTTAGCATCGATCACTAGCTTGATATTATAACCATCACCATGTATATAGACAGCATGCTAGCGTCATTAGCATGTTAGCATCGATCGCTAGCTTGATATTATAACCATCACCATGTATATAGACAGCATGCTAGCGTCATTAGCATGTTAGCATAAATCGCTAGCTTGATATTATAACCATCACCATGTATACAGACAGCATGCTAGCGTCATTAGCATGTTAGCATAAATCGCTAGCTTGATATTATAACCATCACCATGACAGACAATCCATTGAACTGGAAGATCTGAAGACTGAACTCGTGAACTGTTTTTTGATTGGTGGAGAAAGTATTTTGAGTATTTTAAATACGAAATGACTCCGCTCTAAAGTATTTTGTTACAAATTACAATTTTTATCGGCCCTATCAAATACAAATTACAAAATACTCAAAGTAATTGAAATACGTATTTCAAATACAAGTAATAGAAATACTGCCCATCTCTGACTATGACCAGTAATCCTTTCAGTTGTACAAATGGCATGTCAGTATTCGTTTTTCAGATATACCTGAGAGAATGCAACTAGTCCTTTAAATCAACATTAAAAATCCCGATAATGTCTCCTGATATCTGTTTCTGTTCAGGTGACGGGGACTCTCTGGTTTTGGTGTATTTCTTGAGTGGAGCTTGGGCATTGACCACCATGCTGGTTGTTTTACTGGCTTTCTCACTGTATAAGAGCAACCAAAGAAACCGCCAAAGTGCAGGTAACTGTCACTCTTTGAATACGACAGTAGGTATTGAGTACATGCTCCATTTGAATAACACGGCTTTCATTTTGTGTGTCACAACCAGAGAGTAATGAAATATTTTCAGAAAATTCTCCTCCGAATACAGATGTAAGTATCACTATTTTTAATCACGCAGCAATATCTTTATATTCTTTACATGTCGGCTGCTGCTATAACGTATGTGCAACATACAGTTAGCAAGTTGTCAATATGATTTATATTGACAACATGACAATTATATGTTTTCTTGACAAATGTTTAATTCA
This sequence comes from Melanostigma gelatinosum, assembly GCF_949748355.1. NCBI lineage: Eukaryota > Metazoa > Chordata > Actinopteri > Perciformes > Zoarcidae > Melanostigma > Melanostigma gelatinosum. Next base: position 12,194,213 of record NC_136656.1, read on the forward strand.
AGAGCATTAATATGATTTTTTTCCACATGTCTCTCTTGTGCTATATTGTTTATGATAGCGATTGATAATTTATTTTATATTTTGTCACCAGTTATGTGTAGACGCAGAGAACCTCCATTACGTTGCTTTAAGGGATCACAACTGCAACAGATCAAAAAGACAGACGGCCAACACCCAGCATGAATGTGTGTACTCCAGCGTAAGGCCGTAGGGCCGGAGATGATTCTGTGTACCAAGACATCTGTTATTGTTTCTGAAACACGAACACTTTATGAAATAAATATAAGGGCTTGCCTTGGAAGAAAAGATGTGCCACTGAAAAAAAACACTGCAAGACTGATTATTACAATTGTTAAAGAACTACACTCACAGGTCTGCTGGTGTCGTTATCTACTCTGAAAGTTTCCACAATTCTAACCAGCACTTCGTCTTTGACATCACATACTCAGTGAGGACAAAGCCACCACAGAACATTCTTTGCAGGTTGTTTATTGTGCATGCTGCCACAAAGCCGGTGTGTGTAAGAAGCTTTCTGCTGTTCGGAGTAAAGAGAGGAGATCTCAAAGCATCTCGTGTCTTTGTCTCTGTGGTTACAGGCAGGATGTCTCTTCATCACTGTTACTCAATGTCTCTCCCTATATGCTAAGGTGGGTCTGTTGCGTGACAAGCACTGCTGCATAATGTTACTTTTCTTTTGCCCTGACGTGATATAACTAGATGGAAAAAGAGCTTTGCATCTTAACTATAGATCCGATGCAGATCTAATCTAAGCAGGTCTTTGGCAGGAAAGGTGTTTGGGTCCTTTACTAAGTTAGAAGCAGAGATGCCACAATGTTAGTGTAAGTATTGCATTTACAGGGGAACACGTGAAGATGAGCGAGCGCAGTACTCAGCCTGATTTACCAGGTAGTCTGGGTCGAAGGAAAAAGATGCTATTGAGGTGCAATGTGGGAAATGTAGGAGCTGGATATACAGTGTTGACGAACATCCGTGTTGTAGCTTGAATTAACCCCAAATACTTAAAGTAAGTAGTTGCGCACCGGAGAGGAGAATAATCATTTTTCTAAAAACCTGTCACTTTGACATGAGAAGGTCCAACAAAGAAAAGGAAGTCCACAGCCACATCCGAGCAGGTCACAGAGATAGTTGAACACGTTTAATCCAGACCCACTCCATCAGCACACTTCCAGCAGCACATTGTTGCCCAGGGGACATCCAGCCGATTCTTGGAATACCTTCCATTCTGTTTACTTTTATAGATGGCACTATCGGTCTTTCTTTGTAGCAAAGATTTCCAGAAACTGGATTCCATTTTCAGTGATCCTTTAGCCACTCGCCCTCCTCTTTCTGTTCGCCTCCACGCTTTGTTCGTTTTTTCCCCCTGCTCACAGGTGTGTCCCATTTATCACTTTCCCCACCTTCCCTTCCTGTCAAGGTTGAAAAGGGCTATTCCATACTTTTTCTTTTCACCCTGTCACTTTAGGTTCACACACACAACTGCGGCCCAAAGCGGGGTTTAGGCTTCAGCACTCTTAGTTTATAACTAAATAAACTTAACTTGAACCTGCTACATTTGATCAACATTCTACATCTTTGGACTGCAGGCCAGACCCGTAACATGAGAAGGTCCAACAAAGGTCTTCATTTGTTCACCTGAACAGCTCCTCCTGATGTAACTCGTCCTCAAGTTCACATTTGAGTGTTGAGTAGCTTTTATTTGTCTTTCAAAAGCTACATTTTCAGATAATTATAATGTGCAAATTAAAAATAAACAATACCCGAGAATCCTTGCCATCCTTGTGTGAAAGTCCCAGAAAAACGAGTGTGTCATTGTGTAAATTCACTCAGTGAGAACTTTATTCTGTATATTTTCGTCTTGTTTCATGTTCAATGACATTCCAGCTTAATCACAGAAAGCAGGTCAGTCAGTTTCACGGTCAGTATCTTTTCACAGTCTTGTGGTCGTCAGATGAGACATTTCTATAAATTCTCTATAAAAGAGTCCAGTGCCTCTGAAAGACCCTGTGCTCTCCTTGTGTTTGTGTACTGGTGATTTCAAGCAGGATGTCCTCATTTTGTTGCAAGTAACCTTGTGTAGCTCCACCACTAAGACTTTCAGTGGATCACAGGGAGCTATCTTTGTGATCAAACTATATGTTTAGAAGCAGTTCAGTGATGTTCCACGACAGTGTGATTCTCTGTGTTTAACCACACAGAGGTTATGTTGCGCTGTGGTTAGAAAAACCTGAACAAAGTTTCAGAGTTAATAAGACAATAGATTCAAAGTATTTTCACTGCTGGGTTTGTTCAGCTAAGGCCTCATGCTGACTGTTTATCGCTCCAGTCCTGCTGTGCGTTTAGCTCCATTAGCTGTTAGCTCTGTTAGCCAAACACACCGTAGGACTCCAACCAGCTGCTAACAGCTAACTAGCTCTCCTCCTACCGACACAATAAGAAAATAAATGTCATAAGAAAAGTAGGGAGGAGTCAGCAGTAGTCAATAAAATACATCTTCAAAAAGTGTGAATCACCACAACCACACGAGGTCCATGAGCATTCAGTCATAAATGAGCACAAAACATATTCGGCTGATGGGTTGAGCAGTGTAAAGAAAGATACACAAAGATGCATAATCGCCACCTACAAACAGTAGTCAAAGTTGTTTTATTTCGAAAATTGTAATACAGTCAAACAACAAAATGTGTGTAAAACCTTTTCTTTTTTTTAGTGATAGCATACATTTTACAAAGATACTGAGCTGAGATATTTTGAGCCAAACTCTTTAAGACTTCACCAGCTCTTACCGATGTAAACCACGAGACAAATAGATACTAAGAACAAGAGAATCACAGTTCTAACGATGGAGAGCCAGACTAAGGTTGTCATCTGTGCCATTAGGTCTTTTCCATCATCTTTGATGAGCAGCTCGCTTCCATTACCGAACAGCACCTCCCCGCAGGAGGCCACAGCACAGTGATAGGTTCCAGCATCTGAGGAGCTCAGGTTCACCTTCTGCAAATGGTAGACGCAGCTCTGTGAAGGATACCCTGGAGGTGTGGAGACGTGTTTACACTGATCCCCGTGCGTCTGAAGGACGCCTTGGCGAGATCCGTGTCGGAACCAGTAAACACTGTGTTCTCCAGCACAGGTCCCAGAGTGTACGGTACAGTTGAAAGTCACAGTGCCACCTGGCTGGGTGGTCTCAGATACTGGCCGCTGGACTATTTCTTTGAGGTTGGCTCCTACAATCCACAGAAAACGAGGCTTTATTTGTATTTCATTTTTGGAGACATAAAGTGAAAGTAGGGCCTTAAACTTTTCTTTTCTTTTTTTTAAAGGGGTTTAATATGAGAATTTGCCTCTTTTGGATCCAGTTATTTTTCCGTGAAAATAAATGAAAACTTCAAAGGAACAGCATATTTTAGGTCGACAAGTGTTGATTGGAAAGACAAATATCAAGAGTTACATGATGATATGTTACATATATATAAATATGCATATGTGCTTGTTTAACAACTATAAGCAAATGAACAGTGACAATTTAGCAAATACATGAGGTGATAGAAAAAACTCAAATCAGACGATTTGCTACCTCTGCCTTTTATCGAAAGTAAAAGCCAATGAAAAATAACAGCACGATACCTTTGACGCTTAGAAAGACCCCGTCTCCAAATTCCGCCATGTTGGAGTGTGTGCTTCCACAGAAGTATGTGGCTGAATCTGATAAACGGACGTCAGAGATGATTAAATGATTCATCCCTTCCTTCCTTTGCACAGAGAAACGAGGGTTCTTCTCCAACCAGTGGAAGACTTTGGATGGTACATCATACTTGTAAAAATTAGACAGGAGCTCGGGTCCACTTCCTAAGGTTTGTCGGTACCAGGAGAAGTGCATTGCCACTTGGGTATTGTAGAAACAATGTAAAATCACATTGTCCCCGATGCTGGCAGATACAACCCCAGTGTCCTGTTTCACTGCTGCCGACTGGATCCCTGCCAACAGGTGAACTAGGTCAAAAAAGAGACAATGTTAAAGAAGCATGAGCTCACATTTCATTTTTGGGCCTTAATTAGACACTCATACACTGAAAATATTTCATATGAAGAAACTTACAGACTCCGCAGATGATCATATACAGGTGCATCTCAGAGGTCTCAAGAACGAAAAGGTTTGATCGACGGAGCAGAAAGCAGCTTAAAATGGGGTTGCGTTTGATTGGTTGCTAAGAGGGTCAAACTGTGTGACGCTTAAAAACATGTCAGTGGAAAATTAATGAACATATAAGGATTGCAAAACATGTGAAATGCAGCTCTGAGCTTCTCTTCAACGCAGGTTTGACAGTTTACAGAAAGTGAGATTAGAAATGATAACTTCTTCTGAAGCCACACTTGATGATATTATCCAACATCTTTATGTTCTCTTGTTATATTTCACTTTGAGCCACCCACCAAAAAGCATCATTTCAGGATATCTCTTACTATTACCAGAATAGTGTCATTTGTAAAAAAAGGTAATTTTTGATTAGATTTTTCCTTTTTTGTAACAGTAAGACTGTTATAGAGTGGCTATGAGGTTTCATAAAACAGTCAATTTGCTGCTTATTATTTATTTCTTGGTTTTTTTTATTCCGTTTAAAATCAGACTCAATCAAGCAGGTTCACCAGAACCACATTCAGACTCCAGCGAGGCGTCCAGCAGAAAACCAGCCCAGCTGCGGACCGACACAGATACGGCTTTGCTGCCACCTTCGACCTGCTGTCCTCTGCTCCCAGCAACAGCGTCTCCTTCTCTGGCCGGGAGCAGAGCTGAGGAAACTGCCCGACTTATAAAGTATAAAGAGAGAAAACTGCAAACTGACCCGCTTGTTTTAAGAAATAAAACCAGCTAATGTATTTGTACAGAGGAAATGAGTCAAAAACAAAAAAAGTCTCCATCACAGGAAAGCTTCAGTCATGACAAAAAACAAATTCTAATGACCAACAATAAAAAAAGGTGTCAACACTTCATTAGTGCCTATTTTACAAGCCATGTAGTACAGTATAGTGTTTGTGGCAAAGGTTGTGTAGCCTGCATTAGACTTAAGCTTAAGGATAACTGCTGTTCAGTCTAAATCCAGCCTTCCATCAGTACGGATTTATATCCAGCGACCACAGAAGTCGAGATGCTATGTCTGCTGAAGAAGTGAGGCCTCCGACAGCACCTGCATACATTTCTGCTACAGTAGGTATGCAGTGTAATCAGCCTAGGGAATTAAGGTCACTGTGTCTAAGATCTAATTTTGAGAAGAAAAAAAAGATTCAATATTAAAGTAATTGTATTGTTTTCTTTTGATCGACTTTTAAAGATTTTAGACTCTATTGCGAACTGACGAAGGGAAAGTGTACATGAAACATACAGAGGGGTAGCTTTCTGCCCTGGTTGTGTTTGCATGCACATGTGGGCAACAACAAGTCTTGTGGCTCCCCCCCCCCCCCCCCCCCCCCCCCCCCCCCCTGTCATTTTCCACTGCGGTGAACACTTTGTGTATCAGCGAAAGCCACAGGAAGACTGGCCTTCAGCTCTCGGCAATAAAACCACAAGCAAACTTGTGCTATAATACTTTCTTTAAAAATGTGAAGATGAATCAGACAGCATCTCAATCTCTTCTCAAACTGTCCCCCTCTTTGCCGACGACACTGACCAATTTCCTCACACTTGTTTTGTTCTTTCACCCTCACACATCAGCATCCTGCTTGCAGAAAAAGTGCCTTGAGCAGCCTCATACTTGTCGGGCCAGATGACGCCTACAAATGTACGTCCCAGCTCAACACAACTTACACTGTTGGGGCCCTCAAATGACCGTGTACCATTCATCTCTTGGCATGTGTGCTTCTCCCCTTCCATTTGGTGATTCCCAAACAGCTCAGTGAGTCTTTCTCAACAGAAACAGTCTGGAAGAAGGCGATACTGAATCGACAACAGCTGTTACCACAGTTGTTTATGGGCCTTGTTATCCGTTTGTTGCATCATCAGCTGAGAATTAAATCTCTTTGCTTTTTGTCCCAGGCTGGATCTCGATCTCAGTCTCTGAGTCTCAGACTTCTCCAGTTCCCCCACCATGATAATCCGGTTCACACGTGTCAGCAGCACACAGGCCCGCTGCATCTCCTTCATGTAAAGTTCCATCGAGTCCGCTTCATTCGACAATGGGGTTGAAAGTGACAAATATAAAATGGCATCCAATGTCTCCGCTGTCTTTCTCAAACATGTGCACGTGGGTTTGTGTGACTCTGGGCTGTATTTTTGTTTATTTCACATAAACAGACACACAGTAATTATCAGTGCGACGTCTTTAAAGGTTCAAGGTAAGAATGTTGTTTAGTGTCATTTCGCTACTAACACAAAGAAAACGTGTGTATCTTGTCAAAATAAGAGAAATACGGTGAATCATTTTGCCATCATCGTGTGTGAAGGCAGTGGTGAAGCTCATGTTTTAACTTACTGGGGTTCACAGAATGTTGAGCTGACAAATCTGCTACCTTTGAATCCATGCCTTAATAAACTGGGCTGCTCCAACTGCAAATCAAAGATTATAATAGATGTCTTTATGGAATAGCATTGTTGTAGTAGTAGTAGTAGTAGTAGTAGTAGTAGTAGAAGTAGCGTAGAACAACCCCCCCATGACAATGTAAGGGCGGCAATATTGATCATTGTTCAATAGAATCTTATTGAATCATCTTTCTTGTAGAAGAGCTGGTGAAACAAAGCTGACTGTGGTCCTGAGCGCTGTGACTGTTCTCACTTAGGTCATCATTTGCCTTGTTGTCAGGATGATGCAACTCCAGACAGGTGCTGTCTGAGGACTATCCTCTTGTTAGTATCAGGGTTCAAAAACGTCCTGCTTATCAATCAAATTGTATTAACAGCAACTTAAGTGCCGGACTAATTGTTTCTGTCACTGCTGATGAAGCTTTACGTCTTTCTATATCGTACAAGCTTTGACTTCAACTCACAATTGGTCAATCATTGTATTGTTTTTGTTAAGCTCATGCGCAAATTCTCTGACTCTTATTTGCAGAATCTGGACTCTGAAAGACTTGAGTTTCCATCCAAAACTAGTAGATGAAAGGACAAGTTATACAACTCAAAGTTCTATGTTGCAAATACAACGGGAATTTCATCTTGTGGCCATCGACAATGATATGAATCAATTTGAAGAAGGTTTCCTTGTCTTTATGACCCTGGTGTAATTGATTGTCTGTAACATGCAATCATCACCAGTCCATAGAACAACACTGAATAGAACAATTTGGATGCAGATTAATATATACTATATCACCATAATGCACCTAGTTCATCCATCCACGGCCAAATAAGCAGGGTACCTTCAACTATGGCATGGTCGCTGTAGCATCGCAAGCACCATCCGCAAATGTTTCTTGGGAATATCAGCATCCAAACACAGCATTCACAGAGCGCAGCATCCATTACTAAAGCATGACAGGTGGCCTCTACAGGATCCTCGCCAAATCCCAGCCACAATGTGTGGCAGCTACTTTCAGGGTCTCAAGTGGACTGTGCTTCCAATTCATCATCTGGCTTTATAATCAATGCTACGCAGTCACAACTGTGGTTAGTATTTTGCACACACGCTGTGGATGAGACTCTTCTGATGAGACCAACAAAACCGAAGTAGGGGCCGCTGAACATGTGTTCAATGTCAAAATAGGACATCCAATCAAACACAGTCTCCTCTGTGAAGAGGGAAGAACATACAGAGATACACTTCATTCATCACAGCATTTTGAAGCACAATGTCACCTTCAAGCTTGGCGTTGTATATCACATGTCTGATCTTGACGGATATGGGTAAGTTGTGTTTTGTTATTGCCTGTTTGCTTTAATTAAACTGTGTTTGCTTCTGACATGGTTTCGTGCATCTTTACATACTAGCATTAAATTACTTGTGTATTTGCTTGCCTCCTCAGCTGCTATGGGAACTTTAAATCAATCCTTGTTATATTTTCTATCGGATGATGTTGGGGGAAATGTGACTCTGCCGTGCGTCTGTGATGATGCAGGGTTGGTTTTTTACTGGTATAAGCAAACCCTGGGACAGAAACCAAAGCTGATTGCTGCATTCTATACGTATAACCGTAATCGCACCTTCCACGGTGAATTTAAGAACAATCCACGTTTCTCATTAGATACTGAAAGCGGTAAAAGTCACATGAAGATTTCAGATCTGCAAATTTCAGACTCAGCCACTTACTACTGCATAGGGAGCAATTTGATTGACTTTAAATTTTGCGACGGCGCTACTGTCAGTGTAAAGGGTTCAGGTTTGAACGTCCCAACTTTAGTCCATCAGTCAGCACCTGAGAGCATCCAGCCAGGAGGCTCTGTGACTCTGAACTGTACAGTTCACACTGGGACCTGTGACGGACAACACAGTGTTTACTGGTTCAAAGACTCTGAAGCATCTCATCCAGGACTCATTTACACCGATGGAGGCAGGAATGATCAGTGTGAGAGGAAACCCAACACACAGACACACACCTGTGTTTACAACCTGCCGATGAGGAGCCTGAGTCTGTCTCATGCTGGGACCTACTACTGTGCTGTTGCTTCGTGTGGACACATACTGTTTGGAGACGGGACCAAGCTGGACTTTGATGGTTAGTAACACGAGTAAAGGTTGTCTCACTTAATAAATTGTGATCATAACTGCTGAAAGGATAGTCTAAAAGTCTGCCTAAAAATGATACTCACTTGACAATAGTAATTACTGGTCATTGTAATAATTTATTTTGTGATCTGGTCATAAAGTGATTCCTCCGCTGTGGGAGACAGTAGACAAAATCTAACAGGGTATTTTCTCCCCTCGCTTGTTACAGCAGTCGTGCTTTGGCAGATACTTCACTGGGGCGTGAACCGTTGACCAATGTGTCTTTCAATTGGCATGTGGTCTCTGAGTGTTGTGTTTGGAGGCAACCCAGTCACCAGAACAAAACGATGGCATTGTACGTTTCTGCAAACCACGGATACGTTGAAGCTCGATATTTCTGAAGCAAAAATACGTTCATATCAACAATACTAAATACGCCTGTTTCAAAACTGAAAATAGTCATTTGGGAGAAAGATTTGGTTCCTAAACGTGATTGACAATGCATTTCGGGATATGGGAGTATAATTCCTCTGCTGAAAGACACCAATTTGATTTGTCCAGCTCAGACTGCTGAAGCCTTGTGTCAATTAAATTTCTTCAATTGAAAAAGCTTTAGGAAGGAGTATTCCCAGAGATGGGCAAAGATACATCAAAATGTATTTTGATACAAAATACCCCTCAAATAAATGTATCAAAATAAAATACAAAATACTGGTGCCAGAAAATGTAACAAAATACAACACATGTATTTTGTCTTTAAAATATAGGAAATACTTTTTTCTGGATTTTCCGTTTTCTCACAATTTGGTATAGCAGAGCATTCAGCTTTGGGCTTTATAATGTACACACAGCTCTGGTGAACCCCACAAAACTAAGAATACTTTCATAATATGCCTTTTAAATAAAATCAATTGGATATTTAATGTTTTTTAACAAATGGACATCTACTGTCATAGCCTGGCTAACTGTGAACTATACTATCTGCCAGTAATTGATATGACATTATGACATTCACATTGAGAAGATACAGCATCACTTGTAATACAGTGCAAAATTAGATGGTCAGACGTCTCTTGATATGGTTATCATGAACATACAAGGTCCCAATCTCCCTCTTTCTATAGCTAGCTACTCGACTGATAACTTGCTAAACACTGGCTATGCACTAGCCTAGACAGCATGCTAGCGTCATTAGCATGTTAGCATCGATCACTAGCTTGATATTATAACCATCACCATGTATACAGACAGCATGCTAGCGTCATTAGCATGTTAGCATCGATCACTAGCTTGATATTATAACCATCACCATGTATATAGACAGCATGCTAGCGTCATTAGCATGTTAGCATTGATCGCTAGCTTGATATTATAACCATCACCATGTATATAGACAGCATGCTAGCGTCATTAGCATGTTAGCATAAATCGCTAGCTTGATATTATAACCATCACCATGTATACAGACAGCATGCTAGCGTCATTAGCATGTTAGCATAAATCGCTAGCTTGATATTATAACCATCACCATGACAGACAATCCATTGAACTGGAAGATCTGAAGACTGAACTCGTGAACTGTTTTTTGATTGGTGGAGAAAGTATTTTGAGTATTTTAAATACGAAATGACTCCGCTCTAAAGTATTTTGTTACAAATTACAATTTTTATCGGCCCTATCAAATACAAATTACAAAATACTCAAAGTAATTGAAATACGTATTTCAAATACAAGTAATAGAAATACTGCCCATCTCTGACTATGACCAGTAATCCTTTCAGTTGTACAAATGGCATGTCAGTATTCGTTTTTCAGATATACCTGAGAGAATGCAACTAGTCCTTTAAATCAACATTAAAAATCCCGATAATGTCTCCTGATATCTGTTTCTGTTCAGGTGACGGGGACTCTCTGGTTTTGGTGTATTTCTTGAGTGGAGCTTGGGCATTGACCACCATGCTGGTTGTTTTACTGGCTTTCTCACTGTATAAGAGCAACCAAAGAAACCGCCAAAGTGCAGGTAACTGTCACTCTTTGAATACGACAGTAGGTATTGAGTACATGCTCCATTTGAATAACACGGCTTTCATTTTGTGTGTCACAACCAGAGAGTAATGAAATATTTTCAGAAAATTCTCCTCCGAATACAGATGTAAGTATCACTATTTTTAATCACGCTGCAATATCTTTATATTCTTTACATGTCGGCTGCTGCTATAACGTATGTGCAACATACAGTTAGCAAGTTGTCAATATGATTTATATTGACAACATGACAATTATATGTTTTCTTGACAAATGTTTAATTCAAGAGCATTAATATGATTTTTTTCCACATGTCTCTCTTGTGCTATATTGTTTATGATAGCGATTGATAATTTATTTTATATTTTGTCACCAGTTATATGTAGACGCAGAGAACCTCCATTACGTTGCTTTAAGGGATCACAACTGCAACAGATCAAAAAGACAGACGGCCAACACCCAGCATGAATGTGTGTGTACTCCAGCGTAAGGCCGTAGGGCCGGAGATGATTCTGTGTACCAAGACATCTGTTATTGTTTCTGAAACACGAACACTTTATGAAATAAATATAAGGGCTTGCCTTGGAAGAAAAGATGTGCCACTGAAAAAAAACACTGCAAGACTGATTATTACAATTGTTAAAGAACTACACTCACAGGTCTGCTGGTGTCGTTATCTACTCTGAAAGTTTCCACAATTCTAACCAGCACTTCATCTTTGACATCACATACTCAGTGAGGACAAAGCCACCACAGAACATTCTTTGCAGGTTGTTTATTGTGCATGCTGCCACAAAGCCGGTGTGTGTAAGAAGCTTTCTGCTGTTCGGAGTAAAGAGAGGAGATCTCAAAGCATCTCGTGTCTTTGTCTCTGTGGTTACAGGCAGGATGTCTCTTCATCACTGTTACTCAATGTCTCTCCCTATATGCTAAGGTGGGTCTGTTGCGTGACAAGCACTGCTGCATAATGTTACTTTTCTTTTGCCCTGACGTGATATAACTAGATGGAAAAAGAGCTTTGCATCTTAACTATAGATCCGATGCAGATCTAATCTAAGCAGGTCTTTGGCAGGAAAGGTGTTTGGGTCCTTTACTAAGTTAGAAGCAGAGATGGCACAATGTTAGTGTAAGTATTGCATTTACAGGAGAACACGTGAAGATGAGCGAGCGCAGTACTCAGCCTGATTTACCAGGTAGTCTGGGTCTAAGGAAAAAGATGCTATTGAGGTGCAATGTGGGAAATGTAGGAGCTGGATATACAGTGTTGATGAACATCCGTGTTGTAGCTTGAATTAACCCCAAATACTTAAAGTAAGTAGTTGCGCACCGGAGAGGAGAATAATCATTTTTCTAAAAACCTGTCACTTTGACATGAGAAGGTCCAACAAAGAAAAGGAAGTCCACAGCCACATCCGAGCAGGTCACAGAGATAGTTGAACACGTTTAATCCAAACCCACTCCATCAGCACACTTCCAGCAGCACATTGTTGCCCAGGGGACATCCAGCCGATTCTTGGAATACCTTCCATTCTGTTTACTTTTATAGATGGCACTATCGGTCTTTCTTTGTAGCAAAGATTTCCAGAAACTGGATTCCATTTTCAGTGATCCTTTAGCCACTCGCCCTCCTCTTTCTGTTCGCCTCCACGCTTTGTTCGTTTTTTCCCCTGCTCACAGGTGTGTCCCATTTATCACTTTCCCCACCTTCCCTTCCTGTCAAGGTTGAAAAGGGCTATTCCATACTTTTTCTTTTCACCCTGTCACTTTAGGTTCACACACACAACTGCGGCCCAAAGCGGGGTTTAGGCTTCAGCACTCTTAGTTTATAACTAAATAAACTTAACTTGAACCTGCTACATTTGATCAACATTCTACATCTTTGGACTGCAGGCCAGACCCGTAACATGAGAAGGTCCAACAAAGGTCTTCATTTGTTCACCTGAACAGCTCCTCCTGATGTAACTCGTCCTCAAGTTCACATTTGAGTGTTGAGTAGCTTTTATTTGTCTTTCAAAAGCTACATTTTCAGATAATTATAATGTGCAAATTAAAAATAAACAATACCCGAGAATCCTTGCCATCCTTGTGTGAAAGTCCCAGAAAAACGAGTGTGTCATTGTGTAAATTCACTCAGTGAGAACTTTATTCTGTATATTTTCGTCTTGTTTCATGTTCAATGACATTCCAGCTTAATCACAGAAAGCAGGTCAGTCAGTTTCACGGTCAGTATCTTTTCACAGTCTTGTGGTCGTCCGATGAGACATTTCTATAAATTCTCTATAAAAGAGTCCAGTGCCTCTGAAAGACCCTGTGCTCTCCTTGTGTTTGTGTACTGGTGATTTCAAGCAGGATGTCCTCATTTTGTTGCAAGTAACCTTGTGTAGCTCCACCACTAAGACTTTCAGTGGATCACAGGGAGCTATCTTTGTGATCAAACTATATGTTTAGAAGCAGTTCAGTGATGTTCCACGACAGTGTGATTCTCTGTGTTTAACCACACAGAGGTTATGTTGCGCTGTGGTTAGAAAAACCTGAACAAAGTTTCAGAGTTAATAAGACAATAGATTCAAAGTATTTTCACTGCTGGGTTTGTTCAGCTAAGGCCTCATGCTGACTGTTTATCGCTCCAGTCCTGCTGTGCGTTTAGCTCCATTAGCTGTTAGCTCTGTTAGCCAAACACACCGTAGGACTCCAACCAGCTGCTAACAGCTAACTAGCTCTCCTCCTACCGACACAATAAGAAAATAAATGTCATAAGAAAAGTAGGGAGGAGTCAGCAGTAGTCAATAAAATACATCTTCAAAAAGTGTGAATCACCACAACCACACGAGGTCCATGAGCATTCAGTCATAAATGAGCACAAAACATATTCGGCTGATGGGTTGAGCAGTGTAAAGAAAGATACACAAAGATGCATAATCTCCACCTACAAACAGTAGTCAAAGTTGTTTTATTTCGAAAATTGTAATACAGTCAAACAACAAAATGTGTGTAAAACCTTTTCTTTTTTTTAGTGATAGCATACATTTTACAAAGATACTGAGCTGAGATATTTTGAGCCAAACTCTTTAAGACTTCACCAGCTCTTACCGATGTAAACCACGAGACAAATAGATACTAAGAACAAGAGAATCACAGTTCTAACGATGGAGAGCCAGACTAAGGTTGTCATCTGTGCCATTTGGTCTTTTCCATCATCTTTGATGAGCAGCTCGCTTCCATTACCGAACAGCACCTCCCCGCAGGAGGCCACAGCACAGTGATAGGTTCCAGCATCTGAGGAGCTCAGGTTCACCTTCTGCAAATGGTAGACGCAGCTCTGTGAAGGATACCCTGGAGGTGTGGAGACGTGTTTACACTGATCCCCGTGCGTCTGAAGGACGCCTTGGCGAGATCCGTGTCGGAACCAGTAAACACTGTGTTCTCCAGCACAGGTCCCAGAGTGTACGGTACAGTTGAAAGTCACAGTGCCACCTGGCTGGGTGGTCTCAGATACTGGCCGCTGGACTATTTCTTTGAGGTTGGCTCCTACAATCCACAGAAAACGAGGCTTTATTTGTATTTCATTTTTGGAGACATAAAGTGAAAGTAGGGCCTTAAACTTTTCTTTTCTTTTTTTTAAAGGGGTTTAATATGAGAATTAGCCTCTTTTGGATCCAGTTATTTTTCCGTGAAAATAAATGAAAACTTCAAAGGAACAGCATATTTTAGGTCGACAAGTGTTGATTGGAAAGACAAATATCAAGAGTTACATGATGATATGTTACATATATATAAATATGCATATGTGCTTGTTTAACAACTATAAGCAAATGAACAGTGACAATTTAGCAAATACATGAGGTGATAGAAAAAACTCAAATCAGACGATTTGCTACCTCTGCCTTTTATCGAAAGTAAAAGCCAATGAAAAATAACAGCACGATACCTTTGACGCTTAGAAAGACCCCGTCTCCAAATTCCGCCATGTTGGAGTGTGTGCTTCCACAGAAGTATGTGGCTGAATCTGATAAACGGACGTCAGAGATGATTAAATGATTCATCCCTTCCTTCCTTTGCACAGAGAAACGAGGGTTCTTCTCCAACCAGTGGAAGACTTTGGATGGTACATCATACTTGTAAAAATTAGACAGGAGCTCGGGTCCACTTCCTAAGGTTTGTCGGTACCAGGAGAAGTGCATTGCCACTTGGGTATTGTAGAAACAATGTAAAATCACATTGTCCCCGATGCTGGCAGATACAACCCCAGTGTCCTGTTTCACTGCTGCCGACTGGATCCCTGCCAACAGGTGAACTAGGTCAAAAAAGAGACAATGTTAAAGAAGCATGAGCTCACATTTCATTTTTGGGCCTTAATTAGACACTCATACACTGAAAATATTTCATATGAAGAAACTTACAGACTCCGCAGATGATCATATACAGGTGCATCTCAGAGGTCTCAAGAACGAAAAGGTTTGATCGACGGAGCAGAAAGCAGCTTAAAATGGGGTTGCGTTTGATTGGTTGCTAAGAGGGTCAAACTGTGTGACGCTTAAAAACATGTCAGTGGAAAATTAATGAACATATAAGGATTGCAAAACATGTGAAATGCAGCTCTGAGCTTCTCTTCAACGCAGGTTTGACAGTTTACAGAAAGTGAGATTAGAAATGATAACTTCTTCTGAAGCCACACTTGATGATATTATCCAACATCTTTATGTTCTCTTGTTATATTTCACTTTGAGCCACCCACCAAAAAGCATCATTTCAGGATATCTCTTACTATTACCAGAATAGTGTCATTTGTAAAAAAAGGTAATTTTTGATTAGATTTTTCCTTTTTTGTAACAGTAAGACTGTTATAGAGTGGCTATGAGGTTTCATAAAACAGTCAATTTGCTGCTTATTATTTATTTCTTGGTTTTTTTTATTCCGTTTAAAATCAGACTCAATCAAGCAGGTTCACCAGAACCACATTCAGACTCCAGCGAGGCGTCCAGCAGAAAACCAGCCCAGCTGCGGACCGACACAGATACGGCTTTGCTGCCACCTTCGACCTGCTGTCCTCTGCTCCCAGCAACAGCGTCTCCTTCTCTGGCCGGGAGCAGAGCTGAGGAAACTGCCCGACTTATAAAGTATAAAGAGAGAAAACTGCAAACTGACCCGCTTGTTTTAAGAAATAAAACCAGCTAATGTATTTGTACAGAGGAAATGAGTCAAAAACAAAAAAAGTCTCCATCACAGGAAAGCTTCAGTCATGACAAAAAACAAATTCTAATGACCAACAATAAAAAAAGGTGTCAACACTTCATTAGTGCCTATTTTACAAGCCATGTAGTACAGTATAGTGTTTGTGGCAAAGGTTGTGTAGCCTGCATTAGACTTAAGCTTAAGGATAACTGCTGTTCAGTCTAAATCCAGCCTTCCATCAGTACGGATTTATATCCAGCGACCACAGAAGTCGAGATGCTATGTCTGCTGAAGAAGTGAGGCCTCCAACAGCACCTGCATACATTTCTGCTACAGTAGGTATGCAGTGTAATCAGCCTAGGGAATTAAGGTCACTGTGTCTAAGATCTAATTTTGAGAAGAAAAAAAAGATTCAATATTAAAGTAATTGTATTGTTTTCTTTTGATCGACTTTTAAAGATTTTAGACTCTATTGCGAACTGACGAAGGGAAAGTGTACATGAAACATACAGAGGGGTAGCTTTCTGCCCTGGTTGTGTTTGCATGCACATGTGGGCAACAACAAGTCTTGTGGCTCCCCCCCCCCCCCCCCCCCCCCCCCCCCCCCCTGTCATTTTCCACTGCGGTGAACACTTTGTGTATCAGCGAAAGCCACAGGAAGACTGGCCTTCAGCTCTCGGCAATAAAACCACAAGCAAACTTGTGCTGTAATACTTTCTTTAAAAATGTGAAGATGAATCAGACAGCATCTCAATCTCTTCTCAAACTGTCCCCCTCTTTGCCGACGACACTGACCAATTTCCTCACACTTGTTTTGTTCTTTCACCCTCACACATCAGCATCCTGCTTGCAGAAAAAGTGCCTTGAGCAGCCTCATACTTGTCGGGCCAGATGACGCCTACAAATGTACGTCCCAGCTCAACACAACTTACACTGTTGGGGCCCTCAAATGACCGTGTACCATTCATCTCTTGGCATGTGTGCTTCTCCCCTTCCATTTGGTGATTCCCAAACAGCTCAGTGAGTCTTTCTCAACAGAAACAGTCTGGAAGAAGGCGATACTGAATCGACAACAGCTGTTACCACAGTTGTTTATGGGCCTTGTTATCCGTTTGTTGCATCATCAGCTGAGAATTAAATCTCTTTGCTTTTTGTCCCCGGCTGGATCTCGATCTCAGTCTCTGAGTCTCAGACTTCTCCAGTTCCCCCACCATGATAATCCGGTTCACACGTGTCAGCAGCACACAGGCCCGCTGCATCTCCTTCATGTAAAGTTCCATCGAGTCCGCTTCATTCGACAATGGGGTTGAAAGTGACAAATATAAAATGGCATCCAATGTCTCCGCTGTCTTTCTCAAACATGTGCACGTGGGTTTGTGTGACTCTGGGCTGTATTTTTGTTTATTTCACATAAACAGACACACAGTAATTACCAGTGCGACGTCTTTAAAGGTTCAAGGTAAGAATGTTGTTTAGTGTCATTTCGCTACTAACACAAAGAAAACGTGTGTATCTTGTCAAAATAAGAGAAATACGGTGAATCATTTTGCCATCATCGTGTGTGAAGGCAGTGGTGAAGCGCATGTTTTAACTTACTGGGGTTCACAGAATGTTGAGCTGACAAATCTGCTACCTTTGAATCCATGCCTTAATAAACTGGGCTGCTCCAACTGCAAATCAAAGATTATAATAGATGTCTTTATGGAATAGCATTGTTGTAGTAGTAGTAGTAGTAGTAGTAGTAGTAGTAGTAGTAGAAGTAGCGTAGAACAACCCCCCCATGACAATGTAAGGGCGGCAATATTGATCATTGTTCAATAGAATCTTATTGAATCATCTTTCTTGTAGAAGAGCTGGTGAAACAAAGCTGACTGTGGTCCTGAGCGCTGTGACTGTTCTCACTTAGGTCATCATTTGCCTTGTTGTCAGGATGATGCAACTCCAGACAGGTGCTGTCTGAGGACTATCCTCTTGTTAGTATCAGGGTTCAAAAACGTCCTGCTTATCAATCAAATTGTATTAACAGCAACTTAAGTGCCGGACTAATTGTTTCTGTCACTGCTGATGAAGCTTTACGTCTTTCTATATCGTACAAGCTTTGACTTCAACTCACAATTGGTCAATCATTGTATTGTTTTTGTTAAGCTCATGCGCAAATTCTCTGACTCTTATTTGCAGAATCTGGACTCTGAAAGACTTGAGTTTCCATCCAAAACTAGTAGATGAAAGGACAAGTTATACAACTCAAAGTTCTATGTTGCAAATACAACGGGAATTTCATCTTGTGGCCATCGACAATGATATGAATCAATTTGAAGAAGGTTTCCTTGTCTTTATGACCCTGGTGTAATTGATGGGCTGTAACATGCAATCATCACCTATATCACCATAATGCACCTAGTTCATCCATCCACGGCCAAATAAGCAGGGTACCTTCAACTATGGCATGGTCGCTGTAGCATCGCAAGCACCATCCGCAAATGTTTCTTGGGAATATCAGCATCCAAACACAGCATTCACAGAGCGCAGCATCCATTACTAAAGCATGACAGGTGGCCTCTACAGGATCCTCGCCAAATCCCAGCCACAATGTGTGGCAGCTACTTTCAGGGTCTCAAGTGGACTGTGCTTCCAATTCATCATCTGGCTTTACAGCACATACTGTACAGTATTCTCTTCAGTGGGAAATAACAGCATCCATCTAAATATTACCAGGCATTAACATGTTAACTTGTGATTTCCTCAAAGAGTGTCAAGATGCTCCGAAGCTTTACGTTTGACACATCTCAGCTTTTTGATGAGGTTGTGTGAATCCTTGATATATCATTATATTTGATGTACTTTGGTGTGAAGATGTATGATGTCATGAGATTTTGGGAAAGATAACTTGTCTCATATTCACGAGGCTGAGCGTTCGCGTCAACACTATTTTCCTGAAAGCATTAATGTGGTCAGTTTGATCAGGAAACTAAAAGACATGCCCCGCCTCTTCACGTTGAAAGCAGCCTTACTGGAGAACAGTTCAGTTACAGATGTTGCAGAGCTTCAGTCACCCGCACCATGAAGAACTTTACCTTGATAACACCTTTAAGTCTCTGCAGCCTCTGTGAGTACAACTGCATTCATAATGTCGGTAACTTTAATTAAACCACCGGAATTGAGACAATTTGCTGATTTAAAAGTGTATTTAAAGGAAATGTTCATGTTCCTTGTGTTTAATTGAGAGTAAATCTCTTGTTGTCTCTTTCTGTTTCAGGTTCTGAGTGTCAGACTGTGGAGGTCCAGGCTGGTGGAGAAGTCACACTGCTGTGCTCCAACTTTTCAACTTCTCTTACTCAGATATTCTGGTTCAGAGTGGTCAAGGGATCCCAGCGCCGCTCCATCTCCTTCATGTACGAGCCTCTTGAGACGGCTACATTCTTTGTAGGATTTACAAATGGAAAATTTGAAATGAGATCCAACATCTCTACTGTTTCCCTTAAAATCAAACAAGTGAATTCATCCGACTCTGGACTGTATTTCTGTGGATATGAAGTCAGCAAAAACCCGGTTATTGTGGATGCAACATATTTAGAGGTTCAAGGTAAGATTGTTGTTATGTTTGGTCTGTTTTTGATTGAAGTGGCATTTTAAAGGGAACCTATCAACTTCACATTTCGTTTTGGTGAAATTCATAGTATTGACAGTAGTAACTGATAGTTTACATTTTCTTTTTTAAATCCGCCGTGTATTTTTGTCCATTAATATGAATCAGATCACTGACAGGTTAGATGTTCAGAGTCTTGTTAAATGTAGTTCTGATGTAAATGTGCCACGTTAGAGACTGATCTCTTCATTCCATTAGAAGGCAGTGGAGAGCCACACGATGACAGCAAGTGTAAAAGTAAATCATTGTGCAAACTATCAAATGTTTAAAGGTGAAACTCTTCAACTAAATTCAGTTTGACCCATTTTGATTGTAACCAGGCCTCAAGTCTTTAATAACTCACTGAATGATCTCTCTTGTTGAAGCGAATAAACTGGTGAGTGTGACTCTGGCCGGTCTGACTGTTCTCCTTGTTACGGTCATCATCGGTCTGGCTGTTAAAGTGAAGAAGCTTCAGAAAGGTATAATTGTTCTTCACTTGATTGCATTTTCACATCCTTTTTTCCCCACAACTTCCTATTTACCAAAATGCATCAACAGCAATCATTATGAATTGACCACAACAGATTGTTTCTGTCGTGCAGCTCGTGTTGAAGAACAGAATCCACGACGGACAGAGTTTTTTGTCTGTCAGTCGGTGCCACAGTCACTTCAAATCACTCGTCAGATCACGACTCTGTCTTTATCTCTTATTCACAGAACCAGGGCTCAGAGGAGCTGAACTACGCAGCAGTGACTTTTCATCCGAAAACTAAACGACCCCACCGGCCTGCATCAGAGAATGAAGAGGCGACAAATACAATCTATTCAGCCACCAGATAGACTCAGGAGGCACCTGCAACTGATGTTTTATTATCACACCATCACCATGGTGTCAAAGTTACTAAGAACGTAGAAGACGTTGACTTTGTGTCAGAGATTCTTGTAACAATATTCTCATTCATACTGATTATTCATGCTCATACACTTCTTTATTTGTTCCTAGCGTCTAGATTCTCTTACGGTCAATATTGAGATTTTGGGCACTTTTGCTTCCATTACATGTTTTCTTTCAGACTGGTGGAAAGAAAACATCCAAAATACACATTTAGGTTTTTATTTTACTACTTTATGAGTCTGTAGATTTCTCCTAAATAATCCATCATTTGAATGTTTACACATACATTTTAAGAAACCTTGTAATACAAGAAATAATTGTCTTAATGTAAAAGATCAACTGGTAAAGTTTGATGGTGATATCTATTTCTAAATACATATAAAGGCTGTTTTCATAAAATGAGTTTTTTTTCTTATACTGAGCAATAAATCTCTATAAATACTCCAAACTCTGCACTTTCATTCCGATCTATATTCTCCAGGTTTTTACAGAGGGGTTTGTTCATGTATAATTCTGATTTATAGAACATTTTATTCCTACAAATATTTTTTTCATGGCTGTTGACTGTATTTTCTGATTCATGAAGTGATGAAGAGATATCCAAAATGTGTTCTGTAAAATCCTTTGACTCCAATATGTCAACAAAATGAAACTAGAACGTGGAACCTGTCTTCATCGAACCTTCATATTTCAGTTCTGGAAGTGTCTGCAAACTAGCACATATTTTGCAAGATAATACATCATTTGCATATGTTAATATAGATTTTCAGAAAACTTGATTGTCTCAGTGAAAGTTATAAACTGAAGTTTCATGGTGGTATATAACTGTTCACCCTTTTCTCCTGGGGCGTCTGCCCTCACATGTTTGTCAGAAGGTGATACAATCACGACAGCACTTGACTGGAGGTCTGCAGCAGTGGAGTGCCGGGGAGCACAGTGTGGTCTGAGCTCAGCTGATAGTGTTCATGCATGCAGTATAGAGGTCACGCGTTAGTATTGATGCCCTGCTTGTTTTTTTTCATTGTGATAAACGGTGCCGTCAGTGAATTACATTTAAAGTTTGAACCGCAGTTACACCGGTGTTATGTTGAAGTCTGTACCCTTGTAGAATAGTGCCCCCCTCATGGTGACGGTTAAGGGATGAATCAGGTTTATGTCGGGGGAAACACTTAACAGGGAAACGGTATTCAACACAACACTGGCCTTCATCATAACCTAACAAAATGAAGACCCGTTGATCTTTGGAGTGACATCCATTCAAATAGATTCTTCGATGATGGGATAGTTTTAACACGCACTAACTCAATAAATGGACGTGTTTTTCTGGACTAGACATACCGTAACCAAGCAACTTTACATCAGCTCTCTATAAACATGTAATCCAGCTTGTGGGGTGATAGTCTCATGTGGTAAATTACTAAAGCCACACATCAATGCTCTTATCGGGCTGAATAAACTGCTGTGATCATGTTCACTGTGGCTGCAGATTAGGAAGAATGAAAGTAAAACATGTTACGGTGTCGACAAAAACAAAAAGTATTTTCCATTAAGAGCACTCGAACTCAAACTCATATGTGAACTGATCCTAAGCTGAGGGACTTCTCCATGTGCTTCTGTTTCAGGGTAAGTGTTAGAAGTAAGAATACTACAGGCCTGGGCTAGGACTGCGATAACCGAATTTTGCAGTGTTTTACAATTAAATCAACCAGTGTCATCTACCCTCCAGATCAACTGTGACCCTGCTTTCAAGTTGATATATTTATACTGAACATTGTGAATGTACCCTCATGCAAAAGGTTTGCGGTCCAAATATGAAACTGTGGGTGGAACAAGTCTTTTCTAAAAGGAAATCACAAACAATGCATTAAAGCAGTAATAAGAAGCTAATCAGGAGAACACTATAGTATTACTGGCAGTACATTAGTGGACAGACACTGTGTTAGTGATTGAAATATTTTATTCATACAGGTCAACTTCCAAAACAGCAACTCAATGCAAAGTACTGTCAATTTGTCATCCATTGAAGTTCTTTGTGTAAAATCAGTTTATGTAATTTCATGTTTTACAACAGTTCATAAATGTATGTCTGCAAGACAGAGTGTAGAATGTTCTTTTTTGTCATATGTATATGTGCTATAAAGAGATAGCTGTGTGTCGACTGTTAATAATCTAGAAAGGTAAATGTGAGCTGTCTGTAGTACTTCCTGCTTCAGTGGTCCTTGAGGCCCTCGACTTACCTGTTCACTCTGAAGGTCTCCAGCAGCCTTTGATGTCATCTCACCCCCGAGTCAAGATAAACTAGTCCCAGTTACACAACCTCACCTGGTGCAGAATGGCAGGACTGTGTTGCGCCCTTCTTCACTTAAGCCCTAATGTGAGCCAGTCTCAATTTTGGCACTAAAAGGGGAAAAGTTAAAAGGTGCACTGGGGAAGGAGGAAAGCTGGAGCATTCCAGACGAGACCAGGGGAGATGTTTTTTTAGATCAGCGCAACGATTTGATCTAGTTTGTTGTACGAGATATCACAAATAAACGTGGAATGATTTAATATAGACGATCCTTTCGAAGAGGTTAGATTGTTCGAATCAATTCAAGCGGTTACACTGATGAGGGTTTTTTAGCGCTGGGCATGAGTTTGGGCACATCCGAGAACAACATTACTGCACAAATCCGTTTATTAAAAACAAGTTCGACAATGGACAGGTACATGTGAACGCTTTGCGGTAACCGTCCTATTAACGGCTACTTTCTACATTTGTCAAACCCATACGTCTTAGCAGTTTGAATTTTCACAGCAACGCCACATGGCGGTTTTGTTTTCGATGGGAAAGCGTAACAATGGAACCAACGTGCAGATTAGATTTAATACCATGATTTAGTTCAACTAAATCTAGTCACAAGTATCGCCTAGACTGCTGCTGAAGTGGTCAGCTTTCTACGGTCACACACAACATCAGTACACTAATTTTTTTTTTTTTACGTAAATGTACAAAATAAAAAAAACGCCTAATTCAGAAGTCAAGCATTAAAAAAATACTACAGCACAATGACAAACTAAAACAATCAGGGGGGGGGGGGGGGAAACGAGTAAAAACTGTCCCAAATGAATAAAAAACAAAAAAACAGACGTGGGCGTCGGTAATTCGGTTCCTCCTGTGAGCATCGCAGTGGAACGCAACGCGCTCAGCCACAGACAGGGAGAGGATAGTGTCACGTGCATCAGGAGGCGGCGAGCGGCGACGCAGTTGACGACGATCCTGAAAAAAGAGCAAATGACACAAATGAACTGTCTGCAACTGTTGATGCAAAGCACGTTGTTCCATCTCAACTATCTGCTTGTGGAGTTCTGCATCGAGTCCCGTTCAGCCAGAGATCCCAGGTCGAAAGCTTGTATTTTGTCGGATTACGCCACACATTTAGAAGTAATATTATTTCCTTAAGTTTAGCTGAACTCCAGGTGAGTGCACAGACGTGCATTGCCAACGCATTTACAATTGTTGAATAGCACTTCGTACGCATGCTTTTTCAAACCTTGTTTTTCCCCCACAACAGCTGGAGCGTGCAGGACAAGTGACAAGCTGCCTCTGCCTTTACAGGGACGAATGGCAGTTTCGGAGAAGATATGAACACCAGTCTACCTCAGACCTATTCTCACCTTCACGTGCCTGGGCCTCGCTTAATAAGCGTAGCGTGCAGGTGGTGGCGGAGGCAGCCGTTCTGCGTAGGGGTCCCTGGCGCGTGGAACTCCGTATCCCGGGACCCGGGAAACCGGAGAGAGTCGAGAGCGCTCGTAGGAGTAGCCATTATTAGCGGGCGGCATTGGCGCGCTGGGCACCCTCCTTAGGGGACTGCGATCACGGGCGTAGTACGAGGACGGGGGTGGTGGGAGGGGACGACGCTCATACGGGTCAAGCGACGAGGGCATAAGACGGTCTCGGACGACGGCTGAGGGGGGAGGGGGAGGAGGGGCGCCAGCACGTTGGTCCTCGTAGGCGGCCATGCCATACGGACGGGCTCTGTACTTCTCATAGTAATCTACCACGTTGTATCGCTCCCTCTCACCCTCGTAGGGACGTTCGGGATAAACTGCTCGTCTAGGGGGAGGGGGTGGCAGAGGAGGGGCGGGGTAACCTGGGGGCATATGGCTGAGGCGGCCTCTCATGTAGCTGGGCGGGGGAGGCTCATGCCTCTCTCCCGGGTAGCGAGGGGGCCAATAGCCACCCCTGTCTGGGGGAGGAGGGGGGTAGTCATCACGCTCATCGTGTCTGGGACGGCTCTTAGAAATCTGGACATGGATGCGTTTGCCTAAATACAAAAAAAAAAAACAGATAAAAGAAAAAAAAACATTGGTTTAATAAGTTAAAAGGACTACAACGTTACTTATTTTACTTCATGACAGTTTTCTTACCTTGAAATTCAGTATTGTCCAGGCCCTTGATGGCATCCATGGCCTCGTCAGAGTTGGACATGTGTACAAAAGCAAAATTCTTGACTACAGCAGACTCTGTGACTGAGCCGTACTCTTCAAAGAGAGCACGGAGCTCGTCGTCAGCGCCCTT
This sequence comes from Melanostigma gelatinosum, assembly GCF_949748355.1. Lineage (NCBI taxonomy): Eukaryota > Metazoa > Chordata > Actinopteri > Perciformes > Zoarcidae > Melanostigma > Melanostigma gelatinosum. The sequence goes on from NC_136656.1 coordinate 12,219,139, forward strand.
TTCTACGTTAGCTACGTGCAGTTTGACGGAGCCCTGGTTCTTCCCGTGGCTGGCCTCCACGTTGATCGGTGTGCCGTGAAGCTTGTAGAGGTGCAAAGTCTTAATGGCTTTGGTGGCGGCCTTGCGGTCATCCATGTGGATGAAGGCGTAGTTCTTGATGATGGCACATTCTGTGACTGTGCCATGCTCGGTAAAGAGTGCCTTGATTTCCTCCTGGTCTGCCTCTCGGGGCAGGTTTCCCACAAAGATCTTCACCATTGTTGAAGATCTGTTTGAGAGCAAATGAGAGAAAATTGAATATGTAGGGATGGGAAGAGTAAAATCATTTTTGCACCCACAGTGTTTGAACATTCAGCGTTGTGGTATAAAGTGAAATAACAGCTAACTGTATACCTAAATCCTTCTCTCTGATACTAGAGTCCCGTCTGTGAAATAAACGGGCCTGTTCATTGCAAAATGGCGGACGTCAGTTTAACTAACGCTGCCGCTCAATTTACGGATTTTAACACAAGTTATCAAACGTTAATTTATTTTTATATTGAAACGTTTCGATTGTTATTATCGCTATAATCCTGCGGTGTGGAATTCCCAGACCTCGGTTATGCTAATTCTCGTGCTAGCTGTTAGCGTGGCTCCACTGCCAAGCTATCACACAAAGCACCGCCGTCCATACTAACGTATAGCGGTGAGCTGAATAACATATTCACAGGTGAGTATATGTTACGGTTTTTTTATTGCAGCGAATTGTATATATCAACACAGGTGTGTACATTTAAGTTTACCTTTATATCGGGCGGCCTCGACAAATAATTCAAAACCGCTTTCGAGAGTTTTCCTTACACCGATTCGACTTCCGCTTAGCTTTTCTCCTCTGTGCGACATCCTACCCTACTACTATAATCAAAGACCCGCCCTACTCTGCCTCTGATTGGATAGAACGCGTTGCCTTCCTCGGTTAGATTGGTTAGGTTCAGGGTAAATACATCAGGGTAAGTCAATCGCGAGGCAGAGTGGGGCGGGAGATTCCTTCTTCTTCGTCTGTTTTGTCGAATTTATGTGGAACACAACCAACCCATAACAACACCGCCACCCACTGTCGTTTAATGGACATTGCCAATACAAGTTGTACTACCGTATCAGCCTTATTACGATATAGATAACATGCTATGGATTTTAGACACAAATTTGAGACGCAAAAACAAACTGAAGGCTCCTTAAATATGACTGAACAAAGAGCGATTCAAACAAATGGCATTCTTTTTTTTTACCAAAAAATGCTGTTTAGCATTCATTCTGTCTCGCACTTTTTACTACTTTATTAGCTTACCTGGAACTAAAGGAATGGAAGTTAGAAATACCTTCTGGTAAACAATCGCCCTGTGTTTATATGTAACACTAGTTTTATTTATTTATTTAAATCTTTAAACCTGTATAGTCAGTTATGTATGTTTTTCTTTTGTATGTTGTTCCTTACTGTTATGGCGTCATCTATTTTGTTTTCATTCTAATTACTTCTATTGTTTCTGTTTTTACCATGTAAAGTACCTTTTAAAGCGCTATACAAATAAAATGTAGTATTATTATTTGTACATTCCGGTGTGGTTGGTAATGTTGCAATGTTTTTTTCTGAAGATGTGGAAAGAAAAAGGTCGACCGTGTATATAAACTGAAACTGCAGCTCCCTTTCTCTTTCATGTTGCATCATTCGGGGAATTTTCTGTATCGTAATGCTACGTTCAAGTGCTGATCTTAAAATCGTATTTAGAGAACAGCTGTGTTTTTGATTAGTGCACTCAAAAAATGAGCATTGTAATTATATTACTGCATATTAGCTCACTCTTTCAGTCCGAACAGCCGGAACGTCAAATTTATTCACTTCAAATGATACAAAACAGATAAATCAGCAAATTCCCTTTCAAAAGTTTGAAAGGGTTAATTGTTGCCGTTTAGCCTAATAAAAGACGATTAATTTATAGTCAAATGAATCGTTAATTGTCTGTTCATCAGTTAACTGATTGATTCATACACTTAAGTGTATGAATCTTTTCACAACTGCTTTTCCTCATACACAATTTTCAACAATGATTTTTTTTCCCCCAGATTTGCACATGAAGGCAGCATCGTCCTGGGTCTTGTGAGAGTGATGCAACTCAGAAGAGGAAGACAGCAGCTTGAAAACAAAGAGCAGTTGGAGGACGTCTCTCTGCAGCAGCACCGTTAGTCTCCTCTGAGTGACTCGCTGTGCGTTATCTAGCTCCTCTGTGGACGGAGTCAAAGCGTCTTCTACATTAAAGTAGAACCTCAACATTCAGGTAACACACAAGTAATGTTTCTTTACTTTAGTTTGGACTGGTAAATACATCATCTCACTGGATTCCTAATATGTTCTTCTTTTGTCCCAGCAGCCTTTCATCACAGAAGGTCAATAGGTCAATCTGGTCCTGATTCACTTCAGGAGCTTTTTCTTCCATGATGAATGTGTCCCAGACGATGGAGACAGAGGAAGACCTGCTGACGTGCCTCCACATCAAGCTTCACCACCCTCAGCAGAGCTGTAAGGGCCTTTACGGGCTGCTTCCTCTGGGGACCAGGAGCAGACACTCGGCGGATGACCCCCTCAGGCTGGGACGTGACGCCCAGGCCTGCACCTTCGCCCTGGTCGACGTCCGGGTGTCCCGCAAACAGCTGGCTCTCCACGCCTACCGCACGCCGCAGAGCCCAGACTTGCTGTTCACCATCCAGAACCTGAGCCAGAGGGGGCGGCTGTCGGTGAACAGCTCCGAGTTGGGCTACCTGGAGAGGACGGATCTCCCGGACAAGGCCCTGGTCCGCTTCGGGGAGTATGAGATGCTGATCATCCGTGAGTCCGGCGAAGCCAAGGGGAGCTTCGAGGTGGACTTTGAGGTGCTGGCAGTGCCTCCGTCCAGGGAGACGTGCACAGGCGAGCCCAGTATGACACCCGTCGTGGAGACAGGCTCACGTGTGATGAACAGTTTCCCAGGAGGACTCAGTCTGCCTGGCCCCCTTGAGAGTGATGAGACGTGTTATTCGTGATGTTGTGACTTTTTACTTTGTCATTGGCTTGCATCTGAAGTGATACTGTGGTTACTGTGTGGTTGTTCCATGAGAGGATGAATCCCTCTTTGTAAATGTGTCTATAGATCAAGAAGCTGTGATCTTGATATGTCGGCTACTTTTAAAGAGCAAATGCTGTAACTTCTTGAAGCTGTTCCATTTCTACATTTTCAACTTGAGCACATTAAATTGTCTTTTTGTTAAAAGCTGTTCATCAGCCACAGATTTGGTAATCTGGCATCTGACTTTTCGGAAACAGGTTTGTTCAGATTTGTTTGAGGTGAAAGTTCTCAACCAAAACGCACCTCTCTTTGCATCAAACTCTTGGAAACTTGTGCACGTTCGGTCTCACTCAGCGGTGGAAGATGCATCGAGTATTCCTTTAAGTAAAACCTCGCATGAAACAATAACACATAACCAGTTGAAATATATAATGTAGGATTACGAGGTAGATTATTACTGGCACATTCATTTGAAAGCAGTATTGTAATATTCGTTTTGGTCGTATGTAACGATAGCTTTCAAATAAATGTCGTGGAGTTAAGTTAAAAGTAAAACGTAGTGGAATTAAGTATAACGTTGCTTGACTAAAGTACGAGTACCACAACAGTGTACTTAAGTACAATACTTCAGTACTTGGTTACTCTCCACGGACTTATTTCAGAGCAGGCTGCACAGACATGTTAATCAGTTTCAGCGTGACATGATGTAGAGATGGGAGTCAGTCTCGGGAAAACCTGTTTGCAATTTTTTTGTAATCGCCTTCGAACAAAGTCCAGTCTCACTGAACAATCTTTAATCTTCTTTTATAGAATTTACAAGCAGGGCAGCAACAGGAGATCTTTATCTCCTCCTGGAAGCAGACGAGCGTGGTTATTGTAGATGGTAACAGCAGCAGGCTTCAGGAAGGACAAGAGTCATACCAGGTATCACGGTGGAGGGTGTTGATGCAGGCAGCGGTCGGACCGGTCCAGGAAGCCCTACAAGCGCTTCATAAAAGGACCTCTGGTCAACACTGTGACGACACTCCAAACAGGACTTCCCGAAACTCAAGTCCAGCAAGAAGGCGCTTAAAAGAAGAAGCCTCATTTGAACTCAAATAATTTCAGTCAGCAAACAAAACGCCCCTCCCCTAAAAAAGGAACAGAGAAAATGAGAAAACTGGGAGGACTTTCTTCCAGTTTCCCTTTGAGAAATTTACAGATTCATTCGTCTTGTTTTAACTTCAGTATCTATCCACCCATAGCGGCTTACTTGTCCAGGATGGAAGATATCCATTGTTATCTGGGAATGATAATTATATGATAAATCACTTTACATTGTGATAAACTGTCAGTACATTATCCATTTTACATTGTTTACATTGGTTAAAGCAAGATGGTTTGAATAAAACGAGTCAACTTTGAGAAAACAAAACATGTTTATTTACTCAGGTTCATCATGTTTGAACTTTTCATACTGAATACCACAAGGGATAAAATGCATCTATATTATAAATAAAATGACAATGTATTAAAAAAAACTTATCAAAAATAAAGTGCTACAAACATTTGTATGCAATTGTCTTTATACAGTAACTTAAAATAAATTATGTTTTAGGATCATAAATAGTTTATGGACATAAATATAAAGATAATAGCAAAACAACTTTTTTGTAAATAGGTCATTAAACTAATATGGTTGAGCCATATCTCAATTTCATCAGTTTGGTAGAACGTCAGTTTGAGGTATCTCAAGTCAATAAGAATCAACACAAGATGTGACCTGTAGGACTGATCTGAATTCACGCCTCGGCATCAACTGCAGACAAAAAAAAGATGACAGTGCAGGTTTTCAGAGGACTGAACATTCCCTCCAGATCCCCAACCGCAGGACAAAACACACTTCCTGTAAATTCCTAATATGTTCTTCTTTTGTCCCAGCAGCCTTTCATCACAGAAGGTCAATAGGTCAATCTGGTCCTGATTCACTTCAGGAGCTTTTTCTTCCATGATGAATGTGTCCCAGACGATGGAGACAGAGGAGGACCTGCTGACGTGCCTCCACATCAAGCTTCACCACCCTCAGCAGAGCTGTAAGGGCCTTTACGGGCTGCTTCCTCTGGGGACCAGGAGCAGACACTCGGCGGATGACCCCCTCAGGCTGGGACGTGACGCCCAGGCCTGCACCTTCGCCCTGGTCGACGTCCGGGTGTCCCGCAAACAGCTGGCTCTCCACGCCTGCCGCACGCCGCAGAGCCCAGACATGCTGTTCACCATCCAGAACCTGAGCCAGAGGGGCTGTCGGTGAACAGCTCCGAGTTGGGCTACCTGGAGAGGACGGATCTCCCGGACAAGGCCCTGGTCCGCTTCGGGGAGTATGAGATGCTGATCATCCGTGAGTCCGGCGAAGCCAAGGGGAGCTTCGAGGTGGACTTTGAGGTGCTGGCAGTGCCTCCGTCCAGGGAGACGTGCACAGGCGAGCCCAGTATGACACCCGTCGTGGAGACAGGCTCACGTGTGATGAACAGTTTCCCAAGAGAACTCAGTCTGCCTGGCCCCCTTGAGAGTGATGAGACGTGTTATTCGTGATGTTGTGACTTTTTACTTTGTCATTGGCTTGCATCTGAAGTGATACTGTGGTTACTGTGTGGTTGTTCCATGAGAGGATGAATCCCTCTTTGTAAATGTGTCTATAGATCAAGAAGCTGTGATCTTGATATGTCGGCTACTTTTAAAGAGCAAATGCTGTAACTTCTTGAAGCTGTTCCATTTCTACATTTTCAACTTGAGCACATTAAATTGTCTTTTTGTTAAAAGATGTTCATCAGCCACAGATTTGGTAATCTGGCATCTGACTTTTCGGAAACAGGTTTGTTCAGATTTGTTTGAGGTGAAAGTTCTCAACCAAAACGCACCTCTCTTTGCATCAAACTCTTGGAAACTTGTGCACGTTCGGTTTCACTCAGCGGTGGACGATGCATCGAGTATTCCTTTAAGTAAAACCTCCCATGAAACAATAACACATAACCAGTTGAAATATATAATGTAGGATTACGAGGTAGATTATTACTGGCACATTCATTTGAAAGCAGTATTGTAATATTCGTTTTGGTCGTATGTAACGATAGCTTTCAAATAAATGTCGTGGAGTTAAGTTAAAAGTAAAACGTAGTGGAATTAAGTATAGCGTTGCTTGACTAAAGTACGAGTACCACAACAGTGTACTTAAGTACAATACTTCAGTACTTGGTTACTCTCCACGGACTTATTTCAGAGCAGGCTGCACAGACATGTTAATCAGTTTCAGCGTGACATGATGTAGAGATGGTAGTCAGTCTCGGGAAAACATGTTTGCTATTTTTTTGTAATCGTCTTCGAACAAAGTCCAGTCTCACTGAACAATCTTTAATCTTCTTTTATAGAATTTACAAGCAGGGCAGCAACAGATCTTTATCTCCTCCTGGAAGCAGACGAGCGTAGTTATTGTAGATGGTAACAGCAGCAGGCTTCAGGAAGGACAAGAGTCATACCAGGTATCACGGTGGAGGGTGTTGATGCAGGCAGCGGTCGGACCGGTCCAGGAAGCCCTACAAGCGCTTCATAAAAGGACCTCTGGTCAACACTGTGACGACACTCCAAACAGGACTTCCCGAAACGCGAGTCCAGCAAGAAGGTGCTTAAAAGAAGAAGCCTCATTTGAACTCAAATAATTTCAGTCAGCAAACAAAACGCCCCTCCCCTAAAAAAGGAACAGAGAAAATGAGAAAACTGGGAGGACTTTCTTTCAGTTTCCCTTTGAGAAATTTACAGATTCATTCGTCTTGTTTTAACTTCAGTATCTATCCACCCATAGCGGCTTACTTGTCCAGGATGGAAGATATCCATTGTTATCTGGGAATGATAATTATATGATAAATCACTTTACATTGTGATAAACTGTCAGTACATCATCCATTTTACATTGTTTACATTGGTTAAAGCAAGATGGTTTGAATAAAACGAGTCAACTTTGAGAAAACAAAACATGTTTATTTACTCAGGTTCATCATGTTTGAACTTTTCATACTGAATACCACAAGGGATAAAATGCATCTATATTAAAAATAAAATGACAATGTATTAAAAAAAACTTATCAAAAATAAAGTGCTACAAACATTTGTATGCAATTGTCTTTATACAGTAACTAAAATAAATTATGTTTTAGGATCATAAATAGTTTATGGACATAAATATAAAGATAATAGCAAAACAACTTTTTTGTAAATAGGTCATTAAACTAATATGGTTGAGCCATATCTCAATTTCATCAGTTTGGTAGAACGTCAGTTTGAGGTATCTCAAGTCAATAAGAATCAACACAAGATGTGACCTGTAGGACTGATCTGAATTCACGCCTCGGCATCAACTGCAGACAAAAAAAAGATGACAGTGCAGGTTTTCAGAGGACTGAACATTCCCTCCAGATCTCCAACCGCAGGACAAAACACACTTCCTGTAAACAAAAACAGAAGACACCTTCACTTCCAGCTCACAGAAGTGACAGGTCTGTTGTGGACTTCATAGTGAAGTTGTACTGCTTTACCTTTAACTACCGGGACGTCTGGTCCCATCTCGTAAGGTTCAGAGAAGATGGTTACAGCAGGCGGAGCAGAGACCTGGAGACAGAGATCCCACTCAACACATCTTTCATCATTACTTCATACCCAGGATCACGTAACAATGGAAAAATAAAAATACATTTTACACTTTTTTGTTGCTCAAATATATTTTAAAAAGTCAATGTTTCTTGATATTGAAAACAAAAGTTAAGTTTTATGGGAACACTGCAGTATGACTGCAAAAACACAAGAGGGAGCCATTAGACATGCATCTCATTAATAAGTGTTGCAGTACCAGTTTAAAGGGGGCCTACCTCCATTCCACTGGATGCTGCACACCTTCCGAGGGGGACTTACCATGAGCGAGCCTCTCCTGCATTGAGTGGGCCTCTCCTGCATTGAGTCTAACAACCTACAAAGAGCAAAAATACTAAGAACACCAACACTGCATGCCAATTGTGGTATAAATATATAGCTGAGGCTAAAGACAATAAATGAAAGTGGAACTGATATGTAGTGTGAACTCAATGACAGAGAAAATGAAAGATGCAAATCAAGACCAGAGAGCAATTGTCGCAAGACGACAGAAAGTTCAGGCGTCGCAAAGCTCGGGTGATTTTTGTTCTACTTCTAGGAGAACCGCTGATCGGCTTGACACACGGTAGGCAGCGGTTGCTGAGGACAGAGGCAGCCGGGGACGATGCGCGGCAGCAGGCGGACGCGGTGTGGAAACAGCATTTTCACTGGAACGGAACAGGGCTCACGAAGCATCACCCACCATGTGTCAAGAGGAGAACTCTGAGGTGCGGTAGAGTTTAACGGCTGGGTATATCTGGTCTGGTGAATGGCGGCTGCCTGCCGAGTCAGACTAAAAAGGCCTAAACCCAACGAGGAAGAATTTGACAGTTAAAACTGAGTTTTTGGTTTGATTCGTTTATTAAAAAGCCTTCAAATGAATAGCAACTTGTAAAGTAAATAAAAATCATACATAAGGGTGCTATAGATTCTATTTCCGCAAGAAAAGAGAACACAAAGTTTAAAAAGAACAAAACCACACTGGAACGTTTGCCTCTACACTGAATTATTTAGAAAAGGATTTAGATTTGTGTGATCAACCTTGGTCTGAGCACAACAATTTTGTTCACAAAGACGATATATTTTCTAATTTAAATGACTTGTTATGAAATGATGACCGTTTACCAGAGGCCATGTCTATTTCGAAAGAGTGAAGAGCAGAGGGATTTTGGCCGTTAACAGTACTGCGTCTCACTGAAATACACTAAACACCTAAACCAGCATCCTATTCTGCAAAACACTTGGAAGGATTTGAACAATAAAACAAGCAAGACGAACAGAAGAATGAACAGCTCAGAAATATACGTTAACGGTAGACATGGAATCATGTTTTTAAAATATGGGGCTGTCTGCGATACAGTATCTTCCAGTAAGTCTCAGGCAAACGCAACGCAATCCGCCATAGACGAGGGGGATGTATAGCGCCACGTACATCAGCAGACGACGATCTTGTCATATTCTAAACCTGGAAAGAGAGCACACCACACATGTCAAGGAGCGGGTTTTAGTCAGGATTCGCGCAAGGCTGATCTTTGATGTTAAAGCAACAATATATTAGGATTCTATCAGCAATGTTAAGTCGTATGTTGATCTCTTGGCTGGACTAGCTCTGCAGGAATTAAGAGCTCTGGCTGATGGTGATGGGTTCAAACGTGATTCTATTTCAACTTCATTCAGCTCGATTAAATTTAGGTACATATTTAGATGCGATATCAGGCCTACTTTTTATTAATGCGATTCATTATGTCAGGAACCATCCACTCTCTGTTCTCACCTTGAATTACACTCTCGTGGGCTTAATAGCCTGCATATCGAGGTGGTGGTGGTGGCGGCGGCGGCGCCCCCTCTGAGTAGGGGTCCCTGGGTCGGGGAGTCCCGTACATCGGCGCAGCATACATCGGAGCCCTGGACAGCGGGGAGAGCCGGGACCGCTCGTAGGGGTACCCGTTACCAGCAGACATCGCGGGCGGAGGGGGGGCTCGCCTGATGGGGCTTCGGTCCCTGGTCATGTAGGAGGGCGGAGCCGGTGGGGGGCACTCGTATGGGTTATGGCCCCCCATTCCGAGGCGCTCCCTAACCAGGGCCGAGGGAGGAGGCGGAGGAGGGGGATTGACACCGGAGTGCCTGTCGTCGTAGCCCCCCACGCTGTAAGGGCGGGCTCTGTATTTCTCATAGTAATCGACCATCCCGTAGGCTTCTCGCTCGCCGTAGCCACGGTCGGGATACACCGCTCGTCTTGGGGGAGGGGGCGGCGGAGGAGCGTACGCGGACATGCGCTCTCTGTAGGGAGGCTCGGGCCTCTCCCCCGGGTAGCGAGGAGGATAATAGCCGCCTCTGCTTGGCGGAGGCGGATAGTCCTCCTCCTCATCGGGCCCACCTCTGGGTCTGCTTTTTGATACCTGAACGTGTATGCGCTTTCCTGAGAGAGAGAAAATCAATGTCCCTCAAGTCTAAAAAAGGCAGAATACGAACAGTATGGACACCCCAAAAAAAACTTCCAATCCTTTCATTCGTGGAGTAAAATATCAAATGTACGTACCTTGAAAGTCTGTGTTATCCAGGCCCTTTATGGCATCCATGGCCTCATCAGAATTGGCCATGTGTACGAAGGCAAAGTTCTTGATAATGGCGCACTCTTTGACTGTGCCGTACTCCTCAAACAGCTCCCGGAGCTCATCGTCGAAGCCCTTTTCTACGTTGGCTATGTGGAGCTTCACGGGGCCCTGGTTCTTCCCTCTGCTGGGCTCCACGTTGATGGGTCTGCCGTCCAGCTTATAGAGATGGAGCTCACGGATGGCTTTGGTGGCTGACTTTCGGTCGTCCATATGGACAAAAGCATAGTTTTTGAACTTGGCACTTTCTGTCACTGTGCCAAACGGTGTAAACAGAGCTTCGACGTCTTCCTTCCCAGTGTTCTGGGACAGGTTCCCAATGAAAATCTTGACCATGGTTGCTCCAGTGTACTTTTCTAAAAGAGGGATAAACAGCATGAGACAACACAGGCCACCATGTAGTAGGAGAACGTAAGCAGTGAGAGAGCGAATGGTGGATCCGTAACGTCATTATCAGGAAATAGACAGCTTGTAATCGAGACGACATGCGGGCTAAAACAATAAACTACATGTGTCCTTATAAAACGTTAACCGTTGTTATAGAAGCTGAACGACTTTACTCACAGCTAACTTATTCAAAAAGCTTAAGTTGAAGAAGTTTTCGTGTTTTCACTTCCTGGTCAGGGAGCTGCTAGACAGGCTCGGTTATTTTGAATGGTTTCTATTAGCATGCTAGCATTAGCTCAGTTAGCCATTTTGTCTCGTGTGAACGTAACCAAATACAATTCAGTTCAGCCATTGGTATTGTATGCAGTTACGGTTGAAAACATGTGAAACCACAGTGGTAATAAAAGATAAGAAGAGATAAAGGCGTATATACGAAACTACTCACATCTTGCTTGTGTTCAGCGCCACAACGAAGTCGAAACTCCCCAGGATGCGATTCAGTGGATTACCAGCTGGCGATAAACGCACACGTAGGGCTCTGATTGGTGGATTGACGTGTCGCTCAAAACCAACGGACTGTGATTGGATAAAGACACGAAGGGTCGTTTTATGCGGCAAAAGCGTTTCATCATGGCGGCTCGCTCGAAAAGTTTGCTTTCAACTTTTTCAAACTAACAGCTTAATTTGTGCAGAAGTCATTTATTGTCGTGCTTTCATTTTTCTTGTATACTTATTTTCTTTACGTTTTGTCACGTTACATAAATATCTACTGCACATAAGTGCGAGGACTGGACCATCATTTAGTTGTGCATTAATTTACACTGTATAATAAAAAGCGCATGGTTGAAAGAAACTAGTGAATGATTAGATTTATGTGTATATATTATAAGTGCTGGAATATCTTTTGTAACATGGCTTACAGGTCAGTGTGGTAAAGTGATTCTTCTCAGTCTTATCAATATCTCAACTTCTAGTGCGCGAATGGAACTTCATTGAAATGCAAAGGTGCATTAGTGCTGGGTGACACAGTCATCTTTCAAGTTAGGTTTCTGCAGCTTAATGCACTTTAGTGTATTTTGTGAATGAGGGCATTCAGTAGAGTATATTCCTGCTCTACTGGATTCTAATAGGATACAAATACAACTAAAACAGACAGAGAAATTGTACAGTATTGCCAGAAGATGGGAAAATGATGGGTCAATATTAACTCAGAATCAAACAGGCACATTCAACACGTGCAAGATAAACTGATAAAGGTTCAGTAAGATGGGAAATTACAAACCCAGTAAGTCCATATCAGTCAAAATACACGTGAAGAAATTACCTGTGATTTATGATATTCTAAGATAGAATTAAAACCACATTAGGGAAAATAAATAGCGTTTGAAGTCAACATGCCTGCTTTTTTGTAGAGTAGTCAAGCAATTTTGAGTCAGAATTCGGCAAACAAGAATATCATTGATCACGTATTAACAGTCAGTGACTTTGATCTGTACATCCTCCCTAAACAGCGTTTGCCGTCTGGAGACTCGGGGCAGAACAAGGCCTCTGGGATTTGTCGCTCCGAGAGGGGTTTCTGAGATTAATCCCCAAAAGCAAAATTGAAAAGTATTCCTGAAGGATGTGACATCCCTTTGCAACAAGTTCACCCCCAGCTCCACAGTAACCTTTTAAGGAAACTGTAAGGATGAACAGTGTATGATTATACTAGGAATACAACAGTGAGTGGTCGGATGTCCTGGAGTTCCACAGTTATCTTTTTCAACAAATTGCTTACAATGCTGCCATAAAGCTGTGACTGGTGGAGCAGCACCCAGCCAACAGATGCAGTATGTACACTGGGTCTCAGCCATGCAGCTTCAGTGCTCACCGTCCTCTTACTGGGCTCCCTCACTGCTCTTCTCCTGCTGTTCTAGTGTCGCATGCTAAGAACATTCCTATATTCGTTTTTGATTGGAAAGGAGTATTTAACACTTGTGACGAGTTGAATGACTGCTGTATAATTCATACTAGCGAGTCTATCAACTGCAAAAAGTTCCAATTAACTTTTGTTCTGGCTGCTGTGTCAGCGTTTGAGCCGATAATAAAAAGAACAAACTATTCAGAAAAGATGTATACCAAACAATGAAAAGTCCTTTATTGCCATCAGAACATGAGTGAGAAAACCAGAGACAAAATCTGACAAGAGTGAGGAGTCGACTGTACAACCAGCATCCGTCCACACACACACACAACAGTCTTTCAACAGGACGCAAGGGGTACAGATACACAAGGATATACAGTAGTCACACAATGAGGTATAAAGGTAAACAAACACACCAGATAGGGGCTTCTGTCCTCCACTCACACACACATGCGACTGAACCAAGGTACAAATACTCAAGTGCTCGTTCATTCTTTAATAAAAACACAACATACAGGCGAGCAGAAATGTATGACAGCAGCATCTGGGTCATCTCAACCACACTCCCATTCATCTGTCTCTCCAAAAACCTTTGGTCATGTGGACGCTTGCGTGTCATGCACAACGTTGCCCTCGTAAAATGTAATACTTTGTGAGACTCCCGACAACTTGTGACTTGTATCCACGGATAAAAACATGGGCGTTCTGGGCAGATGAGAGGGAGGGAGGGAGGGAGGGAGGGGGGGGGGCGAAATGTTTTTGAAGTCACAAATAGTTTCTCTTCAAGGTAGAGTTTCTACATTAGTTGGACATTCAATGTGTACATTAGCAGCAATTCTAGTGAATGAAACGATGGCTTTGTAAGTCAGATTAATAAACACCTTTTCCTCATGCACAGGACAGGCACCACCTACTACTCGTTAACTAAAGGCCATGCACGTTAGAAAAATAGACTGCAAACTCACAAGACATAGAAATCAAAGTCTGTCTCCAGAGAATAGGTTGATTTCACTTCAATTTTTTATTTCATGTTTTTTTTTTCTAAGATGTGGAAATAGCAACAAAAAAAACTTGAGAGCGGTAACCAAGACAACAGTAACAACATGAGCAGAGAGCCACTGAGGGTTTCGACTTCCTCTCGTACTCCCATTTGACAACCCAAACCGCCCGGGTACAAGACCGACACCTCGCTCGTTTCGCCCGGTTCTCCTGTTGCCGACCTCTACTTTGCGCCATGCGGGAGACCACGTCGACTTACACGCACCTGGTGTGTATGTATGTGTCCTGCGAGTGTGGGCCTGTGTCTCGTGGCTCTCATGTCATTTGAAGCTGTCCCAATTCCCCCACAGTCCGCAGTGTCCAGGCCCATCCCCCCCCCCCCCCCCCCAACTAGCAGCGCCCCGTCCCAGAAAGGTGGTCGCCCTCGTGTGCGTCCGGAGCCGTGCGCTGCAGTGGTTTATCAAGACACTAGTGTGGCTGGAAGCTAGCACCGCCGCCCCCTCAGACACTGAGAAAGAGGCACGGTATAGTTCTCTTTAAGTCTAAATCTATAGTTCAAGTCTGCCGTCGGTCTGGTCTCAGCCTGTCCTGTTTTACAAGGCTGTGTGGGAGCCCCCCTGGACCCTCAAAAGAGCTCAAACAGGTGGTAGGAGGAGGAAGACGCCCCTCAGGCCTGTCGATAACCGTGTGACCCGCCCAGGGCTGCCTTACGTTTTGTTACCTCACCCCTCCCAGTTTTGTTCTGTGGTTGCCAAATATCTCAACTGTGCACACACAAACGCGTACGTACGTGCATGCACGCACTGACCCCTACGCTGTCCATTCTACACGGAATGAGGACAAGCGCCTTGAATTTCGTGTTTGGCACCAGACTTCTTTTTGCCTCGCGTTGGCTAGCCACTCTCTCCTCTTCTGTATCCTCTATTCACTCCTTTTACTCCTCACACATCTGTTCTCTTCTCAACCCCCCCCCCCCAAAAAAAACCTGGTAGAACACCTCGCCCCTTTTCTTCCTCTTGGGAAACAAAAACAAACTTAACTGGAAAAACGCAAGTTTTTTTATTATTATTTTTTTTTCTTCAAATTCAAGGCACAATGTCTATCCATATCCCAGTCTGTCTGTCTCCACTCAGGTTCAGTGTGCGGACATCGCGTCACATAAGCTATTGGACTGTCTGCTTGTGCGCCGCTCCCTGCAGCTTACATCTCTCTAGTCTGCACTTCAACACTGTTAAGAGACGAGTCTGTTTTGGTTGAGAGAGCGACCGCCAAGTCCAAACCAGTGATAAACAATGAACGAATTTAACATAACGAAAAATACACAAATAGACAACCGTTTCAAAAACAAACAAAACAAAAAAAAAAGAAAGTCTCGTCCTGTTTCTCGTATTTCAGTATTTTTAAAAATCAAGTCTTATCCACCAGCTCTTTTTTGGCAAGCTAGGTTTTTTTTTTTTTTTTTTTTTTTAAATAAGCACTAAGTACTGATAGATAGGATAGCATACACCGGTAACGTGTGTTTTTAAGTAGATGCGTTTGTCGTTTTTTTGTACTTTTTCACTCTCATAGTATGAATTCAGGTATTTTGTCAGGTACTTTTCACTCATCTGTTTAAGGTTTAAGTTAATGCAAGCAGGGACAGAGTTTGCCATGGAGTCTTGCTCTAGACTTGGGTTCACGAGGAGCAGGGCCATCTCTTTACGAGACCCCGTTGACCAAGGTCAGGGTCTCGCTGGCAGAGGTCATGCCTTTGCTGGGGGAACCCTTGGAGGGCGTTTGCTCATCCTTAGTGGTGCTGGTCCCGTTCTCCTGTGGGGAGGGGGGGGGGGGGGGGGGGGAAAGGTGAGGCTCTGACTTATATCAATAAAACTGAGGCTGAAGTCAATACGCGTGTTCCTGCCTGTACCTTGGGCTCGGGGCCAGCGTGGTTTTCCTTCTGTGGCAGGTTCTGTCTGCTCTGGGACTCAGCACGGGATATGTAGTCAGCAACAGTCACTGGAAACATTGAGATGCGTTAGCTAGAACAATCGCTGGGGGCGAGCTATATCGTACATGAAGCACACCGCAGACAGAGACTCAAAATGCCCTGGTACCGCTTTAAGAAAGGCTGTCAGCAACTCTGGAGCAATAAAGA
This sequence comes from Melanostigma gelatinosum, assembly GCF_949748355.1. Taxonomy (NCBI): domain Eukaryota; kingdom Metazoa; phylum Chordata; class Actinopteri; order Perciformes; family Zoarcidae; genus Melanostigma; species Melanostigma gelatinosum. The sequence continues at coordinate 12,234,904 of NC_136656.1, forward strand.
CGTCCAATAGAGAGCAATCATATCCTGTTCATTCTGAAGAGGAAACGTTAACTAGTGAAACCCGGTGACTCACCACTTTCAGCGGGCTGTCTGTCACGGCTGGCTGAACCTCCCTCTGGGCGGTTGCCACGATTACGACGGCGGCGGCTTCTGTTGCGGCGTTGAGGTCGCGCCTCATCATCTAACAGTCAAATGAGGAAACAAGAGGTTACCGTCTCTGGTTATGTCTCCGTGCTAAACTTCTGCTTCCACCATCAAGCGTTCTGGTTGTAATTGCAGAGATTTACAATGTGTATTTCTGTTTCGACAACAATGCCACAGAGACAAGAGTACAACACTGAGGTTCTTCTCACCCAGTCCGTTCTCGCTGGGGCCGGCCTGGCTGTCCGACTCCGTGGCAGCGTCCATCACGCTGGGCTCCTGGTCGTTGCGGCGGCGTCGGGAGCGCCTGCGGCGGTCTCCCACGCCGTCACTGGTGTCTGCGTCAGCCAGCTCTCCCTCACCCTCCAGCAGGGAGTATGGGTTACTGTCTGGGTCCCTCAGCACTGGATATGCCACAGAAAGTTAGTATTGCATCCAATAGTATTTATTTACATTGGATTTAACGCAAAGACTGTCTGACTGAAAACCATATTGTGAATCTCCTGTAGCCACCTGATGCTGGCTTTTGTTTCACCAATGCACGACTAATCTCCCCGGATTCTCAGGTGAGCTCTCTTTCCTGGAAAGACTTCCAGACCTGTTTAGCAGCACCATACTCTGCTGTAGTTTCTCATGTTATTATTCTAAGGTCATATCACATCCGAAGTGAACTAAAGGTGACATGTAAGGGCCCTTGATTGTTGGTAACCTGAACATGGGCTGTAGCTACCTGAGCTGATGGAGTTGGAAGGCTTGGACCCCGGCCCCCCGCGGCCTCGTCCTGAGTTAGAGCCTCGGCCCCTGCCGCCCCGTCGGGAGCCTCTCTCATCTCCGCCAATGCCGCGGGGCCGCTGCTCTCGCTCGCTAACCTCCTCTGACTCAGAAGCATTGGACAGTTCAGAGTTTGTGCCTGGATCAAGACATGTAAAAACAAACATTAGCGTGTGACTTTTTACACGACAGACGTGTCTTCCATTCTTTACATCACCTCCTTCATTCTCACCATATCCAGAGTACTGGGTGTTGGAGGCCCTACGCCCTCTGCCGCGGCCCCCGTAGGTGCGAGAGTTGTGGAGTGAGTTGCTGCTCTCATCTGTCAAGTAGCCTTTCTCCCGTTCGACACCGGGGCCCCCGGTCCGATTAGCAGGTGCGCGGTACCCAACCCCGATCTGACGGAGCTGCTCGTCAATCTGAAGACGCTCTAGGCGCAGCTGCTCCACTTCCTACAGGACAGGGACGATGAGACAAATTTAGACGGTGTGCACTTCATAGCCTGTTCCTCTGCACACAGTTCATTGAAATATTTCAACAAAGTGCCCCCTCCTCCCTGCCTCCTGTCCTACAGTACACCTTGACATCCGCTGGTCAATAAACAGAAAAAGTCACAACACAAACCACCATATAAATAACAGTTATCAAAGTGAGTCCCCAATGGCACCAATCACATGTATTCTATATTGCATCGTCATCATAAATTAAACATAAGATTCCTGAGTCACCTTGGTGACAAGGTGACCTGCGCCACTTCCAGTTTGTCAGAAATAATGCAGCCTGCCGAAAGTTCCATTGTACGCAGATTATCTGACCGACAGGCATCAGATTTCACTTCAAACAAAGGACACATGCTGCTATTTTAAAATCAGATGAGCCACATGTGTGGGGACCAAAAAAGGATTGCAACAACTTCAATGCAATCGAGGATCAATTTTATATTACAAAGATGTTTGCAAGAATTATTATTAAATCTACAAAAAGTAATTTGCAGTATTAAAGTGCTTTCTACTCACAACAATAACAGATGTTGTTGCTGACCTTTCACATGGTTGACTGATTTATTGAGACCAAGCCATGGTCTTAAAATCCTCTGCTGTGGGCCTGGGCTGGCTCTGTGCTTGTTATTACATCACTATACCACTAAGTGGCAGCAATGAGTCAAGTTCAGTGTACTGACCAGATATGACTGTGGGCAAATTCAATCCCCCCCCCCAAAAAAACCTGAAACATAACAGTCTTCTGCTGAAACACCGTCCAATTTCTGACAGATACAGAGTGACAGTATTGGTTTGTGGGGATCAAGGTTCGGAACGACTTATTGGTAGAGAACATCTGAAGTTTTCTGGATGTGTCTTGAATGACACAATGGAGGTGAAATTGAGTCGGCCACACAATTCTCCAGCTACTTAATATCATTTTGCTGGTTCCAGTCCACCCATGGGACATAAATCTTTTAAAAGTATGAACACTTTTTCCAGCATGTGCCGTCTTCCCTGATGAGGGGGCTGGGCTTTGGCCTCTAATGGCAGCAGTGCAATGCCAGCAGTTTCTATGGCGGTTTAGTGGTGGGTGATTTGGAGGAGAGGGTCTCACTTCATGGTGTGACAGCTGCCTCCACCAACGACCGCTGAGCCTCATGGGAAGAGTGAAAGAAGTGAGGCACAGGGCAGGGGGTCTGGGGTTATTTCTGGAAGCTGAGGGTCCAGATAGCTGGTAATCTAAACTCATGTGTACCCTTCACCCCATCCCACAGAGAGCGGCTATTTATGAAAGCGCATGAGGTCAGGGCAAAACGAGGCACTCTCAGCAGCTCTCCTCACGTGGTGTTGGGCGGGGGGGGGGGGGGGGGGGGGGGGAACAGGTGAATGACCAATATGAAATGAAACACATGTTGCATAAAGGACATGTGCTTCTAAGAAACATCTTTCCTCAACCAAGTGTCCAGATATTCTGAGCAAAAACACATTTATGGAATCAAAGTCTGCAATGTACAGAAGACAAATGCAGGTCTTGTTAATCTGAAGTGGTTTTAATTGACAGGAACAGAGACACGGCCAGTGCCGCCATCTACTGGGGAACGTGGAGGATTTACTCACCTGGAGGTAGGACACATGGTACTCCAACAGCGCCTGAGCATTGCTGATGTTCTCTTTAGTTCCCACAAACACGAAGGGAACCAGGCCCTGATAAAACACACAGAGGGGGAGATGTTTCTCATTAAAAAACAAACACTCATCACTATAAATGCTGACGCCCATTATTGGGCAGAAATCCCTGAGTAGGAAACAAAGTAGGAAAATAACATTTTAAGTGGTGATTTACAAACAATTTCTGGTGTGATTAAACATCACAGGAAGCACACTCAACAGAAACATGTCAAGCCATCAGAGACAACAGACAGCTGAGTGCCCACACACAGCCAACATAGCGGGGGGGGGGGGGGGGGGGGGGTTCAGGGGACTGAGTTCCAGTCGCTCTGTCCATTCACCTCTTTGTTGCCGGCAGTGTCGTCCCTGCTTGCCGCCTGCCTGCCTCCCTCCTCCCGGGGAAGCTTTTTGTCGTTGTCTCCCTCAATCCGCACACGGACCACGCCCGACTTGTCCACGATCTCCTGAATGACTTTGCCGCTCTTGCCGATGACTTTGCCTGTGCAAGAGAGAAAGAGGAAGGAATAGAATGTCAGGATGATAAGAGTGTTTACGAGTAGTGACATGGAGTGTGTTAAGTGGGACAAAATGAGCTCCCTCAGGAATGTAGCTCACTCACCTACAAGGTTCCTGGGTACCTGAAAGTAGTCTTCTTTGAATTCTAGAAACTCTCTAGCCTGCTTTACTGCCTCTGGGCTCTGCAACACAACACAACCATTAGACCACATTACACTACAGTATATCTATCCAAACATTGGGACAAGAACCGACACACAAGCTCATTAAGCGGCGTACCTCTCCGTAGATCCTGAACGTGCAGCTTTCCTCCTCCAACTCGATCGCTGTGACACCGGCAACTTTCCTTGCCTGCTGGATGTTGGCACCATGGGAGCCGATGGCGAGGCCCATCAGGTCCTCCCTGACCTTCACCTCCTCCTGGTACGCTGATGCTAACTGCTTACTGGTCTGGGAGGGGAAACACATGGGTGGTTTGTGTGCAAACGTATAAACGAAGCCTAAATGGCTGGCTAGGGTTTGTAGTTTTTCAACGACAAACATCCATGCGTACAGGCTAAATGAAGTGGATTTGACAGGATGTGGTCATAAGAAGAGTAGGTTTACCTCCAAATGTTTGGTGGCTTCTTCGTTGCGGGACATTAACATAAGCTTGGTACGGATGCTGCGGAAATGCATGTCGCTCAGAAGAGACGCACGCTTTACTGTAGTTTCATTTGTAGACTGAAGGACAAAAAAAAAAAAAAAAAAGGGGGTAAAGTTACAATTCAACAACAATTGTTTGATCAGTATTTGTGAATATGACTATTTGATGAGTCTTAAATAAACACAGTTGTCAAAAATGAGCTATCAGAATTTTGTCATTGTATTTCTTTTGTCTAAAAAAAAATAAGAAAGGCTGGAAGAAGAGAAAATATGTGACATTAGCTGGATTCAAATATACATCCAACAGTAAGAATACCCAGAAAACCCGTTTCAGATTTTAACAAGTGAGAGTGGCTACAGCTCCTTCCTATCATTTCTTCATCTGTGGATGTGTAACGAGGCCATTCCCTTGTTCATGAGGTGAGACCAGCTGAAGTGTGTATTCTGACTACTAACCAGCACAATGAGTTCGTGTGTTTGGGCACTGTAGAAGATGCAGTTGGCGCCGATTGCTTTCCTGAACTCTTTGTGAATGTTGTCATTTTCACAGCTGTCGATAAGAAAACAAACCACAGGAGAGTCAGCCTCGTTACTGAGCTCGGTGCAACGCTGACGTTTATTCAAATAAATCTACCATCAGGGTGTGAACCCGACACTCACATGTCCCTCAGGTCTTCTGGGATCAGGATGGGGACCTTGTGGAAGGAGGTTCGAGAGGAAGGGCTGTTGGGGTTGAGGGGCCTGATGCGCTCCGCTGTGACAATCTCGTTGTATGTGGCGTCGCACGCGGCGTATTCTATCACATAGAACTGAAAACGGCACACAAGAGACACATTTTTTAATAACGTAGCCAGAAATGTCAAGACACATGAATGTTGGCCAGCCCAGATAACCAATGTGAGTTGAAAAAAAACAAACACATGCCAAGATATACACGGAGCAGCACTGCTGAATTCAATCCATACAAAACTCTGACTCAGCTGTCAAGTTAAAGATTCATTGACGTCCGCTCTCTAGATTAAAAATGAATTGGTGTACACTCTCATATTAGAATAGAATAGAAAAGTACTTTATTCATCCCCAAGGGGAAATTTGTCTGTTGCAGCAGCAAACAGGGTTCCACAATAAAATAAAATATTGGGTATGGAAAATGCACACTATATACACACAACATAATAAAATAACAGAGCAGGACCTATTAAATCCTCCCTGACCTTAAATATTGAGATATTAAGAAAGCATGTCACATCAAAAATACATTCATTCATCTATTAAATGAAGCTACGCTACACTCCGTTCCTTCTGTGTTCCAGAGTGAGATGCAGAGAAAGAAAAAGGGGAGCCCAGAGAGAGTGAGGCAGTGAGATGAACATTGCACACTCCGTGCTCAAAAGGACAGAATTAAAGGCATCAGTCAATGCTAGACATTCCTGCAGGCTCTTATCAGACTGCTCCAAATAACAGCACGACACCAGCAGCAGCTCCCCGTGGCTCAGTAGCACTACAACGCTGTCCTTTGCCATATCCCACTGACCCACTATTCAACCTGCAGCTCGTGCCGTTGGTGACTAAGAGCCAGTTCCGGTTCTCGGTTATTAGAAACATCAACAACAACAAAAATACGTCAACTGTGCCCGTTAGACCGAGCCGGTTGCAAATCCATTTTGTCACGAGAAGTCGGTGAGAAGAAGCAGCACAGGGTGCATGGGAATACAATTTGAAGGCACAATATCAGACACATCAGGACATACTGGCTCTTTGAGCTCATTACGCTGCAGCTACCACAGGCCTGTATTTACTCAATACAGCAGTACTCAGAGCTCAATAAGAAGCTACTGTCAATACAGCAAAACACTGACAGTAAAGGGAAAGATAATAGCTATATATTAAATATTGAGATCCAGAGGAAGCTAACCTTGTTGGATATCATCACTGACTATATTAATATTCGTCATTTTCAACTAAATAGACCCGGGAACTAAAACTCAGGAACTACCAATTCCTTCAGTGCAGTGTTTCCACCGCATTCAAGGCACTGTGAAGATTATCATCATACAGAGGGGGAAAAGGGATTTGAAAACACCATTAAGACAAAGAAAAACATGGCTCTGAATAGAGTTTACAGTTAGTTGTTTTTTGTATCCCTTACCCCCTTCTTTAAATCTGTTTGTTTTAATAGTTATGATCCTTGGTTCATGGAACTACTTACCTCTCCCTTCATCATACGGACTCGGGCCAACCACCAGCCACATGGCTCCTGTTCGTTGGCCCTCGAGTAAACCTGTGAGGAGATACACAGTGAATGAGACAAAAAAATAAATGTAACTATTCCACACAGTAACTGCACCTTAAAACAGCAGACAGGATGCATACATATTGTGCAACCAGCTACTGTTGTGTGACAATGAGAATATGCAGAATATGTGAGGGATTGTTGAATATTGCAAAGACTCAAGTGCTCAACTTTTATAGTTACAATTTATGACTGATTGTACAAAATGCATGTAATATATTCTTCAACTTTAACACCAGACGATAACTTCAATATGCATATAATAATAAATGATCGTGGTCAAAAGTGCCCAAAAGCACCAAATAAATCAGATTTAAAACGGCTTTTAATCAGTCACATCCCAGATGACGTTTTACAATAAGAGCAATACTTAGAGTTTCATTTGAGATGTTTCATAATTCAGAGGCCATATAGATGTCCTGGAAAAGTCAGTCAAAAGTCAATATTATAATTATTGTATAATGATCCTCGTGGTGAGGCCGTGAGTGATGAGGTTAGTGTAAACTCAGGTGGATGGTCTTACCTCCACCTCCTCTCCTTCACCAATCTCCTTGTGGTATTCGGCTGGAGGAGGCAACCGCACGTCGCTGAAGGGCAACTGTCTCTCTGGCTGCCAGCTACGGCAAGACAACACCGAGACAAAACAAAAACACTCGTCAGCTAATCAACAACTCGCGGTAACAAAACGTAATACGGTTATGTTGTTCACGCTGTCTAGCTCGAGCTCCTTTTACCCTCATGTCATATTGGGATTGTAAAGACATGGTATATTACCCACTCACTGCTGTGCAGAACATGAACAGACTGAATGAAAATAAAAATGGGTTAATAAAAACGGTGTCTGGACAGTGAGTGACTATGTTCATTGTATCATGCACTTTACATTACATAAGAACTTGAAAATGGATCAAAAAGAGTGCAAAAAAGTTCAGCCAATGACCGGCTCAGTCAGTATTGATATCGGAAAAAAACTAATTTCCATTAAGAGCTTTATTATTATTCATTATATTCAATATGCTACTCCAACAACTCTGTGTGCTCAGAGAAAGTAAAAGGAGAAAGGGGAGGAGGGGAATCATTCTACCCCTCCCACCCTGCATACCGCGGGTCCCTATTTTTAGGGGCACCCTGCTCTACAAGCTGAGATAAAGAGGGACCAGGGGGATGGGTGGGTCGTGGAAAGGGACAGTAGGTGGGGCTATGAGTACATGCTATCAGAGCAGGACGAAAAAAACAAAAAAAAACTGTTAGACATGTATGGACAGCTGCATGCCAAGCACAGGTGCTGAAGAGGACAGTTTTGAATGCGTGGGTGAAGCCTGGAGCAGTCATCGTAACTCTCCATTACTACCGGTCAAGCTTTATTTCCCCGTGTACGGACTATTTACCGTACAGGAGACGTTACCAGAAAGAGGAAACTTACTTGTTTTCAAAAACAATTGTGAGCGAGTCTTCGTGGACATCTTTGATGTAACCCTAAGAGAGAAGCAGAGACAGATTTTTATTCCCATGAATTCTCAAGACAGACAGTGATGAAGGGTGGGGCCGTGAGCATTTGATTTTACATGTAAACAACTTAAGACAGCTGACTTGTACGCCATGCTTAGACAGATACTGCGACTGTTGCTGAAAAAGAGCATCCGAGGCTTTTTTGGAAGCCGAGACATTTCATCACAAACACAATTCTCTGGCTGTGAATTCTGTGCTGGGTAAAGTGACGATGAACACCGACATCTCCTGACAGCACAGACAGCCCGGGACTTTCTCTCACAATATTAAAATGCATGAGCTTTATCTTTGTATTCAAAGTGGGAATACTGTAGTTTTTCAAGAGGCATGTTCATGAGGGCACTCACTCAGCCTAGCCTACATGGACATACTATGCGATAGCCCAGACTACTACTAGAGAGATCACTTTAACATTGTCCATCATGGCCATCCACAAATCTGTCACAGCATGCCCAAAACTTTGACCGACAACCCCACCCACCCACCACCAGGCAACGCCGAGACGGAAGGAAAGTGGTGGGTGTGGCATGTCTCTCGGTGTGACACAACCGTATATGGGACAGAGCGGTCAGGCAGTATCTCGAAAGCATGTGTGGCTGTCGGAGTGGGGGTGTGGATTCACCTGCTGGCAAGGTGCTGCCTTTGCACTGCAAGAGCTGGCTAGGGTTTCAGCCTGGATCATGGGGGAAAGTGTGTGTAGTCACATTGGGATTTTACACCCTTTAAGCAGTCCACTCTTGACTACAACTCTGATTATCAGTCACAACCTGTTGCCGTCCTGACCCGGTCAAAACAGGCTTCTGTACGTACATGAACGGTTCTTGAGAAGAACCCAGCATTGACAACAGATCTGACTTAAAAGGGGCTCATCCTCCAGAGGTCACATTAGGAGACAGCCGCATGTTACCGGTATGTCAGATTGAGTATTGCTTCCACCAAATAATACCAGGTCAGAGGGCAGGCAAGCCCTTGGTCTAATGGGACATGACTGGTGGAAAGGTGGGGGCAGAGCGCTTCGTAATGATGTCCCCTCGTCCTCAGCCACATGCAGTCCACGTGGTGAGCAGGACCTTTAGGACCAGAGGAGGCAGGTTTGCAACCTTCCTCGCACACAAAAAAAGCTATTGTGTTCAGATAAGCGTATTTGATTATCCTGCTTATAATAAAATGTAAATAAATGTGCAAAACCTGAGATCTTTATTGAAGCAAGATTCCCAGCCAACAAAAGGAAACTAATAATTACTTGCAATTAACAGAATACCAAATTGTTTGAATCCTCATTTAGGCTTTTATCAGCTTGCCTGTCACGGGCTTACTTCTGCAAAAGATGCCGACTTTAGGCTACACAAGACAAAGTGCCAGTTTTCTTACAGGTGCTGCATTGCCCCGACAGGTTCATGAGTATGATCCTGATCCATAGTTAAAGAGGAAAAACTGACTCAAACCGGCACTAAGGTGAATGAAGAGCATTCAAACAGCAAACAACATTTTACTCCATGTGTCAACCATAACAGGAAAAAGGCAACGCCAGATTTGTCTCCACTCCCTCCCATCAAAGACAACATAATATTTACTGGAATGTGACATTTAGAATGTCGCTAACACAGTTAAATGGCCGTCTCATTGACATCCACAAAATGAGAGCTGTGAGATAATGGAGGTAGTAGAGAGGAGTGGGAGAGTTCATTCATGCCAGAGCCAAACTGTCACCCTGTAAAACAGAACGACAGGTGAAGCCTCATGAGGGGAGTAAATATAGGCTCATCTCTAAACCACCATGTGGCCGCTCGACTATCTGAACACCCAAAGGCGGAGAAGAAGAGGACATGGAGAAATAAATGTGTTAAAACTAAGAGCATTAGAATAAGATATGTCACATTGGTTAAGACTAGAAAGCAGGGGGAGGATTAATGGGGTTTACATATCCGATGAAATCTCAAATTATAGGAGGAACTACAATGTTCACCAAGACCCAAATCCGTACGACTGATGTAAGATGTCTTTAAATAATATGAACATATAGAATTAACTTTGCAGGCACCAATTTGCCATCTTAAGGTGATGTTTGACAACAAGCCGTGGCACAGCAGCAATAAAGACTTGAAGTCCTGTGTCTAGATATAAAACTATAAATTCGTTTGAAAATGAGGCAGAATTTAAACAGAAACTCCACTTTGGCAGAGCAATACACAGAAGACCCAAGATTCCGTTGTGTAGCTGGACCGTGGGTTAAGGGACAATACAGATATGTGGTAGCCTCTGTGCAACACGCTATGATAAACGCTGCATGCCATGTAAAAACTGTAGGAATCTGGTTCCTATATTATGGCCTCTGCGCGTATTGACATTTGTTAAAAACAACCAAATATAGGCCATACATGGAGATATCAAGTGCACTAGCTTCACAGCTAGCTGGAGCTAGCTACCCACCCCACAATGGCCAACGTTCATGGAACGCAAAACCATCCCTTTTCGTCAAAACTGGACCTAACTAATATCAGTCAAATAGTTAACGTTAAGCAAGCGCTGGGCTCAGGAAAACGAAACCTAACAGCTCTTCCTGAAACAAAACTTTGAACTGGGACAACTATAAACTACGACTGTAACCAGGTTACCTTGTAGAAGGCCCCATTCGAGCCGCGAACTTCCACGGCCAGCCCGTCCATACTGGTCGGTAGTTCCCCACAGCTGAGCTTCTCTGTGGCCGGTAGGACTCCCGGGGAGTCCGGTAACGTGACCACCCCCAGCTTAGCTGGCCCTTCGCCGCTATCCGGCCGCTCCGGCCGGTTGTGGATTTCCAGTGTTTCGGGTGGAGGGAGAGGGGCAGAGGTGAAGGGTTGGGGAGATGATGGGTGTGATGGGGCACACTAATGCAACGCAGACGAGGTCTCCAGCAGCAGCTCGTTAGGAGGTTCCGTTGTCCGCTTTTGTCTGAAAGTGGGATTTGGTGCTCGGCAACTGAAAGGCACCGCCACGAGCAATGGGGGAAGTCTCGACGTGCGCGAGGAGGAAAACGAAGCTAATGATGCTACGGTAGGAGGATGATAGCTGATGGATAATTAGCTGGGATGCTAGCTATAAACACCTTGATCCCGTCAGTTTTCAGAGATGCTAGCTGACTAGCATTTGATAGCCTGGTTGTGCGTGTGGCGCAGTCGTCACGTTGACAAATTTCACAGAAGTCGTCAGTGGGGGTCGTTTCTTCAGCCTGTGGTGCAATTTTCATTGGCGTTTCTTTCCCACAAATCGTTTGAGATGCACAGCCGCCCGGCGACTCCTACTCCAACTACCCGTCCCCACAAACACACGCCGATAGAGTGGATCAGAGTGGGACTGAATGACCTCGAACACCCCACCCCTCCATGACAAAAACACACCCATTAGGAAACCCAGGATCATGATTGGTCAAAGACCTTCGCAATCAACACTAACTTCCATTAATTGGTTTAGGAAATATGGGCTGGTCCACCAACGTGACCAATGAAATCTAGAGAGCTGCATCCAAACACGATCCATTGGTTTTACTCCGTGTCAATTATGATTTTATTCAAATTGACTGGCTCACATATCTAATTTTGCCCACTCATTGATGAGTGAGGACCGCCAGCCATTGTGTAAACAGCATTACTGCGAAGTTACTACACGTATAATGAACCAAGCATGAATCATATGCTGGAAACACACATTTTCAGACTAGGAAAGGGAAAAACCCCACACTGAGTTATGTTTTTTGTGCTTATATATGTTTATTTGATATTTATATTTACAACTATGTTTTCACAGTGTACAAAACAGTCCTGTCTATTCTTTATCTGTAGCTGTCCCGCTTTGATGCCCTTGACCTAGTTGTTATTTTCTATGAGTAAATTCTGAGAGATGCAACAAAAGAAAGTTAAATTTCCTGTATGTGCATGACCCAAAAGTAGTACAGGGAAGTATACAACTGTGTGGGCAAAGTTAGATATGTTAGGGTTCCATAACACCAGGAATGCAGCACCAAAAACACCAGACATGGACAAGGACCGTTGGGAGGAAACTGCTGAGAGAAGCACATGGAGGAGGCCAGAGGTCATCGGGGAAAGCCACAGAAATACTCACAGTTGGGGAACCCCAGAATCAATATGGATGTAACAGAATGTGATGATTACCTGCTCAATTCATTGTTTTATATCTAACCAATCTTATAGAAACAGCTGTATCATGTTGCATAACAAAGGCTGAGAATAGATATTATTGACAAAAGAAGGTGATTGTCTTTGGACGCAGCAGCCAGAGACCCAATCAATGGCAATCATGTAAACTCTTCTAATCAACTTTCAGGTACTGATAATATTAGGTCATGATATGATTATTTTAATTGTGAGCTCCAGTCCTCCCCCTACCTCACTTACCCATTGGTTAGCTCCAGACTTCCCACTGGACTTTGATTTCATTTTCTTTGAACAGCAGCAAGGGGAGTGGAACAAATCTTCTTCAGTAAAAAACAAAAAGAGAGGAATAAAAAAACTTCAATGACCTGTACCAAAGCAAAACAAGAGTGAACTTCTGCCGCTATTGCCTCTGCCTGGAAATTCAATAAGTTCTCTTAAATCGTCTACATGCCAACACCGACAGCAACAATTGGCCATGCTGTTGGCAGCTGATGGCCGGAGCCAAGGGCAAGAAAATATCAGATCTAAAATGATCTTGAGGAAATAGAGAATCCTGAACGGCATCAAAACACAATGAGAGACACCAAAAGACTGGAGGGTGTGATTTAGGGAACATGTTTATTTTCCCAGGGCCCATTTATCACAAATTCCAGTCCACATTATTGATGTACCTAAACTACATCATTAGGAAAAGCTTTTTTGGGGGTAAATTCTTCAGTTTTATAATATTTTGGATTCACAATAATCTACCTGGACTCAGATTTGGCTGACTATAAAAGAAAATCTGAAAATCCATGTTTGGATTAAGACAGAGTGGATTGAATTTACACAATCTGGACGAGAACAGCAGAGTGACTTTTCACCATACCCGATCCCAGAACTGGCATAACTCAAGAAACACAATTGTGTTGATGAATGAAATTAATTCACACCTCAAAGAATATGTTAGAGGCATGGCTGGTGTTTGGTTGTGCATGAGTACCCCATGGCTGAGATGGCGCCCTCTCTGGTAGAGGAAGAGCTGTCTTCTTAGTCCATCTGGTGGAAGGATTTGGAGCACTCACCAAACTGAACCAGAAGAAGTTTTAGATACAGATCCAAGCTGAGAGCCGGGGAGCTGAGCATACCAAAGGTATACAACACACCCTGGGAATTATCTTTACCTTCCTGCTGAGGTGCTGTGACACATGATAAGATAATGCTTAACATATCATGTTGATTGACTGATTTTGACATGAAGCTTTACTCTGAATATGCAGTCTGATGATAAACTTTATTATTTTGCGCCATGTTATGCCGAGGTTTGGTATAATTTGGGGAAACTATGAATGGCATAATTTTTTTATTTAAATTCAATACAGACAACATACATATTTTATTGTCACTCATTACAAAGAAGATTATGTTTTTGTCAAACGGTACTTTTTCTTAAAAAATAATTTACATTTAATTTTCGCTTTCGCAGTGCGCGGTCCCGCGAGTGGCATGCAGTTCTCGAAAGGAGGCAGAAGGGGCGGAACTCGGTTGTATTGACCACATGGCTCATTTAACCAAGAGGAACCCTTCCTTCAAGCGCGCGCAACTTGATTCAGGAAGTAGGCATTTCATGTTGCGTTTACTAGCTAGCGAGAAAGGTCTTCAGCAATCCCCAAAAAACGATAAGTTTCTTGGTTAATAAGAAACACAGTTCAGCTGAGAATGTCCGCCGGTCCCGAGTCCACACATGTCTCATCGCTACTGAAGGGTGACAGCCTGCATCAACAGGGTAAGATAATACGTTTAGCTACTAACTTAAAGTAACCGTAGCTGCTGCTTCGACTATTAACTCCATGTGATAATCTGAATCAGAAACCGTTTATTGCCGTAGTATGTTGAACATACAAGGAATTTGACATGACGGGAGGTGCGTAACATTTAACAACAATCAACAACGAGCAACAATGCAAAGTAGAACTAATTAAATTTACAGAAAATACAAGATAAAGTAAAATATAATAAAGTGAAATATGAGATAAAGTGAAGTCGAGTGCACAAGCGGTGTAGTGTGAAAGTGCCCAGTGTGATAGAAGGGATGTGCGGGGGAGTGACCGGAGGGAAATTGTCCTGGGGAGGACAGAGTCAGTGGGGGTCCCGCTCTGTTAATGAGCCAGACTGCTGACGGGAAGAAACTGTTCATGTGTCGTGAGGTCTTGGTCCTGATGGACCTCAGCCTCCTATCAGATGGAAGGGGCACAAACTGTTTATGTCCAGGGTGGGAGGGGTCAGCTACAATCCTTCTTGCTCGCTTCAGGGTCCTTGAGGCGAACAAGTCCTGGAGGGACGGCAGATTGCAGCCAATCACCCTCTCAGCAGAGCGAATGATGTGCTGCCTGCCCTTTGCAGTGGCTGCAGCGAACCAGACGGTGATGGAGGAGCAGAGGATGGACTCAATGATGGCTCTGTAGAAATGCACCATCATTGTCTTTGGCAGGTTGAGTTTCTTCAGCTGCCTCAGGAAGTACATCCTCTGCTGAGCCCTCTTGGTGATGGAGCTGATGTTCAGCTCTCACTTGAGGTCCTGGGAAATGATGGAGCCCAGGAAGCGGAAGGACTCCACCACGTCGACGGGGGAGCCACACAGGATGATAGGGGCTGGTGGGGCTACGATCTTCCTGAAATCCACAACCATCTCCACTGTCTTCAGAGCGTTGAGCTCTAGGTTGTTCAACCCGCACCAGGTCACCAGATGGTCAGTCTCCCACCTGTAGGCGGACTCATCTCCACCAGAGATGAGTCCAATGAGGGTGGTGTCATCCGCGAACTTCAGGAGCTTGACGGACTGGTGACTGGAGGTGCAGCTGTTGGTGTACAGGGAGAAGAGCAGAGGGGAAAGAACGCAACCTTGGGGGGAGCCGGTGCTGATGGTCCTGGAGGATGAGACGTGCTTTCCCAGCTTCACGCGCTGCTTCCTGTCGGACAGGAAGCATATTGTGGCTTGAAACTTTATTCATAATAAGATGAGAGAGGAATAACGTCGTACTAACATATTGCTTATTCACACCCAAAAACCAAAGTAATACGATTTTCTAAGCAGTTAAATATGAAAGCATATGCTGCCTTTGAGAGGAGCTTTGATTGAAGTTGGAGTGCTGTACGTTTCTGTTGTGAATGTCCTGTCAGTGCTTTGGTTTGGCCATTGATAACACATTTGCTGTATTTACTGTCCTCCCGCCCAGTTCTTGCCTCCTTCCCTCTGTGTGACATCACAGAGGAGGATCTGACTCAGAACCCTCAGTTCTGTAAACTCCTGGCCACCCTGTCTCAACATGTGGACCAGAATGGACTCACGGTCCCACTGAAAGCAGAGCTGGAAAAGGTAAAAAACAACAACAACGTTACCTTCCACAGTTACATACAAGCTTCTTGCTTTGCAGGATGGATGTATTACATGATGCAATTCAAACTAAACTTAAGTTAGACCAAACGAAGAAAGAAGGTTTTCCTATTTAGTCACACAGTCGTCTATGACTTACCGATCTCCACTGGTAACCAGTAAGAATTGCAATCACAGAGATGGAACCCGTTTCCTCGTGCTCGGGTCTGAGTGTGTTAGTGTTCGTGTTTGTGTGAGCACTTACAGATGCTTTATTCCAGGCTGAGCAGAAGCTGCAGAGCCAGAGGCGACACTGGCTGCGCTCCGAGAGCCTCCACAAAGGGCTGCAGGAGATGATCCAGGACCACTGTGTCAGGAAGCACCACGCCACTGTGCCCCCCGACCAGAGCATGGTACACTTCATACACTTGTTTGCACAATCGGCTGTCAGTGAATGATGGCAAACATGTTTCTGGTCATTGAAATTGCACTAGGCAACTCACTTTGCACACTGCATCTCCAAATTACAGCTACGGGTCACAGTTTGAAACATTTACACTTCAGTATCCAGAAATCTATCATGTAATATTATACTTTTAAGGCACTCACTGTGTGTGTGTGTGTGTGTGTGTGTGTGTGTGTGTGTAGTTCTATGAGACAATGGAGAAGTGTCTGCTGGTGGCGCAGTGTGTCAGACAGCTGGATCCCAGTAGCACTACCAACCAGGACCAGCCCTCAGTTCTGGGTCTGAACCCCCAACAGATTCTGGAGCTCATGCCATCAGAGAAGGTGAGTCAGAAAAGCGCAGAATATTCACCCACGTGCTTGAGTGACATCATCAGTAGAGTAGAGAGATACTTCAGTAACAAATGTAGCTTCTTTACCAACATGTGTGTGTTTATCGTCACCAGAATGTTCAAAGAATGAAACAGGGTCTTTCCAGAGAGCTGGAGAAACATCTGAAGAAAAAGTGTCTGAGCCTCCTCGCTTACTATCAACCTGAATGGGGTACAGTATCTAGACAGTATCTGCTCAGTAAATATTCTCACTTCTATCTATTTTTACATCACTTCATTGTTCTGCATTGACATTCTAGAGAATGAGAGTGAGGGTCTGAAGAACAGCAAGTTGTGTCATCTGTCAGCCCAGCTGGACACAGAGAAGAAAAGAGCAGAGAGTCTGAAGGAGACCTGTCGGGAAAACTCAGTTCTCCTGCAAAGACAGACTCAACTCTACCTCTCTGTGAGTGCTCGCTCAAGTGCATTGTGGTTAACTGACACAGGCTCATACGTTCCCTCTGTTTTTGGCAGTTTATCACATATGTATGCATGTTTTTTTGGGCATGTTTTGCAGGTTCACTTATTGAAATTGTCTCAAGATTAAAATGTTTTAACAGCCACAAATATGTTGTATTATATATAATATTAAAATATTTTCCTTGTGTCCAGGAACTGATTAAGTGCATTCAGCTTCTCCAGTCTCTCATCTTGGACCACAGGCTGAGGATCCAGACAGATCTGGACCGGAAGAAGTTGGACTACTTTGAGGGAAAATGTGATTTAGTCTTGCAGAAGATCAAGTAAGGACTTTTCATTTCTTTGCCTGCTTCTATACATTTTGATATTGCATTCTATTTACTGGTGTCTTCATCTAGAAAGACATACTCGATCAACGCCAATTCTGAGATCATCAGTATTGCGTGCATTTCAGGTTTTGTTTCCTACATATGTTTTTCTCTTCCTTCAAAGGACTGAGATGGTGGAGATTCAGCTGGACACGTACACAGTGGACTCGATAGCTGCTCATAGAAAAATAAGGCAAGAAGCTTTTTTTTTTGTCCATTATTCATATCGCTCCACTCTGCTTTCTCAAAGGCAACACAGTGATAGTAGTTGAGGGAATCCATAGTGTGTCTCACTCGTGTTCATCATTGTAATGCTCTTTGAATGTGAACTGTAACTTCCCGACATTGAGTCTGCTGAACGGTTATTATAGAAACTACATTCTGGCTGAAACTTCTCCAAAAACCTGACAGTCTGTCGTCGTTGTGTCTCTTATTTCAGAGAGAAGCTGGAGTCCGAGCTGAAGGCCTGTCAGGTGGAGAAGCATTCTGTTGGATTGAAGCTGGCCTCCTTTGAGATCTTGGGCAAAGAGTTTGAGGCCTTGGCCGATGAGTACTGCAGACTACGGCGGGACATAGAAATGAATAACTGGGCTCTGAAGGAGTTCACCCGGTGCAAGGACAAGTGAAGATCATATCTGATGCTGGGACAGCAGCCAGACGTTCTCTTTTCATCGCTTGTCATTGCTCACAGGGACATGCTTGGGACACTTGACACACAAACTGCTTGGACCTTTGACCTACGGGATCGATGTCGCATGTACAGTAGTGAGTGGGCTAACTCCCATTACAGCTCCTAAGAATAAATTCAGTTTTCTTAAAACGTCACCGTAGTAAGCAGCTTTTCTGCTGTCTTTGTTTCTACCACAACTCATTTAGAGTTCAAGGTGTTTAGTATTCATTCCTCTTTTAATTAGATGCAGCTTTACACTAAGCACTGTCTTCCATGATACTGAGTAACCACTTTTGATTGCTTTCTATATTAGCTCAAGGAAGTGAGAATCACTATATATATATATATACATATACTATGTGTGTGTGTATATATAGATATATAAACTGCTCATTCATAGTGCCATTGCCTTAAAATTGGGTCTTAGTTGGCAGCAATAATGCAACTTTTGGCAATAAAAGCTACATTGTAAAGGTTGTTTTGGCATTGAACACCTCACCTCGGGTATCAATGCATAGTCAAAAGTTTGGTGTGCATTCCTATATACTGTATGTTGTGATATAAACCTGGGAATAAACTAAAATAGCGCATCAGCAGGAGTCTAAATATGAGTTCTGTCCTATATTCATATAGCATTAGATTCTCTGAGCTGATATCTGTTCTCACTGACGGAAATGTACAAGACAGGCCCAAACATGTAAGCAGCCTCCTCTCAGATATGATGGGAGTCATGCAACACTCATCCTATACATTTTGTTTGCGTGTGTCTTGGCACACATTTTAAAGCCTAAATTGAGTTTGTGTTATGATGCTGATATTACTTTGTCCTTTTATAAAAAACACACTGCGATATAGGTAATCCTTATAGTAGATTAGCACAACCATTTATCCTGCCTTTGTCAAATAACCTGTGAGGAAATGAAACAACTTTACACAAGCAATAAAACTGCTCCCTGAAAGAAATTTTGTTGAGGGAAAACAGCGGAAATAAATGCTGAGGTTAGTGCCATTTTACCGCAGTTTGCAGCTTAGTCCACAAGATGGCAGTATACTTTAATTTTTTACAGAGGTCATGTCATATTTCCTACTCGACATGATGAACTCTTAGCAGACGTCCTGATTGCTTTTCTATTCTTCGACTTCATCTACCACTTTCTAAAAACCAAAGACTGGCTCTGGTGCTTCATTCTGTGCACAGGTTTAAACCTGTGCACAGAATGAAGCACCAGAGCCACAGTTAAAACATTTTAATATAAATATTTATAGTTCAAACTTTTAAATGAGGTGACTTCCTTCACATGACACGTTGAGACACGAAGTTTCTTAATTTGTTCCCTTCTTTTGTCACTATTCTATTCATTTTAACGTTCTCACAGCTATCAGAATGTACACGTGTCTATGGTCCCAATACGTTTATATTTATAATAATATTATTTTATTGTATTTATCCATCCAGTATATAGCCGATATACAAGGAATTGTGTTTACCATTATGATTTTGGTTAACAGTGTCAGGTTACCGCCCACTCCGTTTCTACATTGCCGATCTTTGGTTATTTTCTGCCCATGCGGAAGTAGGAACGAGTGAAGCATCTCGCGCTGTTCAGCCCTCTCTGCTCTCCTCTCATCAGCAGCAGCTCCGCCTCGCGACGCGAACCGCTGGCTTGGCTGGTTCACCGCCAACCGACTCAACCCACATCTGGCTGTCACACACAGCAGTGCTGCCGTTCCGTCCGGTACCGCGGCATGCTCGTACTCACACCGGGACATACGTGGTGGATTTAAAACCTGCGGGGCGCAATGTCTGAGGTTCGAAAATTCACAAAGAGGTTAAGCAAACCCGGGACGGCCGCGGAAGTCCGGCAGAGCGTGTCGGAGGCTGTGAAGACCTCCGTGGACCTTGTGGTGAGCAGAGCCTTTAATGCAGTCTGTGGACCGGTGCCGGCGGCGGTCATTTTAGCTATAACACGGGTAATGTAACTAACGTTAACCGGTTAGCCAGTTGCCCTCTTCTCCGGTCTCCTTGAGGGGAAATGTCCATTTTCAAGTATTCTCTACATTGCTACTGTTCATGTTAGTTTATGTCCACGTTTGTCAGACTCGAGCTCTGATAACGTTGCACCGAAACAGTTTTTTTATCAGCGTTACTGGCTGAGCGCTACATTCTGGGTAGAAGACGGGTCATCACGGAGCGGTTAAATGCCGCCAATTCGACTCCCATATGTTGGCTCGGCTTTTCTAAATTGCCGGCATTACAAAACACCATGATATTGTGCACAGGAACACATGTGTGTGTTTTTTTCCAGTCATGTGCGGCTCATTTTGTGTGCTGGCGGATAAAGAGCAGTGCCAGCAGGACAGCTGCAGCATGGCCCTGTCCGTGTGTGTGTGTGTGTGTGAGTGTGAGAGAGAGCTCCTGTATTTCTGCTGGAAATGGCCACATTGTGAAAAAGAAGGCAGTGCATGCATGTTCTTGTAATTTATATATATTGCTAATGACATTTGTGCAAGATTTCTTTTTATTTTTTTACGCATTTTGCTTCCCCCCCCCCCTCCCATTTGAATCAATAGCAGTGCTGATATAGTGCCTTGGAACAGACAGCGATAATGAGGGATTATAGGCGCAGTGGTTTGAGATGAATGGCACTGAGGATCCTGCTAACACAACGTGTGTGTTTGCGTACGCGCCCCCGTGCGTGTGAACTTATTTTCATGTCAGTAAGACTTGACATTTGTCTTGCGACTTCCAGTGATGTCAGTGCAGATTAACTTATTTTTGTTTTAACGAGAAACATCTGGTAACTTCTCATTGTGTGACACCAACCTAAAGCTCAGCAGCAGAGCTGGATAAGTTAGTATGAGAGAAACTCTTGTTCTCATGGGATTAGTCTGTAGTCTTATGATGATCATCTTGAGGAGTGTGACGCAAAGAGGTCACCAGTGTAATAATCATGTGATATGGTTTTGATTTCCGCGAAAGAGGTGGGAGTGTGTGTGTCTTGTTTGTGGCCACGTGTGATGTGTGTGCTCTGATGTTTTTTAGAGTAGCAGGTTTTGGCTGCTCATTTTATGGAATAAACGGTTGGCTTGGTAACTGAGAACAAACGTTGTTTTGTGTGTGTGTGGGGGGGGGGGGATTCCCTCCGGCATGCTGTGACCATGCTTCCTGTGTGACTGTGTTCGTGTGTTCCTCCTGTCATTCTGAACATCTGTATGAAGTCAGTCCTATTCAAGGTCCTCCCTTCCTTTCCTCCTGGTTTCACATGTTTCCTAACAGAGTCAAATACGACTTTATAAAAGGAGATGGAAGATTGAGTCAAACACAGGTGTGACTAACGACATCTCTTGATTGCTGCCTTGTGTTGCAATGATTCCTGGACAGAGCCATCGTTAATGTCATTAGTTCCACATCTGCTTTCTCTTCTCAAGTGAAAATGTCTCTGATTATTCGGGGGCGGGGGGGAGAGACTGTGTCTTTTTGCTTAAAATTCTAGTGTGAAAACGACAGAAACAAGAAGTAAGGGAACCATTTTAGAGGAATGCGCTGTTGCCATATAGGGTGTCGATATGTCCCATTGTCTTTCAAAGCGACTCTGTCGTTTAGCGTCTCTCACCGCCTTACTAAACCTGTATTTTGCCTCTTTATACATGTCCTTGTCCCCACTCCTCAATGCCTGATCCTTGTGCAGCCTTCGCTGTCTGAGGTCTGCTGTGAACCAGGGTTCGTCGTTGTTATAACTCACCCTGGTGCTTGTTGGAAGACCGCTGTCTTCACAGAAGCTGATGTATGACGTCACATCCTCTGTGTGCTCATCCAGACTGTTGGTAGCAGTCCTGAAAACATCCCAGTCTGTACAGTCCAAGCACGCCCGAAGATCCTCCATGGCTTCACTGGTCCACTGCTTAAATGTCCTCACTGCAGGTTTACAGAGCTTTAGTTTCTGCCTGTATGACACGGTCAGAGTGACCCAGTGCAGCACGAGGGACAGCGCGATAGGCCCCGCTGATTGTGCTGTAACAGTGGTGGAATGTAAACACAGAGTATGAATGAAGCGAACTCACGGCGGGAGTAAAAGGGCTTACAATCATCATCATCATCATCATCATCATAGTAGTCTTCGTCCCCTGGAGGCAACACTGGTGGGAGTCGTGCTTTGTACTGTGCTTGAAGTGTTCTCCGGCCTGGCTGATGGCTTGCGTCAGTTCCGCCCAAATGTTAGGTCATGTCCTTTCATGTTTTAGCATCTCTCTCTGTTTCTCAATCAGGGAGGCGATGGCCTCACAGCTGCCTGCTTGTGATCCTTCAGCGTCTTTCCTCTTCAAGGAAAGCAGAACTCTCTCGCTCTCGCTCTCGCTCTCACTCTCGCTCTCGCTCTCACTCTCGCTCTCGCTCTCTCTCTCTCTCTCTCGCTCTCTCTCTCTCTCTCTCTCTCTCTCTCTCTCTCTCTCTCTCTCTCTCTGTAACATGATCAGCGTTGCAGTGGAGACACTGCGCGCTGCCGGTTGCCTCTGACTTATAGCGCTGCGGTTCAGCTTGTAGCACATGACAGGAAGCAGAGCCGCTGCTTTCGGGTGCAAGGCCCGGTACAGTCATGCGTAATGCTTTCAACAGACTCGCAGTTTTTTGGTGTTTTACTGCAGCTCAGGTTGCTGCTTGTCCGTTCATTGTTCGGGCCTGTATGTAAAAAGATTCATAAAAAAGTGATGCTACATAATGCAGAGAGGAATCTGCAAACACTTAATTTCCCTTTTTGAAAGTATGATCAGGGTTGGGAAGTTGTGGTCAAAACAAGGAAAAAAAACAACTAATCGCAGGTTTCATGCAGACAACCGAGAAAGCCGGGGTCTGGTGGAAAAATCTGCAGAGAACACGTTCTCGTAACCATCTTATTTCATGGGCCAAATGAATGGTTAGAGAACACTGAAAGGGAGAACTTTCTTTCCTTTAGATACCAGGATATTCAAGGAGATGTGAACCCCTTTTAAACCTCACTGAACTAATACTGTACAGCCAAACTGTGTTCAAAACCACAGGCCTTTATTTTCCAAACTCTCAGGAAATGTGGAGTCTTGGGTTGGAAGATTTGACTCGGTGTAAACATCATACAGCTTCAATGAGGAGTTGGAACGAGCAGATACACAACATGTCAGACGGTGTGGAGTTCAGAATGTCTGGAAAAGCTGCACATCAACAGCAGCCAACCTACTGCATTTACTTCATTACTTTATTGCCCACTCCCACAGTGGTACAGTCGGAAAACAAGGCTCTGCATCCCAGCTGCACGGCTCTTAAATGGAAATATGACAACGTGGGACATGACTCAATCGTCCCCCCTCCGTTGTCATGGTTTCCCTCTCCCCCACTTGTTCACACAGGCTGCATGGCGGCTGCCATGTTGCCTGTGTGGCTGTTGGCTCGGCACTGTGGCACAGACGCTGATCACATCCATACGTTTCCTCTGCCCGGTGTCGCTCAGCCCAGGCTTATTGGCTAAGCTATTCATCACCGTCGTCGCTGCTTAGCTCGAGCTTAAACTTTCTTGGAATTAATTGTGAATCTTTCCAAGTGGTTTGGGTTTGTACTTGTGATCACATCTTGACCTAGAATGCTAGGTTTTAGCCTGTAGGCCCCTTTAAGACATAATGCAGAAAAGGCTGATTTCATATCATCCACTTCTCTATGAAACTCAAAACAGGAAGTTATGATGTTTAGCCCTGACATGTGATATATTTCTTGTGTTTGTTTTTTTTCATGATTACATATCATTGTCAAGCACAAGCACTGTATGCAACAGCTCATAACTATCAAGTCAAAAGTCATAATTTGTCCATTCCACTGCTGCTTTGTCCATTTCTGGCTCCCTTCTGTCTTTGCCCATCTATTTGTTCTCCCCACAACTCTGAGCAACTGCCCCCCTTCCTTCCACCGTGACACTCCTCTGAACTTGAGTGGTTGTTTCAATCTGATTTCTTGTGGTTCTGCTTTTGCACGGGCGGTGAAATGTTCTGGGGGTGTGAGCCCTTGTTAACTTCTTTCAAAGGACACGGTCACGAGGAGCTCGCAGGAGCCACAGCAGAGGAATGGACACAGTGAGCCGAGCGTGAGACCAAAAATAAATAGTTTTGTTTACTTGAAGTCACATGTGTTTGTGTTCTGTCCTGTCTTCCCCCTCTCAGGAGCAGCCGAAGATTATTGAACCGCTGGACTATGAAACCGTGGTGTTTCAGAGAAAGGCCCAGATCCACAGTGACCCCCACCGAGACCTGCTGCTCTGCCCCGTGGACGATGTCTCGGTGAGTCCTCTCCTCCCCTCTCATTTCCTGCTGCGTCCTCTTCCTCCCCGGGATGAACTCATAATCCTCATATTCAGCCAAATCAGCAGCTTTTCTTTTTACCTTTCTTGTAAAACTGTCTGAGCCAAACGTGAACAAAGAGCTGTAAAATATCCCTTTTTAAAGAAAGGTTTCCCATCATCAATCACTGTTCATCCCCAACACACCCGGCTCAATTATTTACGGGTCAAACACGATGCAGCCCGGTACTTCTGCTCTGTACTTACTGCTGTCGATTGAAACATGTGGCTTTGTTTAGAGGCACGTCTCGCTCTGTGTTTTCTTCGTATCTGCGCCTCCTGCTTCCTCTCGTCCACTTTCTCTTTGCCTGTTGTTTGTGGCTCCCTGCTGTCTTAATGTTTGATGGGAAGATAAAACAAAAGAACTGTCTCTGTAACGTTGTTTGTGTTTTGCCCGTGTGCACGCAGGAGTCCCAGGTCTCGCGGCAGAGGAGGACCGTCGTTCCCTCGGTGCCTCAGAATGCTGAGCGGGAGGCCCGGAGTCTGTTTGCCAAAGAGGTACGACCCCCCCAGCAGTCCCACAGCAGTCCCACAGCAGTCCCACAGCAGTCCCACAGCATTCCCACAGCATTCCCACAGCATTCCCACAGCAGTCCCACAGCATTCCCACAGCATTCCCACAGCATTCCCACAGCATTCCCACAGCAGTCCCACAGCAGTCCCACAGCAGTCCCACAGCAGTCCCACAGCAGTCCCACAGCATTCCCACAGCATTCCCACAGCAGTCCCACAGCAGTCCCACAGCATTCCCACAGCAGTCCCACAGCATTCCCACAGCAGTCCCACAGCATTCCCACAGCATTCCCACAGCATTCCCACAGCAGTCCCACAGCAGTCCCACAGCATTCCCACAGCAGTCCCACAGCAGTCCCACAGCAGTCCCACAGCATTCCCACAGCAGTCCCATGTGGTGACCCGGCCACACGCGTTCTCAAACCGCACATTTGTAACAGTTTCTAAAGGAGCTTTTGGAGTGAAAAAAATGGCGAGGTCCATAGGTGACATTAAATCTTCTCAGTAATATGACTTTTATTCCTCTTAATAATTACAATCTGCTCAATAAAAAGCTGACATAAAATGACTTCACACAGGCCTTCATGACATTCTGCCTAAAGTGGTCACTCCAAGCTCCTAAAGAAAGGCAGAATGCACAGGCCAGTAGTAAACACACTCTGTACGGATGATAGATTGTACCGGCGATGAGAAACCGACTCCTCTGGCCTGACGTGTGGATAAACTCTGCTGCTCTGCCAGCTCTCATGACTGTGATACAGCATGGAAACAACTGTCGTAGGGATGGTGAAAACAGACTCGGCATCCACCGAACAAAGATCCTTTCAGATTGAGAATTTCTGCGTGCAGTTTCACACTGAACGAGAAGTAATGCGCACAATGAAAACCATCTTGAGCAGTAGCAAGCAGAAGTCAGTTCTCCTGCTCCTTTGCAGACTTATTAATAAATAATGAATCGATATGATAAATGAATAGATGAATGGTATGGAGCTGGTTAGGTCACTTTGCTGCTGTAGCGCGCTTGTTGCATTTGAGAGGATCTGCTGCCTCTAATGCAGCTGTCTGTGTTCATGTGTTTGGCAGTGCATCAAGATGTACAACACCGACTGGCACGTAATCAACTACAAGTATGAGGCTTACTCCGGTGACTTCCGCATGTTGCCGAGGTAAGTAAGACATCGGGGGGGGGGGGGGGGGGGACGTTGAGTGCAAAACAAACATCAGAGGTTTTTTTCCAGCCAATTCTGTAACATGTACAAGAGATGTCCGCTCGCTCATGTGGGTCTGCCGGATGACAGCATGCAACAAATCGCCGTGTCTGCGTATTAATGCAGCTCTGGTGAAACACTGCATTCAAACTGAAATAACTGCACACAGAGTTCAGACTGATCTTTCCTCCACAACACAACAGGTGCAGCCCAGATGGTCTGAAGTCATATTTAAATGGTGATAAAGCTTCCTCAGGAAATTATTTCGTATCACTGCAACCTGCACTTGAACCAAATATTGAGGTGAAAGAGACACTTTACAAAATTCCAGGAATAAAACCCCGATAATACAATAACAGACGAGGTGAAACCAGATTTACTGCCCAACACAGGACATGCATAGCAGAGCAGAGATTGGTTGCATGCTTTCCAAAGAGGACAGACGTAGCGCGATGGCAGACTTCACCACAGTAGGTAGGGGGGGCTGATTTATTGCAGACTGCTCACCCTCACTCACTGTTCTTTCTAAAGCAAAGGCCTGAAGACGGACAAGCTGCCAGCCCACGTGTTCGAGATCGACGAAGACGCCAAAGACGAGGTGAGTAGCGCCGTTAGATCGCGGACATTGATCATTGGTCTGCTATTGAGTCAGAATGGACCGAGCGCATACATGCACAGCTTCCAGCGATGTGCTATAAACCCTGCTCGGAAAATACAATGATCCCTTTTAATCTTTTTGAATCACGGAGCTGTGACATACATTTGGCTGCTTATCCTGAAAACATGAGCAGCCATTGGCAGCGCGGAGGTGCTTTGAACCGGTGATTGTGCCGGAAGACTCCCTGTGACTTATGGTCCGTCCGTCCTTCAGTCCACCCAGCAGTGTGACCCCCTCAGAGACTGAGTGCTGGGCAATGAAACCAGTAGCCTTATATGTCCTATAAATAGCCCTCATCGATCCCCCCCCTCCCAACCCCGGGCTGGATGCGGATAAACTGAGACAGAGAGCGGGTTTAATTGAAGGAATATAAATGCTGCTGCCAGCCAGGACGGGGAGAGCAGGGAGGAGATGGCTCTATTAGAGGCCACTCTCCTCTGCACTTTCATTTCTGGCTGTGATGTCTAGGCAGGCTAGTAGCAAGACCATTTAAGAGGAAAAATAGAAAACACACATACACTTATGATAAGGCAAATAATACATTTTTATTGTAGTTTATCTTGTAGAAATGTTTGCTTCTCCATCCCCGGGCCACAGCAATAAATCAGTATTAATGCAGTCAGGGACATTAGGCATTAGGTGACAACGCTAAGTACAGCACCGTTGTTGGTATGAGGCAGGGCGTGGCGTGTTTGTATGGTGGTCCGATGGAAGTATGGACTTGAGCAAGCTGTGGGAGGAGAGCAGCCAGCCAATTAGATTACAGGACAAGGCTGAGGAGAAAGACGGAGACGTGGAGCTCGGCTGGTGGACAAAATGCCACTTCAGTGTGATCAGGCTCATACATTTGTATATGAGCGAGACCATTCCCTTGCGATGGATGTGGGCTCTCGGGTGCTGATGAACAGTCCCATCGTAGTTATGAGAGGGAAAGGCTGCAGAGACGGGACTGAGGCTGAGTTATGATGGACCCTTTATGGGAAACCAAAGAAATTCTCGCTATATTTAGAATATTTTCACAGTCATGACTGACAGGGAACTAAAGCCGCTATCTATGCTCTCTCTGGTCAACCCCTGCCTCGATCGGTTTAGTTAGTTTGTGTTATTGTGTGACTTTGGTGGTTTTAAAGGGTTTATTTACAACACAAACAAACTTACCGTTCGGGGCAGCGGTAGACCAGAAACTCCCGTCCACAGCAGCACATCGCTTTGCTCCAGAGCTGGTCTTCCTGTCTGTTTCTCCAAGACCGCCGTCTACCTCAGCTAATACACTGACTACAGATAATTACCTCCCACAACCCCACTTAAAGCAATCTTAACTATCTCTTTAATATGTAGGAACCATCAACCTGAATTACCCTGAATGATAAGGTCTGTCAAGATTGATTTCCTGTGTTTGTGTGTGTCAGGACACATCGTCGCTGTGCTCCCAGAGGGGAGGCATCATGAAGCAGGGCTGGCTTCAGAAAGCCAACATCAACAGCAGCCTGTCTGTCTCCATGAGGGTGAGTCGCCACCAGACGTCCCGTCTGTTATTCATGCAACGCGACGGCAACACATGACAGCCAAACGTAGCGTTCACCACAGAGACATGGAAACTCTTCCTTCTACTTTGTGGCTCGTACGCTGTCAAAACTTTCTCTGTCATCGTCTGCATTAATCCATACCATCATATTGTATTATATATTATGATTAAGAAACGTTTTTAAATCATGTTAGCAGAGCAACTTAAATGTAGGCAAAACCAGAAGAAGCCACATTTAATGCTGCATTTCTCTGTTCCAAGCTGTTCAGAATCCTAACCCTCTGATACTCTCTACTGCTGTGAATCGCAGGTGTTCAAAAGGAGATTCTTCTACTTGTCTCAGCTCCCCGACGGCTCCTACATCCTCAACTCCTACAAGGATGAGAAGAACTGCAAGGAGACCAAAGGATCCATCTACCTGGACTCCTGTATAGATGTTGTTCAGGTAAAAAAACAAATGCACAGCAAAAGCTGAAGCAACAACCCTTTTGTTTTTAGTTTGACAAACTCTTAAAGGGATAGTTTGGATATTTTTGAAGTGGGATTGTATGAGGTACTTATTCATAGTCAGGAGTACGGGAGCAAAGTAATGTACTGCTGTGGTATCCCCCGTAAAAAGTATAAACTATACGTGTATGTTATGTTTAGAACAATAATTATTCTTAGAATAAGAGCCTCGCTTTGCTCCCGTGCCGGTACTCCTGACTGTTTCTCCAACTTGCCAACAACTCTCTTCAACCCCACTTCAAAAAATCCGAGCTACCCCTTCAAGCTCTCATGATACCATGCTGCTCGTTTATTTTAACTCCTTTTGGTCTCTCTACCTCTGTGCCCGCTGTGAGTTTTCAGTTTTTGGCACGAGCTCTCGTCCTCGTGAAAGCCAGCGTGTTTCCCTGTCATGAGGCTTTTAGTCGCTTCAATTAGATGGATTTACAGCATTCCAGCGACTTGCTCAGAAGAGTCCCGTTCTAGCAGATTATCAGGGGCTGCTGCTGTTGGCTCATGGCACCGGCTGGTACCTCATTCAGGTCTGCGCTGAGCGGAGAGGCTGCCAGGAGGCTTTCAGCTTGATGAACACATTCAGAAGTTGATGAATGGGAAGAGTGAGGAGACTCATTCCGGCTGGTGAAGCTTGTGGAATATGCTGTGTTTTCGGTCAGATGATTTTAACCTTCA
This sequence comes from Melanostigma gelatinosum, assembly GCF_949748355.1. Taxonomy (NCBI): domain Eukaryota; kingdom Metazoa; phylum Chordata; class Actinopteri; order Perciformes; family Zoarcidae; genus Melanostigma; species Melanostigma gelatinosum. Next base: position 12,264,159 of record NC_136656.1, read on the forward strand.
GGGGAAATGTTGCGTTTCCCCAAACTATAGCACTCCTCCTATTACCAGAATATAGCCTGTTCTTTATTCCATTGTAAGTGTTTGAGAAAGAAGGTGAAACAAAAACAACAAAGTATATGAAATACAATGACTCTTCCCCCCCCGTCAGAGCCCTAAGATGCGCCGCAATGGCTTCGAGCTGAAGATGCAAGACCGCTACAGCCACTTCCTGGCTGCAGACAGCGAAGCAGAGATGGAGGAGTGGGTGATCACGCTGAGACAGGCTCTGCAGAGCACCACCGAGGCCAGCCAGGACAGGAGGAATGGTGCAGAGACGCTGGACTGTTCCCTGGGTGAGTTATACCGTACCAACATACTCTACATATATCTGTCCAGATCATCTTTCAGCCAACCTATTATGTACAGTCTTATTGAACGGTTGCTGTGTTGTCATGGTCCAGTTAGCTATGATAATAATAATAATAATAACAGCATGTTTGTGCATAACCTCTGAGCCTGCTTTTGTGGTAGCCAGGGTTAAAGTAATCCCTCTCCCTGGCAGTGGAGGGAATCCTAAACTCCCCTGAAAGTAAGAAGTCTGATCCCTGTGTTATGACATTTTAATGGCTTCCAGATTACAATGATACAGAGGCAAGCAATACGCTTACTAATGCACACATAGCTGCTACCAGTAGAGAGATAGAAGCTTCCATATCAGCAGTAAATTCTTCTAGAATATAGTCAGCCGTGCAGGTACGAGTATATCAACACCTTCAGCTGTTACCTTTGTTCTTTTCACGCTTTAGTTTCTCTCCCAAATTCTCTCATGTGTGTGTTCCTTCAGGGGGCTGAGCTGTGGAAGAATACCAGCAGCTTTATGCAGCTTTATGCCAGCATCCACGGCCCTTTTTCCCTTATAAAATAATATACTCTCTCTGCAGAATGTTCTGGGGAAAGATAATAGGCCTAGCTTTGTCAGAGATGCTGATGAAGGACCGGGAGGCCGTCCAGAAAGATGGGGGGGCGCTCTGGGTTCACTCAGTCCATCATGTGTCCCCTGGGAGACAGCAGAATAGCGAACAGCCTCGTTTTAATTTGGCTAAGATATTAGTTTGTCCGTCTGGGAAACAAACCTTGCAGACAGCCACAGAGGAAGCCATTCGATAGATAGATGCTCTATTAATCCCACAAGGGGAAGTTGTTTTGCTCATCAATCATTAGGGAAGCGATGTGTGAGCGTAGTGCTGTTTGTTGTCAGACTGGGTCTCTGTGCATTCTGATGACCTTTACTCATGTGTGCTCACTGTCCCGTTCGATCAGATGACGACACTACCAGCCAAGGTAAAGGTGAGAGCCTGCTGGAGAGCCTGGGGAGGAGCTTACAACCTGAACTTATGAAGGTATGAACAAAGGATGGATGGTTATGAGTACATACAGACAGATTCGCTGAGTTAGTGAGATATAGATATACAGACGCATGAAACGTTATCACATCTCAAGTGTATCATCTTTTTAAGGCTCTACCGAATAGGTTGAAGCTTCACTCATAACATTGACATTCGAATTCTAAATCAACATTCGTATGCTGCGCAGCTCTTTTTAGGTTCGTCTTTTCTTTTCTTGTTTTCTGCTTTGCACAGTGCGTAGGGTGCAAACATTAGCAATAACTCCAGAAGTCAATATTTGTTTAAAATGAAAAATAAAGAAAAAAGATAGATGTAATCATTTTCAGAAATAGCTAAATGTTAATACCTAATGAAATATTCAGCTTTAATCTGTATGTGTTGGCTCTCCTGCTTGGTGCACAAAGGGAGGCACAGTCATAAAATGTGATGACGTCATAAAGGATGACAGACATTCAAAGCTTTATTCAAAAATCTTAATCGAAGCTTTGAAAGTAAAAAAATAAATAAATGTCACGATACAGTCCTACATTTTGTTGTTGTCTACATCCCTGTGGGCATTTTGTTCATGTAATTATGTTTTATTTGAAAAGAAAAAGAAAAGCTCATCTCTAAAATGAGTCTGAGCTTTGGTACCAGACCACATTCATCATCTCTTGCTCATAAATGTCTGCATGATGGAAGAGCCGTAGCAGAGCAGCTCTTTTGTTGAACTCTTTTGTTTGAGTTTGTTTTTTAAGCCTGTGAACAGCAGCGTTTATTCTACAGAGGCCGTGCTGTTTTAATAAGTCCATAAAGTCAGATCTACACTCGGACAACAAAGCCCTCTGTGCTCCGTGCTGCTGTTTCACTGCTGTTTGCTCTGGGCCACTCCAGCGCAGCTTCTCCCTCTCCACGCACAAGATCACTGGAGTTTGTCTGCAGGCCGGTCACAGGGAGAGCAGGAAGAAAGGGGGAGGAGATGGATTAGGGCTCTTACCGTGACCTGAGGGGTTTGATATGTTTGTCTCCATTAGATGCCCATCTCATCCTTTTGTCTCGGTCTGTTGATGCTCGTCTTCTGTCTCGCTCGGTGTCTGTTTTTCTGTTGGTTTACCAGCAGAGACAACAGCCTGCGGTACAGGGCCCATTACTGGGCCCAACGGAGGACAACAACAACAATTGCCGAATATGAAATAGAAACATGGCCCCTATATTTCTACAAGCCAGCTTACAATGTGTTGTATTGAGCATCAGCAAACATTAATACCGTATGCAATCATTTACCGCCTTCCTCTCTGTGTGTCTGCAGTACGCCAGGGAAACTGACCAGCTCAATAAGATGAACAGGAATGATGGCAGACCAAAGCTTTTCTCTCTGGATCCTGAGACGCAGGTATACAAGACGCTGCTTTTATAACCTGGTTATCCGATGATTTATTTATTTCACTATTGATTCAGACTATTTGATCTCTCCTCTCCTTTCCCCCATGTTTACCTCTCCTTTGTCCTCTCCACTGGATCAATCTTTCTCTTCTTGCTGAATCCAGAGGCTGGACTTCTCGGGCATCGAGCCAGATGTGAAGCCCTTTGAGGAGCGCTTTGGCCGCCGCGTCGTGGTCAGCTGCCACGACCTGACCTTCAGTCTGCAGGGCTGCGTCAGTGAGAAGGGAGACAGCGTCCTCACGAATGTATGTCGCCGTCTGACTCCCACATGAAAGATTCATTTCATGTTCTGCTAATATGATTCTGCTAATACTTGGCGCTACTACGTTCTATGTTTCGCCATGTACTCCTACCAATGATGAACTGTAAAGGGGTATTTTAGTTTGAATATTTATATGAGGTACTGTCCAGACAGACAGAAAGGAGAAACGTTTTATAGTCAAATAGATGACCAGAAGAGCTTATGATCAAAGAATAAATTAAAACAAGATTTGAATATATAGATCAATAAAATAAATAAATAGGCACGCTGAGACTTAAAACACCTAATTGCTTAAAAAGTGAAATAATAATATTTTTGAAAATACATATCTTGTGATTTTGTCTGTATGCACTTAAGCATTACTAATCCCAACACACAATCGTCCTTTGCTGCCCCAGAAAGCTCACCTTCATAATTCATGTTGGCCTGTCTGGAAGCAGTGCAGTGCTTTGTTGCAATACATTTAGTTTATGATCAAATCAGTTTGCGTCAAACAATTCCACACACTGAGGTTGCTGCATTGTTTCCCCTTTTTGTTCTTTGAAGCTAGAATCACCTGAGCTTTACATTTTCTTGCTCCAAAGACAAGAACTTATGCAAGAAGTCAGTCTGAGTGGCGGAAATGTCTTCAATGTGATTTCCGTAAAGAGCTCCCGGCGGCATGAGACAGCAGTTTAGAGCGTGTGTGAGCACCAGCTTTGTCAGAGGGGGTTGCTGTAGTCATAAAACATTGAGTTGCTTGCTGGTGCATTAGAGAGGCTGGTAGGAGAAGAGAACCGACGATATTCGTGGTTTGGAAGCTCTCTCTCTTTCCCTCCCTTCCCTCCGTTCCTTCCACAGCCTCTGATAGGTTTAATGTTTCTTGGATGGAGTCGGGCTCATCCAACATGCAGGAACCATCCATCCTGGCATAAGTGCTCATTCAAAAGTGTGTGGGTGGCACCACTGTGGCGCCGACGTTTGCTTACGCAAACTAGGGATGAGCTAATATTTGTTTTAAGAGGCCGATCTACAGAAAGGCAATGTTTCTATGATGATTATATGATCTTAATCCTCACATAGTTTGGCTCAATTCTCTGTCACATATTCCATAAACATTTGTGCATGTAATAAAACCCCTACTGAAGCAAGTTAATGCATCCAAATGTTAGGTGCTGGATAAAGTTAGCGTGAGATGTGATGTACAGTAAATGAGTCCAGGGATATTATCGCTTAACAGCCTTTAACCGTCTCTGTGCTGGACCCCAGGTGGAACCGTTCTTCATCAGCCTCTCCCTCTTTGACGTCTCCAAGAGCTGTAAGATCTCGGCCGACTTCCACGTCGACCTCAACCCGCCCTGCGTCAGGGAGATGCTGAACGACGCCTCGGGCCAGCTCTCCCCTTCATCCGACTCAGAGGCCGGAGGAGGGGGAGTCAGGGAGGGAGGCGGGGGAGGTGGAGTCATGGTGAACGGAGACTCCGCCAGAGGGAACGGCCTGCCGGTTCTCCAGAGGGTGTCGGAGGCTCTGCTGCGCTTCCCCACACAGGTAGAAACTAGGCTGTGATTACAGAGCTGTGTGATTGAGGAAATGACTCACCGATAGTGAGCAGCCAATCAGAGGAGAGTGTGACAGCTGAGTCACTGTTGTGTCATTCACACAGATCAAGGTGTGAATAACACAATGCAATCCTTTTGGTCCATTCGTGTATTCTGGAAAAAAAAAAACGAATTGGCTTAAATACATTTTTATATTCATGATACTAATAAAAAATGAAGTGAGATTGTTTATCAGTGTTTTACATCTAGCTGATTTGATGGGTAAAGAATTCATCAAAACAAGATTATAAAAGTGATGTAAAAGATTATGGTAAATTTGCAAATACTAATTTTTGAAGTTACAACATGAACGATCTCAGTTTCGTTCTCTTTAGCGGCACTCGCGGTAATTGCAGGTGTGTTTTTGGATCACCCGAGGTCAAAGCTGTGTCGCCACAGACACCCAGTTCATAACTTTGCCACAGACTCCTTCACAGTTGTGTTACCTCATTGGCGACGGATAGTGACATTTATTTTAATTAAAATCTTCAGGATTATTACTTGAAGGCAAGCTCCTTTAAGTAGAGGTTTGCTGTGTTTTATCTCTGGGATTGGTTTGTACAATTACAAACTAAAGCCACCGTGACTCTGCTGATGCAGCTTGCTTATTAGACTGTCGTCCTGTCATTTTAGAGGTTCTGTGATGTGTTTTACTGATTCCTAATTCTCTTTTCTCTCGCGTTTAAAGCAATTACACATGAAGAGCGTTCGTTCAGACTGTGGTTCACTCTCCCTCTGTGTTGTTTAGGTCGAGCTGCTGGGAGTCAGATGTTAACGACTTTGTCTTTGTAGCTCTTAATCTTAGTGTTGTTTCTTGCCGTTTGTTCAGATTGTGTTCTTATTTGTGACAAACCTCTCTTAAAGTTGCTTCAGAAACAGTGAGTTAATCAACATCACCGAGCAAGAATGCCCTTCCACATAACAAATGCAGCTGAAGGTACTATACATTTATTCCCTCTTTTCCATCCTAAACACCAATAAACTGACTACTTGAAACACCAGCGAGAACCTCTATGTGCTGTGGTTCAGAGGGTTGTATTTACAGGAAACCCCTCTGTGTGGTGTGTCCTCGGAAGACCACCGCCTCTGAAACAGAACTTGGGATTTACAAAGTGAATTATCACCAGTGGAACATGACTGATACCCTACATTTTTCATGTTGTCTGATCTTTCCCGTGCTGTGCTTTCATTTTTCATACTGTTGTAGTTTTTCCAGATGGCGAGTGTGTCTCCAGACGGTGCTTGGTTCTTGTCCAGCCTGTAAAAACTTGAAAAAGGATCCACGGGGCCTCAGTTTAGCTCATTCAGCGAACACTTGCTAGTGATTTCAGGATCCCTTAGGTCGCCAGTTTTATATTTTTGGAAATGATAATGGCCGTGAGTGAGTGTTACTCTTGGCTCAGGCAAACTCCTGCAAGTGCTGTAAGGTGCAAGCACACACACGCACGCACGCACGCACGCACGCACGCACGCACGCACACACACACACACACACGCACACACAGTCTGTTACTCACCTCTTGGCCCGTTAATATGATTTACTCACTCAGCAAGACTTGTGGCTGTTGTAAATTATCAGCAGTTATAAAACATACTCAGATATCCACTTTCTATTTCGGTGATATGTGTCATTACTGGGCTGTGAGGAGATGAATAACAGAGAGTCAAACAAGTATTTGAGGCAGAAACAGTATATGTTTTGCTGTTTTCTTATTTCAGATATTTTATTGAGCCGAAGAAGATAATGCATACAGTATATTGTCAGTGCTCATTTCAATTTATGTGAAAGAATTATAGAATTCTATTCATCTACATTTACCGACGTAAAACAGATGATATAAAAGATATCGGATTGTATCAAGAATAAGCTAATTAAAAAGAGAAAAAAGAAGTATAAAATATATGTGTATATACTAAATAAAAGAGACAAATCTAAGAAGGTAACTGGGAACCTTTATCTCCCCCCCCCCCTTAGTCTTCCTTATCTTCCTAAACCTCTGCTGTGTTAGTAACAGAGACTGCAGCAGTTGGAAAGCTGCCGACACAAAATAAAAGAGCCGCTCCAAGTCTCATTCATAGACGTAATGTCACATTCTGCCAACCGCCATCTGTGAAAGTGCCACACCGGCAGAACACTTGCATAGAAACACATGCATACAAACAGAGCGGCCTCCGCCTCTGTGATCAGTGTGCAGACCACAGTTTAATTTAGGTGCATTGGGTGTGGTCCAAAGACGGAGCCTCCCGCTCCCACAGTGCTCCTCCTCACCAGCAGCTCTCAGGAGCCCACAGCTTTCCAGTTCATGACATAATTCACAAATCCAATGCATTTGTCGAAGTGCGAATGTTTGGGGGGGGGGGGGTTGTTGAGCTGTGACACTGTTTGTGAGCTATTCTAGAAAGTATGATGTTGAATTGAGGAGCCTTGTTTTCTCCAGACGTTGTGTGGCAACAAATGTGCAAGATTGCAACCCGAAACAGCTGCGTGGTTGTGTTAAAACGCTGAAGACCAGTGATTGAGGGCGGAGGGACAGGGTTATGGCTTGGAGTGCAACCAGGAAGTGTGTCTGTCTGACTCGCTCAGGTTTACGCTGAAACTTTTATGTATTAATATGAGCTGCATGGTTTGTCCGAATGTAATTTCTGTCCCCTCCACATTGTTTGTGTGAACTGACACTACAAGCTTAAAAGACGGCCCCATCTCACCAGACCACAAATAGATGTGAGCCCCTGTGTGGTTTTCCTGTAGAACCAGCAGCCACTTCCCCTGCACTTGTAGAGAAGCAGTGGATGGATCTACGACTGAAAAGGCATTTTGAGTTTGAATTGCTGCTGATGGTTGCCAGTCTGCTGATACAACCACAGATGTTGTGGTGCACTATGTCATGGAGTCCCTCCTATAATCAGCTCCCTCGCTCCCTCTCTCTCTCCTCCAGGGGATCTTTTCAGTGACCAACCCCCATGCAGACATCTTCCTGGTGGCCCGCGTGGAGAAGGTGTTGCAGAACGGCATCACGCACTGTGCCGAGCCGTACATCAAGACCTCCGACATCAACAAGGTCCACTGCCCCCCCCCCCCCCCAGCTTTTCACCTCATTTAAAGACATACACACGATGAAAGCAGCGCTGGTCTTTGTCTTTTCTGCTCCGTTTTGATTTTGCGTCCTCTGTTTGTCTTGTCGCCGCAGACGGCTCAGAAGGTGCTCAAAGCTGCCAAGCAGACATGCCAACGCTTGGGCCAGTACAGGATGCCGTTTGCCTGGGCTGCCAAGTAAGACAGGAAGAACCCACGAGTCAAAATATTACTGGAGTCATCTTCGGAACAGCCTCATACAAATGCATGAAAGATATCATTATGATGAGATGGTTCATTGAGGTTAAAGTCTATTCCTCTGTTATGTACACGCGCTGTGTAATGTGTCCTCAGGCAGGTGTTCAAAGACGCCCAGGGCAGCCTGGACATGGACGGGAAGTTTTCTCCTCTCTACCGCCAGGACAGCAGCAAAGTCTCCACTGACGACATCATCAAGCTGCTGGCCGACATCAGGAAGTGAGTCATTAGCACGCTTCTGCTATTTTAGCCAGTGCTCAGTTACTGTGGCTCAAAACACTCATCCGCTTGCACATTTATCCCTTTTTAAGTCTGAATTTCAAATAGCATTGCTCTGCATTACAATACAAACGTTTGAGGTCACCCTGTAAATAAATAACACTTTTTAAACAGTAGAAAGTTCTTTATTCAGACTTAACTGTGTCTTGTTGTTGTTTTGAATCTATTTTTCCTTGTCAGACCTGAGAAGAGCAAGCTTCAGACCATCCCAGGACAGCTGAATGTCACCATTGAGTGTGTCCCACCTGACTTCTCAAGTATGTTGTCGCTTGTAAACGCGCCCCTTATTCTAACATTTGTCGAGTCTTAAAACACACGCATCACTGAACAATGTACAATAGCTCCTTAAAGACAAAAATGTCCCCATTGAAACACATTTAAACGACTATTTTTGATGAACGGGCATTTCCACCAGATTGAGTCCCTTCTCTTGTTTGCTCTTTAGAGCAAATACATTCAATTTTTCTGGTTTCCAGCACAAAAACTAATTCATCAAAATCTAATTTGTTCCTATTTTTATAGCAGTTTTAGGAAGGGGGCATTTTTGTCGTCTAAGATAAATGTAAGATAAAAACTAGCATTTAGTAAACAACATTTTTTTTAATTTCTGTGTTTTACTAGTGTCAATAAATAAAACGGCTGGTATTTAGAGTTAAAATTCTGAAAATGAATATTTGGTAGTAATGATCAGGACTGAAGTTGGTTAAAGGATTAAACTGTGAAAGTGGAACACAATATTAATTAATAATTGTATGGCAGCTTTTTGACGGGGACACTTTTTTACCTTGGAGGATATCGGAGCATCTTTTAAAAAAAGAAGCCACGAGGTTTGGTTAAGATAATTAATATTAATATGCAGCCTAAAACTATGTATGTTTGATTTACAAGGTCTCATCTGTAATCAATATCAGTATGTGTGTCTGCACTGACAGTTTGGGCATTTGCAGTGGACTTCACTCACATATATACGAAACGGCGATGAGTTCGGTGTTGGCTCTGGAAACGTGAACACAGCGTTAGAGGGCCGGTCCCCTGACTCGTGCGTTCTCTCCTCCAGATACGGTGACGTCCTCTTACGTTCCCGTCAAGCCCTTCGAGGACGGCTGTGAACGGGTGTCGGTGGAGGTGGAGGAGTTTCTCCCCGACGAGGCCAAGTACAACTACCCCTTCACCACCTACAAGAACCAGCTGTACGTCTGCCCCCTGCAGCTCAAATACGACAACCAGAAGACCTTCACCAAGGTGTGTGGCTCCGAATGAAGCTGGGTCAAAAGTTCATATGAATGAGGAAAATCTCTCAGCAACCACTGTGTTCTGTGCTATCGCTGCCTCACGCTCACTGATTAGCTGCTCTGCTGTGTGCATTGACTGACTGACGTCATGTTTCCACACCAGGCGAGAAACATTGCAGTCTGCATCCAGTTCAGAGATTCGGATGAAGAAGGTACACCCACTTTAAAGGTGAGTTGTATGAACTCTATGCATATAGTGTAATATGTAGTGATACTCACACTTGACCTTATTCACAAAATATTACAACTTAAGACTTTATTCTGGAAATGTTACAACTTTTTTCTTGTAACTTCTGATACAATTATTTTTCTTAAAGAATGATAATACCTCATCTTAGATACAGGGAACCTGTATTTTGCCTCTTTGTACATGTCCTTGTCCCCACTCCTCAATGCATGATCCTTGTGCAGCCTTCGCTGTCTGAGGTCTGCTGTGAACCAGGGTTCGTCGTTGTTATAACTCACCCTGGTGCTGGTTGGAACACCGCTGTCTTCACAGAAGCTGATGCATGACTCACATCCTCTGTGTGCTCATCCAGACTGTTGGTAGCAGTCCTGAAAACATCCCAGTCTGTAGATCCTCCACAGCTTCACTGGTCCACTGCTTAAATGTCCTCACCGCAGGTTTACAGAGCTTTAGTTTCTGCCTGTATGCAGGAATCAGATGGACCACGACGTGACATGACACACTACAGACTGCCAGGAAGAGGGAGGAGTTTATTATTTAAGTTTTTGATATTTCTGTCAAAAAGCATCCTCAGGACAATATACATGCACAAATAGAAGAATATATAATCGCAGAAAATACAGTCCAGATAAGGTTTAGACTGAACAAAGGACGATCACGCAGAAGATAGATGAGTAGATGGATGGTTGGAGAGGATGAACACTTCATTTCCAACAGACTGCCAGGAGCCTGAAGCAAAGGTCATGAGAACTTTCAGAATGTCCTACGTGAGATTTGATCGATGGCAGCGGCCTCAAACACGATTTTGTTTCATTGCTTTTCACAAAGTGGAAGTCGGAGTGCAGCTGAGAAGCCAGAAAAGGAGAGAGGAAACGCTTACAGAAGCTGGTTATTATAGCTGGCAGGAGAAGATAATGTATGGTCACTCTTTTCCTCCCTCCTCTTCCTCGCTATGTCTCTCTGGCCACACATGTCAAATATTTGTGGGTGGAAACTCTTTCCGCTTTCCACAAAATTATTTTTGACTGCTACCAGCCAAAGCATTTGCACTTGATGCCCGTGATTGAGTCAGTCCGGACGGGCAGATAAGCACCCAGTCATGCGTCTGGTCTCGAACAATGGCTGAAGTACAGCGAGGCCGCACAATGAGCGGGAGCCAGCGGCACGCCTCTCAGGAGATTTTAATCAGACGCTCTGGGATTTTGCATTCAAGTTCAAGTTCAAGAAGATAGGGGTTTCCCAGAGGCTGTGAATTACAATTTGAACATTGTCCTCTCTCTCTCTCTCTCTCTCTCTCCCTCTCTCTCTCTCTCTCTCTCTCTCTCTCTCTCTCTCTCTCTCTCTCTCTCTCTCTCTCTCTCTCTCTCTCTCTCTCTCTCTCTCTCTCTCTCTCTCTCTCTCTCTCTCTCTCTCTCTCTCTCTCTCTCTCTCTCTCTCTCTCTCTCTCTCTCTCTCTCTCTCTCTCTCTCTCTCTCTCTCTCTCTCTCCCTCTCTCTCTCCCTCCCCGCTCCAATCAGTCTCAATTTGAATCTGTTGGCTCCAGAACTCTGTCCTTCCTCTGGCCAGCACTGCTCGTTATTGTTCATTAGAGATGACTGCAACTGTTAGCATCCTAATTACGCTTTCAAAACCAGTCATCAGAACAGGCCTGGAGTTTTTTTTCTCCCCTTCTGTCGCCCATCGTTAGAAATATCCTGACCCGCTCAAGCGTGACTCTCGATACACAGGTTTATGATTCTCACAGAACTTCCTCCTGCAGGGGCTGCTGCTCTGATAGAAAACAGAGCTTTGGTTGTGCAATGTCTCTCCTAGAGAACCCCACATTTTCCATCCGTTAATATTCATGTCATCACATGTGGAGTCAAAGCGCTGTAATTGTTCTGTTGGTTGGTTTTCTGTCATCATCCTCCAGCAGTGGAGGCAGGGCACTGTCGCTTCATTACAATAAGGTAAACAGTGCTTTGGAAGGCCTGAGCATGTGTATAGGTTCTCTTGTCAAAGGCCATGCTTTTGATAATGTCAGGTTCCCTCCTCCGGTTCCTCAGCTCTTTGTTTAATCCGTCGGCGCTTCAAAGGTTCATACGAGGGGCTCGCACACTCACCCCGTCTTTTCTCCAAATATTGTCAGTAATCACAGATTTGTGAGCACTTCAAAGGGCCACAGTTTGATGACTGACTTGTGCTCGCTTGCCTTCCAGTGCATCTACGGCAAGCCGGGAGACTCACTCTTCACCAGCAGCGCCTACGCAGCCGTCCTGCACCACAACCAGAGCCCGGAGTTCTACGACGAGGTGAGAGGGTTTCCTCGTTACCCCGACCCGCTCAAATGCAATATCATATTGGCTGCATTGAGCATAACATTTTTAACAGAAGCAGAAGCACTCATTCATCAGGTTATCAACACTGAATTCCAATTAAACAGTCACAGACCTCTCTACACACACATGAGGCCAGGGGCTCAGCGGCAGAGGTACGGTCAGGATACTGTTGGAGAGGCGGGGCAGAGGGGCTCCATCTGGTCCCGGTATCAAACGGATTAGGATCTTAAGAGTCCCGCATGCACACACACATAGGCACCCTCACCGGGATTTACCTCCACATGCTTGAGCCTCCAGTCTCATCATGGAGAGAACAGGACGACGGTGATCTTTATCTTCTCACATGTTTTGCCTTGATCTTTTTATCCTGCAAAGCATCTTTAAATACGCTGGCAAGCGCTCTCTAAAATGTACTATTGTTATTTTTATAATCATAGTCAGGACGCAGACGGCCTTGAAGGCTGTCACACCATCTCATGGAGGTCTTGACTTTCCCAAGACAGGAAATTTAACACACCAACCGAATGATTCATACTCCTGTCATAATCATTCAAGACATTCTTAAGCAGATTGTTTGTTACTAGATCTGTACTAGTGGAAAATACATTGTGTCACTTCCTGTGAGAAAATCATCAGCAGCAGGACACAGAGAAAACACATTTCCTTGCTGGTGCTGCCCCCTGGTGGATGAGGTGTTTTTTTTTAAGGGATTCACAAATACTGTATCACGTGTTTGAGACGATTATAGGAGGTAAAAATAAATGAATAATGGAGCCTAATAATTACACTATGAGATTAGATTAACGTGGTACATTTATGAGAAAAAAACTCAAATCAGTATGTATCAGTTTTCCTCTGAATAGGCCCAATTCACAGCAGTCACTTCAAATTCCCGATGCTTATGATAATATGATGATCACAAAACCAAAGTGTAATTTGATTAGGTCATCCACTGCAGGCATAATACAAGGCAAGCGGTGGTGTGATGAGGTTGATCCAACCTTGGGAAGTGAAGTAATTAAAAAGTAAAATAAAAATGTTCAGATTTGATTCATCTTATATTTGTGACTTTAATTTCAATATTCAATATCTTTTACCTACAATGGCCCTTATACGCCGTTGTACAAGTCCCCTGGGTCTTTGTGCCAAATTGCACGACAAATGACCATTAAAATGACCAGCAATGAAAAACACAACTTTAACACGATCCCTGAAAGAGTGTGAAATATGAAGGTACTGTTTTCTAAATAAACAAGGCACTGTATTTGGAACATAAGTGACATTAATTGAGTGAAAACCTCTATGGTAGGAACTTTTGATGTTATTACTGGTAGTACGCTGTATTAAATCCATTATTGGTGTCAGTATGTTCCTATTCTGACGTCGGTAAGATGACGGAAATGTTGCTGATTTATTAAAGGTATAAAAAGCGAGTTGTTCCACTGTGTCCAGGTGAAGATTGAGCTGCCGGTCCACGTTCATGAGAAACACCACATCCTCTTCACCTTTTACCACGTCAGCTGTGAGTCCAGCAGCAAGGCCAGCAGCAAGAGGCGAGAGGGAGTCGAGTCACTGGGTGAGTGTGCTGGTCTCTCTTATTTAGATTCTAATCTCTTTGGCTGTGTTATGTAATGTTATGTGTCCTGATGAATGACACCCAGTAAGTCTGCGTTCCTGTGTTCCAGTGGGTTACTCTTGGATGCCTTTGCTGAAAGACGGGAGGATGCAGTCAGTGGAGCTCCAGCTGCCTGTAGCAGCCGCCTTGCCTGCTGGATACCTGTGTCAGGACACCAGGAAGGTACAGTTTACCAAGACTCTGTGACCCCACCAATGCTCTATAATCAAAGAAAGAAAACTCCTAAATGCTTCATATTTTATTGTGCCTAAACAGTCCCAGCCAGATATCAAGTGGGTGGAAAATGCCAAGACACTGTTCAAAGTGAGGACCCACGTGGCATCAACAATATACGCTCAGGTACAACAATTAACTCGTCAATCATTCTTTGAATACCCACATATACGTACAGCAGGCATTATTATGGTGTATGAGTTACAGGCCCTGTCTGTTTCTCCAAACTCCCTCTACTGTAGGTGATACACGGACTACGGGGTTTACAACCTCACGTCATGAAATCCAAACTATCCCTCTAAGGTAGCTGGTGTAAAGACAGTGTGTGTGGATGGTAGTAATATTGTGCTGTTTCCTCCACAGGACCTGCATCTACACAAATTCTTCCAGCACTGCCAGCTGATGAGGACGACAGCGGAGGGAAACCCAGCAGAACTGATCAAATACCTGAAGGTGAGTCAACACACTCAGTCCTGTTAGAGCAGGGAGCAGTTTACAGGCTCCATAAAAGATATCATCCATATCAACACAAAGAAAATGTTTTATAATGGCGAAATTCGTTTAGACACAGAGTGTAAACTTTATCAATGTGAGGTTTAAACCTAAGTTCAGATTCAAGCCAGACAAATCAGGAGAATTGCTTGCTTTGATAAACAGTTGATAGATCTATAAATATGAAAATACAAGTAGAAGATAAATAAATAATGTTCAGTTGTTAATGTCAAAGACTGGTACATATCCGCCACCATATCTTGGTAATGGTGTAAACAGGTGTATACAGTCACAGACACTGTTTCACAGTCTGGGTTATATAACTTGAGAGAACTTTCTCCAGTGCCTCGGGTGCTGAAGAGAAATGATCTCTAATAATGAGAGAATCCACTGGGACATCTTATTTATGAGGAGGCTGTCCACCTTAATACGCACAACATTTTTTGGTGGCGGTCAGACTTAAAAGTACAAGTCTTCTCCGTGAGATTTTGAAGCATCAATTACTGAATCACACGGGTTTTTCTCACATGTAGACTGAGTTTACTTTCTTTGTTTCAAGATCAAGTCACTCACATATTTTATGTCCAGTCATACTTGATTCAGAAAAAATCCTGCACAACGTTTCGGTCCCTCCGGACCTTCGTCAAGTCCGTTCTCACTGCCGGTGGTGACCAGAGTTTTGCTTTTAGGAAAACCTTCTTCAAGACCCCAACCAGCAGAATCCGTAGCTTCTGTAAACGTGTTGACACCGTATTTTTATTTCTCCCCTCCTACAGTGCCTGCATGCCATGGAGACTCATGTAATCATCAGCTTCCTACCAACGGTGCTGATGCAGCTGTTTGGGGTGCTCACAGCAACAACCAAAGCAACCCATGAGATTGCCGTCAACTCTCTGCGGTCAGTTGCTCGCCTCAGTTTGTGCTGTTTGATACTGATGATAGACGCTCACGGTGTAACCCTGCCCTGCTTCTGTGCCTTCAGGGTGATCATACATGTAGTCTCCAGATGTCACGAGGAGGGCCTGGAACACTACCTGCGCTCTTTTGTTAAGGTAGCCCACCAACACAAACGCTGCTACAGGGGTAATACAAATCTAAAGATTTACATAATTGATGAATGAGTTTAATCCCCTTCTTAGTATGTGTTTGTGGCCAACAACCCGACATCAGGAAACTCAGCGACTACCCATGAGATGCTGGCCACCGCTGTAACAGCCACCCTCAAGCAAACTGCCGATTTCAACACCAGCAACAAACTGCTCAAGGTGCGTGCGCTCTGCTATTTTGGTCGTGCAGCTCGGCTGTAGTATGAATGAATGAATGAATGAATGAATTTTATTTATATAGCGCTTTTCACAGACAGTAGTATCACAAAGTGCTTAACAGAGCAGACATTTAAAAGCATAACAAACACAATGTGACCCTAGGGTCAATCAATTATATACACAGAGAAAATTTAAAAATAAAATAAAAAATAATAAAAAATAAAATAAAAATGTAAAACATATTTTAAGAGCAGGTCTAGGACATGGGTTTACTTTTACACAAACGCCAGCCTAAACAGGTGGGTTTTTAGCTGGCTTTTAAAAGTATCCACAGTATCTGCGAGGCGCAGAGTTGCAGGCAGAGCATTCCAGAGCCTCGGGCCACTGCCTCAAAGGCTCGGTCACCACGGGTCTTACATCGTGTGCGTGGGACAGAAGACCTAGAGCGTTTGACCTGAGAGAAAGTACCACTGTTGAACAGCAGGCTGCAGACTTGCCTGTACAACGGCTCACCAAGTCCTCCAATCAGAAAGTAAAGTCTTTGTGACCTGAGAAGAAACCCTGAAGCATGTAGCGGCTTCTACTGTAATTTAATCTATTTGTTTAAACATATTTTCTGGGTCATCACCCTTTTTCTTTTTTCCCCTGGGGCGCTTATCCGCACTTTGGGAAATACCCATAGCAGGCTAACCCCGTTCCTCTTTTATCCCTTTCTGTAGTACTCCTGGTTCTTCTTTGAAACTATAGTCAAATCCATGGCTCAGTACCTGGAAGAGGGCAATCGCATCAAGGTTGGTATTAAGGGATTTCTTCTTCCTTTAGGCAACTAACTTGAGCAGCTCAGATTTCACATTCTGTGTGTTTAACAGTGCAAGTCTTTGCTTCAGACACTACCCCAAAGTTCAAATGTCTACATCTGGCACGGCCCCACAAGCAAACACACACAACGTGATGTCACGTATCACGACAACACGTTTAAACCTCACACACACTCAGAGGAAGCACAAGAGGCTCAAAGTGACTCACTGAGCCGTGTGTATATTCCACATTGTGATGCCACGTGTTTGCAGTTCATCTGGGCTGTAATCCGCAAAGCCAGATGTTCAGCGGTCATCAAAGTGAGGGCCGAAGCTGTTAAGATAAAAATCAAACGGCCATCTGTTGAGAGAAAATGGATTTCCCCTCCAAGTGTATCCGCACGCTGCTAATCTGTCTTCATAATGTCCCTGCCTGTTTGTCATTTTTCACTTTTTGAAGCCCTCAAACAAGCGATCTGCCGTTACATGTTTGTCCCCGACCGTCTCATCAGATGCCGCGGCCCCAGCGCTTCCCCGACAGTTTCCACCAGGCGCTCCAGTCGCTGGTGTTGTCCATCATGCCACACATCACCATCCGCCACATGGAAATCCTAGAGGAAGCCCGCTGCATCAACCTGAGCCTGGCCAATTTCATCAAGGTCTGACCTGAGCTGATTTAACACCATTGCACAGTTTTTACTTTGAACTCTCCTCCAGAACAGAGATGTGTTTGTTGTGTCCGTTCCCTCAGCGGCGTACAATGCGCTCACCACGTTTTCTCTCCCTCAGAGGTGCCTGACCGTCATGAACAGGGGCTTTGCCTTCGGCCTGGTCAACCACTACATGTGTCATTTCGGTCTCAGAGATCCCAAGGTACATGCTCAGTGTACATATACATCAGTACGTGCTGCAAAAATGTTGTTTTTCATGTTTAAAAATCCTAACCTGCAGTGAGGTTATTATTATTATTAAGATTTTATTTGTACAGGGACAGTTCACATTAATCGACAGCACACATTAATAAAAACATGACTGTAAATGTGACAGTGTTAGCTAAAAAAGCTAATTTTCAACCGTTGTCCCTGGGCACGGTGTTAGAAGCCGCTAAAAACATTTAAACATTTAAAAACTGTTTAAAAAGACAACAACACAAAAACAAGCAAACAGAGCTGTGCAATACAATCCTGCAGACACAGGATCAAACATGACAGACAAGCAGGCAGGCAGACAGACAGGCAGACAGACAGACAGGCAGACAGGCAGACAGGCAGGCTACATACGGACATGGCAGGCATGAGACTGTTAGTGCTGACACACCTGGTTGTTAATGAGCCAGGCTTTGAGGTTGTGTGTGAAGAACCTGTATGTGGTGCTCTGTCTTATGTGTGATGGGAGAGTGTTCCAGGTGACGGAAGCTGTGACAGAGTATGATAGCTGGCTAAACTTGCTTCTCCTGCGAGCTGTTGCTCTGGTTAGTCTGCTATTGGTCTTTTGTGTTATGAAAGTGCTCAACGGGGGAGGTGCAAGGCCATTAAGAATTTTAAAGGTTAAGCAGCTGTTATGGAATTTGACAAGACTATCCCAACACAGAAGATGGTATTTGGGCAAGATGTTGCATGGGGTTACACCCCATGGAAGACGTTCTGAGATGGGATTAAAAGGCTTACATTGGTGTAATCCAGAACTGTAGTGCATTTGGGAAGTTGTGAGCGTCTGTGTTTGCAGACACATAGGTACCGAATATTAATTATGCACAAGACGTCAAAACATTTATATTAAATAAGTCTCAAATTACCTTCTAAAGTTGTTTATGTTCATTCTATGTCGATCTTTTATTGTAAAGCCCTTTTTGCATTTCTTGTGTGAAAAGTACAAATAAAGTTTTTATTGTAATATTATTAAGCTCTTATCATTGATAAGAGGACAGAATTAAACTAAAAGTATCTTTTATTTTGCTGATCAGCTACTTTGGACAACTTGTTTTGTCTAATATTTACATAACTGACAAACGCGTATCTCCCGCCCTACCTCATTTGGCTAACAAAACCAGCGCAGACACCTGACACTTTGTTTGAGAAGCCATGTCTGAGGCGTCGAGTATTATATTTGAATGAGGAGAATTATAGTTATGCTCTGCGGTGGTTGTTGGGAATTTATATAATGCACTTACATGGGCGTGTCCTCTTTTGGCCACAGGTGCTGACTGAAATGAAATTTGACTTCCTGATGACCGTGTGTAACCACGAACACTTCATCCCTCTCAACCTGCCCATGGCTTTTGGGCGCACCAAGATGCAGCGGGTACAAGGTGAGCGAGTCGGACGTCACATCCTGCCTTCCATTTGAACGCATTATGCTTCCTACCACACATGTAACCACTGACCGTCTCTCACATGAACCCCAAATACCCCTCAGCAGCCTCCTTCTGACCCACACCCATCCACACTCGTCCCCTGTATTAACCTGCCTGGTTGTTTGGCCCATGCATACACAGGTCTATTATTGAGCAGGTGGCAAGTCACACCTGTTATACCTGCTGAACACATTTATCCAAACACTAATTGATACAAACACACAAGCGAAAGTGACAAGCAAACGACTGTGTGCTGTTGAAATGCTGCATGGGTTGTTTACAGTTTCACCTCCCGATTTCTTCATTTTCACCCCCCCTCCCTCCTGTTTTTTGTGTTTTGCTTGTGGTCAGATTTTATACCGTATGCGACGGAGCTTTTTGGCCCTGTAGGTAGGTGAAGCTCACCGCACCATACTGCACATCAACGCCACATACGTTTGCTGCCGTATGCCAATGACCTGCACCTCCTTGCTCTGACGTGCACTAACCCCGCCATCCTGTCTGCGTCCTGCCTTTTTCTCTCTCACAGGACACTTATTCACTCCCACTCACTCACTTAGCACAGTGCTAATGCCCTCACATGCCTGAGCCTGTGTGTTGTGGGAAGGACCATTGGTCCCTCTTTTCGTAGTGACTTGACACTTGTAAAAATCTTCTCACGATACTGGGTTTCTCTGTCTCTGTCTCTGTCTCTGTCTCTCTCTCTCTCTCTCTGTCTCTGTCTCTCTCTCTCTCTCTCTCTCTCTCTGTCTCTCTCTCTGTTTCTCTCTCTCTCTGTCTCTCTCTCTGTCTCTCTCTGTCTATGTCTCTCTCTCTCTGTCTCTCTGTCTCTGTCTCTCTCTCTCTGTCTCTCTGTCTCTCTCTCTGTCTCTCTGTCTCCGTCATCAGAGAAGATAATTGCTGCAGATGGGAGCTCAGTTTCCAGGCTGCTTTGCCTGCTTTCATATTAACACAGCATTATTGTGAAATTATTGTTTATGGGGGGAAACGGACAACTTCTCATTTCCAGTGGCACGGAAATATATATTTCCCAATGTAGGCACTGAGAAATATGTGATCTTAAAGGGTAAGTTCATCCCAAAGTCAGAAATATGTATTTTCCCGCTCACCTTTAGTGCTATTTATCAATCTAGATTGTTTTGGTTTAAGTTTCGTGTTGGAGTTATCGGCAAAAGAGATGTCTGCAATATAATGGAACTGGATGAAACTCGGCAAACAATCTAGATAAATAGATAGCACAGCAGATAGGAGGGTAAATATATATTTTGGGATGAACTGTCCCTTTGATTCCTCCTTCTTTGGTGTGGAAATGAATGAATGTGTGCTGTGGGGTTCTGTTGAGATTCTGTCGCATATTGCACTTTAAATGATGCCACAGTAGGACTGAACAATACTGATTATATTGCATGTACTGAGTAATATACAATCATAATTGTCTAATTGTTAGACGTTAGATTTCTAACACATTTCACAAGACTGGTTATCAGATTTTAGTATGAGGAAACTTCCCGCAGTCATGACCTCACAGACGGTGTCCCAATAAGCCATATTTTATCAGCATCAGTTCAGCCATGCTCGTGTACTGACGCTTCCTGTCCGGCCCAACCACAGAGCAGAGTCTGGAGTTCAGCCTGACGGAAGAGTACTGCCGTAACCACTTCCTGGTGGGCCTGCTGCTGAGAGAAGTGGCTGAGGCCTTGCAGCAGGGGCCCGAGGTCCGACAGCTGGCCGTGAGCGTTCTCAAGAACCTTCTTATTAAGCACGCCATGGACGACCGCTACACAGCGTTCAAGGTGAGGAAGGCGGGGCAATTCAATTCGGTTGAATAAAGAAACAAATAGAACACTTCCACCCAAAATCCGGCCATCACGGGAAAGTTGGTGCATCTCCACTGGAAATTTCACACATCCAGTCAGTCCTCATTTGATATGAATGCATTCTGTAGAGTGGTATCTATTTTTGTCATAAGGCCTTTATAAAATCTAGCCTAATTTGGAGGGTTGGTATGCACTGAAAAATAATTCTCACTATTGGATCATCAAAGTCTGTTTTATTTCTAATGTTCCAAATTATTGGGGACCTGGAAATGTCTATAAAATCTGATTTATCAAGACGATAATTGTTCTGTCTCGTTCAAAAATACATTCTACACTCAATCTTGACTCAAGCAGCATAAATTCCCTTATCCTGTATGTAGTTGTTTGGTTTAAATAACAATGAATAGAAATGCTGAATATGAGACTAAATTACCTGCTTGAGTGGTGTCTGTCATTTACAGAAGTCGTCTGAAATAGTTAGCTTGCTGAATCTGAAGGGGCTACACTCATACGAGCCCACGAGGAAGTAAAGACGGGAATATGAAAATGTTCCCGCTGGAGGCCCATTGTCTCCTGTCACCGCAGTGCAACCTATTTGAATCAGAACCTCAATGTTGGCACGCAAAAAAAGTTAATGTTTGACACATGCCCTTAACAAGATACCAATGTCTGTTATGCAAACCAGCCAGTGTTTAGAGTGCAGGCACGATTGGGAGCAGCTGGGAGCGGTTGGCTTTTGAGTAGTTTGTTCAGAGCAGACAACAGCTATGTATTTATGACAAGTGTAGCCATTTTGTCTCGCTCTAGAAGTTCACTCATCAGTATTAATACATGTGTGTATTGCATATCAGTGCAGTTGTTATTAAAACAAAACTCCTCATCTAATCACATTTAATGTTTCAGAATCAGCAGGCCAGGATCTGTTTGCTCTACCTGCCACTCTTTGAGCTGCTCTACCAGAACTTGAAGCAGCTGTCTGCCCAGCCACACAGCTCCAGCCCCGGGCTCGGCCTCAATGTGAGTCCCCTCTGACCCCTGGATTTCCACAGTTGGGTTACTGAGGTCTTCAACCTACCTTCTACCTTCAACCCTGCTTATTACATGAAGAAACATATAAAGATTCAAGAGGACTCAAACACTGAGGAGCCTTGAATCATCTGCACATAACCATGAGCCATTTGCTCATAATTCTGTGCTTGAAACGTGATTATTTTCTGAATGTAATAAAGACGTAATTTTAACAGGAGCATATGACTGCGTTGGAAGTCATTTGGGAGGATTCACAGTTACAGTTTCTTGGATTCTGTGTGTTTTGCACCCTGACTGTTCGGTTGTGATGCAAACTTCACATGGTGTCCGTCAGGAGGGCAAAACGATGGAGTCAGTACTTCAACGTATTGTTCATCATGAAGTCTGAGCCTTCCTACAGCTCATTTGAGTGAAACCTGGAGCAGGTGCTCCCTAACGAACAGTCTACATTTCAAAAAATAACGTTTTAAGTTGTGTTGTATGAGCTACTTATCCGTAGTCAGAGTAGTGCCGACAGCAGATTGAGTTCGGATGAACAGACTGGAGCACCAGCGCGGGAGCAAAGTCATTTATTTTAGACATTTAAAACAGATCTACATCATTCTAAGTGTACGCTGTATTTAGAATGTTTTCACCGCTTTAACTTACCGTCAGTCATTTCTGACGGTGAGCAGAAGCCGTTATCTGTGGTGTCGTCAAAGCCACAAGACTCTATTGACGAAGGCAAGGCAACACGAGTTTATTTATCGAGCACGTTTCAGCACCAAGGCAATTCAGAACAGTGCAAAAGAAACACATACAATACAAAACAAAAATAAGCTAAAATAGAATAAGACGGGTATGAAATAGAGTCAAACTGTGAGAAATGATTTCATAAAAGGCAGCGGCAGTGAAGGTTCCGGCTGACGTGCCGGTTTCTGGTAGTTTGTTCCAGTTATATAAAAACGCTGCCTCTCCATGTTTAGTTTTGACTCTGGGGACAGAAAGCAGACCTGTCCCCAGACCACCTGAGAGGTCTGGATGGTTCATAGCGTAGCAGAAGACCATTCAGTGCTTAATTAACCAACAGTAGTGTAGGACTCGAGCTGCAGCGTTCTGAATCAGCTGCACCTGTCAAATAGAATTGTTCAGAGAGACCGTTACAGTAGTCTGCTGAAGATGAATACATGGACTCGTCCTCTCGAGGCTTAAGTCCCTTAATCCTTGCGATGTTCTTAAGGTGGTAGTAATTGTAATTGTCTTAATGTTCCTTTAGGTCTGAGTCCATGACGACATCAAGATTTCTGGCTTGGTTTGATGTTTTTAACGTTGCCGACTCAAGTCGAGCACTGACTTGTCAACGTCTCTCCTTGGCTCCAAAAACAAATAGTTTTGTCTCTGTTTAATTGAGCAAACAGAAACTACAACTCAGAACGTAGAAGTTGTTGTTCTACCGCTGCCTCGGGCGGTTATGTTTGTGTGCTACAGATACAGATTCACTTAAGCTGCTGTTGATTTAGTCTAAAATACGTTCTGTAGGTAAAACACTGACTGGATAAATATCTCATACAAGCCCAATTCAAAAAATCGGAACTATCCCTTTAACGGTAACCCAGAGTTCTCTTCTTCCATCCATGTGGCTGTCCAGGGCTCCAGAGATGACCTGATATCAACGGGGTCCACAGACAGCAGGAGAACCAGCACTGCTATTGAGAGAGACCACGGTGAGTTCAGAACCGTGCAGACAGACACTGCCCAGCATATCTGGGCATCTGGTCTCTTCCTTTTTTGTTTTTTTGTATTGACAAAAATACAAATATATTTTTATATTCATATATTTATATGGTAATATATATTACCATATATATATTTTTGTATTGTTTTTTGTATTTGTATTTTTTGTTCGGTGACCGAACCAGAGTGTGTTCTGGGACTTCTCAAAGCTTCTTAAGAGCCATAGAAGACTTTATATTCCCCTTAACAGATGGTTTATTTAGGATCTGTTTATCGGATATGTTATCAGTAGGAGGTCAAGTATGCAGTGCCTACATTCCTTTCTGAGCTTGAGACAGTATCAGTGTCTACCCTAGATTTGCAAATGTCACTGCCAGTGAGCTTGTTAGAATTGAGTCAATGTGTTTACGTGATTGTGCTGCTTTCAGTTGGCATTAAAACTATACTGTGTTGGCTCCAGGTCTGCCAGTTCAGAATGGCCACGTTGTGAGGAGAGAGGACTCCCGATGCTCTCTGTTCATGGACTCAGGAACAGCAGACAGCACTGAGGTGAGAACATTCTACACCAGCAGAACCTCGGCTAAACACAAAGCCCCGGCACAGCCTGACACGTCCCCGTTAATACCAAGAAACAACAACGCATTCTATCTTTGCAAACACAAATGATGTTTGTGCTTATTTGCATGAATCCGATTAGAGAGTTTGAAAAAAAAATTCTGTCGATCCCTTTTTTGTTTTTAGATTTGTACGATTCTTTTAATAAATAATGGGCTAAAGCTCACGCCACGTACACACACTGGTTTGGATCCAAATCTCCACGGTGCATATTCTCATAATAAACCATCGTGAAAATAATACTGAAGAAAACATCTCGGTAATGCTTTTGAAAAGTGTCCCCTCAGTGCTGGCTGTCTCTGAACACATTGCCAACATAGCAAGCCAGGTTTATACTGGAAAACACACGGGCTCATTCATGTTCATCTTCTCTGGTCTGATTCCAGAGCCGAGTGAGCATCCGCTGTTTTGTCATGCACCCAGATGTGGAGTGTAGACGGACTGGAGAAGATTATTTATCGTCTGTGTAAATACGCTCTTTTCAGCCCACCATCTGAGGACTTTTTCCTCTTGCTGGAATAGTTGAATCTATAGTAACGTCCTTAACAAAACTCTTTGTTAAAGGATGCAGGCCGGGGAAATCCCATGTGCAGACCAACCGCCGTCTCAAAATACAGTTGGCTGTAAAAAAGTTACCAAATACAAAGACTTGTTTGGCTGAGTCAGCACTTTTTTTTCTCCCATGGATTTGAATATCTCAGCATTGAGTGTGTTTGTGTTGTTCCAGCTGCAGAGGCGCGGCTCCACCATGAGCAGCAGCCCCGTGCCTCCCATCGGCAGACTGGGACAGTATGAGATCAAGGGCCTCCTGCTCTCCTTCCTGCACATCGCCAAGACCTTGTCAGAGGGTCAGTGATTGATCTGTAACCGCACTGCCCGGTCACTCTCCATGCACAGGAAATGACATAACGTTCTGCTATTTTTGGGGGTAGAGTCTACGCAGAAGCTTGGCTCAGCCGTTGCACAAACAATGAAGTTGTGGACTGACTGATTGTCATCGAGGATGTTTAGTTGATTTAGCTCCACGAGTCCATGTAAAATCCACAGGAACCATTTATTCAAATTTCACTGCACATTAATGAATGTTGGCTACAAAAAAAAAACATGCATCAAATAGTTTGACTTTGTTTTTGTCCACAGACACGCTCATGGCCTACTGGAACAAAGTCGGCCCTCAAGACATCATGAACTTCCTCAGTTTGCTAGAGTGAGTAGTGGTAAAAAAATAGATAATGGTCTGTTGTAATGCAGTAAAAACTGTGTTTTCTTATGACGAATACTGTTAAAGTCAACAGTCTTTTGTTACTGGCATCACTCTTGGTGACTTGGAAAATGGTCAAATAAAGTGAGCTATCTGCAATCGAATCATTTAAAATGGCAGTAGACATTTTTCCAGCTAGTCTTGGTGACATTGATTGGAAAAGAGTTTGCAGCACTTCACAGGAAGCACTACATTTAGTTTTTCACGGCTTTGTGCCATAAATTGTGCCATTTTTCCAGGAGATGGCAGACAGAATAGCATCGTGAAAAGCCAGACTAAAGCCAATCTAAATGCTGATAAAGTCATCTCATGTCATTGTTTACTTCATAATGATAAGTCAAAGCTCTCTGTTGCCCCCTTGAAGAAACATGAACGAATGAGTTTACCTTTCACTTTCACCTTATGGCACAAATACCACAAAAGTCTGTGTGTGTTAAGAGACGATCGGGTAGACACTGTAGTGCTGCCTTATTGCTCACGAACCAAAGTCGTATAAAACAAAGACTAAAAGGTTTTTGGAATAAATACCAGGAAGGTTAAAAGTAAACTGAGCAAGACGTTCCTGATCTCCTGCTGATCTTTCTTGATTCTGTTCACTGTCCCTGCAGGACCTGTGTGGTTCAGCTCCGGTACATTGGAAAAAGGAACATTGGGCGGTAAGGCTGCAAAACCAACAGCACTGTTGACTTACCTGTCACATGAATCTGAAGCTACGATTACATACTTCCACAATTTCACAGAACTGTTGGTGTGGTTTGGTTAATCATTGCGTCACTCATTGTTTCTGATGGGTGATGTGTTCGGCAATGACCTTTTCTTATGTTATGTTCATATAATGGATACGATAACTGTCTCTCTCTCTCTCTCTCTCTCTCTCTCTCTCTCTCTCTCTCTGTCTCTCTCTCTGTCTCTCTCTCTCTCTCTCTCTGTCTCTGTCTCTGTCTCGTTCTTTCTCTCTGTGGGCGTTTCATTCATACAGGAGTCGGGAGATATGTGTGCCGAAGCTGTTCTCCTCCGACAGGAAGTCTCAGACGATGCCGGCTATGCGCTGCAACCGAGCCAGCCTCATGCAGACCAAGTTACACCAGTTCAGCACCATGGAAGCCTCCCTCACTCTCAATATAGGTAACCACACACACCAGTTTGTTTGCAAAACTTTAGGCCACCTTTAATCTTATTCGTCTCAATAATTTACATATAAGAAGGGAACTGATATGTAATTGTAATGTTCTAGAAAGATTCTCAATGAGTTACAAGTGAGTGTACGATTCTTTAAACAGGTTTCACTGCTGCCCCGTCCACAGCAGTACATAACTTTGCTCCAGAGCTGGAACTCCTGCCTGTTTCTCTAAACTCCATCTACTGTAGGTCATACACTACGTATACTGCAAGTGCCTCATACAACCCCACTCCAAAAAAGACAAATTCATATTTACAAATGGAACTCTATTCTGGACATCAACAGATTTGCAGAACCATGGTCCTGGTTCTTTAACAACAACCTCTAATATATCAGTTGGTACTGTAAATATTATGTATACTGTCTCTTTGCTTTGTGTTAAGTTGCATAGTTCTAACTCCTAACAGTAAGTAGTCTCCCAGTAATCACTCAAAAAAGTGCAAAAGCTGAATTTAAGGAAGACCTTTTCAATCTCCTTCTAGTAAACTTACCGTCAAAACACACTTTGAAACGGCAGCTTTTTGGCAGAGCGGCAGTTTCCCGACCACTTTTCCCACAAGTAAACAAGGCTAATAGTTTAGCCCGGACCGACCATAGTCTCAGTGTTGAAACCTGGAAGACAGCCTTGTTTAAACATGGAACAAAGTTTGCACTTGACAGTTGGATTTGGAGAGTCCTAGCGTAGAGACTGCCAGATGAGTTGTTCATGCAAAGTTAATCTCACAGAGCCAGACTTGTGCTGAACTGAGGTCTGGAGTAAATCAAGCACCAATGTTGTTAGAGACACACACACAGTGAGCTGTTGTTATACCGAGAACAAAGAAACTTACACCAAGACCAGGATAGGAAATTTACATATTTTTTAGGGGGCAATTTCTGCCCCCACTGACTGAAATCCAGGGGCATTTTCAAAAAATTGGGGGCACTTTTTGAAACTTGTGAAATAACATTTAACCTTTGTTCAAAATAATAAATATACTTATTTAGGCTTACAGTATATGAGCAATTGTCATCAACTGTCAATAATAAGACTATTAGGCAGTAGTCTACAGATTCAAAGTGTTTTCTTAGATTTTTTTAACCAAAAAACAAACATAATCAGATAATCATATTCAATTTTATTCTTATTTCTTTGTGGTTATTTATTGTTATTATGAAATTTTCTAAACAACTATTAACAATTATTAAGTCAACGATGCCTTGATTACATATACATCAGTCATTGTATGGAATTATTGATAAAAATATTTTTGTAGCACCTCAAATATTGTGATATTACCCATTTTTGTCCTGAATTTATGCATGAGTCATTGTGTGGAATATTTGAGAAGAACATTTTTATCTAAAAATTAAAAAAATGTGCCATTTGAAGATACAAATTCAGTTCAGAGTTTTTACTGAGTAAAATATCATAATTGACTGTCAGTAGGGGTGTAACGGTTCACAAAACTCACGGTTTGGTTCGGTACGATACAGTGGAGCCAGTAGAAAACTATAAATGCCAGAGAAATGTACTTGATTTTAAAATATATTTATTCATTACAACTAACATCATGAAGTTATTCTTTGACTTTGAACAATGATGGAACTATACCTGAGTGACCCGTCTTCTGGGGTGTCTTCTTAGCAACACATAAGCATAGAAAACAAAAACTGCTCCTTCATGTTATGTAGTGTTGTTACTTACATCTTGCTTACATCTTGTATTGTTACTTACATCTTGCAAAAGAGATTTTTAATCTCAATGGGGCTACCTGGTTAAATAAAGGTTTAAAAAAAAGGGTTCAATACGAATACGTGTACCGTTACACCCCTAACTGTCAGTCAGGTATTATTCATTTCCAGCAACCCTCAAATCAAAGAATAAAGATACTTCACGCACAATTTAGGTGTATTTTACCTTTAACTCACGAGATGCAGGTAGCATTTTTTATACTTAATGTGAATATAATTCATTGAATCTAATTTCCATTGTGCAATATGTATACTTTGTTGGCATCTTATTCTGAAAACCGGATGTTCGTCTGAAGAAACAGGATGTTGTCTCACGTTAATCTTTCTGGTAACTTTCAAAGTCCTTCGCTCGCTCCCGATCTGCACCGTTTGAATGAGTTTACCGTGAATGTCAGGATATAGGTGCACTAACATTTAAGTGTCTGCTGAGTTGACCGCAGTCACAGGTCTGATGAAGAAGCGCTCCATTTTTTTATTCGTTTAGAAAGTTCGGGGGCATTTTTTGCCCCTCTCCTAGTGATATCGGGGGCAAAATAAAATTTCTTAGGGCAGTTTTGCCCTTTGCCCTCGTGTATTTCCGACGCTGACCAAGACACAATAAAATACCATGTTTGTACCTGAACTGACACCAGCCGTAACCTATTAAATGTCACCGACCACATTGTGTCAAGCTTAGAGGCCTTTGTGAGCTAAATGTAATGGATAATGGATGAGGCTCAGCCAGATTCATGACCTGTGTTGGACAGGTGTTGACTGATTCTGACACCACCTGAAACCACCAATAGAGTTCAGCATTGCGTAATTGTTTTGTTATTTATACCTTGCTGGACTCACTAGCCGTTTATAACCCTGGCAAGCTACATGCTAATGTTGTCAAACATGGGAAAATAAAAGTTGAATTGTGCAAGATGTTTCGAGTGACTTTTGGTCGCCTGTAAGAGCAAATGAAAGCAGTTCTTGTTCTATTATCTGTGTGACAACGATGAATCATTTGCCTGTAAACTATTCAAATCAGCAAGTTAAAGAGAGTGCTGATAACTGAAGACAACGTGGTAATCGGCAGCCTTTTATACGCAGAAGGGAGTAATGGATGTGTTCTTTATTGCAATGTGAGCTCTGACTGTACACTGTGTCGTGATATTATCTGTTCTAGGGACGGGGCCATCAGAAGCAGAGATCCACCATCAGGCTCTGCTGGAGGGCAACATCTCCACTGAGGTCTCTCTCAGTGTCCTGGATGTCCTCTCTCTTTTCACTCAGTGTTTTAAGGTCAGTGCACGCACGCGCACACACACACACACACATACACGTGTTTACTTAGGTCACTTTTCGGTTAAGTTTGGTGTTTGGCATCCTCTGGGTCGCGGGAATAATGTAATTCAATGCAGTGTTCCCCTCTGTGTGTGTGTGTGTGTGTGCGTGTGTGCGTGTGCGTGTGTGCGTGTGCGTGTGTGTGTGCGCGTGTGTGTGTGTGTGTGTGTCAGACCCAGCTGCTGGACAGCGACGGTCACAACCCCCTGATGAAGAAGGTGTTTGACGTTTACCTGACCTTCCTTAAAGTCGGCCAATCAGAAGCTGCCCTCAGACACGTCTTCGCCGCGCTCAGGGCTTTCATCAACAAGGTACGTCTGCACATGGCGATATTGAAGTCGGCATGACCGAGACAGGCTCTGTTTAAGAAAAGAAGCTGTGATGCTTTTCGTTGTTTGGGAACAACCGTCTTAGCCACGAGTGAACACCCAGAAGTGATGAATGCTGTCACGTCTGCCATCCTACGTGTCATGGTGGCGGTCGTTCTCTCTCGTTGCACTATTTACAACATCCAAAACATGGACTTGACAAAAAAGAGCAGATGCAATGGAATAAACATCAGTTTCCTGTGTTTGTCGTTGTTGCTGCCGCCTTGTTCCCACATTCCCATATTGTCTTATTACTCTTAATCCGATGTATTTTTCGAATTGTTTTTCACACATTTCATTCAGATTGAACGCAACGTGATCTCAGACTCATGAGGGGACATGTCATGTCGAGCCCCAGCTTCCCAAGTGCTATCGTGTGATAGTATCACTGTTGGCTGCTTGTGTGATGCGTCAGAGGCGAGCAGCAGCAGAGACTGTTCTGACATGTTGTTGTGTCGGTTACAGGGAGACATTAAGAGTCATTATGACTAACCCAATATTGATTCATAGGAAGACATGATCATTTGTTCACTAAAGTACTTTGATTCTAATGTGTAACTATACCCTTTTTTTATTCTTAACAAATACCATCATTTAAAAAAACAACAACAATTAATTGACCGTGCAATCAAATATGATATTGTGTGTGTAGTAAAGGCTGTGTCCATCTATCTTATACCTCTTCACCATAGAGCTACGTACATGTTCCTTCATTACGATGAACACACACACAAGTTTATTTTGACTCAATCCCACACACTGAAAATAGTCCTAAACAAATGCTGCTTCCCTCCCCACATCCTTCAGGTATTTTTCTAATCCCGTCTCTGCCCTTTAACACACTAACTCGTTGTCCCGCCAGTTCCCGTCGGTGCTGTTTAAGGGCCGCGTGACGCTGTGCGAGGCTCTGTGCTGCGAGGTGCTCAAGTGCTGCGTCTCCAAGCTGGGATCTCTGAGGGCCGAGGTGTCGGCCCTGCTCTACCTGCTGATGAGAAACAACTACGAGTACACCAAGAGGAAGACCTTCCTACGCACGCACCTGCAGGTAGAGTGGAGTGGAGTGGAGTGTTGAAGTAGAGGAAGAAACAGAGGATGCGCATGCTATCCGCCAAACTGGCCTGACCAGTTTCTGGTCATGCGTGTTTAATACTTGAACAATAGCCATGTTGTCAACACAGTTTGTGGTCTGTAACAAGATCTCTCATGATCTCAATACTTCACCCTAATATTCACCCGAGTACTTCAGATGCTGTTCATAAGGCCAGTGGAGAATGTTAGGAGAGTGTTTAAAGAGTTTAAACAGACTGCATGCTCAGTTTACGGCTCCTCTAACACAGTAGCAGAAAGCCATCCAGCTTTCCATTAGGTCTCACTGGACTCTGTCAATACAAATTCCAAGTGGAGCTGTGTTTACCCTCCTCTCATTCTCCTCTCCTCCCCATCCACTCCAGTTCCCCCTCCTCGGTCCGCTCCTCTCTAACCATCCCCTCACTTTGCTCCTTCTTCTTTTCGTCCAGATCATCATTGCTGTAAGCCAGCTGATCTCCGACGTGGCGCTGACCGGCAGCTCTCGCTTCCAGGAGTCTCTCTCCATCATCAACAACTTTGCGAATAGTGACAAGGCCATGAAGGTACAGTAGAAGTCAACAAGACAAGAGCGTAGGGAAACCAGAAACTCTTACAGCTCCGAATCCAATAGCTGAGAAAATCAAGAAAATGGAGTGGCTGAAATATTACTATATATGCCTGTGCTGCGCTATCCAAGTCAAGAGGGGATTCAACCAAACACCTGCAGAAAGCCTCTCTGTGATCCAACTCTCTGTGTGTGTTTCTTCTCTATTTAGACCAGCCACTGCGGTCCCATTTGTAAAAACAAACACGTCTGCTCCCGATGTGAGATTAATTGTGTAGCGTGGTTTGTTTAGACTGTAAATACGTGTGAGATGATGGATGACGGGTTCTTTTACGAACAGGTTCAGTGTTCTAACTGTGTAGAGGTTTGACTGATGTGGGGAAACATTGCAAACATCGTACGTCACAATATAAAACAACATTAAGAAACTAAGAAATCGGTTTGCCAAACCGCAGTCGAAGAATTCAAATGAGTGTGAGAATGAGCAGGATCGTTGTAGCCGGCAACAACATGCTTTCACAAGTCTGTGTGTGTGTCGTGTGTGTGTGTGTGTTATCTCCCCTCTGCGTGACGCAGTCCACAGCCTTCCCCACTGAAGTAAAGGGCCTGACCAAGCGGATCCGCACCGTGCTGATGGCCACGGCCCAGATGAGGGAGCACGAGAGAGACCCGGAGATGCTGCTGGACCTCCAGTACAGCCTGGCCCGGTCCTACGCCAGCACCCCCGAACTGAGACGAACCTGGCTGGACAGCATGGCCCGAGCACACCTCAAGAACGGAGATTTCTCTGAGGTATCAGCAGGACCACTTTGGATGTGTCGCTTCGTGTCACATGTTCATCCGGCTGTCTCTTCTTTGGTCTTGTTATTGATACCTGTGTCCACATACTGGAAATGTCCACATCTATGGAAATGATGCGTGCCAACAGGACCGGCTTTCTGTTGTTGCTTTTAGACATGTTTGCATATAATCTTACCTCCTTTCTCTATAACTTACAACTGCACATTGGTGACGTGCACACTGCCACGCTCAGAGGCAACACCAAAGCAAATACCTTAAAGAGCGTGTGACAGTCCTCTCGTCGTACACAGTGAGTCAGTCCACTTCAGGTTTCAACCAAGCATTACTCACCACCTCCAGAAATTCTTTCTATGTTTTAACACATTAATATATATATATAGTTTTTAGTTTTACTGCTGCCCTTGGACCTTGTCCCACAATACAGCATGATAACAACCCTGTGTGTTTTGTCGAATTAACACACCTTTTACAAGGGAGACTGATACAGAGGTAAAGCTGAGTAATGAAGCTTTGTACTCTACTGCTACTTTACTAGAATTAGGTTGTCATAACAATGTGATGTTTTACTGAAGGAAGATGATGTTGTTCCACTCCAGAGGAAGGTCAGAGGTCAGGGTTGACACAGAGGTTGAACCTGGGTGGTCCAGTGGATATACTGATGGCTTGAGTTCAGGTGTATTTATTTATTTTACCGGTTTTATTACACACAAAGCTAAGAGGAAAGACAAGATGACAGCGCAGCAACCAGCAAATCTATCCTAAAACCCTAGATCTGTTTTATTATATATTTTTGGTTAATGTCCTTTTTGTTTTGTTTTTATTTTATATTCTGTTGTTTTTGTTTTTATTTTGTTTTTTATGCTTCCTTTTATTTGTTCAGATTTTTATTTTTTATACTGTTTGTATTTATTGTACACACTTTTACAATTCTTGTACACAAAAAGATCTTTTCCCTGTTACTCATTATAAGTAGTGAGTAAAATATGCCTTTAGAATACGACACGGGACACTTGGGAATGACTGCATGACTAAGAACTGATGAACCTTTGTGCCAGGGTTTTCTTTTTCAGTTTCCTATAGAGCTGCATGTTTCAGCTCTTGATCTGCTGGAATATTCTCTAACTCTGCTGTGTTTGTTGTCTCCACAGGCGGCCATGTGCTACGTTCATGTGGCTGCACTGGTTGCAGAATACCTCTACAGGAAAAGTAAGGCCCTCCCCACATCTACTGTACACACACACACACACACACACACACATACACACACACACACACACACGCTTTTACCTCCATTTGTGGCTTACACTGTATTTAAACACCAAGCAATGTGTGCAGCATTAATAAAAGTCCCAGTTGGTTGAACCATCAAGCAAAATAAAAGTTTGCTGAGGAAGCACCTAAGACATGTTTTTCCTCTTGCCTAGAGTGCTTTTAATCGATCTAGATTCATGGATTTTGGGGTGAACTGTCCCTTTAACCGACACACACCTACCTAGGACGTGACTAACTACACACACCTACCCTTCACTGGGAAACACACTCACTCTTTATAGAGCTTTGTGGTTAGCCAGGAAGATTTGACTGCACAGGGGATAAAAGACATGCCAGTTTGTTCGGGGACTTTCGTTGGATACAGCATGCAAACACTCCTCAGACCGACCACACCGGCACAGTGACATCTAGTAAAAACAAAGCAAATGGCTCTCATGTTTGAGGAATGTCAAGAGACATTTTATGGGGTGTGCAACATCAGTTGGTTGCCTGCTACGCTCTCAAAAAATGTGTTTGGCATCTAGACCAGAGGCAGCAGTGTCTCTGCTTTTATTATGTGATTCATTATGAGCTAGTCTCGTAACTACCAAGTTATATTCTATATTTCTCTGTGAGGTGTGTCTCTACAAACCACAACTAGGCCACGGTGACTATGTTTTGTCATGACTCGTACAGATTCCCATTTGGATTTTCATTGTTTTAGGGCCAGTTGCTGTGATGTTGCAACCTAACAACTTACATCCATGAAATACCGTGTGTAGCAGATCATTTCCTTCAGGACATCTCTGTGAACCAGTTCTTTTTTTTGTTTACCTTGTCTTTGCTGCTCATTAGAGTTGTTCCCCAGTGGCCTCGCAGCTTTTAAGAAGATTACCTTGAATATTGAAGAGGAAGCTGCCATGAGGGAAGACACCGGAATGCAAGATGTCTATTACACTGAGGTGCAGTGACTTCAGCAACAGATCCCCTGATTTTACCTCACAACTGGCTTGGTTGTCATTGATTTCTACATTTTCCTCCCAACTCGGGCTGGTATCTAAACTCAACACTTTAATGTGGTAGTGATAAAAAATAATGTGCACGTAGCACCGAGCTCCAATGTCCGGTCAGATTCATAACTGTGTTATATTTAATCACATAAATAAAGTTAAAAGAAATGCATAATTTTGCTATCGGTACTGTATTCCAATAACACCCAGGTTTAAACTAACATAACATAACTAATTCATATTTTATTTGTTTGATCTGATGCTACTGTTAATGTGGATAAAAAGATATCCGTTTTTTACTTTTCAAACCTTTTTTTAGGAAGTCCTGGTCGAACACCTCGAGGTCTGCGTGGAGGCACTGTGGAAAGCCGAACGCTATGAGCTCATCACGCACATCGCCAAACTCATCATCCCCACCTACGAGAAGCGCCTCGAGTATGAGGTACAGATCTCAGGA
This sequence comes from Melanostigma gelatinosum, assembly GCF_949748355.1. Taxonomy (NCBI): domain Eukaryota; kingdom Metazoa; phylum Chordata; class Actinopteri; order Perciformes; family Zoarcidae; genus Melanostigma; species Melanostigma gelatinosum. The sequence continues at coordinate 12,299,148 of NC_136656.1, forward strand.
TCAACATAAACATGCAGCCACTGTTTCTTGCAAAGTGATCCGTCCGTGTGCTTGTGAAAGCCACGTTTGCACACCGATGTAAGGACTTTGGTTTGTAGAAACATTTTCTTCATATAAATACGGGTGTGAAGAGTTTACCTTATTCATTTTCCACTCATTATTAAACTCCCGGGCTCCCGGGACCTGTTGACTTGCACTCACAGGATTGTTGGCGTCTCAGAAGTAACGTAACCGCGTACTCAACACGCAACCAGTGTGACCATTCTCACTACATTTAATGGGACTCTCTCACTCCTTGAGAAGACGACTCGGTTGTTATCGAGTGCTTTAAATAGCTCTTCCTTGCTGCTCTTGTAAACAACATCCGGGCGGGGAAAGGTCGGGGGCACAGGGGCCATGAGCCTCCCAACACCCATCCTGGAGGAGAAACGGGGCCCGCCAGTCTGTAATAGCACCTATAGACATATACTTGTCTAACGTGAACGGAGAAAATGTCTTTCATTTTTGTAATTCTTTGTTTGATGGGATGTTGCATAACTCCAATGCGTGTGCATGTTCCTGCAGGCACGGCTCAGTTATTTCTAGAAAAACAACAATCAGAAAATAGACCCAACTCTGATGCCATACATCTTATTTGTTTTTCCCAGAAACTAAGTCGACTGTACGACACTCTGCACAGAGCCTACAACAAGATAATGGAGGTGATGCAATCAGGACGCAGGCTGCTCGGGACGTACTTCAGAGTGGCTTTCTACGGACAGGTGAGGTGCACACTAAAGGGCTGGCTAAACTAGAATGTAGATCCAATAGTCTCATATTATGTCAGAACTAAAAGTAAGAGTGAACGCCCACCTTTGCCAGAAAGCTTTTGAAATACGGCGTAGAGGATAAAGTTAAAGTAAAAATAGACATAATGTGGCTCTGTGTCGGTTTTTTTGTTTGTTTGTTTTGGTGTCGTCGGGCAAGTTATTCCAGTTAAAGACGTGCAAATACAAAGCAAGATGTTCAGTAAGACTTGTTTGTTGTGATTGCATCAGCATGTTTTAAAACCCTTTGTTGGATATGTTATGGAAATATGCCATAAATATGAGTGAAATGATTAGAGAGACAAAACTGTGATTCGAAAAAATATTTTGAAACTGAGTGCAACACTGTAACTCGCCATGCAAAGGTTGCATTTAGAGATATGTGTGATAGCACATTCACCAGCAGGTTCAAGACTGGATGTAATAAAGTTGTGTAACTGCAGGGACGTTAGAAGTCAGCAGACACTTTCAGGATATGTGGCATGCAAATGTGTTGTGCAAGTTAGGCTGAATGTGGTGAATGTGTTGCATTCTACTTGTGCAAGAAGGCAAAAAGAAGAAAGGCAGAATCACGCTATCTTTTTAATGGTTTTGACACTTTCAGTTATTTTGTATTGAAAACACAGAGGAAAGAATATCATTTTAGGACTCATGACTGAACTAAATGCGTCGTTTTGATGCACATTACTTCCAGAAGGCTTCCGACGGACTGTCTGTCGTTATATTTCGTGAGTGAACGTGTGTGTTTTTGTGCAGGGCTTCTTCGAGGAGGAGGACGGGAAGGAGTACATTTACAAAGAGCCCAAACTCACTGGCCTGTCCGAAATCTCTCAGCGGCTGCTGTCACTCTACGGGGAAAAGTTTGGGCCGGAAAACGTCAAGATCATTCAGGACTCAAACAAGGTGCATTAGAGAAATGGAGGAAGGAGACGTTGGGAGTAAATCGCCTTGATGAGAATGATTGAATGATTGAAGCGAGTCAGTGGAGCGTGAAGAAGCAATGTGTGTTTTGACCTCAAGTCTTTGAACAAGAGGAATGTTACCCTTGGATGACATTTATACTATTACTCATCAATTGACAAGAGCCTCACCTATCTCATCCGTCTCTGAAATGTAGTGCTTTTGCAATTCTATTTCATTAAAGGTGTTTGCTTTCCCACAGGTAAACCCCAAAGACCTGGACGCCAAGTTCGCCTACGTCCAGGTGACGTTCGTCAAGTCGTACTTTGAGGAGAAGGAGGCACCGGAGAAGAAGACCGACTTTGAGAAGTGCCACAACATCAACCGCTTCGTGTTCGAGACGCCGTACACGCTGTCGGGCAAAAAACACGGCGGGGTGGAGGAGCAGTGCAAGAGGAGGAGCGTGCTCACAAGTACATGACTTGCTTTTCTGTGTCGTCTCTTAACAAATGCGTAAAACGCGTCGAACGTACATTTTCTTGCATTTTGTCACAATGGGCATATGCTAGAGCCAACCAGTTTTGCCTGCGCGCTTTATCTCCAGCTGCCAACACCTTCCCGTACGTGAAGAAGCGTGTGGAGGTGCTGGGGGAGAAGCAGGTGGAGCTCAAGCCGGTGGAAGTGGCCATCGACGAGATGAAGGCGCGAACGGCAGAGCTGACCAAACTCTGCTCCAGCCAGGAGGTGGACATGATCCAACTGCAGCTCAAACTGCAGGGCTGCGTCTCTGTGCAGGTAAAGGTCCCCGTCGCTCAGAGACACAGCGAAGTGAAAGATCAAATAGCGTGATAACAACTCCTGCATGGTAAACGCACGGAAGCCCTGAGAAATTCCAGTGATCCACTTTCCAAGTCTGATCGAAATGGTTCTCTCTCCTGTGTTGATGATGAGAACAGGTGAAAGTAATGTTTCTAAGTCGGTTTTCTTTCACCTGGGAAAACGGGTGAAACACGTTTTGGCAATTTATTTAGTTGCAGTTTCTTTTCACATGGCAAAACATTGTGTAAAGCTGGGCTGGGATCAGTATTTGAGTGTCACTCAAAAATGTTGCGTGCCAACGCTAATCTGGAAACAGATCAGTGACGTACGGGAATGCTTAACACCCTCTGGTATGTTTTGTTGTAGGTGAATGCAGGTCCAATGGCCTATGCCAGAGCATTCTTGGATGACAGCAAATCCAACCATTCTGGCATCAAGAAAGTGAAAGACCTGAAGGACATTTTCAGGTACTGTTGGATTTATTCTGTTTATTTCCTGCATTGTTACTTCTTCCTCATTTCTGGTCAATAATTATGAGGGATTTGATAAGTAGTCATTTGAGTTTGTTATTAAGTTTGTCATCTTATTTTTGATGATTGCAGGCGTTTTGTTCAGGCTTGCAGTATAGCTCTGGACATAAACGAGCGTCTTATCAAAGAGGACCAGTTTGAGTACCATGAGGGCCTGAAGGCCAACTTCAAAGACATGGTGAAGGAGCTATCCGACATCATCCACGAGCAGGTACTCTCACCTTTTCTGGGGGACTTCTTTGTACCGTTACACCCCTGTTACACAAACACTTAGCTCTGCTTTGATGTGCAGTTGGTCACAAAGGCTGCTGCAGTGGTCTGGAAATCAAACACAGACCTCCTGTGTGGCCACTCAGCCGTTATCACTATCAAACCATTTTCCTGCTTAATTTGAAAAACCAGTATTTTATTCACTGGAGCATGCTGGATGTGTTGAGTCATTTGTTGTGATGCTACAGTACGTTGTGGTTATGGGGCTAATAGTCACTGTGCGCTCATGTAATCATGTCATATGCAGTTAATCCATACTGCTCACAGGGTTACAAAATAATAAACGTCCCAGCTGCTCTACGTAATCCTCAGACCTTACTATAAAACAGGTATCATTGGATCTACTTAGATATTTAAATATCTCAAAATCTGGACAAATACAACCAGAACCATCTGTATGGATAGATACTTCAAGCGGTAAGTGACTCGTTTGTAATTTGGGTGAAGCGAATTCTTCAAAGGTGCTGAATTCCAAATTCAGAGCATTTCTATGATTGAGGGATTGCCTCCACATGGCTAGACTGAGCCGGCGCCTAGCCGCTAACAGTGTGAACAACAGCAGCAGTGCTGACAGAGCACACAGTGTTTACCTGAGGGGCAACCGGAGGGTGGGGCACGCTCACTGGGACTCGCATGCACTAGAAGCATGCGCTTTTTTTCTAGTATATTAAATTTAAAATGTAACACCTCCAAGATGATATGTAAAGTCACTATAGGGACAATCAGCACAGTTAAAAGCTTTTACTGTTGCATTCTACTCAGCCAGGCTCCATGTTAAAGGCATGCTGATAAGATTATCGTCCACTGAGCCTCGTGTGGAATCAGTAACATGCAAACAATGGAAACTGTGACAAATCTAACTGCACATACACTCAGCATTGACTTTTTGAATTCTGGTGTCCATCACCATGGTTTCTCCATTCCACAACTACACACACAGTCAATTTGTTTTCATCACGGGCACAGAAAGAGCCATTATCACCGCATCAACCCTGCTGGTTAGGTTTCATGAAAGCAGGTCTGATTTCATGAAGCAGGTCTGATTTCATGCCTCGCGTGTCTAGAAGCTTCCAGCGAATTCCAGTTAATGTGGTTGCGGCTGTCAAAAATAGAACGACTCGCTGATGAGACTTGGAGTGAGTCATAATGAGTTGCGGGAACTCTTAAAATCCTTGTCAATAGAATTGAGCTGATTCTCCTCGTGTGTGTGTGTGTGTGTGTGTGTGTGTGCAATAATATCATGTGGCAATCATTTTACAGAGAGGGGATACTTCACTGTTGCTCGTTGACAATGTTTACTTTGTCCTCTTCCCATCAGTGCAATGTGTTGTGGCTGTATTGCAGCAGTGTTGTTCTGCCTGCTGACATTTGATATCACTTTAGCTGCTCTGAACTAACTGGTCTGCCTCTTTCTCTCCATTGTGCTGGCCATTAGCTTTAAGGAAAAACAGGTAATGTGATCACGAGGTGTGTTAAAGCTCCATCTGTCTTTTTGTCCTTTTTGAAACCCATTACTTCTCAATGTGCACCTTCTTAGTTCATTCCTTCAGATGGTAATCTAAATACATACATTCATCCGGATGCAAAAAATAATAACGCAGCAGTCAAAATGGGGAGTCTGCAGAAATAGGTGATTCATTACTCGAGGCCTTGATTACAAACTAGTGAGAATAAATATTCAGCCATTTAAAATGCTTTGAAAAAGAACAAAGCATTCAGAGGATGAGTCCTTCGACGAGCGCCGCCGTATGATTGTGGCCGAATGCCGGCACCACATGTGTTGTTGACAACAATGCAAATGACATATGCCGCTAATCAAATGTTTATTTGCATGGCCGCCGCATGTAAAACCTACGTCCTGGTGATAGAGCTGCTGCTGCCTCGGTTATTCCAAAACAAACTAGGCCTTGTGTCAAGTCATGCAGGTGTGGTTGCCAAATCCCTCTCTTCTGGAGCGTAGAAGAAGAAGAATTCTAAAACTGCAAAGAACCAAATGTTCCGTATAGATCGGAGGTAGAAACGTATTGATCCGTTTAAATCGGCAGCGGATTAAATGCAAGATGTCGCTGTCCCACCACAAGTCGGCCATAAACTGAAGCGGGCGTATCAACTGAACAGCCGACGATTAAACCGTTGAATTGTGTATCTTATCAATATCCTGGACAAAACCACATGTAAACAGAGTGAGGAGTAGCATGATGGAAACCAAGCTTGACCGGTCTCGCGGAAGTTGACTTTGAGGGCTTTGCAGGGTTTTCATGTGAATCACTTCTATGGCGAGCTGCAGGAGACTCAACCGTCATTTGTTTACGCTCCGACATGGCACGGATGAATGCCTGTCAGCTAGAAGCAGTGTGCTTTTACAGTTGTTGCAAATTGTTGTTTTAAAAGTACATGAGTAATCTTCTTCAAAAACAACAAAGGGCCTGAAGGGGCGGGTGCTGCTAGCTGCTTGCATTGGAAAAGAGAAGGCAGCACTGGGCCGGGTTTTTAGGCTGGATGACTTTTAAACATGTGGCATATTCTTACTAGTTTCTCAAGATTACCAACCGTGCATTTAATGCATATCAGACAGTGTTCATCTTCATCACTAGTACCCTAGTGACTTCACCTACATGGAGAAAGGAAACATAAATCTAAAAACTCCAGCAACACTTAATAGCATAAAGAAACACTTGTATTGTGGGACAGGTGCATTTCAGCTTGTGGCCTTCATCAGACGTAGGATACAATGCGATATTCCTTTATTGTCATTTCATCCTCGTGCAGTTCCATTCTAGAAATGTACAAACACGTTAAAGATACAGCTCCACATGTGACACTTTCCCAGACGTACAAAACACATTCAAGCAGCCTCGACAAGGAAAGCCATCACATGGTATCCTCTGGATTCAGATCTCTTTTAGCGGCTCGCTGATTATAACCGTGTTTTTAAATGTTGCCTTTGATGTGAGAGGATGAAGTCGGATGCCAGATCAGATAGTCTGACCTACATAGTTTCAACAGCTGTCCCGCAGTCAAGTGAAAGTGAAAGTGCCGACTTAAAGAGGCGCGACGACATGAATTCAATAAAACAAGACATACGGATGTGATTCACTTTGTAGACTTTTACATGCACCGCGCTAAAACAGTGTCTATAAGCACATCGTAACCCCAGATATATTCAGCCATTCAAACAGAACGATGATCAAAAACAATGAAGTGAAGCAACATGCAAAGAACGTGCGCAAACCAGTCAGACGTCAGTGAAATACTTTCGAGTTTTAAAAAAACAAAATAACGCGAGGGCAACATGACTTTACATGCAGCGACGAGGACACAGTGGTGACGTCATTTTGAAATACTTTCAGAGCTTTGTTTTGCACTTCATTGTACAAACAACAGTCACGAACTGTACATTCAGCGTCTATTTCATGTTGATCCACATCTCACCGTGTGTGTGTGTGTGTGTGTGTGTGTGAATGTGAGTGTGAGAGACCCCTGTGAACTGTGTTTTGCTTTGATTCCAGATCTACCAGGAAGATATGATGCGCTCGCTGTTACAAAACTCCCTCCATGTGTTCCGTGCCATCAGCGGGACGGCCACCAACCTGGGCTGATGTCTGTCCCACATGCACACCCTCTCACTTCTCCCCTAAGGACCTGAACCGGATGAGGGGGTGGCTCCCAGTTTCACGTCCGCCCAGCTACGCTTGCCAAACCCCCCCCCCCCCCCCAACAGTGGCGAAGATGCCAATGGAGCCACCTTCCGCTCCTCTTGCTGTACGTGCAGTACTGCAGAAGATCGGGGTGCAAGACCACAGGAGTTGGATCGCATTCAAACCCACGGCAGCAGTGTTTCGGAGAATGTATCGCAGCAGCACCAACGAAATGTTGCACCTTTTATTTTGTTCCTCCTTTGTGACAATCTGCAGGATAGACTGTTGTTTTTCACAGGGAGACACTGTGCTAAAGCAGTATTTTCTCTCCTCCTGTCCTCTCTCTCTGCATCGTTGCCCTTCAGATCTATGCAGGACATCACACTTCCTCCATAATTCCTTTTTACTACTCGAGTCGACTTTTAGAAGACAGCGGCATCTTCTCATTGTACCGCTGTGTTTCGTTTGGCCGGGCTCTTGCCGGCAGAGCAACACGCCAACTTGGCAGCAAAGCATCGAGGTACTCAGTCGAGCCGAGGGGCTTTATAGGCGCACGGCGCGTTCCAGTCGGGCCGTGATAAACGGATAAGTGACCTCTCAAGAGCAGCAGCTTCAAGCGAGCACCAGGCCAGTTACTGCCCTGTTTGTCGTCGTGACAAATGCCTTCTCAGTGTGTTCCAAAGGACACACCTCAGGGTGATAAAGCTGCTCTTAAGAAGGGTTACGTTGTATATGTAAAAAAGCAAACAAAGTATCTTGGTGATAACAATGTTGTATTAGAGGTAATAAATAATGTCATACCAGAGAAGATGACGAATTCTATCAGAGCTGTAGTACAATCAGTGAAACAAAATTCTCTCTGTGGGCTCATTTAATGTGAACGGGACACGGCGATGGTATTGACTTCAGTACAGTGAGCAAGTGAAGAGCTCCTCTCATTAAGATCCAGTGCCTTTGTGCTTTGCCTTCTGAAGAGACTCCCCCATCCCCCAGTAATAAGACCGTCATCACGCGCTGGTTAGTTACAGTATTTCACAAGTGCTACACTGTAATTAGCAGATAAGATGAATAATATTTAAGCAAAATGTACATAATTTGTTGCCATGCTGTAAAGTGAATTCTGCACCCTTGTATGTTTGTACGTACTGTATCTATATTTGTAACATTTTGGACTCGTCAGTCCAAAGCTGTCCTAGCAGAGAGATTTTTCTTCTTTTTTTTTTTTCTTTTTTAATTGCGCTGTGTACTGAAGTGCGGCTGCTTGTCAAAATTACTTTGTAAAGACATTTTCCAATAAAACCTGGAGAAAAATAAACTATGGAGATCCTTTCGTTCTTGACTGAGGAGACAGCGGATGACAAACCAGTTTCACCACAAGGTCCATTTAGTCATCGTTGTTCTCTAGAGTCTAGAGAACAACGATGAAAACCTTCACGAGGTCTTCCTCTCAGATGTTGCCATGGAGTTTAATCCAAACTTTGACGCTAACATAAATAAGGAATCCTTAAAATGCTCTTTTCCATGACATCCAGTGTCACGCTGATTTCTGGAGTTGACCTTCGAAATGATGTCATCCCTGCAGCACTTTAGGTATAAACGTTGTGTTGCATTATGGGTGGTGTAGGATCCAGCATTTATGGAGCTTACCTGTATCTCTTACTACAGGGCTGAAAGCTAGGACATATTGGCCTCTGCTGCGTTGAACTTTATCACTAACCTTGTACAAAATTGCTAAAGTACTCCTTTAAGATTTCCAGCTATTTGGGACAAACACACAAAATGTATGTCTTCTTGTAAGAGGTGTTGGTAAGTTAAAAAATAAGTAATTTATACAGTAGATCAAGCTTGTCATTCATCTTTAAGTGTAGCCGAAAACAACACAGATGACATGTGGTTCCTCTGTATGTTTCCTCGTGTTAGTACATTCTGTGCCGCTGCATGAAGCCATTAGCAGTTAATCAGCTTATCGATTAACAGACCCACTTGGAGCCTGACGACTTCCTGGAGACGCGGTTGGACACTTGTGGTTTTCTGACATTACACTTAGGATCTCTGCCTCGGTCAGGAGAGCCACGCGGGCAGCGTCTTTTAACGTCGCACTCTTTGACACTCGTGTTTTATTTTTTTGCGGACTGCCGGGACGTCTCCGCGTGGGACACCGGTACTGTTGGGAAGAGGTTGGACGTTCCCACTGGTCTCCTGTCATCACAGCCTGTCCTCCCACTCTCACAGAGACTCCGCCCCGCTGTTCCCAGGAGACACCGCGAAGCCACCCAGAGAGACCGTCAAGGTGCCGCCGGTCTCTCCCTCGCTTCCCTGAGTGTGTGTTTTTATCCCCCGTTTTATTTTCCACCGTAGACTTCATAACGTCTGTATTTGCCTGTGTTGTGACATGAACGGTCAATTGGAGTTGACGCGCCTCCATACGGGATAACAAACGGTCAGACGCACGAAGACAACATGACTTTCACTGCGGAGTTTTTCACCTTCCTGACATTTACCGCCGTCATCATGGTTCACCACTGTAAAGCAGGTAAATACTCTATTACCCAGCATTCTCGTCGTAATTACACCGTAATTGAGCTTTATAAATTAAGGGCTTTAGTAGACAACGCAGCTGATACAAAAGTTCAATTAGCGACCGTTAATGGCGCACCTGTAACCCGTATAGTGAGCTGTCATCGTTCTCTTCGTTTGAGCTATTAACCTGTGACTTGTCATTCTGGATGTTTGTTTGATGCTATTTCTATCAAATAGTATCAAATAGCATCTGGTATGACTCAACTAAATGGGCCATGTAGCGGCGGGGTTTTGGGCTCCCTGTCCTGTAAGTAGTTTGTACGCACGAAGATAAATACTTCAAAGACACTTTTCCCGCTTTCATGGATCTGTCAGGACGGGAAACTATTTTGCAGTGCGATTTTTGTATTTCTTTATTTTTTGGGAGGACATTCCCATGTCAACGCGTATTTACTCAATTTATCACACTATATTTGAGAAAGATCAAGATACATTTACTGTAATCTCAATTCATACTGTGATTTTCTCTATATCTTAATAAAATAAGAGCTCATTTGACCCTATCGTACCTAAGTTCAGCAAGTCTATTGAGAAAAACGTTTCTGTTGAGTTCACAGGTGATTTTATCTGGATTTTCACTACATTGCTACACTGAGATCATTTTGTTTTAATGCGGTCAAAGGAAACTTCTCTTGCGTGAATATAATAGGAGTCTATGGTACTTTCACTAAACTTGCGAAGAAAGAGCGCTCGTGAGAGATTTAAAAGCCGTATTTCCTCTTAGTCACAGCGCACCAATCAAGTACCATGCTCGTAAAATAGTCGCGCAACAAAAATACAAAGTGCGTCACTTTTCAGCCCACTTGAGCGCGGTGTACCGTCCAGTTCAAACGGAAGTGAATTAAAAAAGAATGAACAAATTAATTCATTGATTATTGGGGCTATTGCTATGATGATTTTTTTTTAACAGATATTATATTATTCTAACAGTGCTATTAATTCAATCTTCAGGTGACATTGATTCTCCCCTTTTTTGTCTCGCGAGCAGCGCTCCCTCCACCGACAGAGCTCTCCTATGAGTGGGTGGACGCGTTCACTGCGAACGTGACCTGGAAGAAGCCCAGCGGTCTGCAGGACGGGAAGGTCTGGTACAAATACCGCCTGGAGCTGGGCCTCCCACAGAGTGTAGGAAACCTGCTTTATTAACGGGGTCTCTCTGGGTTTTTGTTTGTCTATTTGTGGGTGACTTGTTTTTTTCACTTTGGTTTCACATAATGTAATTTATGTATTTTTTTGACGATTAATTATTATGATTATTTATGCATTGCTTAATTTATTCATTGGTTTATTCATTCACTCTCACTGAGAAAAAAAACTATTTTGGGAGACGGCCTTTGAACGTAGATTATTACGAGGCTCTTTGTTGTGATGCCAAAGCGCACACTTAAATAAAATGTCTAAATACAGTAATATATACTCACCGGGCCCCGTGCAAGGCCCATTGTCTAAATGCTAAAAATGCAACCACACACTTATGCAAACAAACGTTGAATTACTGTGAAATCACACAAATGTATGTTTAAATATGAGGACAAACAATGAGAAACAAATAAGCAACTTGACGATAAACGTTGTAATTGCAAGCAGACCTCCATCCCGAGGTGGTTGGAGTGTTTCAATATGTGTTAGCATAACCGTCATTAGAGCCCGTGTTGTTTCTTCCTCCAGTATGTGTGCGTGAAATCAAGACATTTCTTAGCGACCCTCCTCACAGAAGAGACGGGCTCTGGCAACTGGACATACTTCATTTGGACTGTTGAAGACTGTAATAGTCAGAATGAGAGCACCGAGGTGCGCAAAATCATTCGAACCCTTAAACCAAGAGGTAAGAAGCAGACTGCTGTCCGCTGCGTCCGTGACGATGCCCTCAAGTCCGATTTGAATCTTGCCGCTTATAATGTGCCGTCTTTGTTCTTGCACTGCGCAGCTGAAGTGAAGGACATCAAATGTATCATCACCGGGACAAGAGAAATGAACTGTTCCTGGATCCCAGGGAATCCGGCTCTTAAGCTCTCCTATAGGTGAGAATTACAGCGACAGGAAATAGAGGAGATCCTGTATGTCTCCAGTGATGTGCAGTACAGTTTTAATGGATGCTGTTCTGAGGGGCTAGTTGTTTTAGCCTGCCCAGTGAAGGCTTGTTAACACGGGGAACGTTAGTGAAATCACGAAAGAGCTCGGCCCGCACAGATGCTAATGGGCACGAGGTAATCTGTGAGCTTCGTGAACATCTCGTGGCGACTGAAGGAATACTCTCTGATCACCTGCCCATCTTGTCGTTGCAGGATTTGTGGACTTACCAAGGAACTTATTAAGCCTCTAAGAGAGTGCGATCAGACTTACGTCGGTGCAGGGAGGTATGGCTGCTACCTGACAGCTGATGGAGTCAAGAATGACATCTGCGTGTCTTTTGCAACTGATACTGCTGATACTGGAATGAGCACCTCTAAAATTGCACCAAGTCAGTTTTATCTCCAATAGTTTATTATTTATATCATTGTGCGTTGTTAAGATAAATGTAACACATTTGTTGTTCAAATACTTGCACTGCCAAGTGCAAGTGAAAAACACATATTTATATGTATTTTTGTTGTCATTTTACACTTCAGTGATAGATCCACCAGTGTTGAGCGTCGTAGAAGAAGAAGGCGATAAGCTCAAACTGAGCTGGGTGCACCCAAAGATTGGAGTAAATTGCAGCTGGACATACACGGTGTGCTACAAGAAATGCAGTCACTCCGAAGTAAGTAGTTCACTTTAACTGCTCGGCCTAGAATTCGGAAGTCACAAAGTTTCTCCACACCGGTCAGATTCCAAGACTGTTCTTTTGTTTGCTTCCTGTTTTAGGAGTGTCATGACTACACTACACAGGGAGAGCCTGTGTTCATCCCCTACGATAAAAGCTGCCGCTACGAGTTCTGGTCCAGCGTCAAGACTCATCGCTATTGCGAGACAGTTTTCAGCGAACGCGGCAAAGCCGTATCTATTGGTAAGTGTCCGAACTATTATAGTGACGATGACTTGGCACTTTATTAAGTGCACTAAAACAAGATCGACATCAAGTCATTCAATACTGAATGACATATCGAGGAGGACATTTTTTTGCAGAGTATATTTGTCGTAGGATTCACTGATTCGCACGCTTCAATGCTGTACCTTAGAGTCTTCACTGGGTACTTTCCACATTATTTTAAAAAATGGAACAGACATCAACTCATACAGGATTTTATGCTGCCGCGAAAACGATGTGTCTGGCTGTTAGTGTGTCAAAATGACTAAATGACTTTCCCAAAGACTTCCCCAAAGGAAGAGCCAGAAAGGGAGGAAGTGCAAGTAAGAGCCAGTATCGGTTGCCATCAGTTATTCTCACGGTTTGTCTGCTTTTCATGTTCTATTAGAGCCATGTTTGGTGGAAAAATCATTCTAATCCTCTATTAGACAAAAGTACTAATGCCACACTGTGAAAACACTCCACTATACGTCCCGCATTCAAATCTGACTTAAAGTAAAAGTTCCCATCATAGTGCTGTAAAATGTTCCCTCCGTGTTTTACTCTGATGTGTAATGGTCCTGGATCAACACTTCATCCTTCAAATGCAAAATCAACCCATCAGGAGCTCCGTAGTTTTCACTGCATGGGAAGGGGTTGAAGAATAGAAATCTGAAAAGTAACACATGACACAGTAAAGTAGAAGTACCTTCAAGTGGTATTCAAGTACTATACTTGAGTAAATGTACTCAGTTACATTCCACCACGAATGCTTGGAGTTTTTTCTGCACATAAACATTATTATCCGTTGTTTTTTATGAGAAACAAATAAGTTACGTTTGATTGCAACTATTGCATTCGGACTTCGTGTTGCTCACTTGTATGCACTTTTCATCTACTCTGAATGACCGCAGGTACCAACGAGCCCGCTGAGGAGACGCTGACCGTGATCTCCATCGTCCTCCCCGTCATCCTGTCCGTCTGCATCTTTCTGTCCTGCTACTGCTTCAGGAGGTACGTTTTGCACACGGCACAAAGTACATTTCACAATCTATTTGTAATGAGTGGATGTTGTAAAGCGTATCTATGTGCAACGACGAAAACATGAGTTCATTGCAGCACAGGGACCTGCCTTGCACTGACAAGCCTCGCCCTCAGGCAGAGGTAGGGAGTGTTTTATGTGGAGCTGCAATAAAGAGAAAAATGTCATAAAGGAATGTCCACTGTACTCCAAGTAATTGATGGTATTTAAATATCTCCTGTAGACATTAAAGTGCTCTACTTTCATTAATAATCTGCATCTGGAATGGTTTTTGAGAAGAAAACCACCACCTGCCTGTTGCCGTATTCTCGATATCCCGTTGTGGTGGAGGGAACGTAGTGTGCTGGTTTTTCTGATCTCTGCCATCGTGTCTGTTTGCAGGCACAGCGCCATAATCTGCCCCGTCATACCAGATCCTTCAGCCATATTCAAGGACATGATGATTAACGGAAACAAAGAACTTAAGGTATGTTTTAGGGGTGGAATAAAAAAAACGTGTACGCTCTCCCCACACACACACACTCCTGACCCTGTTCTGTTTTTGCAGACCACAGCAGGGAGTTTGTACACGCCGGTGCCAGAGCCCATTGAATCCTGCAAAGTCAACCCCATAACCGATAACCTTGTCGTCCCGCTCAACTGCTGACACGTGCATGTACGCTGCAAAAGCCTGCCGTGCAGCTGGACTCGCACTCTGGGCCAATTCCTCGAGGAACGTTTCTAAAGTCTGTTGCACATCTGTCGGGTGCGGTGATGGAGTGAGCTGTGCCGACCTGACTCTGTGTCACTGCAGCCAGGGAACAACTTGAACCACTAGAGGTCGGCAAATAACATATTCAGCTGCTTTTAGCGAACTCTCTTAAGGCAGTGCAGATGTCCAGCTGCTGAGGCCTGGATAAGGAAATGCACTGAATCTTTGGAGCAGCCTTCAACCATAACAACAATAAAAGGCCACCAGGCTGTGGACCCGGAAATACTACCGGGGCAAGAAAGCTTTCCATGGCCGCACTGTGCTGATATCCTCCCGTTGATCACTGGGGAGGGAGACCAGCCTGTGTTCGGGTTGCGGGCCAGCGGAGGCTGTATTTACTGGGAAGTGTCCCAGCAGGGGCTGCTGTGTCCCTGGATATCTGCTGCACACATGGAAGAGATGACGAGAGAGTAACAATGGGAAGAGGCTCACGTCTTGCCACCGCAAAAGTCTCGTTTGCAGGAAGGACAAGCAATTTCCGGTATGACTGCCGTCATGGCAACTAGACAATGGGCAGGAAGCAATAAGTGGGAGGCACATACTTCTGTAATTGAGTGATCCTGACAATGTGGCCTGTGGTGTTCTGGCTTTTCAACCTTTGTACACAAACTTGTTTTGGGAGGAGAACATAGTTTCGGCACCTGAGCACCAGTTAAACGGAGAGCAGCTTGGCTGTCAGCTGGCTGGTTTTCTGACATCACAGACACACCCAAATCCAAAACGCCAAATCACCGTTCGTCACACACTCCTTCCTCAAACCGAAGGAAGGGAGCCATCTCCTGTTGCTTTGGTACATTTACCAACACTTTTCTGTTGGGTGATTGTTGATGATTCTCGCTGCCTTTTTAATGAAAATAAAGAAAAGTGAAACATGTTTGTTGCTCGGTTGTGATTGGCTGCCACTGCCAAGGTAGCAGCTACTCTCCATTACTCTTCGTGGGGCCCACACGAGGAAACGCTACTTTAAATGTGTAATTCAGAATCCTGAAACAAAGAAAACAAACTAACTACAACAAGCTTCCAGATGTTCTTGGTTGATTTTTGTTGTCAGTGTGCAGGTCACTGCTTCGGGATGTGTTATTGTTATTGTTCACCATTTCTACTAAAGTAACCCACAAAAAGACCAACCCAAGCCCTCACAAGAGATTGTAGAGTTTTAGCTAATGGCTTTACTAATGTTACTGACTCATACTAACATGATACGTAATGGATCTGTTATAAAACTCTAAATAATAATGAACAATCCATTTGGCTGGAATTCATCAACATTTATAATGCACATTACTTTTTTTTTTACTGAAAAGATGTTAAAATTTTAAAAGAAAATAGAATTTGGAGATAAACTTAAGAAATATATAAAATGATAAGACAAAAAAAGAATGAACCATACATTTGACAGTTTTATCGCTTGTTGGTGTTTATAAGTTTGAGTGTCATATATATATATATATATATATATTCCTTAAAATCAGAAATACGGTGAAATTGGCGGTAGTTTAAGTTATTTGACATTAAATGTACTTTGTTTAATCAATAACTTTACCATGAATGTTCATGTTATGTTTAAAACACTTTTACAATCAATTTTGATATGATATATTATTTACACAACAAATACTTTTTGGACTTGGATGAAAGATTAAGATTTGTGCATAAATGTTTTACACTCTGGTTCATCATTACAGAGATTACATTTTATTTCAATATCTATGAAATCTGGAGAAATATAAATTGTCTGGATATATATGTGTAAAATGTGGCTTTGTCTTTAATCTTATATATATATATATATATATATATATATATATATATATATATATATATATATATATATATATATATATATATATATATATATATATATATATATATATATATATATATATATATATATATATATATATATATATATACACAGAATGCATATGGTAATAGCTGAGCTCTTCTCCAATCAGAACCTTTAAGAATGTTCTCCCAAAAAAGCTTTTCCTCTGGGAGTCATTTTCCTTCTTTCTTTGAATGTGTTCATTTAGCATTCATGATGTCAATAGTTCAATACATGTTACATCAAAGGATTTATGAAGAAGTAATCGTTCATAACTACGTAACCACTTAAGTAAACAATAGGCTACCTTTATCAACCCAATTTAGTTTCGTTTTTTTCCCGGCAGTAATGTCTCAATTATTATTATTATGATGGTTTTGTGTGGAAGGAAACTTATTCATGGTACAATTACAAGTTAGTAGAACATAAAAAAAACACCCATTTTTCTAGAAATATTGTTTATATCCTATATGTTTATATGAGCATGTTTGTGTGCGGGCGTACATTCGCGTGCGTCCAAAAGAAAAGAGGAAGCACTCCGCCCATCTGCAGCCTCCCGACACCCTTCACTCGGTCCGCAGCAGAGCTGGGAGCTAACGTGGAAACACGGACATTTACCGTCTTCCGTTTTTTAAGTAACCGTGACAGCGGACCGGACAGCAGACGGCCCGTCGGTAGGAACGGGAGCGGTTAAAGGAAAACGTCGTATCCTCGAAAATAAACTTCAGGAATAAGACTCGCAGAATAAAAAGAAACCAGGATGCGTCACAGCTTGCAGCTGGTCGTGTTGAGCTGCCTCTTTCTAACGGTGGAATCCCAACAAGGTGAGGAAAGACGCATAGCGTTGTGTGTTACATTTTGGATTGTCTACTGCTTCCTCCACAAACATTCCAATTTTCCCATGGAATACGTCACGGTGTTTCCCAGTAGGCTACTGACGTCACGGCCGTCTGGTTATTCCCAGCTAAACCAAACATGTAAACGTAGGAGAGAAACGTGTTTTTAACGAAGTACAACTGGATGAATGTCTAATAAAAATGCATGGAAGTAAGATTAACACGAACGTGTGAGTATATCCTTCGACTGAAAATACTAAATCCTTACTTTGACTGATCCGTTGAAGTTCAGGACAACTCTGACTACATGCTGACTCATAAATCAAGCATTACTCTAGAATTCTGAGAATTCCCATCATCACCTTTTATACCTGGAAGAGCTTTAGGTGTTGTATTAGGCGGGGTTCACGGATCAAGAGGCGAATTAAAGGCACACTGAAATCATATGTTTCTGTTTTACATTTCTGTCTTTTCTCTTTGTACACCTCAGGCCCCATCTTACCACCACAAAACCTGTCCCTGGAATGGATTAGTGATTTTGACCCACAGTTGTCCTGGGCACCACCACCGCATTCAGTAGAAAACTGCAAATATGAGGTCCAAGCCAATAACAAATTCCCTTCAGACTCTCGAACAGATGTGAGTATGCATTTATTTCTTCATTAAGCAAAATGCAATTTTATTTACCGGTAATAGCCATGTTTGTTATTAAAGGTTTGTTGTCTGCAACACCTTTTAAATCTTCTTTGAGGATCCTGTAGCACCTGCACCAACAGTTACAGATATGTCAGTGTAAATGTACTACGTTCCACCACCGATTACATTCCTCAAATATATATATACTAGGGGTGTAACGGTTCACAAAACTCACGGTTGGGTTCGGTACGATACAGTGGAGCCACGGTTCGGTACGTTTCGGTTCAGTAGAAAACTATAAATGCCAGAGAAATATATTTATTCATTACAACTAACATCATGAAGTTATTCTTTGACTTTGAACAATGATGGAACTATACCTGAGTGACCCATCTTCTGGGGTGTCTTCTTAGCAACACATAAGCATGAAAAACAAAAACTGCTCCTTAATGTTATGTAGTATTGTTACTTACATCTTGCAAAAGAGATTTTTAATCTCAATGGGACTACCTGCTTAAATAAAGGTTTGTCAAACGTATTCCCTTCGTCATGCGTACCGAACCGTGAGCCTCGTACCGAACGGTTCAATACGAATACGCGTATCGTTACATGTGTATCATGACAATGTGCCAGAGCTCACTGTGTTTGAGACAATAGTCTCCTCGGCTCTCTGCTCTTAGATCGTATCAGACTGTGCATCCGCTTAACAACACAGCAGTGAAGTGGTGGGCTGCAGTGTTACTGATGGTTCGCTTGTTCACTCAGTTTTGTTCTGTTTCTCTGTTCTTGGTGGATTCAGGAGGTCTCAGGTCAATCCAAGCAGTGGTACTTTGTGATGAAAGGAGGATTTCTGGAAATGACGGTTAAAACCGTCTGCGGCGAAAATTGCAGTAAGCTGGTTAAGGTCAACGCCACCTACCCAGGTAGCTCAGTTTGCTCACCGCTGACTTGCGTTAACACCTGATTTTTGCTCTCAAATTTGGGATGCTTTTGAGTCGACGAAGAGATTTGTGTCTTTTTGCACCAAATATGGACCTGTGTATCCGTGGGTTTATTAAGATGCGTGTCTCATTTCCTCCCAGTGCTGGTGAGGGATTGGGAGTGCTACATCTACTCCGCCAGACAAGCCAACTGCTCCTGGGACGCAGCCAGCCACGCTCAAGATCTCAGGTTCTTTTATTGGTATGTCTGTTTATTTTCTTTACATTTTGTACTTACACAATCACTGGGGAGCAGTGCTGTACATCAAACCTTCACAATGTGTGTGAGGAAGCTGTATCGCATTATTTTCTGTTAGCGGTTTTCTCTCGGGGACCATTTGGGAGTAATAAGGTTCAACCGAGGCGGAATTCTTCGTCTTTTACGGTTAATCTGTTTTTTATCAGTCCAGGCCTCAGTTTAGGAATTGTATGTTGACTATGTGACGCTTATTTTTCATTAACCCATGCCATGTTTGGTAATGTCTCGGTAAATTAAGAGGGGAAGAGAGTAAAATCTATTTCCAGGAATCTATTTGTGTCAGTCCAATGCAACTGTAAATCATCCATCATTTTACATTTGGCCCGATCATAGCAAAGCATGTAGTCTCCAGGTTACTCAGCTTTCTTGTCATTGATCCACTACAAGGACAAAAACCAGGTTCCAGTCCCCTCATTCTTTGGTACTTGCTGTCTTTTCCCTTTACCAAAGTGTGGGGGCCGGCTCCTAATTAAGAAAAGTCCCTTTTTACTGAAGCTGTAGAGTCCTTGACTTAACGCAGACCTCATATCAGCAGATATTGTCAGCCTGAGACTCTTTAGGCCGTTTTGAGATGTCTGATTGAGGGTGAGTTTGAGTTCCATGCAAGAGCTGCAAGGGCTCTGTTTTATTATTTTGTTGAGTGGTTTATTGTCATCGAGACCAACGTTATTTTATTATAATTGAAGAATACTATTTTCCTCCTTGCTAAGGATGCCTTTTTTCACTGTGAAGGCACTTGTAGGATTCGTTTCTCCAAATAAATATGTCTGTATGATGTCGTTAAAAGCTGGTTCTCAAGTTTCTCCCCGATCGGCGGAAATCTGGGAAATTGGAACCAAATGGTTGGCAACCACAGAGGGAGGCCTCTGACTGGATCAGGGCCCAGGAGGTCTCTGTTAAGAACTTCACCCAGGGGCGAGTGTTGTCTGCCTGATGCCCGTTCTCGCCGGCTCGATAATTAAATAAACGGGGTAAAGTGTGCTCATGAGTGAGCTTTAGAGCGACTGGAAGGCTGATTTTGTTACCTCTGTCCCAAGCCAGGCTAGCTGTTTCCCATGGTTTTCAGTCTTTATGCTAAGCTAAGCTAGCCGTCCGCTGGCTGTGGCTTTATTTTTAACAGACAGACAGACATAAGAGAGGTATTGATCCTTTCCAGAATGTCAAACTATTCCTTTAACTTCACTGAACAGTGTTCTATATCTGTTGTTGTCCTCTTGGCTAGGTCTGAGTCGCATCATCTGGGAAGAATTTGCCTTATTTAAATGTTTGTAAATTGTATTAATTCATTTTTTTCTTCAATCAGTTCCTTCTTTGAGAGTAAATTACCTTTTTCTCTTATCTTTCCAAGGTTAACACATGAGACGTTCCAGAAGCCCCGTCCACGTTCCTTACTGGAGTGCTCATCGTACCGTTACAATGGTGACGTCAGGACTGGTTGTGACCTGAAGACCGACACACGCCACTCCATCATAGACGACTCCATCGACATCTTGTTTAATGGGACGCTGAACGACACGTTTGCCAGGAACACCTTTAAGATAGAGGACATTAAAGGTATGCAGCCAGCGGAATACCAGAACTCATTCAGTACCAAGAGCCCTGTGGAGGAAGCGTTCTGATGAAATACGTCGCACTTCCCCATTCGGTTCGAAGAGAAGTTGCTCTCTGTCCTTTCTTGGAAATGTTTCGCAGTTATCGCGGTGTAGACATGTGTGTGTGTGTGTGTGTGTGTGTGTGTGTGTGTCCATCTCTGTGTACAGTATGTTCTTGTGTAATGAATCCCAAACATACAACTTTAGACGACACCCAGCCCTTTTAAGGGAGAGAGACTTTTTCAAATGGCCTCAGTTGCTTTGCAGTATTTCATGATGTGTGACTAGATTGTAGTTATTATATCTCTGTAATGTTTGTCTCCATGCAGTGCGACCTCCTCCCCTTAACTGGACAGTCAATAAAACTACGGATCAGTTCCTTATTGAGTGGACCCCTCTTGACATTCAACTGCCTTGGATTTATATCGTTAATTACACTGAGTGTGGTAGACCAAAGGTAAGACACACAACAGCACGATATTTAGAATTCAATTGCAGCTTTGTTTTGTTTTTCTTATATGGCAATGTCAGTCAATCAACTCTTAGCTGGATTGAGACTCATTGTCCCCAGAGGATGAAGCTTCCTGACTTTGGTGATTCCCTGACTTGTTCACTAGCACCACCAGCAGGTTGCAACTCTCAGTAAAATATCTCCACAACTGTTAACGTCATGACATTTGGTTCATATCATGGTTCCCAGAGGATGAATCCTACCGACTGTTGTGTTTTGAGTGAAATGCCGTGACTGTTGGAAGGATTGTAATGCAATCTGGTAGACTATCATGATCCCCTCAGGATGAATTGGAATCAATTAGCTGCCCCCGACTTTTCATCAGGTCAAAAATACTCCGGTTTCTACCAAATAACTATGAAACTAAAGACGGCATCAGGCTCAGCTGTAGTTTTCTATCCTCATTTGTACCCTAAAACAACTTCAATCACGCTCTTGAATTAACACCACTTGAAATTGCCTGGAAAGTTCAAAGAAGGGGAAACCACTTAAATCTAAAATATAAATACCAGATAGATGGTTTTCAAAGGGAAATATTTCAAAGCTTGAAATTCAGTTTCATGTAAACCGTAAATTCACAATAAGCAGTTGCTTCTCAGATTATTGTGGCTGTAGTTCACCCCGAAATTCCACAGAATTGATTCACGTTGTCTGATTCAGTATTGAGTCGGAACAATGAGTCAACTCAATGGGTTGGTACTGTTGTGCCTTCATTTTCTTACAGAACAAAACGATTACTCCAGGAAATTCGTACTTGGAACTGAAAGCTGGCTGTCAGTACCGCATGACTATCAAAGCAAATACGACGAGAGGAGAGACACCGTGGAGTGACGAGAAGTATTTCGGTACGGTCAAGTACCATACATAAGTTCAAATTTGAGTTACTTTTAACTTTACTACACTGGATTTACATTGTAACCTTTAAAATACACTGCAGCTGTGTAGGTCACGCTCAGACCATCATAACGTTGCCGATGTTTTTGCAAGCAGATGCAGACACGGATCCTAATGCATGGCTGTACGCTGCCATTCTCATCCCATTGATGCTCGCTGGCCTGACTGCCCTGATGTTTGTGTGTTGCAGGAAGTATGTTAAAGTCTTCATCTTTTTGCTTTTGCGCCGATCGGTTTTAGTTGTTTGCCTCTGATGTTTAACTCTTTCTGTTCAGGAATAAGGAATATGTTTTCCCCAAAGTACCAGAACCCCGGGACCTCCTCAGCGATATTTCTAACAACAACAACAACGAGGTGACTAAGTCTGGGGTTAAAGCACAGTGGATAGGATAACAAAAGTAACGAATAGGTATCACCATGAAACTCCCCCAGTTGATTACTGATATTAACACAGTTATGTTTTGTATTACAACTTTTCTGAAATGTTATGTTTAAATATTCAAATTGATAGAATTCTGTTATTTATTTGTATTTATTTATTACTTCTTTTTCTCAGAGCACTGGTCACAAGCTGTACGTCCCGCCAGAGGAAGAGGACAGCTGTAAAATCACTCTGGTGGTTGATGCCCTCATCAACAGACTGGACATCTGACACATCATCTGCAGTGGCAACACCTTCAATCTGCAAGATCTCCCAAAAATTCTTGTTTCGCAATACTGGCTCAACACGAAAATGTGGAGATTTAACTGTTTAACTGATAAATCCAGGAGATTGATCGCTTGTAGGCTCGACCTACACGTCTTTAGGAAAAGCACACGGTCTGCACAGATTCCCCCGCAGCGCTGTGGCCTGATTGTTTGATGGCTGCCTGGACAAACGTCAGGGGAACACTTGTGCCCTCTTGCACAATCTGATAACGGAGGCCTTGTTACACGTTTCAGGGAGCTCTCCCTATAGGATCTCACTGATAGAGTTTACTGTGCTGGGTGCAGACAAGTTTTAAAATATGTCATAGAGTAAAGAGATTTTTTTAGCTTTGAGTTGTCTTTCTTTTAACCCTTTATGTGCCGCCTAAGACCACAGGACAGTAGTTGCACTTTGAAGCCCGCTGATCGACTCAAAGTCGTTGGTCTTGCTGGATCTGAGGTCTGAGATTTGTGTGTTTGTAGAGCTGATGAAACACTGATGTGTCAATGTTGGGAGAAATCTAAATGACTAATTAGGATGCGTTTAAATGATTCAAGAATGTTAGCATACATTTAACAGAAGCTCATCTCTGTAGTGTTTAAGGCCTGTGTCCTTGTGCGAACTTTCACTGACACCAGGCGTCTTCAGCAAATGTTTAATCGATTAAGAAGCAGTTGTCCTGAATAAGAATGATAACAAACGTGTAGAAAGCGTCAACACTTACGCAGGGCTGATTTGCGATCATGACTTACGAGAACAGTCAATAATGGTGTTGTACGAGCAAAAAGGTTGAATATTTTGTTGATGTGCCCAGACTGGCTTCTGGGTGCTACTTTTGAACTTTTGTAACTTTCATTTTATATCACTTCCTCTGATAAAACAAACACAACAGATCAGGCATTCAGTGCTGCTGATTTAAAGGAGCAGTTTGACATTTTAAGAAAGATGCTCATTCTTGCCAAGGGTTAGATGATACAATTGATGCCACGTTAACATCTATATGCTGAATATGTAGTTGGAGCTATCTTAGCCGACCTAAACCTACCTACTGTCACCTTTCAAGTTCACTTTAGGATTTAGAAACATTTGAATTGTCGAATTCACTTCATAATTAACAAGTTATATGTTGTCTTATTTATGTACTCTGTTTGAAAAAAAAAAATAATAATAATAATTGTAATTTTTTTCTGTCATGTGTCTTTTACATTTTCACCGTGGACCAATTTCTGAATACAACGTCACAGCAATCTAATGACGCAACAATAACGGTGATAAGAGTGGAATAAGAGTTTACAAGCAACATCATGGTGCTCACTGTGAGATTCAAAATAACTCCCAATATTGAACCCAATTTAGTAGGAAGAGGGTGGTGAGCAACTGAGTATCAAACATACACTGTGTCCTAAAGGTCATGTGTGAAATGGGAATACAGTTGGTCCTAAGGCTGTTCGCCCTGCAGACCATATTTGGGCAAGTAGACCTGGACATTCTGATATAATCAAACCTCCAGTATGAAACCAACCAATTTAAGGCCATCCAAGTCTTCTTTCAGATTAGTGGGATCACCAGAATGAAAAGCGAAACTGGTTTCTTAGAAAAATAAGACTAATGGTGATTCATTACCTACACCGACACAGTGTAGGAATTTCGAAACGAGGACGTGTCGAAATTCGCCTGGAAATTGCTTAATTTTGCAGAGCTTGTGGCTTGCCCCCCCCCCCCCCCCCCCCCCCAGAGCAATTGTACAATAGCATTTCTGAAAATGACGATGAAAGAGCTCGTGTCTGTTGCGTTGATGCCGTTACAGAGTTATTATTCAGGGTGCGTGTTGCTTCGCGTGATTAACAGGATGGGTGGACCGGCAGACTCACAAACCTTGACCTTGACAAGTGCACAAAGACAGCGAAGATGACAAGAAATGAATTACGGTGTCACGCTGTGGTGGAGGGCGGGGGCAGAATTGGTTATCTGATGCAATCGTGGTGTAACCTCTTATTCTACAGCACTGTTGCAATATAACGCACCTCCACTGGGTGCACCTCCATGTGAGAGTGAGTGATGAGTCCAAGACTATCAAGTGTAGAATGTCCACTAATTGAATCCCTTTACATGTTTTCACTTAGCTATATTTGTTTGGGATATCATGCATCCGCTCTTATTGCAGTACCAATTAGAAACACGTTCCCTTTCTCTGTGAATTGGTTCAAAATGTCTTGTTTCGCCTTTTGTTTCTAAATCTGTCAAATCGCCGACAAATCGCCCAATAAATATAATATTTCAATGTGAAAACGAGGGACACAAAGCTCGGATAGGCACCATTTTGGCTTTGTTCATTTGTTCAGGCTTTTTATTTTAGCGACGAGCGTTAAACCAGCATGGATTAAACAAGATACCCGGTGGCGCAGTTTCAAAATTAAAGCCCCAGAGGCCTTAACTTTTTTTTTTTATTAAAACAAATGTTGTGTTCACACCTTTCTCAATTGTTTATTTATCTGTACACACTTCTTTCATATTTAAGATAAAGCTGTACTTGTTTATGTATTTCATAACAATGTTGCAATGTTAACTCGTAGATATTTACTTTTTGTAAGTACAGTTCTTGTTTTTATTTCATCGTTGCTTTTGGCAATTTAGACGCATGTTTCCCATGCCAATGAAGCCCCTTTGAATTGAATTGAATTGAGCTGAAATAGCGTCTACGATGAGGTGACTTTTATTTTTTCAAATACGAGCTGTAGACTTCCTGTTTCACGCAGGCTAACCTGACTCATCTCAGAGCAACTTCCCACCTCAGACGGAGCAACAGCGCCCTCTGGTGGTCGGGCCCGGCAGAGCCAACATGTCGGCCCAGACTGGTCCTGATGCTGCGAGGATGCAGAGAGCAGCGATTTGAGAGGGTGTATGTATGTAAAGCGTGCCAGGCCCGGTTTATCCTGGCGCAGTCTCTGTGGCGCAATGGAATAGCGCGCTGGACTTCTAATCCAGAGGCTCCGGGTTCGAGTCCCGGCAGAGATGAGTCACTCTGTGTGCCACACGGCAGACCTGCGGTCATTTTTGTCCGTTGGAACAGGTGATGATGTTTTGGTTGCAGATTATTATGCTGTAATAGTCGTTCCTCACTATCTGAGCAATAATGTGGCTTGTAGTGAACAGATAAGCACACGGACCCATCCTCCTTATTCTTCCATGCATGCGAAGTCAAATCTTTTGTTCTCTTTTGGTAAATTTACACTAGCTGTGAAAAAATCGAGAGTATATATTTAGTCCATTTTTAATTCGGTGTACTCATATGAGCCTGCTTGTTTTCTTGACTGATACCACTGTCTTACTGGGGCACATATACGTGTTATCTTTATTTGTATTACAGGCTACATTTGATTTTACCTGGCTTTAAAATAAAAAAGAATATTGTTTTATCTTTATTCAAATTTTTGGGCTCGATTTCTACAGAAAAAGGAGTTATAACATGTTAAAGGGAGTAACATGGCTAACGAGTTAAAATGATCTTGTTCAAAAACCTTGGAATTTGACAGTGTGCATTTTCAGTAGCCTGTGGCAATTATCACAATTACAATTATAGTATTGGAATTAAACTTCACACACACACACAAAAATAGATTACAAAACATTATAGACGACACTATATTTTCCCCGAGCTATCCGTGAACCATTCACAACACGTCCACATTTGAATTATTACTTTTAGTCATTTTCTGCATTTGTAGCCCCTCCGGCGGGCTTTTGTCAGGCAGTAAAGGTGGACACAAACCAAAATATTCTGGGATCAAAAAAGGTGAATATATCTGGTGTGTGCGCATGCGCATATATATTTGGAACAGTGTTCCAGTTGCGCTTGGGGCACATGCAGGGGTCGTGCTTGGTCGACGACGCGAGGGGGCGCTCCAGTACCGGCGTAAGCTCCACTGGACTGAGACGGGAGGAAACCGGCTCACTGTGCAGACCAGTGACGGCTACGGTCTCGCGCAGAACCATCACCAAAATCTGTAGCCTACATTATGTGACAGGAATGAGGACACGGTCCTTTTATTCATCATGTGTTTGGGCAGTTGCTTCACAGTGACATCATTGCCTTTTCCCTCTAAATAATATTATTCTAGGGAGGAATAGTGTCCGTGAATACCAGCACAGTACTTCTGGCCTCCTATAACTTCTATAATCATCTCCTTCTAATATTAATTTGACCTTAAAGCTCCGTGTGACATCATGATACTATGACATGCTCAGTTATGTTCAGTAACAGCTGACCTCATTCATGCTACCTTCTGATGTATGATATCTCTATATATTTATATTTTAAGTGTGACATCTGCATCACTCTTCAATAAAAATGATTTTAAAAAACGAGGTGGCTACAGATGTGGAGGTAAGTTACGGTGTCTAGAATGACATCATCACCTAATGAAACACTGTGAACAACAGAACTCGCAGTCCCGACCACAGCAAATGTGTCAAAAAGGATTATGCCCCCCTAAACTGGGTTATTTCTCTTTTTTTCCGTCATGTATTTTTTTGCCGGTGTTGGCCTGTGCAGGATCCAGAGGGAGAGAAAAAAGGGGGCAGTGCTGTGGTGCTGCTGACGTGAGAGAGAGAGAGAGAGAGAGAGAGAGAGAGAGAGAGAGAGAGAGAGAGAGAGAGAGACACAGAGCGAGAGAGAGCGAGAGAGAGAGAGAGGAATGCCCCGTTAATGAGAATATGACGTCTAGTCATAGAGATTACAGCGAGGACAAAACCGGAAGTAGAGTGTTGTCGCATTGTCTGAACTTTTATATTATTCTGATTTGTCAGGGAATGTCAAAAATGTTTTTGAACTTTCTTATTGTTTAAAAATAATACCTTGTCGATGTACATTCTTATATTTATAGGTCTTAAATTAGATTATTATGATTTGGGGATATATATTTTCCCAGTATAATAATAATTATTGAATTATAAAAATGATTTTGCAAACTTTCCCACCATACTTTTAGATGAATAAAAGTGCATTCTCTAAATATAAGAGTTACCAGCTATGAATCCCTCAATGTTTCCTAAAATAAATCTTAAAATAAAGACAATTATTAGAAGAGTTTTGGGGTTACAGGAGGCTACAGCGTGCACATAGTCATGCTTATACTTCTGAAGAAAATGGTTTCAGGACAAAAACTCTGCAGGGTTTATTTAGAAGGAAAAGCTTTTTATTTTTAGGAAAAAAAAGCATTCTATATGACAGTGGCACGTAGAAGAGGAGTCACCTTGTATGTAGAGGGTTGTATAGGACTATGCAGTACATGGAACATCAAACACAATACACCCTGTGAATATGATCTAGAACAAAAATATCATGTGTTTATTATATGAATACTACTTGTATTGATAGTTTGTTCTGTTATTATTGACTGATTACAATTCCTCAAATTTCACCAGCAACCGTCTTGTTCAAGAGGGATTTTATTTTGAAGAGAATGACCGACAGTTTCCGGTGTCACCGCTGCTAGCTTACCGCGTCCGCGTAGAGTAGAAAACGGACTGTCGCTGGAGAGCGAAGAAGAGGAGAGGCGAGAAAAAGCAGTGAAATTGTGTAAAACCTGAGCAAGTCCAAGCCGAGTCAGGGGACACACGAGGAGGGACGACGCAGGAGGATTATTTTTCAAAGCATAATTACTATTAAAGTCAGTAAACTCCCGCTTTTTGATGCTGTCCTCAAGGAGGTTTGAGCCAATAACGGACTTATTGGTCGGCTGAACCATGCAGAGGCTGCTGCTCCTGAGTTTGGTGTTGAGTTTTCAAACTGGTAAGTCTGCGTTTCTCTCTTTTTAGCGCATAACACACGGCGAGTAATGTTTGACTGTAATGTTGTGTGAAACCACAGAGGCTTTAACACAGAACGAGCCCTCCATTTGTATTTCTTCATTTTGTCGGGGAGATAAAAGGAGGACAGGCACACAACGTGATTTCATAGCATTCCCATATGAGCCGCAGCAATGGATCACCTTAGGCGTGTGTGGGTGCGCGTGTTCGTGCGGCATCGTGTGAGCGCGCTCGCGCGTGCGACAGCGTGTCCGCACCGCAGCAATGGATCACCACCACGTTTCTTTTCAGTTTTTTTTATCAATCATTGTCTCGCGCCGCTGTCTGTACGCGTGTGCGAATACACGCGTTCGATTGCGCGTGCGTGCGTCCAACTTGAACATGACTGGCGCGTGCGCGCCCACCGGCCTGAGTGACCTTTTGCACATGACAAACCCCTCAGTGGCGTTATTGAGGACGCTGAGGACGTGACGGGAATGACAGTGATTGACCAGCGCTGCTCTACATGCCAGCAGCATCTGAATGGCTTGTCAGTCAATGAGACCACTTCCACCAGCCCCTGTAGTGATCCTGTAGTGAAAGACAGCTTATATAGCTACCCCCCCCCCCCCCCCACACACACACACACACACACACTCTGATGCTCCTGTCCTTGTGTCCTACATGTGTGCTTGACACAAAGCCCATGTTCACCCTCTCTGTGCATTCCACGATGGCACAATGAGGCGTGTGCACCTAGCAGCAGCAGCAGCAGCAGCAGCAGCAGCACATGCATCTGCTCCCCCTTCCTGTAGGGTACCAGGTAGGCTATTGGCTTATGATAATCACAGCTGTAGCTGAGTTGCTGGGAGACAGGAGGCTGAAGGAGGAGGAGGAGAGGATGGTTGTAATTTCCATAAGCTACCTGTTTGATCGAGGCATATCTGTGTCGTTGTGGACGCGCTTCCACGGCAAACCTCCCTTTCTCCCCTATTGTCTGCCTTGGCTGACCGGGAGCGTGCACGGCTGGCCGGCTGGCCACTTCATCATAGGTAGGGGGCGTGTTCGGGGAAGGGAAGGTATGGAAAGGGATGATGTCACCGTGTCTGCCAGGCTTTGTATTGCTCAGCCAGGCTCGCCGTGCTCAGCATCCACCCATGGTGTGCTGTTGAGGGTTCACCGAGCACGCCGCAATCTTTCCACAGCGAGGAGCAGGCTCCTTTTCATCAACCAAGCAGGCGCTCCTCGAATCCACGTATGACACAATCTGGTAATATGTCGGCAGAGCACGCAAACACACATTCCCCCCCCCCCTGCTCTCTCCATAGAGACCCCTCACTACTGTCACATGCTGTTGCCCTGTTTGTCCACTCATCAACCGTTCAGTCCACATGACTAGCTCAGTAACACATGCGGACGTGCATAAACACACACACACACACACACACACACACACATAAACACAGCCTTATTTGCATGTGTGGAGCCATGTGCCCTATTGTCTGCTGTAGAACCGTTACAACTGTAAAGTCCATTATTACTCCGCGTTTGGCTCACGAGCACAAAGACGTTTGCTCTCGAAGGCAAGATTAGCAGGCTGCTTTTTGTTCAGTGCGGTGTAAAATGGTGTAGTAAATGTTGCATTGTGCTTTTTGAAAACAAAAACAAGAGAGGAGTAAACATTACCCAGAGAGAGAGAGCTGGAGTTAATATCGCCTTTTAAAAGAGATGACACTCGTTTTTAGGTTTTGGGAGCATTTTTCTTCAGAGCACCCAGACTCTTATCTTTTCATTAGACAAGTAAAACATAATTGCATGGCCTGCAATTTGCACACATGTAATTGCCTGCTAGTGCTAATGATTGGATGGTTATTAGTCAAGAGGCTAATTAAAGCTTTGGTGAATCACAAGTTATTTAGATTCAGTACGTCTAGCTGCACCGCCGTGTGATTGATTCAGCATCCCGGCCTTGTATCTACATACCAGCCTGGTAACACGTCCACCATTAATGCAGCTGTTTAGTGTTACTGCATAATCAATCATCGCAAACGCACGCCTTCAACTTCCTAATGAGCAGGAGAGCCTTGATGCTTGGACTTGCAGCACTGCACCTACGGGGGGGGGCATGGGGCACAGGGCTCAAATGCTGACTCGGACAAAGGCTCCGGTGCAGGTGTGCCGTGTGTCAGCCTCCGTCCCTTTGTGAGGCCCTGCATCACAGACCTCAGACGGATTCCTGTGTTGTGAGCAAGCGGAGAAAATATTCAGATATTGCTGGAGTCAGACAGATTAGAGGGGGGGGGGGCTTCTACGCTCAAGGGTGGTTTGATCAGCAAGGTTGTGGTCACTGCTGATGTAATGTCTCAAAGTGGGCTGTAACAGTTCAAATAACAACGAAGAATTAGCAAAGCCTCATAAAGAATCCAGCGCGATACTAAAACACTCTGTTAAAACTGCTGATTTACAACATTTGACGCATTCCTGCCAGTAATTCTCTGTGACATTTTCATCTAAATAAATTCCGAATTTTCCGCTCTCGGTATCTGATTCATATACAGTCACTCTAGAGACTGGAATCTTTTTTTTCCCTCTATTTTCTGGGCAAACTAATCCTCTGTTACGCAGCAAGTGATGTGTTTTATGTATTCACAATGAATAAAAGAACAGAGTAGTTAGCTCGAGCTAATCTCAGTATAACCAGACCCCCGTTTCATTACACTGGATGTCTGGAGAAATTCAAACACTGTGTTGGTTCTAGGGGGGGGGCGTAGTGGGCTTTAATAACCACTAAAACCGCACTTGGGAGGACTGGTTCCTGCTCATTTAACGGCTGTGAGAGATTTGAACATGAGCAGTAGTGGCTGCTACTGTGGCTGATGAAGAAAATAAAAACCTGCCACCGACAGAAAGTCCCAACATGTCAACGTCCTCCTATGAGGAGCTCATGGATTATCACTTATAGAATTATTTACAGCTACGTGAGCCTCTCTGAAGGCGCTCTGCCGTGGTTTCATGGCCAGCCAACCATTTTGTGGCGCGATGGTGAACCCTCTCCGGCTCAGAGAGGAGATCTGGAATGACACATGTAGCGAGGCAGAAGTCTGTTTTAAATTTTGATCCCAGCGTGAGCGAGATGTAGCTTCGGAGCGTCCTACCATTGATACACGAATACGGGTCACGGTTCTTTTAACGGGATCCGACTGAAGCCTATTTGCAGAGAAAGCGTCCCTAATTGACATCGGCCACTGAAAGCAATGTGATGTCATGATGTACGTCCACGCCTGTTGTTGCTCATTGGGCTCCGTACAATCAACACATTCTTGGCACTTGTGTCGTGGCGCGTGTTCCTCGGTGTGTGACGTGGTGATTGCTGCCCCCCCCCCCCCCTCCCAGCTGATGTGTTTGTCTCAGGGCATTCCTCTGGACACGAGGGTCCCAGAAGGCTTCTTGAAGCGGCGCTTGGAGAAAAAGAATCCGCTTGCAGTGAAAACCTGAAGAATGTAGTCAGATAGCTTCATTATCAAACTTGTGGTCAGAGAGGAATTCAATCAAAAACTGAACAGCTACATGGATGTTTCTCAAGTGAAGCCTCTGGATTTAAAGGCCCCATAACCTGATTGTGTTTGACAGGCCGAGGGCATCCAAGAAAAACACGCACATCCCCTTAAAACGCTTCTTTATGCAGAGTCCCCCGAGCAAGAGAGGAACACTTTATCACATCTGACTCAAGCTATTGGCCTTGTTTTCACAAACTGCACGGCCACATTCTGCAGCGAGGGCCAATTTGGGGTGATGGCCAAGGGGTGGGGCGGGTTACAAAAAAAAAAGAAGTTGTTTTGGGGGGGAGAAGTGTGAGAGAAGGAGGGGGGACAAAGAGGGGTAGTGCGGGCAGGTGGGTGAAGCCTGATGGAGAGTGATTTGACTTTTTCTTTGGGGGTTTGTTTAAAAGGTGGTGAGTAGGTGAGGTGGGGGGGGGGGGTGAAGACGGTATTGTAGTGTAGGGAGGAGGGCGTGCTGGATGAAAAGAAAAGCGAGCCGGCAAAGAGGAGAGAGGGACGAGGACGACGGAGGAGGAGGAGGAGCGGTCGGGAGGCCAGCGGCTGAGAGAAAGGCACCATTACTCAGGCCTGACTGCTCCTTCAGTGGGGACAGTGAAGCTGCTCATTCAGACAGAATATGGCCGAGGCCGGTTCAAAGGCTACATTTGCGCTGGAATCTGGAGTGATTGAACCCACGTCTGAGGGCCCAGCCGAGCTCCCCCCCCCCGCCCCGTCCCCGCCGAGGTTAATTGGCTTTAATCGGCGTCGCTGTTCACTTTCTTCTTCGCTTCCTTGCCTTTCGCTCCCAAACATGAGCCCTTTTCTGCTCCCCAAAGTTCATTCTTTCTCCCTCTCTGTCCCCTCCTGGACTTTTCTTTTTCTTTTCTTTTTTCAATCCGACTCCCCCCCCCCCCTCTCACCATTACTTCTCCTTCTCTTTCCATCTCCCCCTTTCTCTCTCTCTCTCTCTTGCTCTCTAATAAGTTCCAGATGTGGTTCTCGCATTCCTCTGGTCGGTGGAGAGAGAAAGAGAAGAAGGGGAGGGGGAGGTATGAGTGGAGGGGAGGCGGTGGGGGAGGGGACAGGAGGAGAGGCACATGAATTAAAACAGGGAGCGCATGATGAGGAAGAGGAGCCCATGTACTGTAAGACACACACACAGACACACACAAACGTGCACTGTAAAAACATGCACGCACACAAGCTGGGGGGGGGATGGGTGCATTTTTGTTGAATGTGTGTTTAGGGGGAGGGGGGATGTCGGTCCTGTAACCTCAAAAGTTTTGGGACATTCTCCCCCCCCCCCCCCCCCCCCCCCCGTCCTCCCCCTCGCCCCCTCCCTCCGCAGGAATGTGGCTGACGCTGATGATGTCACTTAATTTCTCCGCTCTCCCAGTTTTCGGCTCCTCTGGGACAGAGAGGGGGAGATTCGACTTTGCTCCATCCATCTTCCCTTTACGATAACAACATTAGGGTCAGCCGTCCAGCTACATCGGTTACCACGGCACATGTAATAGAACAGCGGGCTAAATTGCTGCAGACTGTAAATAATGAGTGAGCCATCTCTTTGTGGTAATAATCTGGAAATCCAGTCATTATAACCCTTGTTATTCAGATGCATTATTTCGGCAAAGACTAACGCTATGCCCTCGAGGCTCACCGTAACTCCACATCAGGCTTCACCCGGTTCACATCTTGTCATTATAAGTTGATGGAAGATGTTCTACATGGCTGAGAATATGTGGACCGTGGGCATTAATGTGCAGCTGTAACAGGCTCCGCTCTTCGTCTCTCTTTTGGAACCTGGCTGCATGGATTCTCTCCCATTCAGCCAGTTAGTGAGCTCCAGCTCTGGCGTTGGGTGATAGGTCGGGGCTCTGTGCGGGCCAGTCCAGTTCTTCCACACCAAACTGGGGAAAACCAATTTGGCTTTGTGCATAAGGGTCGTTGTCATGTTGAAACAGGAAAGGGGCAAAAGTGTCGACACAAAGTTGGAAGCGCACCGTTGCCTAAGATAATACTGTATATTAACTCATGATCAAGATATATCATGGGAGTATTTCAAGCCGAAAAAGACTTGAAAAGGTGGAGAACCACTGCATTAGACGAGCTGTATTTTTTCGAACGTTATCCCAAGGCTTTAAAATGTGAAATTCTACCATACTCCACCCAGATTTACTATCACCCCTCTCACTTTGCTCTCCAGGCCTTGAGTGTGTTTGCCACCTCTCCAAAGCCCCAGGATGCAGTGGTGGCGATGTTGGCGAGGGGCTCTGTATGAATATTACTTTGCTCTCAGGGGTCAAGGCCCCGGGCTTTTATTGGCTGGTTTGTGACAGATGACATTGCAAGAAGCTACGGCACATACCAATAAAATTAGATTACACTGGATTGAATTAAAGCAGACCTTGGAGGAGGTGATTTATCGATGGGACGCCGCTTGTAAAATAGTCCTGCTGCTGGATTCCATTACGGCAGACCATCTGAGAGCTGTCGCAGCCGACGCCGCGGATGTTTACGTGCTGTCGTGTGGCATGTGGAGGCAGAGTGGCCTCAGGAATGGGTCGCTGGCCCCAAATCAATGGCTTGAATCCTCGATTCATCAGGACATCGATTTGTGTCTGTTGAATTCTGCGGCGCCCCGCTTGCTGCAGAGTAGCAGCCTGGTCTGCATCCTCTTGTTCCAGCTCATCCAGAGGAGCTATTGTTAGGGCTGGTCACCCTTGGTTGCAGCAGAGTATATTCTTTGTCTCGTGGATTACCAGCGACGGGCCGGCTCTCCAGCGCTTCAGCATATTCATGTGCCCGTGATGTGTTAGATGCCTCGTTCCACGAATTATCATATCACCCACCACTGATCCTGGGGTTGCCATGGCCACTGTGTCATTGTGTCAGTGGTCCTCACTGGCTGTAGCTATGGTAACAATGTCTGTAACAGGGGTTTGGTACAAATAAAGCTCTTCAAATGTGAAACACACACACACACTCACACACACACCTAGACAGGAGCATGTGCGGCTCAAAATGGACAAAAGCTCTGGAATAATTTCCCTCCCGCCATTTCCAAATAAACTGTTTCCACAGCAACCATTTTGATAGTAATGGAGAGAAGGAACGAGAGGGAGGAGTGATGGAGGGAAAGGTAGCGAGGCTGTAGGTGGAGGGAAGAGAAGGAGGATTGATCACTTCTAAGTAGATGCCTGCCAGACAAAGGAAAGTGAATGGGGAGTGAGAAGGGGGCAAGGCCACAAAGGAGACGGAGAAAGAGAGAGGTCGCTGACTGCGAGTAAGGGGGAGGACGGCAAGGTGAGGTGACAGAGGAAGGGAGCGAGCAGGCAGACAATGCGGCAAACAAAGGAAGGAGTCTGTGTCTTTCTCTCTCTGGAGCTTTCGCCCCTCTCGGCCCTGATCTTCCCTCCTCCAGGGGTCACCTTGTGTTTGAGTGACACGGTGTCAGCGGACTCGGCGGGACGCCTCCATTCACTCCCCGCTCCCCTCCATCTCGCCATGGCGACGGGTTATTATGGCCGTCCTGCCAGGCGGCCATGTTGTTGAGCGAAGGCACAGGTGGTAGAGTTCCCACAGCCGGATGAATAGAGGGAGAAGCTGCATGCACTCATGCACTACATGTGTAGACGTGAGAGCTGGGAGGACTGGTCGATTTATTGATAAGTTGCTGACAGAACATTCATTTACAGCAATAATTGAGGGTCTGCTACTTTTCTCTGTTTTCTATCATAGCAAACTGAACGTATTTGGGCTTTGGGTTGTTAGTTGGACAACCTTCTGAAATATGAAGCCAATGCGGAAGTGCCTTAAACTTGCGTTCTTTCTGATGGCCGTCAGAGGACGACTCCTCTGTTTGCAAAAATAAGTCTGGTTGTATAGAAGTCTGAGAAAATGCCTCTACTGCTCATCTGATTTATTACCTCAGTAAACATTGTAAACATGACGTTTAAAGCCTTCTTAAATACAACATGATCATCATTTAGTTCATGATGGTCCATTTAGAGCAAAATAGACCATAAAGCAGGGCTTGCTTTAGGGCGGGGCTACCTTGTGATTGACAGATCTCTCCCACAGTGTTGTCCGGTCTGGGAGTTGGCCGTGTTTTCTTCTTACATCTTTAACCTTTTCAGTTCAGGAAAGTTATTTGTTATTTGTTGCCTTAAAAATGTCTTATTCAGCAATCAGTTGTACGCAGCTCCGCCCTCTCGTGTCACTTCTGGTTGCAAGATGGCGACGGCAAAAGTGATGAACTCTCGGCTTCAAAACTGTAGACCACAGACCAATGGGCAACGTCACGGTGACTACATCCACTTCCACAAACGATTTGATGATGTCATCTTTTTGTAGACTGGAGGTGAATCAATAACTCAGTCATAAAAATGAGCACACTTCAAAAGTAAGTGAAAAATGCAATGAATACAGGGTGTTTAAATTAATGCAAGTAAACATTTTTAATTTAATGTGTTTTTTAAATCTGTTAATGGAACAAGGGAAAATTAGCTTCTTAGGATTTCTGGAAATAAGATGTAATATTTAGCATTTCAAGACAAAACAAGATCTTGAAATTAGCCGGGAAAGCAAATTTTTAGTCATAATAAGCCTGTAATTCTCAGTAAGTGTTTTTCACTTAACATGATATTCAAGATGCATTGTCTCAAAACAAGTGTTATGAGCTAATTTGACAAGTAATTAGATAAATATACTTTGGATTTACTTATTTGTACTTAAGATTTGATGTTTTTTGGAGTGCATTACCTCGTTACCTCTAGATAAGTTACACAATAGTGCCTACATCATCATAAAAATATATGTAGGGTACGTGCATGAATAATGCATGTATACAATTACAATGCACATTGCTGTACTTCTTCAGATCCTCACATTTTCGGGTCAGCTTTTTAGGAAAACAAGCACTACACAAACCAGCAGACACACGCACAGACTGACTGACGGACTGACACCTCGACGTATGTACAGTCATGTGCAGAAAACAGGGAGGGCCAAGTCAGTGCCGCATGACTCCCGCGGCTGCAACTTTGTCCTGAAACAATGATGTCATCCTCCCCCGTTACACTTCACCGCTCTGTGTCTGTGGACCTCGCCGTCTCTTTGTTCCCCTAGTCCTGCATCTCATTTCCCAGCAGCCCCTCCGCAACACCAACACATCGGCCTCACGCGGCGGCGATATGGAATTAGACAGATAACAAAATCAATTTGGAGCGGATTGACAAACGGTGGGGGGGGGGGGGGGGGGGGTGCTGAAAGAGAGAAATAATGAGAGACCAGTGCGGATATGTAATTGAATAGGTGGAGGGAGGATGAGGTCATTGAAAGATGTTTTTCAGAAAAATGGGTGTACCGAAAGCTGGGGAGGATTTCATCAGACACACAGATGCACATACGCGTGTGCTCTCGCAGACACGCTCGTACAGAAAACTTTTCTCTTTTTTTTTGGGCAGTTACTTTCCACGTCAGCTGTTGCTATGGCGACGCAAGTCTGTGATCCAGCCGAAGCGCGTGATTGGCTGGAGAGGAGCGAGGGAGATGAAGGCAGGGAGGGACTTTGTTGGAGGGGGTACAGAGGGGTACGGGGAGGGCGCCAGACACAAAGATAATTACAGCGATGCATAACAATCCATACAGAATGCCATTTGCTTTAATAGCATCTGATTTAATGAGACCGAATGCCATCAGTGAACCTTTCCCAGAACCCTCTGCTGCACGCCATCACTTCCAACCTCGCCTCCTGTGCCACAGACTCAGCCTGGGTTTAGATGCTGTTCAGCAGGCTTTGACATTCACCACCTAACAGCGGGGTGTGTGCCAAATCAAGGAACGCAGGGTACACGAGCAGCACACTTACTAAAAATAGCTCCAAACATCTTCGCGTGCGTTTACAGTCATTTTCGGCAACAAATTGACGGTTCATTACCTCGCTATTAAAACACCATCGTACGGCGCGAGAGGTGCTCTTGGGCTAAATTGCTGTGGCGGTTCACACTATGGCGGCGTGTGGCCGTGCTTTTGGTGAGTCACCCGGCCGAGCTGTGCGTGCCCGCCTTTGGCTTTGACAAGCCGAGGTCGGTGTCAGTGTCTGCAGGGGCTGTTGCCCTAGGCCCCATCTTAATCCTAATCCCTTTCCAAACTTTGACAAGGGCTGCATTTAATCCTAGACCAAACTGAGAACCAATCCCAACGGAGACGGAGATGCTCCGCCGCGACGGTTCAGGCCGAGTCGTGGTGCAATCCATGTTCAGGAAACCGCCTCTATGTGTCGATTATATGTTTGAGGTTGTGGTTGTGTGTGGTTGTGTGTGGTTGTGTGTGTGTGTGTGTGTGTGTGTGTGTGTGTGTTGGTTAGCCCATGGGGTGAAGGTTAGGTCATCTGCGCTGCCTGTTTTTGTTTGTGTGTGTGTGTGTGTGTGTGTGTGTGTGTGTGTTCGTGTGCATGTGGTCATGGTCGCAGCTCAGTGTGACCGTGGTCTTTGTGTGGACAGGGTGCTCGGAGGCTCCCGGTGGTGTCTTGGGGGATCAGTGACTCAAGGAAATCAGGACACACTCTAAATTTGTCACTGCAGCATAACCCACATAATGAATGAACACAAGCTCCCTCACGCATCTTGTCTTTGCTCTCACTGCTCTCCGTGCACAGATTTCCTTCTTTAAACACACACAAGCACACACACTCATGTTGACAAGTGTTCACTGGGTAATATGGAAATCAGAAGGCGATGAGCACATGTTTAAATGAGTCAGTGTTTTCAGTCCTCAGCCTTTGCATGGGTGTTTTATTTTCCTCTGCAGATTGTGTAGCCCACACTCAGGAGTGTTCAGTTTGGATTATGTTTGTGGTTTACTGAGGCAGTTGAGGGAATACCTCCAGCTAGCATATCTGAGGTGGTGGAGGAAAGGATTTGCTTGCCCTCAGGCTGTTGTCAAGGTTGCGTGGTAGTTTAAACCAAGCTCAACTCTCTTTACACCCATGTGTATGTGAGAAAAAGGCGTTTCTTGATTTTTACGATAGTATAAATCCTCATTCCAGTAATTAGTGTTAGACGGATCAGTTTTGGTAGATTAGGGTGCATACGGTGAATTGAAACTGCACCACACTGTCTAGAATTACCTTTTGTTTATGTTAGTCTAAATATCTTACCGATTTATACATTCTCCACCTTCATTAAATAACCTCTACATCACTGCTGTACGTGCTACGATGGGCTGAGATGAGCAGCATCCCTTCTGCTTTGTCTGGAGGAAGTGGAGCGACACACACCTCCTAAAGATATAGCGATATAATAAATATGTTTTATACATTTACAGTGGATCCCGTGACTACTTTTATGTGAGAGGGGTCACACACATAACAAACTCTGTGGTCCCTCTCAGATCTATGGAGCGTTTTAGCATCCTTCAGCTCATTATTTAGTTCTTTACAGCCTGCTACTTGTTTGCAGTAGCAGGCAGGCAGTGAAAAACGCTCAGACAAAGCCACTGTACACTAGCTCCCCATCACCAAATGGCAAAAAGGCAAATTTAGCAACTATCTGGGGAGCATATTAGTGAAGCATTTTAACAGCTAAAGAGCCACAAAATGTGAAAACAAGGAAATATTTGTACACCTATTTACTGTGCACTTTCTGAATTCAAGTTCTGGTCTTTTATCCAACTAGGACTATCTTATCTGCCATGTTAACTCACCATTGAACACATTCTGTTCCAATAATGACCAACTCTGTTTTGGTTGAAATAAACCCTTGGTTCATCAGGTTATGTGTAAGAAGCCTTTGCTGGCCTCTTTGTGCTATTGGGTTCAAAAACATCTCCCAAAAAACAGCAACTGGCGATGTACTCAGCCAATATATTCGTCATATATTCCCCAAGCCTAGTATTTTTCCAGTTAGCCATTGTAAATAAAAATGTTTTGAGACTTCACCTTGGGCTCTGAGAACTGGCCGGCTGACTTTGGTTGAAGCCAGACATTGTGATTTTGGGCTGGCTGAACCGGGGCGAGCTGCCACCAGAGAGTACTAGTCGAGCTCTGACAGAACTCAAACAGCCATCTTGATAGCCTCTGACAACTTTGTTTGAAGTGTTTTTCTATAACGTTAATTATTTATGACTAAATGAGCAACAACACCATTTCACATTCGGAAAATAAACCTCCTGAAAGGGATAGTTTGTGTTTTTTGAAGTGGGGTTGTGTGAGGTACTTATCCAGAGTCAGTGTTTTACCTAACGTTGAAGGATTTTAGGAGTTTGTGTGTGCTGTATTTAGAATGTTTTCACCACTTAACGTTGCCGTCAAACAGGGAACCAAAGTCTCCATATGTGCTCTCGAGAGCCACCGGACTTGGTGGTTGCTGGCTGGTGAAAACTCGCATCCTTGTGGTGCCTCGTCAGTGTTTACAGTTAAAGTCTTTGTGAAGTATCTGAAATGTTTCCCCCAACTTTTCACAGCCAGTTGTTGTTGCTATGTTTGCTTTGTTTACCTTATTAATCCAGTTCATTTGGGTGATCCTCAGGGAACAAATTAAGGGCCG
This sequence comes from Melanostigma gelatinosum, assembly GCF_949748355.1. NCBI lineage: Eukaryota > Metazoa > Chordata > Actinopteri > Perciformes > Zoarcidae > Melanostigma > Melanostigma gelatinosum. The sequence continues at coordinate 12,339,569 of NC_136656.1, forward strand.
CCCATTATTATTATTTCTGGTTCAGTGCTAAATTATTCTAGGTATGCATGCTGCAGAGCTCCATCTGCATCTGATTCCCTTTTCACCGTGTATCCTCGCACATCTCCTTTATCCTCAGAATATTAATGTGCTGCACTGTCAGAAGCCATTGTTATGATTGGTAAGGAAATCTTTTTGCATGACTGGGTTCCTTTGTATTATCAGGCGTATTGTACCTCCGCAAATCGCACCAAATCTGACACGATAGGGGGAGAGTGCATGCCTGTGTACGTGAGAGATAGGGACCGGGGGTCACGATGGGGGAGGCGGGAGGTGGGCGCAGAAGAGGCATATGGCAGTTGTTAAAAAATAGTGAGAGAGATGGGAACCTTCAGTAAAGCGCTGGAGGGCTCTGAGGGAGAAGTGTGAGGGAATGAGAGGGAGTGTACGGGAAGGAAAGGTGGGGTGATGAAAAAAAAAGTGAAGAGGAGAGGACAAGTGAGAAGGAGAGCTGTAAATAGGAGGTGAAGAAAAGGGAGTGAAGGGACAGAAAAGTGAGAGAAGAGAGACGGGTGAACGGAGGGGACTGAGAAAGAAAGTGCTGGAGGGCTGATATTTAATGTGATAAATGAGTTGTGACAATCTGCCTCAAACCCCCTACCAACCAGCGAGGAGGAGGAACACAGGAATAGAGAGCATTATGGGTAAAAGGACATGTACAGCATTGTGCATGTATAGAGAAAGGAGGCGCGTACAGTACACACTGTGGTGGAGGAGAGGAAGAGGGAAAAATATGTGCAGGCAAAAGGACATTCATAGACAGCATTGTGGATGTTCAAAGTGGAGGAGGCGAGTGGGGGTGCATGCATATCGAGGGAGAAGCAGAGAGTGAAGCAAAGCAATGTGGGTAAAGGACATACAACATTATAGAGAGAATAGAAGGAGAGGTAATGGCTGAGGAGGACGTGTGTGTGTGTGTGTGGGGGGGGGGGGGGTACCATGCAGCATTGGGTTCATGATCTACTGTACGAGATTCTTTGAAAATAACAAGTGGGAGAGGGGAGAGGAATGAAAGCCACGGAGAGAGAGAAACATTTTCGCTGCGAGTCCTCCGCAGTGACTGCCTCTCCTCTATTGTGCGGGTGTCACGTCTTCAAGGGACGGCTAATTACAACTTGTCATCGTACAGCGCGGACCAATAGCGCGGCGGCTTTTTCTCTCGTTTCTGCCTCATTTTAGACGGTCGGTCGGTGGGCCGTAGCTGGTCTGTCCTGCTGTGGTGGTGGACTACAGACTGGAGGGCGAGAGAGACCAGTAGACAATGACAGCCACTGTAGTTTGGGTTGTGGAGTGGAAGCCTGGGAGATGACTCATAGGGAGGAATGAAGAAGGGGAGAAAAAGAGAGACGGGGGAGGGAGGGCCGGAGAGTTTTGAGGAAATAAAAGTCAGGAGCGAGAAGAGAAAGGGGTGCGAGAGACCCGATGGCTGAAGTTGCCTGTTTGATCTCCCAGCTCCTCTCTCCTGAGTCAGCGTTAACCACCTCTTCGTCTTCTCTCTTCGTCTTCCTTCCTCTTCTCTAACTCTGTTCTGATTTCCCCTTGTTTGACACCTCCGTCTTTCCGCGCCGCTCCTCACTCGGTCGATGGCCGCAAGCCAACGTGCGATCAAAGGGGGTGCAGTTTTCAATCAATTAACCATAAAAACCACAGACACAATAATATGCTATACATGCGGTTGGGGTGATGTTGCCGTAGCAAGTTGCGAAAATGAGAAAGTCCCTAACTTACCCCCACCCTTTCTCCCATTTCCCGTCCTCTCTCTGTCTCTGCAGTGTGGACAGCGAGGTTCTCTCAGGAGCCGGCAGACCAGTCGGTGGTGCGGGGCCAGAGGGTGATCCTGTCCTGCATTGTCTTCAACTACTCAGGCATTGTTCAGTGGACCAAAGATGGCCTGGCTCTGGGCATCGGAGAGGACCTCCGGGGTGAGACATCATACTCGGGCTCCCTTCACTCTGTTCAGCATGTGACTAAGATGCCTTTTTTTCCCCAAAAGCTGATGCTGATACTTTTGGATTGGAGCTGCTGATGGGCAAACATTTCTGAAGCTGTAGAACATTGTGTTTTTGGAATGTCTTGAGTTCTTTCTGGTTCTCTTTAAACAACTGTGAAGTCGGCTCGCCGCTCGCTCCTTACTCCACATTTCAGCGTGCAGAGGGGCGCCATATGTTTAATGTGTAAAGTTTGTGCTTGCAGCGGCAACATTTGCAGTGCAGCGCTCCGGAACTGTGCTCAAACTGAAACTCAGGCCACGGAGGTCCCACACGTAACATTTATGAACTTCGCATAAAACCGGACCTAATTTTAGACCCAGAAAAATACTACAAATGCACAACACCACTGTTACACCATGCATGCCAACTATACTGTCCATACCCAGTGACTTGTATCCCCAGTGCCTCTGCAGTAACCAGGAACCAGACCACGAGTCTACAGCCACGCTAGCAGCTCTGTACCAGAGCTCAGCGAGGCTTTAGCTTCAGGCTCATCAGCTGTATGTTTGTTGTCACGATAACCACTAAACTACCAGCTATGACAGGCTGCACACGGCACGCTTCCATTTCCAAGCCCTTGACTAAATATGTTTGTAGTTCCAGCTAGATTGAGACGGCAAGGTGACAAACTGTGCGCTTATTCAGGCTGATGTTAACTTCAGCCACCTTCCTCCGCACGTCTCATCCGATGTTGGATGGGGAACTCGAAGCTCCCTTCAGGCATATTTTACAGATTGACATCCTTCAAACTCGGCTGAGGAGCATCACATCATCAGTGGGCGCCATCGACTAGCTAATAACCGTTGTATGAAAGTATACCTATTTTTTAATGAGAGTCCGATATGCATGTAGCCCTCGTTCTATCATGCAGCTGCCCTTACTGTTCACTCCAGTTCGTCTTTGCATTTTTGTCCCTCGGGATGAACATTCCAGTTTGATTTATTAAGTCTCCCGCCTGTCTGTGTGTCAACAACGATTTAAGACGGCGCTTGTCTGACTTTGACAAAACTTGGGGGAATGATGCATCTCATCGCTGCGCTGCAGCGTCTTCTGGATTGCACTGATTAGCCCAAAGGGGATTGTTTACTGGTCAGAGCAAGTGGGCCCAATTTTAACTGGTCGGTCCCGAGGGAGACTGCATCATTCGTGACATGCTGCTGCCTCGTGTTTTGTTGATATTGCTGTTGTTTTCCTGGAACTTTCTGCTTTAATATTCTGCTTTTGTATAGATTTTCCTTCCCTTTCCTTTCTGTTTCTTCCATTCTCCTTCTCATCTACTGTATGTTATGATTTTGGCCTTTATTACCCTCTCCTCTCTAGCTCTCTTCCTCTCCTGTCTGTCATGCTATTCCTCTGCGACCTCTTCCTCTAAGCTCCCTCGCTTATTTCCCTCCCTCTTGTTCTCCTTCTTTCGGCCGCCTCTGTTGCACTGAGCCCGCTCTCCTGTTCTCCATTTAACTTCCCCACCATGTTTCTCTCTTCACCCTCATCTTGCTTGACACACTCTCAGTTCATGCTTCCTTTCTGTCATCCCTTCTTTCCTCGTCTGTCCTGTCTCCATTCTTCCTGTCCCTCCCTCCCTTTCTTTGAATCATATTGTTACTGTAATGGTCCAGTGCTTCAAGCCAAAGCTTTTAAATGAAAACGTGAATGAACAGTGGCCACTTCGTACACACACGCACGCACGCACGCACACACACACACACACACACACACACACACACACACACACACACACACACACACACACACACACACACACACACACACACACGTGTGTGTGTATGAGGCTCTGTCCCTATGCCCCCCCCCCCTCCCTCGTTCTCTGGGCTTTTCATACGCTTTCTCTCTCTCAACATTTCACATGCAAATGCACGTATATACAAAGCACACACACACACACACACATGCATGCAGAAGCAAGGTTACACAAGGTTAGGCGAGCAGCCAGATCAATTCGGGCGCTGCACATGGAGACGACATAGCGAATTTCACATGCGATCTACGTCTGGGCAGCAAACATGAATTCTGCACCACGGACTGGAGTGGATTTGAGTCCTCTAAAACGTTGCTGTCATAATGCATTCATCTTTTCCCCCTGCTGGTGAGAGAGAGCATGGACGCCACCTAACTGTGAGAAGGTACAGCAGCGACACAGCTGGGCTGTGTGGCGGATGGGGGAAGGGAGCGGCTGGGCTGTGTGTGCGTGTGCGTGTGCGTGCGCGTGTGCGTGTGTGTGTGTGTGTGTGAATGAGTATGTTTGGACATGCAAGTGTGTTTGTGAATGTCTTTCGCATCAAGTGGCCATTCATCTCTCTGGTGTCACTTTGGCTCCATTCATGACACAGACTTGATGTTTTCTTATCAGCACAAACTGCCACGTTGTATAGATATAAAAAGCCACCCGAGTCAGACATAAAAGTCATCGGTTCAAAGTGGATCTAAAAGTTCTGTTCTGTTGCGTGATGTGCTGTGCCTGTCTCTGTGTCCCAGCCTGGCCCAGGTACCGCGTGCTGCGCGTGCAGGAGTTGGGCCAGTACAACCTGGAGATTCTGTCCGCCGACCTGTCTGATGACTCCCTGTACGAGTGCCAGGCCCCCGATGCCGCCCTGAGGTCCAGGAGGGCCAAACTCACCGTCCTCAGTACGTTTGTGTGCACGTGTGTCGGCGCACGTGTCCATTGAAAGTACGCGGAGACGTTGCTAACACTCTCTTCTCCCGCCCCAGTTCCCCCAGACAACCCAGTTATCGATGGGGGTCCGGAGGTGTTGCTGAATGCGGGGGAGTCCTACAACCTGAGCTGTGTGTCTCGAGGGGCTAAACCGCCGTCTATGATCGAGTGGCTGAAAGACGGTCTGCCTGTGGACGGGGCTGCCAGTACCACTGTAAGTCAGTCACACTGAACACACACACATTCATGAAACATTTGTACTGTGTTTTATCTGTATTGTAAATGTTTGATCAATGCCTCTCTGCCCTCCATCATCATCATCAGGAGGTGCTTCCGGACAGGAAGAGGGTGACCACGCGTAGCTACCTGCCCATCCACCCTGTCGACTCCGACACTGGGAGGAACTACAGCTGTGTGGCCACCAACCTGGCTGTTCCCACCGGAAAAAGCACAACTGTCACCCTCAACGTTCACCGTAAGCAATGAAATCGAACAGACGCAAGAAAGAAATGTTACGTTCCCATTGAAAGAAGAATGGGAACGTAATCTATCACAATATATAATTACACTACCCTGCTTATTACTTATTTCAGACGAATTAAAAGCAACATGGCGTCATATTTTGAAACATAAAATCATCTGCCAGCCGCTGAATGTTTTATAGCTATTACTAAGTAATGCGTGGCAGCCATTTTGCATCAAACTGTCCTCCAGATTGCAGCATATATTAGATGCAGTCAGGCTGCTGTTATGCGACTCTCTCTCTCTCTTTCCCTTCCAGATCCACCGACAGTGACCTTGTCCATTGAGCCTCGCTCTGTCCTGGAGGGGGACAGAGTCGCCTTCACCTGCCAGGCTCACGCCAACCCTCCTATCATGGGCTACAGGTCTGCATCCACATACGAGCACATTGTCATTCTCCTTTTTGGCTTGAAAGGTTCTATTTACAGGATTCAGAGCATTAATATAACAGCAAAATAGCTATTTACGATGTAAAGACATACATACGTTGTCCCAGGGTGTGTACATGTTTTCATGGTGTGTAATATTTTAACCCCAGTTGGGCGAAGGGCGGCGTGGTGCTGCAGGGCGCCAGGGAGAGTGTGCTCACCACCAAGGCCGACCACTCCTTCTTCACCGAGCCTGTCTCCTGTCTGGTTTTCAACGCTGTGGGAAAGACCAACGTCAGCATCCTGGTGGACGTTCACTGTGAGTCACACAATGCTCATCTCACCTTGTTCACTCGTCATGGCCCACTTCACTCGCTACAGTCTGGAGTCGGAGGATTAAAAACACACCGTTTCTTTTTTCCTCTGAGCAGCTTCTCCTCTTCAGTCCGTCTGCGTTCTTACCCATTGCTCAACAAAGAACTGCTCTCTCTGTTTCTGTGTCTCCAGTCGGTCCAATCCTGTTGGTGGAGCCGCAGCCCAAAACAGTAGATCTTGACTCTGATGTCACCCTCAACTGCAAATGGGCTGGAAACCCTCCGCTCACACTCACCTGGTTCAAAAAGGGTTCCAACATGGTAAGAGGCTAAGAGCCCACGCTTTCCTCTGTTTTTACAGGTCACGCTATCTCCTCCCATCTTTTACTAATGCAGCCTGTCATTCAGTGCGTCTGTCTGTCTGTACACCTCGATGTCTTTCTTCTAAATTACTGTAAAACATATATACACAACATCTACTGCGTACACCAGCCAGAAGCTAACGTGATGGCTAACAGGTGTATGTGAACATTGATAGTGTTGCTTTAACCACCGGCTATCTGCTCTGACTCTTAAAGTACAGTTCAGAGGGTTTTTGACTAGAGATCAGAACACAACACAGTTAGAGTAAATGCAGCCCGCCTCATGGACTGACACGCACCCACGTCTATCTAATCAGTCTTGTTCGGGTATCTCTTTCTCTCTAGGTAGTTTCATATTTAGCCGTAATTTTCCCACAGCTAATTTTCCAATAGATGTGGTTGCTAGGCAACTGCAAAACCTTTGTGATGTGCAAGTTTGTATTGTTAACCAGTTAGGGTCAGAGTAGTAGGACAAATATACTCAAATAAATATGCAACATAATCAGTTACAGAAATAAGGTAAACAGTTGGAGGTGCAATACATTAGCCTCTCTTCTACTTATGTCCATGTGGGCTTTTATTTTGGTAATCCCCGTGTTTAGCAAATGTGTCTTGTTTATATTTGTGTCCTTTTTTTTTTTCTCCACTCCCCCCACAGGTTCTGAGTAACAGCAACCAGCTGTATCTGAAGTCGGTGAGCCAAGCGGATGCCGGCCAGTATGTATGTAAGGCCATCGTCCCACGGATCGGAGTCGGAGAGACTGAGGTCACTCTCACCGTCAACGGTCAGAGAACATCCACACAATTCAATGTTTCACTGCCTGTACATGAAAACCATGCACGCTCTAAAAGGGCAGCTTGTCAGTAATTGACAAAAATAAGTTTCATATGTCCAAAGTGGTGGCCATTTATTTTTAAAGTAATTCTCTTATATTTAAGTGTAATTTGTTTTATTTCTCTCTTTCGCACACACTCACATGTCCTCTCGTGTTTGATCAATGCAGGTCCCCCATTCATCTCCAGTGATCCAGTCCAATATGCAGTGAAGGGGGAGAGAGGAGAGGTGAAATGCTACATAGCCAGTACACCTCCTCCAGATAAGATTGTAAGTGAAAACATGAGAAAAAGGGAAACATTTCTGGCATCAAACCCACGATGATAAATGTCCACATTTTAGCCCGGAATCAATTATTCAGACAAGAGAAACTGACAAACTAGGAAACGCTTCGACCACATAGAGCATAAGGTTGTACCTTCTAGTCTGACAGCGATTTGTCTTTCACTGTTACTGTACAGTCCTGTTCCTAAGTGGCCCTACTCCTGCACGGTGAATGCTTTTAGGCACTGTCCCCGTTTCGTTTTGAGCGGTGACTCACCCTCAAACTCTCACAGAATTTCCCTCCGTCCCATCACATAAACAAACCAACACTAACACTTAGCCGCTCCACTTTTAGCTTCCTGCGTCAGAAAGCAGCCCGGATGCTTTCTCCACTCGGCCGTATCGCAGTAGTAGTAGTTCCTCTGTGACGGATCCATCCTGACTCGCAGGGCGCGCTCCTAATGCAGGCGGCGGGAGGCTGGGACAGAAAAAGAGTCATAACATATAAAGGAGTGGAGAGGAACGGTGGTCCCGGTAAACGCCACAGCCAGGAGATTATCCTTCTCTGGAATAAGTGGGCAGATTATGGGAACATGAGGGTTTATGCATAATTAACTTCGCCTTAGTACAGTACTTCAATGCTGAATAATACAGCTGCTTTTAGTGGCTTTAAAATCGGAGGCTGTTCAAGATTCGCACCAACTCCGTCAACCCCACTCACCTCCACTTCAGTCTGCAGAAACATACAGACATCGTGCGTGATTACACGTGAGCGGTGTCGATGTGCGCGGTCTCATTTCTCTCATTCCGACCTTCCAACCTTCCAACGTTGCTTTTTCAAGAGCATTTTCAAACAAAGGCTGAACAAACAGACAAAAAGGTTTCATGTATCTCATCACTTCAGAGTGTTTATTGTCCATATATGTATCTGTCTCACTCAAACACTGTTCAGCTGTAAAATGATACAGTTTGCTCCATGAGGTGTTAATATAACTGTACGTAGACACATTTAATATGACAGACTAATGTGTTCGTCTGTGTGTACGCACGAGTGCATCACTGCATGCACATGACATTTACTGTGTGATTGTGCAGCGGTTGTTATTATAGCTCTGTATGAAGGGGATTCGTTTTATTGGCAGATGGCCTGTTACAGTCACGATTCAGTTATTGATTCATATCAATCAAAAGAAAAACATCTATTCAGATAGAGTGAATAGAATTTTACCACACAACTTACTCATTGTGATATCATCTGATATGGCCTCCTGTGTGTGTGCTGCAGGTGTGGGCGTGGAAGGAGAACGTGTGGGAGAAGGAGAAGGGGACGCTGCTGGAGAGGTACACGGTGGAGCAGAGCAAACCGTCAGCCGAGGGCGGCGGCGTCCTCTCCACCCTCACCATCAACAACGTGATGGAGTCGGACTTCCTGTCCACCTACAACTGCACGGCCTGGAACTCGTTCGGCCCGGGCACCATGATCATCACGTTGGAGGAGACCGGTGTGTTTCGTGAAGTCATCACTTTATAAATGTCACTACGTGTAGACAAGACGGCACGTAGTGGTTCCATCGGGAAAAGAGCAAAGGAGAAGACATGCACAGCTTTAAATTAGTTATCGCAGCGTTACATGATTTAAAACTCTTGAGAAGTAAAAAACAAATAGAACCTGAAAAACAATGTTCATTTAGATCAGTTCACTTTATTTGTCTATCATATGTAGTTTAGGTTAGAATGATGTCGTTTTTGCGTTAAAATCTGGATTGTGCAGCTATCGCCAGACAGACATTTGCATCTTCACTCAATCTATCTCTCCATCCATCTCTCTCGTTCTTTTTCTCTCGCACCCCCTCATTTCAGAGGAAGTCTCGGTGGGCATAATAGCTGGTGGGACGGTGTTCTCCACCATCTTCCTATTCATCCCTCTGCTGGCCATCGTTTTGATCTTCTACCGGCAGCGCAAAGGCAGTGAGTCATACTCTCCATGTGCTTCACACATACACTATAAAGCCCAGATCTACATGTACAGCAGAAGTTTTTCATGTTTGAGGTTCCTCTCCACCGTATGGATGTAGGTCCCCTCTGAACTTGCCCCTCCAGGCCGCGGTGCGTGTGTCCAGCTGTGTTCAACCTTGCCGTGTTTTGCTTCCAGGTCGGCGCGGGGTCACGCTGGGTAAGCCCGACATCAAGGTGGAGACGATAAACAAGGAGACCCACAGCTTAGAGGAGGACTCCGGCAGCGTGTCCACGGCTTCGCGTATGGTCAAGGCCATGTACTCGGTGAGCGGCAGCGGGATATGTGTGCTTGGGCCGTACACTGTTTACACAGCCTGTAGTTGCAGAAAAGAAAAACTCACATTAACTCAGTAACCTCTCCCTACACCCCACACTGCACCTTTTGACTAAAAACATCGTGTTTTCCCCTGTAATCGCTCCTTTTAACACTTTGAATTCCATTTTCTCTTTTCCTGTCTTACTCTGTTGCCTCCTTCCCTCTTCCGTTTTGTTATGGCACCTTCTCTCCTCCTTTTTGTTTTTGTTTTGTTGTTTGACGGTTTAGTTTCTCCCCTCTGTGTCCTTCTCTCCTTCCAATCAGCCCTTTAAAGATGACATAGAGCTCAAGTCTGACCTCCGCAGCGACACCCTGGACACCCGCCAGGAGTATGACCTCAAGGTGAGCTCATTAAACACTCGTTTGCATCAAATCCGGAAGCAAAGCAAACTCAGAAATGACTCAAAGGTAGAGAAATCGGTAGAAAAACACACATGTTCAATAAAAAAAAGTCAAAATCAACAAAACGTTTGTGCTAAAATGATGCCAGTGTCAAAGTGAGGTCTTGTGGAGTTCATGGTGCAATGTTTCACTCTATATACCTCAGGGGGCTGCAAATACCCGACTCATTAATGACATGGTGACTTTCATCCAGTGAGGAGCAGCATTTGTGTTCTGGTGGAAGTGTCTACCTGACAGAAATATAGATTTTAATATTATTTATATACAATCCCAACTGACAACTGATTTGATCTCAAAAATCCAGGTGCATTGAAGTGTTGATGTTCCCTTCTAGACAACAGGTGTGTAATGATAGTTCATTGCAACCTCACGACTCCTGCTAAATATTGAGTTTGATGTTTCATTCATTGTAATATTTATAGGTTCTAAACGTTTCACTGCATAAAAACATGTTATTTTAAAGTTTCACGATTGACCCTCTAGAGGGAGCACATGTGCATCTGCAGCAGCAGCCAGGAGGAGACAAAGACCAGACAGATCCAGTCTGGGCTTTGACGGCAGGCTGCACAAGTCAAAATTCAATGCAGGTTTAATTCAAAAAGGCAAAATCAGATTAGCAACTAAATCCCAGTTCATCTAAACTGGAAAACAAACTGCTGCTTAGAATAAAATGTGCAAGTATTAGCTTCTATAAAATATTAAAGGTGTTGAATGTTTTGCACCTTAATAAACACATGAAACATCCACAGTAGTTTGCATTAAATGTTCAGTGAATAAGGACGTAACCAAAGGGGCTGCTGTTTATCTAACTGCTGTTGGCCAGCAGATATGACTTCTTGCTTCTTAACTTATCCAGTTAAAACAATTACACCTCCGGTACAAAATCCCCTCGGCTGTCTCAAGCCTCAGGAGTATTTAGACCTCTTCCTGTCCTCTAAACTGGTGACCTTTACACTTACTGTTAGTATAGCACTCAGTACAGTGAGGATATTAGAGTAGGGTGTTTTAGACAAACATATTTCTGCAGTTGGCTTTTCTTTTGTTATTTTCCTTTCATTTTTAGTTCCCAGTCTTCTCCGCCCCTCACTCTCCTCCAGGGCCGTGAGGCCACTAGCTCTGCTGATTGCTTAAAAAGGTTTTCTCTCTCATTCGAAGACGTGTAAAGACAAAAAAACAACAATTGGAAATACATTTTAAAAAGATGAAGGCTGTTTAGGCATACCCTGCCCATTCAGCTGGCATGAATCATTGATACATTTTGACACTGTGGGGCTGGGCTTAGTTGATGAATGTATTTTCACGCGTAAAGCTGCCAAAATGTTCTGTTGAACCCCCCCCCCCCCTACCACCATGAATATGTTGTGAGGGCAAACCAGCCCTCTAGCTGGAGTGCTGTCTTGGATCACTTTGAAGAAACACAGACATGAATCCACCCCAGGTGGTTAGATCAGCCTCCGACAACAGCCTCAGCCAGACTTATTTTTCTCTTTCCTCGCCGCCTGAAGCACTGAAGCAGTCAGACAAAGTTGGGTGGGGGGGGGAGAGTCGGGTACGTGAGAGACAACGAGGTGGCAGAATCATGTCAGAAGTAACAGTAAAGCAATATGATGTGGGTGTAGTGAGCAGGGAGTGCATCCTTCCTTCAACCAGACAATCTGGGATTGAACATGGAGTCTTTATGAAAGCTTTGGACAGAAATGATCACTTCAGAATTTCAGTGTTCTTCTTGTTAATCTGTTCAAAAAAGGACTTCTCTTATTATAGTCTTTTTGATTCTATGAATCTAAACTCTGGCATATAGAAAATGTATTTCCCCATATCATATCTTTCCTTAATGCCCACTCTGTGCTTTTGTCTCTTGGTGCTTGTCTCTGCGTCTGTCTTCAGGACCCCACCAATGGCTACTACAACGTGCGAGCCTCCACCCACGATGAAGGCCGCCCCGCCTCCCGCTCCACCTTGCACTATTCTGACTACCGCTCCCCTGCGGGAACACCAGGGGGAGCTGCAGCTATCAGCAGCAGTGCCGGAGGCTCGGGAGCCACGGCCAGCGGAGGAGCCCCTGGTCCCCCGGGGCCCCTCACCTCCCCAGGCCGCCCCCAGGCCTGCTATGACCCCCGGCCTCCCTCCAGACTGTCCCACATCAGCTACGCCCAGTTCAACACCTTCACCCGTGCGGGCCAGAGCCAGCAGCCCCCGCCTAACCCCGCCCCCGTTGCCAGTGACTTCCCAGGGGACTGCAGCCTCCTGGACTCCACTTCCCAGCTGGCCTACGACAACTACGGATACCCCTCGCATTACCAGACCTACCGCATGGGTTTCGCCCCGTCCAGCCTGGCCACGCTGGAGGCCTGCCCATCCTATGAGATGTACGGGGTGGGATCCGGGGTGGGACCTGGGGTGGGACCTGGGGTGGGACCCGGGGTGGGACCCGGATTGGGACCCGGATTGGGACCCGGGGTGGGACCCGGGTTGGGGGGCCCTGGGGTCGGCGTGGGTCCCGGGGGTCCCGCTCCCTCAGGATCAGAGACTGGACTAGGGAAGTACGGCAGCTCCACCCGCTTCTCCTACACCTCGCAACACTCTGACTACTCCCACAGCCGACACACACAGAGGATGCAGACTCATGTGTGAGACGGAGGGACGCAGAACCACCTCACAGTCTTAGCAGAGCATGAGGAAGCATCTTATAAATAGCGTCACATCCCAAAAAACACACACAATCATAGATTTACACACACGAACACAGACACACACTACAGAACTCAGACAAACATCACACACAGACACGCACAGAGTCAGAAGACCGTGCCCATGAGACAGAGAGCGTATGAGAAACGCGGAGAGAAATACGAGACGAGCGGTGGAGAAGGAGCTTTAGTGAGACAGGGAAGGGAAAGTCCACACAATTTTGAATTCCCTCACTCCCGATGTGTTTGTTTATCTGAGCTCTGAAAGAGCGGACGGCGAAAGTCACAATCAAGACTGGGACAGAGAGCAAGAACCAGAGAGAGGACGAGAGGACACAGATCTTTTGCTATGAACTGACTTTGTAAATGATGAGCAAGAACGTCTTCAGGCAAAACTGACTGACTGTCAAATACGGTAAATGCTGAACCAGTGGAAGTAATTTCTGGCCACCATCTTTTTTTTCTTCTTTTTTTTTCGCTGGTTGTCTTATTCAATCATCATAGAGCACATATATATATATATATATATATATATATATATATATATATATATATATATATATATATATATATATATATATATATATGTGTATATATGTGTATATATATATATATATATATAGTGTCCCAGAATGCCCTTCTGTACAGTGGTACATGCCATCACACCTGTTCGGCGGCGTGTGGGAGTGTGTTGCGGCCGGGACGGCGTTGGGAGGGTCGTCATCATTTTGCACCGCATCGACAGTATTCATGCTTAGACGTCCCTTATCTACCGGTATATCTGTGTAATGTCTTATTTTCATTTGCACACCAGACTAGAGCTTTGTATTCTATTTTTTAACATTACAGAATTATTTTTGTCAATGTAAAACATGTAATGTGTATGTATGGACCAAACGTTTGAACGTGAGCCCGCTTAACTCGGGCGCCTGCCCGAGGAATTCCGCTGAGGCGGAGTGGTATATCAGCGGCGGAAGGGTATATCAGTGCGTAAAAGAAACCTAGTGCCAAGTGTTCATGTTGTTCTTCACCTTAGACCATGTATATGCAGTAGACGCTCCTTCTATTGGTGACTGTTGCTTTACAAAGCAGGCTCGGGGGCCTTGAGTCATTCCCAGACATTTTCGTAGGCTGGAGCCCCTTCTTTTCCTCTGAGCTCCTAACTACAAGCGTGGTGCAGAGACAGAGAGAAAAACACAGATGTTGGATTTAGAACTGAGTGGCCTTATAGGGGAACATGTCGCACATTTCCATTTTGAATCATTCCTCATCGTCTGTCTGCCAAAAAAAAAAAAAAAAAAAAAACGGCCGGAGGAGAATGTGTATGAAGGGGTTCAATGAAGGCTTGTCCACAATATTGACGTGTAGTAATGTATGACTGCGAGTGTGTGGGTGTGCGAGTGTGAGAGAGAGATCAAGAAGGAGTGTGTGTGCATTGGCACGCACATCGATTTGTACAGTGTGTTTGTATAGACGTGTGAATGACTGCGCGCGTATGGGAAGCATACTGTAAACACGCAGCGCCCGATTCCAGTGTGCGGGCGGCTATTGTATGCATGCCCGTGTGTGTATACAGTATGTGTGTGCATGTCTGTGTCTTAAGTGTGCGGGTGTGTGTTTCAGTATATGTCCATATCACTTTCTCTCACAATCCTGTTGCAGTACTTTTATACCTCTGGTAGGACTGTATCCTGTATTATTGTGTCTTTGAATTTAGAAAAATCCAATGTTTATCTTATTGTACTGTTCTTCGTAGCAGAGACAACTGTTCAAAAGATGTACAACGAACGTTATCAAACTCATTTTTTTATTTCATTATCTTCAATATTTTTTAAAAATGGTATGTAATTATTTTTCCACAGTATTACATAAATAAAAGCACTGTTTTTTATATAAAAGCAGAGTTTGTCTTGTCGTCTTTGGGAAGATGGGGATGGGCATAGTTTAAAATATGTTACCCTTAGGCACTGCTGTATGCGGTCTATTAAAACAATAATGTAATTATCTTGTGTTCTGATTACCCATGTACCGGTATGTCTTTATGACAAATTCACAGCATGGGTTCCAATTAGGAGGCAATTCAAGCTGTTGACAGGTATATGAGTGTATGGTCATTTAAGATCACAGTAAGGACACATTATTAAATAAAGATAACAGTCACATACAAAATAATTATAATATGTGTGTGTTGTGCTGTCATCCTATATGAATGGAAGATGATGTTGCTTGGCACTGGGAGTTGAAGAAGCCGGTCGATAGGCAGTAATAAGTGCAATAAAAGGTGGAAATGTATTAACAAAAAGTTTAGTGAAACAGGTAAAAATGGATCCTGGGAAATTAAAGAAAGCCTCACATCAAGCTGCTGCCTCCTTTCTCCCATTTCCACTGAACAGTGTGACTGTTGCATGCAGATGAGCGCACCAAATTGAATAGAATGTAATTTACTGCATAACTATGTTACCTATCCTCCTACAGTATTCTGAGCATAATGTATTCACGTATTTATTGTATAAGTTACAATAAATTATACATCATTTCTCGTAAACTGAATGATTTCGAAATAAAATCTGCAGTACACATTATCAACAAGTAAGCTACTTATGTATTTGGACACATCATACCGATAGAGGGCAGACACACGCGTTATACACGTAGTGCGCCTGTAAAAACACTAAAGAAGAAGAACATACTCTCCTACGTCATAGGGTTAGGGTTGTATATTAGCCAAGATGGCGGGCACGATGCTAAGGTCGCTTACCAAACTAGGACGTCCTTCAACTAAATTAATATTAAACAATAATTTGCTGAGCCCTGGCTGCACTGTCGTGCAAAACAGGTAAGAAAACACAGACACAAAACGTGACGCTCCGAGTGGCCATTGTATTCCAGCTGTAGTTGCTTGAGGTCCACATAAATGTTCACACTGAAGGCAAATGTTAGCATAATGCTAAAGATGTTGTCACTCTTTGAAACAAGTCGAGTCGCCTGCTGCAATTTTTTTGTGTATTTCGGAATGGGAAACGTGTAAACAAAGCATGCATATCAGTGTTATCGCAATGTCACCCTTGAAGCTCGTGTACGTTGCACGAGACATTAACATTCCTGCTGTCTAGTGGTTACCTAAGCTTTAAGCTACTGTTAGCCGTCTGATTAGCTAGCGTGTTTACTACACTGTTATGCACGTTTTAGGCTCTGTTTAAGGTCAAAGTATATCCCATATTACATGGAATTATATACAGAACTGATCAGTTTGTGGTAAATTGGCTGTAAATGTAACCACAGATCAGTTGACCGATGTTGACGAGTAAACGGTGACTGTGTGCCACCATTCTAGCTAAATTGAAGACTAGTTTAATGCAAATGGAACAAAAGTAAAGAAAGCAAGTCTTTAATAAACTACTACCAGTCTATAAAACCAGTGTAGAGATCTCTGAAATGGCTTTGTTCTTGCATGTGATGATTATGTAGCACCAAAGTCAAGTTAAACTTGAACATACAGGTTTGTTATTGATGTATTCTGACACCACAGGAGGTCAGCAGATACGCATGTTCTTATGTAGTCATGTATTGATGCTCCAATAATTAGCAATAATAAACACATTTCTGCTATACTAGCATGACCCATATATCTGCTTTGTGCGTGTTCCTCATCAGCCAATAGTAACTATAATCAGTTGTCAGGGTGGTAAGCATAGTGTAGTCAGATCGTCCCCCTTTCTAAATGTCAGAAGAACTAAATGAGACGAAAGCCTCTCTGGTAACATGCAGCAAGCCTGCGATGTTGCACCTATCAAGCGCCAGAATGCTATTTTTGCATCTCTTCAATTGTCTGTATGGGCTCAAACCTAAAGGCGTACCAACACAACTTTACCTCATGTTAAGAATATTTTCGATTGTTTTTCACAGGCAGAAACAATGGCAGCCAGATGTGGAGTGGATGGAGCAGTTTGCTGGGGCAGTGATGTACCCCACTGCCATTAATGCGAAATGGACCCCACCCCCCTGGAATGGTACCACCCCGCACACACACAGCCACACTCTTACTAGTTAAAAGATTTATATTCCTAACTACTCTTTATTTTAAAAACCTTTTATTTATTTAAAATAAAAGGCAAGTGTAAAATGTTGGGCTGCCAAGAAAGTGTGAACGCTGACAACAATCTGATATAGTTATAAAAAAAACAACATACCAAACTTAGTCAGGAATAGAAAGCCCAGTGTTTTCCCTGGTGTTGACGTGTACACTTTGTCTAAATTGTGAGCTAAAAAGCTGCTTTTTATTTATTTATTTATTTGGATTAGAAAATCAGATCCTGAAGCAATACCCAGGTTACTTACCCTGACCTGTGTTGTTCTGTTTTCTTCGTGCAGACAAAGATCCTAATGCAGAGAAGGACGTGTCCAACCTGACCATCAACTTCGGTCCCCAGCATCCTGCTGCTCACGGTGTGCTGCGTCTCGTCCTGGAGCTCAGCGGAGAGTCCGTCAAGAAATGTGACCCCCACATCGGCCTGCTTCACCGTGGCACAGAGAAGCTCATAGAGTACAAGACCTACCTGCAGGTACTGAACCACTTATTCTGGAACCCATATTTACGAGGTAGCGGTTTGAATTCCACATATGTAGAAGGTTGTAAAATCAGAAAGTGTGGAATCACAGTTTTGATGGTTTCAAAAGACAGAACAAGTAAATGGCAACGCAACTTATTGTCAAATCCCATTTTATTGCGTTCAACACAACGAATGAGCTGGATTTACTGTGAAAAAGTAGACTGTGCGAGAGTAAGAGAACGTCGCACCTCCTCTTTTGAAAAAGACCAAATTAAACTCTTGCCGTGAACAGAATTACTCAAAGATTAAGAGGACCTTCTACCGTGTGTCATGTGTTATGTAATTCCCGTAAGTCCCTTACCCAGTTCCTCCTTTTTTTTTCAATGCTACAGGCTCTGCCCTACTTTGACCGTCTGGACTATGTTTCCATGATGTGTAATGAGGAGGCCTACTCTCTGGCTGTGGAGAAGCTGCTCAACATCCAAGCTCCCCCCCGTGCCGAGTGGATCAGAGGTACAGACTGGAAGTGGTTAGCCGTCTGCAGATTCTGCAAAGTCTTAATATTTATAATGTGAAAGTGTTTTTTGTTTTTTTCTGTACCAGTAATTTGAACATGCATGTTCTACATCGCTGCTATTCATATAATTCTGAATATTTAGAGAAATAAATGATATTGATTGATGACTGATTTTGGAGGGTGTGACACACACACGTCATTTATTGTTAACTAAAGAGATACTGCACACTTACGTGTGTAATTTAAGCTTCAAACTAAATGATATGACTGTACTGTGATGAAACTTATCCATGCTGGTGTTAATAATGACATTTCTGACCATATTTATAAAAAACTGCATTTTGGGGTCGAAAATGTCTCAAAACGTCATCTACTGTTGTAAATCAGAGATGAGAGTCGACTGTTTCGCGTCATGAATCACTTCTCTCCATTTCAATTTCCCAGGCTTTTATCCAACACACATTCTGAAACCATAAAAACTATGAAATTCACTTTTTACTGATTTAAAAAAATGGTTGCCAACGTTTTTTTGTCAACCGACTCATCAACTTTAACCGGTTGTGTGTGTGTGTTCTGTGTTGTGTTCGCAGTTCTGTACGGAGAGATGACTCGCATCCTGAACCACATCATGGCCATCACCACGCACGCCCTCGACATCGGCGCCATGACCCCCTTCTTCTGGCTGTTCGAGGAGAGAGAGAAGGTCCGACTCATTCTGGCCCGTCTTGTTATTGATCACTTACTAACTGGGGAAGGTGCTGTTAGTCAAGTAAACAGAAGATTTGTGACCAAAAACGTCTCGTGACTTCTTTAACTAGCTGCAGACAAGTGGTTGCAGGAGATTCAATAATTTAGAGCTTCATCTTCAGGAGAAATCGCCCCTAATGATGTGCAATTCTCTCCTTTTATTCAAGTAATTATTTCTTTGTTTGTTTGACAGAGACGGTTGCTTAGCTGTATCAGAGTTGGTTATAAGCTTCTTTGCATCTGTAGTCCAGAGCATATCATCTCTCTTAAGACAAGTATCCATCAATCCATGAAAGTTGGATTTATTTCCTGGCCGTTGTATTAGACTGCTTTAGTTATAGCTAGCTATATACATACACTCGGGCCTCAGGAAATATTCACTTGACATTGTTCTGTATCCATTGAGTAGATCATCTTTTTAACTATCGACTACTTGAGGCCCTCTAATGAACTGCGTGTCCCTCGTTTCCTCTCAGATGTTTGAGTTCTATGAGCGAGTGTCTGGAGCCAGGATGCACGCTGCATACATCAGACCTGGTGGTGTGCATCAGGTAGGAGAACTCGTTGAACAATGCCTGTTATGACAACATGAAACCACTATCTCTCCGGGACACTTGTGTTGTTCGAACAGCTTCAAATCAGATTCGTCTATCAGACGGTGAGCATGATCCCGGGGCTTATGATGTTAAATGTGTTTCCAGGATTTGCCCCTCGGCCTGATGGACGACATCTATGAGTGGTGCAAGAACTTCTCCATTAGAATCGATGAAGTAGAAGAGGTGAGCGACTGAAATCCCCACAAGCCCTTCACATGATGAGGATGTGTTAAAGGTCTGTGGTGAACATTTCAATCTGTTGGTTTTCCTCTCTGCAGATGTTGACCAACAATCGCATCTGGAAGAATCGTACTGTGGACATCGGGGTGGTTACTGCTGAGGAGGCCCTCAACTACGGCTTCAGGTAACCCAAAGCCCTTCCCTTTTAGTTGCCTTTTATTGAAGAGCTTGCATATTTCAATGACTTTGACCAGCATGAATGTGTACGCGCTGTGATATTTATCCCCGCTCTCCTCGCCCCTCCGCCAGCGGAGTGATGCTGCGAGGGTCTGGCATCAAGTGGGACCTGAGAAAGTCTCAGCCGTACGACAAGTATGACGAAGTGGAGTTTGACGTCCCCATTGGAAGCAAAGGAGACTGCTACGACAGGTACGAGATGAACAGATGGTTTTCTCAGTTCCATTTCCGTCACCAAATATGCAACATGCAAGCTGCAGCTTCTAGCATGAGATCATTTCCTCGTCAACACCAGAATGATCCCCTTACTGCTACTCTTTTATCGGTATCAAACACATTCAGACGTTGAAGACTCGTGTGAAAAGGAAGCTATCTGTCAGACGTTTGGATTGCAGTGGTTTGTCTTTGCTGTTTTATAAACGCTGCATTGAACCAGCATATATCATCCTGCAGCAAGTGTGCTTTACTGGACAACCATATGTAAATAAATCATGGTGTATACGTAGACACAGCTGGATGTGTGAGCTTACGTATTGGGGCCGTTATAGGTGGAAAAAAGAATCCTGAGCCGGGACAGGGGGAGTAATATTCTCTTAGATGAAAGTGGTACATTTACAAGAAAACAACTCAAATCAACATGTTGTTTGAGTCTGAAGAGGCCAAATTCACAGCAATGTCTCTTCAAAGTCTGGATGTTTATCATAATCTGGTGATTCTGGGCTGAAATCACCAATATTTCCCTTTGAAATCCGATTACAAAGACTCATTTGATTAGCTCATCCACTGCAGGCAGGCAGATGCGTCTGATCCAATCTTGCGACATGGAGGAAGTGACACGTTTCCCTGACGAGTATTTTTCTTGCTAATTTTGACTTAAGTTCTAACATGTACCGTAGTCACATAGTTGTGAACAGCATTCAGAGAGCAGCGTGTCTGCTGATACAGACGTCACCCACTTCTGGTGGGTCATAAGTGATGATTGAGAGGGATTGTCTTTGTATCAGTCCATATATAGTTTTTTCAGAAATTGATGCATATTATACCTTTTTAATTTCAGAGAATATTCAAGCTGTTTTCTCAGGAGGCAACATGCTTTATTGGGGGAGAAATGACCATATCTGTTCAAAAGCACAGACTCTCATTGTTTCCTCTTTGTGTGATCAACTCCTCTCCATTGATCTACGTAGAACTACTGCACGCTGATCATGCTTCGTGGTTGACGTAGTGATGTGCAGTATTATCGGCATCTGTAGCTCACCGCTGTTTCCTCGTTGTGGTCCAGGTATCTGTGCAGAATGGAGGAGATGAGGCAGTCTCTGAGGATCATGCACCAGGCACTCAACAAGATGCCAGAAGGAGAGATTAAGGTGGACGATGCCAAGATTGCCCCACCCAAGAGGTCTGAGATGAAGGTGAGCTCAACCTCCCTCACAGTATTTTTCCTCTGTTCCTTTCATTCGGTGGGAAGGTTTCATTACGCCTGCAGGCCATTAACACTTTCAACTCCTTTCTCTGGATTCTCTCCTGTGCTTTATCACTTCTGAGTGTTAATTACATCCCAGTGGCGTCACTAATTTGTCTTCACACTACCCTCTTTACTGAATTAGGCC
Source organism: Melanostigma gelatinosum (assembly GCF_949748355.1). NCBI lineage: Eukaryota > Metazoa > Chordata > Actinopteri > Perciformes > Zoarcidae > Melanostigma > Melanostigma gelatinosum. Next base: position 12,360,796 of record NC_136656.1, read on the forward strand.
AGCTCTGCTATACAGTGCTCTTTAGTTTGGCTGCCCTAAAGGCTGGAGATCAGCTCTAGTTCGCCTCAGTGCTGGAATGTTCAGTGTTTCAATTCTACATTTCAGTCAACGTGCGCAAGATTCAACCACCTCTAACGTGTGTGTGTGTGCATCATTATCAAAACAGCTGCTGAGACATAACCTGTTCTACGTGCTCCTTGTCCTAGACGTCCATGGAGTCTCTGATCCACCACTTTAAACTGTACACAGAGGGCTACCAGGTCCCCCCAGGGGCCACATACACAGCTGTGGAGGCACCTAAGGTGAGACCACTCATAAGGTGTATAATATTTCTGGATAAAATTGACTTTTTCGCTATTTTCATCTGATTAACTGCACAAGTAAAGTAATCTGCAGATGCCCTGTAAGACCTAACAGATTTTAACCGAGCAAACAAAAAGTCTGCAGATCCTCTGTATGCACACGGTTGTTTGAGTCTTAATTCATTGGGAAGCCTTTAGGGACGTGCTGTGATGTAATATGCTGACTAGAATGTATTTGTGTGTGTCTCTTGCAGGGGGAGTTTGGTGTTTATTTGGTGTCGGACGGCTCCAGCAGACCCTATCGCTGCAAGATCAAAGCTCCTGGATTCGCTCACTTGGTGCGCACTCACAACTTCACAAGACACTGAAATATTAAACACACCGGGTATCAATTATTCAGCACGTTTAACGGCTTGTCCTTAAGGCTACTTTTAGGTTATTAAGTAGATTTTATAAAGGACTATAGTGCCCCCTTCCTCCTCCTTCCTGCTCATGGACATGAACCGCTGTTTAACGTCGTCATTTGAATTTTGGTCTTCGAGGCTAAAAAAGGTTTTTAAAGTTGCATAAACAAACTATTAGAGTAGTTAGTGCATTAACTTCAGGCTATAACCTCATGAATTATGAATATTCCTTTTTCTAAGAGCTCATCTGCTCTGAATAATCGCCAGTTATTCTGAATGTTAATAAATGTTTCCTTCTTTTAGGCTGGCCTGGATAAAATGGCCACAGGACACATGCTGGCTGACGTGGTGGCCATTATTGGTAAGAAAGTGATTATTGTTCAAGAATCCATCCTCAATACAACAATATTGTATTGCCGTATCAGGTGGTACTGAGCCTTCTCTTCTTCTTCTGACAGGTACTCAGGACATAGTGTTTGGCGAAGTTGACCGTTAACGTGACGCCGCTGACGTGCTGGTTCTCTGAAGAGGAGAGGTCGTCCTCTTCTCACATCTGTTGCTCGGGTTCTCTTCCTGTTCACGTTTGGCTGTAGTGAGGCTTTTGACAGACGACTCTACTTAACTTCAGTGATGTACAATGCCCAAATAATCCTAATAAATATTTTATGACCGAACAGAAAAGTATTAAGTTGTATCTTTTCACCATCACATTGCAATAGGGGGAGATTCTTTTTTCATATGCTGCATTTCCTGGACTTCTGTCTGAAATTCAAGTGTTAAACATGGCAGCAGAGACCAAAGCCTCGATGTTTGTCCTTCCTCTGGTTGGTGTTAAAGGGGGAGTGGCCTGATGGACTTAGAGCTCAGACCACAACTTCCCCTGTTGGCAGCGAAGTATGCAACGCTCGAGTGTTCACTAGAACTCAGACAGGAGGAGAAGAAGAAAAACCCCAACCCACAAGTTCGTCGTGTTTGCTGTGTGCTGGCCACTTAACAGAGTACCAGTGTGTGTGTTGAGCCCGTGTTACCATGACTGTGTGGGGCCCGTTACTGGTGGTCATTCCTCTGTGGATGACTTTTGGGAGCGCCTCTGGTGAGTTGAGACATCCATCTGGGGATATTCTGAAACCCAAAGTTTGTATATTGATCAGGGTGGTTTGATGTCCGAAGACATCACAGTGATGGCTTTATGAGAGAACTTTGAAAGGTGGAAGCAAACCCGACGATATTCAGACACAGTGTGAGTGAACAGCAGCTACGATGTTGAGTGGAGATCAGGGGGAAAATAAGTTGGTTTTTTTCATGATGAAACTCAGGCATGACTTTTGAAAATACTACTATTTGATGTTTATTTGGAGCAGTGAGGTTTTCTGGTATAGGCAGCAGAAATGTCGCCACCACATTCCAGTTGCTGTAAAAAGAGAAGCTGACCCCGTTGGCTCGTCTCACTGGAGGGACTGAGGCTGGTGGGAGTTTGGAACTTGTTACACCAGTTCAGACACCCTTCCTCGGGCAAATACGTTCACTTTATTAGAGTAGTGTCACGTTAATAACCATGTTGACTGCCTCCCAATACTGAATTTATTACAATATATTTAGCAGTGACATATAATACGCAGCTTTAACAGCTGTCTGTTAAACTGCATTCAAACTATTATGTTCAGAATAATAAGTAACGAGAAACTAAACAATTGTAAAGTATAGACATGCATATCGAGCCTGAAAGGGTCAGTTCATATTGGGCGTCTAATAGGCCAAGAAGATATTAAAGGAGGGTAGACTTTACACTTAAATAACTTAAACACCAATTTTAATAATCCAGTATTACTTTAAGTCAAAGATTTAATGGTTCCACCTTCTCAAATGTGGGGATTTGCTTCTTCTGCTCTTTTTTTAAAATGTATTCCTTGGCTCCATTATACTGTTGCTCACACAGAGAACTTCTCACGACGATGAAATAGTGATTGTTCAAAAATATTCTACGTTTTATACTAAATTACTTTTTATTTAATTTTCAACAGAACAGGATATTCTCTGACACAGAAAAAAAACAAATGAATAAACCCAGACAAAAACCGGATGTTTTATCGACCATGTTATTAATTGATTAATGAAGGAAATAATTGGGAGATCAATTGATAATGGAAATAACGTAAGTTGCAATTTATGTTTTTTGTGTGCAATTCAAACGGGGTCGTTTTTAAGTTGAAGCTGAGATATTTCAGTTTGAATTCCAAACCACAGCTGATGTGGCCTACTTCTTTATCTGTGGTCTGTCAGTCACAGTCAGCTGGTGTGCAGATGTTTTTAAAAGAAAATACGTCTCCTCCATCCACTTTGTGAACTGAGAAGTTCAAAAGATAGAGGTTGAAATTAAGTGCTTAATATCACACTATCACATCAGTTATTTCCGGGGGTTACTCTGTTTACCGTTTCCTTTGAACCAATGCTACGCGAGAGTTGCGGAAACCAAAACACGTAGATGACCCCCCCCCCCTTTTCTAAATGTACGAAAATACATTTGTAGCTATAAGGTACACTATGAGGTCAGACATGAGTGTTGAATATGTTCCAAATTACATTTCAATGATATTCAAATGTATATTGTGAAAAGTTAAATGTAACACCCCAAAGTTCTATTGAACAATCGGCTTAACTTATAAAGCTTAAAATCAAGAAACAAACAAACAAATACTGTATATTTATCACACCAAACTATGGAGTGTGAACTGTGCCACAGGAATCCTTTCCAGTGCTTAATTAGAATGAGTCAATTAAACAATACATTGAAAAGAACTATATGTAATTAAATAAATCTCAGTGTAAATTATAAAATAATAATTAAAGTTCCATTAATCATTAGTCTTAAATGTAATAATTATTTGAGAAGCTTTTAAATGTGACGTGTCTTCCTGTCATACACATTTCATCTCACAATTGTTTTCTCAAACTTTTTTATGATCTCATCTTTGTTTTAATTTGAGTGAATTTAAGAGTCCAACCACAGCTCTGATTGGACATGTTGCTGCGTTATGTTCAGCAGCTTTCTTGTGCATAGAGATCCTATTTTGATCTGCTCGGTCAGAGCTAGTATCCTTAAATGAATCTAGTAACTTTGAAGTTGAGTTATCATTTAATGAAAACAGTGAATATCAAAGCAGTGGATTGTGAGTTAATATGTCAGGAAGACACATCAGCAAATATAATAACAAAATAACATCCAAAAGCCATTTCTGACATTTATCAGTTTTTCCATTTGTTCCAAGGACTGAAAGATAAATAAAGTTACGTGCACTAACATGCACTAAAAAGCATGCGCAGCCGGCTCGGCTCTGTCAACAAATCATTGTTGTTGGATAACAACACACACAGAGGGAGAGTGGCTTCATCAGCGAGACATTACTGTAGCTTTACATAGCAAACAGTCGTTTGCTGCTCAATGCTCTGAATCTCGTATTTTGCTCCTTTAATCACTATAGTTTATCCATCAGATGCTTAATAAATGATTAAAGGGAGGGCTAGATGAGTTGATTTAAGATATACATAGAATGAGATTGTCATACAATCATGTAATATTGCAGTTAGTGGTTTTCGTTGGTTGACTGAGAACTTGGGGCCAATGTATTCCGAAAGTGTTGGCCATAATCAGAAATACATCACATGTTGAGCTTGGTGTCAGATACTTGTGAGAGAAGACATGACCCCATGTCGCTGCTCTTTTATAGTTTGCTTGTAATTTCTGCATCATGTTCTTCATCGCGCAAAAAGCAGAAGACGCAAAAAGCAGAAGACGCTTAAAAGCTTTCTGCGGTGGGAGTCTGTGTGTGCGCACGAAAGGCCAAGACATTTCTTCGAGCTGGTTTATAAATTCCAATAGCCTTTAATAAATGTGTTTGCCAAAGATAGCACAGTTCTGAGGCTCAATATTACACTTTGTACTTGCTGTGCAGTGAGAGGTTGTCGTTGCAGTTCATAATCAAATCGTCATTGTTTTTATGGTCGTGGGAACATTTTTCTGCTTAAAAGTAAATCAAAAAGTGGATACTGTAGCTTGGCCGGGTCAACAATAATAGTATGATATCCACATGATATTCACCTTCACAATGTGTCTTTTCTGGTTGTAAATAATCTGTTAAGCGTGGCTATAAAGCTAATCCTTTATAACTGTCGTGGTTGCGTATACAATAAAGCTGACCATTTAAACAACAGCAATAGAAAAACAATCATCTGTAAAAGCTTTGTCAGAAACCATGCTCAGTAGTCACCAACACCATAGCTACGTGTGTGTGTGCTATGTGTTGCATATCAAGAAGAAAGCAGTGTACAAACAGAATATTTCTCCATAGACTGGATTGAAGTACTGTTTAAGATCGTACATATGGCTTCTTATGTAATCGCTGCTGTGGCTGTTTGTTTCACAATCTAAAATGGTGACACCGACGTTACTCAATAATCCTGTTGTGTAACGGACAACGATACAGCCCCACAGAGCAGTGCTCATCACATGACACCCAACAGATTAAATCAACAGATACATGTTGATAAAGTGTCCTCCCGTGTTCCCTCAGCCACTCTGACAGAGCCACAGGTCTGCTATGTGCTGGATGGAATCCTCTTTTTGTACGGCATCATCCTGACAGCTCTCTACTGCAGAATCAAGGTTTGCGTGCTACATATTTGCCTTCACAGAAACATACATGCATCAAAAAAAACGGATTCACTTAGAATAGGAAAGAACATGACATGTTTCATTGTCTGACGAAAGACAAGATGATGGAAAGTAGTCTGGTACATTGTTAATGTTAATGTGGAATAGGGTGTCGTCAGCGAAATAAAGCCTGGGAAAAAAATGAACAATGACATAAAACCTTTTGCTAGAATACGTGAATGTTAGATGCTGATGTAATGATATACAACATTTCTCAGTGCGAGGGAAAAGAAACAGGTAAACTACAGTTTGACACATATAGTTACTTTCAATAATCACTCTTTTAACTACAGATCTGCAATGCTAAGGAGGCTGGGAACGCAAAGGTCAAGCAGGTAAAAAACACGGACGGAAATAGACATAAAGACATGACTTTCTGTAGAGAATGGACGTAGAGGGGTTAGAACAAACTCAATAGCAGAGAATACAGTTCACCACAGCACAAACTGGAGTGTCAGTGAACAAACCAGGGACAGAGCTTCTTTGGAAGCAAACATAATCTCAATCGTCAGGTCAAACCTCAGTGGGCAATAGGAAACACACACCTATTTGGGTTTTTTCCCCAGCAGCCCGACACTGCAGCTGTCTGTGGCCAGTTAAACTATGACGACAGCTCGGCCCCAGTCGTCTCACAGACCAATGAAAAGCCTCTCTATATATACTGTATACTCTCTTCATTATCATGCTTTCATTGAAACACTAAATTGCTCAAGAGCCTGTTTCATTTAAATTGAAATCATTTAAAACTAACTTGCAGAGATGGAGTTTTTCATTTTATTGCGAGAGCGTTTAACCTGCTGTTTTACCGCTTTACTTATTCTAGTCTATAATTTCCTTCCATTAGCCACAAACTGCACACAGGTTAACCCCCTTTGACACACACACACACACACTCTAAAGCAGGGGTCTCAAACTCCCGGCCCGCGTCATTTTATGTGGCCCGCGAATCCGCCAGCAAATAAAAAGTTGTTTTTTTTCTTTTTAAAGTTAGACTTGAGAATAAAAATATCCCCATAGTCGAAATTATGAGATAGAAAGTCATAACTATGATAGAAAGTCAAAATTATGATAGAAAATCAAAATCATGAGATAGAAAGTCAAAATGATGAGATACTTAAACACAGTCATAGAAGCAGCTCTTTGGCTGGTTACTGTACATTTAACATGGAAATGTATTGTGAGTACATTGAAGACTACACTGTGAATGCAGAGAGTTATTCAACAATATGTTACGAGTAGTTACATTTACAACCGGCCCTCTGTGGGCGACCATGATGCTGATGTGGCCCGGAGTGAAAATGAGTTTGAGAGCCCTGCTCTAAAGCGTACGGCTCATGCTGATCTCTGCCTTGCACTTCTCCTACAGATCGTTCTTCCTCTTTATACAGAGTCCAGACATAGTCAATGCTACACCCTGTTACAGCCAATTACCAAGAAGTGTGTTACTATGTTATACTCTATCTAACACTGTTGTTTTCTACCCCTGACAGAATGTTGAAGAGAGCATCTATACGGTGAGTTTTGATGCTGTGAGTGACGTAAAGGAGATGAGGGACAGCTGATTGCTTAATAATTTAATCATCTATTTTAACATTTAAAGAGACACGCGCTAAAACGGAGCATTTCAGACAGAGGGTGGAAGGAGGTATATTCAGACGGACAGTTTGGGAAAAATAATGCTTTTCAAAACAATTAAAACATGTTTGTAATAGAAACCCAAAATACAAGTATAAACCGGAAAATGTGCACGAGATGTCCCCCTTTAAATGATAGTGTACACTGAATGTCTCATTGTCCTCCTCTCTGTTTCTCTCCAGGGTTTGACTCCTCACGCCCAGGACACTTATGAAACTATTGGCATGAAGAAGTGACACGACCAACGAAAGTCCAAGAAGTGCATGCAGAAGTGTTTGCTTCCTTTTTCAGAATTCGAGACGTTAAGAAGGACGACACAGAAACGGGGAAGTCGAGCACAAGATGGGCACTCTCAGAAAAAGCCTTTTTAAAAGTATTTTAGTTTTTTACAGCTCTGTTGCACATATTTCATTTTCACGCAAACATGTTTTGAAAACTGTAACGCTTCAGATACTTCTTGTATCGTAATGCATACAAACAAAAAGATGAATGTCGTCGATGGATGTTATCTTTCTATTTGTATCGTCTGTCCAACTAACTTCCTCTTTCAGGCCGTTTGGAAGATGTCCGTCTTTTTGTGGCTCCAAACGTGTTCTAGTTGTGTGCAAGATGGCAGAAGGTGAACACAGTTAAAGCTCCAGCCCTATAGAAACACCGAGCAGTGTTTCCTGCACACCACACGATGGCAGTGATGGTGTCTTTAGTGAAGTCCTTACCTGTCCATACTCAAACAAACACACACGCACACACACACACACACACACACACACACACGCACACACACAGGTGCCTGAAATCAAGGAAATAACACAGACTGCTGTAAAGTTTGCCATGTAAACGTCTGCCTGTAGGATGCATAGAGCTGTTATACATACAGAAAACCTATTAAATGTGCAACTTGCTTCTTAAATAACTTTGTCTCTCTCTGAATTGCAGTGTAATATCGCGTCCTATATATTACGTTTGTATAGGGAGTGGTAAACCTCCGGTCGTCATAAGCGAAACTGGCTTCTAACAGTTTGTATAAAGCTCCTCACGTCAGTCTGGGAAGATTTGATCTGGTAGATTAAGCCCGGATCAGACTGATTGGAGACGTGTTTAACATGGGACAAATAAAGGAGGAAAGGATTGCAATGTGTACATGTGGGGGAGAACAAGGCACAAAAAACATGATTTGAACATGATTCATGCATGAGGTGTTGTATGGTATTTCCTTTGGAGATTAAATGGACCAAAGGTGGGCAGATTTCAGTTTATTCCCCTAATACTTGTAATTATCCCATTCAAAATTAAAGGATTCATTTTGCACCTCTTGTTTTGGCATCAGCCTACAGTGTACAGCAGGCTATTAACGCTGTTTTGACTGACTTCTAATGTCTGCCTTTCACCTGCCTCTCCTTTGAGCAGAGCATGTAAAGACGAGTAAATAACTGTCAAGTTGCCTTCACCGAACCGGACTGGTGACTTTGGTGCCGAAGTGCGTGTGTTTGTGGGTAGGTCCGTGTGTGTGTGAGAGAGAGAGAGAGAGAGAGAGAGGGAGGGAGGGGGAGAGAGAGAGAGGTGTAGCTCCAACAGGTGTATCTCAAACAGGTAAAGCTGCTCCTCCTTTTTTTCTGAAGGGCAAACATGATGGCATGTGCTTGACAAAACAACACGCAACCAAACTGAGAGGACTTACACTTTCCACAAGGACTGAGTTTTTACAGCTGTAACATATTCCTCGCCCCGGACGGGACTTTGGAAGGGATCAAGGATGGAGGCATGAGTCCGCCTCAGTGCTTCATGCATGCCTGCCATTTAGGATACCATTACCTGGACTGATGAGCTGTATTTCACTGCTGAAATTGTCCCAGCTTGTGCACAGCTAACAATTACTGCCGAGGAGAATGGCACCTCTGCCGACCAGACTGTCTGTGTGTCTCTGTGTCCTCTGGATCTTTGGTGAGAAGGCTTTCCCTGCAGTGATATCATGCATAAATATAGTGTTCTTTTTAAGAGTTTACAGCATGTCTGTGTCTTTATCCTGTCTGGTGGCAGATGTGATATTCCTTCATGGTCAGTTCTCAACAACAATTATGCAGTGACCTCATTGTAGGCTGTTTCATATATCCATATCATACCAATAGGCCTGTTCATGATACCATTGCAACATACTGAATGTGTTTAGAAGAAGATTACAAATTAAGAAAAGATAGCTGTTTAAGATGTGACCTTTAGTTTTCTTGCTTAAACCTTCCTTCCTCCAGTATCTCATGCATATTCATAAGCCAAGTTCTGTACACTCGGGGCAGTGGACCCGCTTGTCTTAAGCTTAGCTGGAGCAGTGCTGTTAAAGGAAACACCACTGACATTTCTGGAAAAACAGGTTGCTGTTGATCAAATCCCCTCCTCTCTGATTCAGGGAACCTGTGTTCGAAGGCCTTTCTAGTAAGAGTGTGTGTGTGTGTGTGTGTGTGTGTGTGTGTGTGTGTGTGTGTGTGTGTGTGTTGTAAATGCAGTAGGTCTGTCTACTGTTTTGAACTTGAATATTCTACACATTAGTAACTTTGTTGTAACCCTGTAATCTTAATTTAACATCACATTCACATTAATCAGTTTATCAGCCTGTTACTTATCAAAGAGTTGAGCTTGATACGAATCTGCCCACAATTCAAATACCGTACTTACACAATGTCAGAGAATGATGGAAAAAAACGTTTTCAATCTCATACATGAAGGCAGATATAGGTGGAGTGTTAGTCCAGTAATGCAGCACAGGCAGATTCCACCGTACGTCTGAAACCTCAGGGTGACAAACACACCACACACACATCCATGGAGAAACACACCTGTCTGCAGAGTACACTCATCAGGTCTGCTGGTAAATGCATGAATCACGTATACCCACTGACATATCTGAACATATTGAATCAACACCTGTAAGAACTGCTCAGTATAAGACACGCAAGCAGCCAGACCTGTGAACGTGGTACGAGTTACGTTGGCTGTTTTGGAACGACTGACAATGTTTCAACGGGAAATCCATGTGGATCATTAAAATCCAGTGTGTGACGGACAGTGTATTAACACTTGGTGTGTCTCAGCAACATTTAAACATGAATTCCCCCCTCAGGTTGAACTGCTTTAGCGCGGCCTTTCATTTTTTTATCGAGCGCCATCTTCAGGTCAACATGTCAATATGTCAAATACTTCGATTTCTGACTTGGTTCCCTCGACAAACAGTTCATGGGATTTCATCTGATTTTAGGTTGTTACAAAAAAAAAAAAAAGATCATGCTTACACATTGTGTTCAGCAAAATATTAGTCACAAATTAACACCACTTTTGAAGCGTAAGTACATTCGGCAGGGCTAAAACGCTAACGCTAGGCTATAAGTGAACTACACCACGGTCGCATGACTTCAACATCACCACCAGCAAGCTTCCAACGCGAGAGTGCCAGTATGCACACAAGGCAGCAAAGCCTCCGTGGTCTGATTTAGCCACTCGTTAGCCGCCTTTTTCAAAACACGCGAAACCTTCAAATTCCCGGGATGTTTACTGACATTATTTATGTCGCAGAACAAAACTTTTAAATCTCTTAAGCTTGCGTTAACCACAGACTCACAGAAAACAAAATCCATTAACTTAGAGACGAGAGAACAATTCTGCCACTAATATTTGCAACTCAACGGTGACTTGCATACTTTCAAAACTAGATCTTGATCAAACAGCAGTGAAACTGAAAATATAAACTTGTGAAAACAGAGTCAGAGATTTATTATTGGTGTTTGGGTGTAAACCACCCAACAGTGTCATGGTCATCAGAACATTGCACCCCCAGAAAGGGAATCAATCACCAGCAACAGCACAAGGCTGATGTCAAGAGCAGTGATATAGTACCATGATGATGAATCACCTGTCCGGGCTTTTAGGTGGAAATTATTCCACTCATTTGCATTAGCAGAACTTTCACAACACATAATTTTATTTTGCCAGTGTGCCAAGACGAATAGCCCCCCCGAGAGATTGCTGGAGGACAGCAAAAGATATCATCTGACTCATTGTAGTTGGTCTACATCAAACAGAAGGGGAGAAGAGCGGCAAAAACTGAAAAAAGAAAAGTAGAGATGCACGCTAGTGTTTGTGGTTTGTAATGTTGCATTGTGAAACACACAATACACACTTGTGTGTGTTTTGTGTCTTGTGTGTTTCCTGAGGCCTTGAAAGGCTCACTCTGTCCAGACACTGAGGTAAACCTCAGTTAGTTTGCTGTGAAAGCTCATCTCGAACAACGAGTCAAGCGACATATCTTCCCTTGTGCTTCTTCTGATCGACAACTACTTTTCTCTCTCCTCCCTCCTGTCCGTCTTCACTCTGTGTGGACTCTCTGAACCCCGTCTGTGAATTTAAATTCTTTCAGTCTGAATATGTATTGTCATACATGCAGTGATATTTATACCAAATTCAATAGACATTCAACTTTTTTGAAGACTGTGTATCCGTATTTCATGAAACCATAGGCCTGAAACTTTGAAACATTAAGAAACACAAATTTAGACATCGGGAAGGATGCTTTATTTGCTCTCCTGTCTCGAGAGTGGGAGGAGGCCCTTAATGCTAAGCTAATCCGCTGCTGGCTGTAGCTTCATATTTAACGGACAGATATGAGAGTGCATGGTTTACATCTTCTCATCTAAAACTCAAGACGAAAGCAAGCGGCATTTCAAACTTTTCCTTTAAAGTAAATCCTTAAAAGTGCTCAATACTAAATTCCGAGCATATCTATTGCCTCCACACGGATCTCAACATGGAGACGGCTGAGATGGCGGCAAGCAGCTAATGGGGCCAACAGCACAAAAAGGGCAAACAAAAGCAACAGTGCTGACCGAGCCGACAATGTTGTGCAGACCGGAGGGTTAGCGCTACGCTTCTGCATTGACGTTATCAGCCGTGAACGCCGTATGAGCGCAGTGCAGAGCGGCGGCCATGAGTTAGCCAGTGGAGCACGCTCACGTGCACTAACATGCACTAAAAGGCACACACGGCCGGCCCGGCTAAGTAATCAAAGCAGAGAAACTCAAATAACAACACACACAGAGGGAGAAGGAGTTCATTCCCTGCTCAGGTAGACATTACTACACGATATCTTTACAGAGCTAATAGTTGTTTACTGCTATAATTATGCTCTGAATGTCGTAGCGAACCTTTAATCAACTACACTGACGAAGAAGAAGATTGGACCAAAATGAATGTGACTTTTCTTTAATTTGCTCTACGCAGCCTATGGTCAGCCAAGATAAAGGCTACACCACATTCTTCAGGGGGAGGTGCACATGCTTTTGTAATATGAGCTTCTTCCTCGTATAGCTACTCTCTTTTGAATTGGCAAATGGCGTTCATTCCTGACCTGCTATTTTTCCTATAGCTATTGTAATTGTAGGTGAAAGGTCACTTTCAGGGATCTAGTAGAGCTGGAGGGCATTTGGTGTTGAGTTCGGCGTCACTGGACTGCACACTGAGAGCCAATTTCAGGATCTCCCATATGACTGATTTCAGATCTCTTTCTCATTCGATATAATTACTTACTCCTCTCTTCTTTTAGTTACAGTGATATGGGGAGACTTTGTGGATCTCCCTCCAAACGATTCCATACTCTCCCTGGCAGAGGCGGAGACCGTCCTGCCCTGTCGCTACCAGCCACCTGGTGAGACTGTGGTGGTGCAGGTCAGCTGGTATAAGGAGAAACATGACGGCACTAAGGAGCAGATCATCCTTGCACACCATTCTAATGGACAGACAGGTCAGTTGGTACCGTGGCTCTTGTGGCATTCTCTCTGCCGCATGCTCAAAAAAGCTTCTTAAAGAATATTCTAACACGTAACAACTTCCCCTGTCTTTATCATAGCACTCGATCTTCTATGCTCATTACAGTGAGCAAATGTTCTAGTGGTATTACAAGTTGATGTGTTAGTTTCAGTTCACAACTGCTTAAAAAACTAATAGAGCTTAAAGGCAGCGCTTTTTAAAACCATCTAAACGATTTAGGAATTGAAGCTTACACCCATTGTGAGTGTGAAAGATGCCGGATAAGACCCTGAACTAAACACCCAGAATGTACATGTAATCTTCAGCAAGAGTGCAGGCATGTGTATGGAACTGAAAGTGACAAAAGAAACCCTGAGGTCCGTTTTGAACTTGGTGGGCCTAATTCTTTTGTGTCACATCTGATCCTTCCACACATGGTCTTTTAACTCTCTCCCTTTCTCACACTCCCTCTCTCTCTCTCTCTCTCTCTCTCTCTCTCTCTCCATCTTTTCTGCCTCTCTGCAGCGTTTGGGATGTGGTCTCGACGTGTGCGCTTTAAAAGCAGCGAGCCCACCGTGGACTCGTCTCTGGTCATCATGAGCTCAGAGGTCTCTGATGAGGGGCAATACATCTGCCGCATCAGCGCCTTCCCCGACGGCAACTTTGACAGAGAGATGTCACTCATCGTGTGGAGTGAGTCCCTTCCTCGTGGCCACACAATCGAAAAAGATTCGCTCAGTCAAGTTTGTCAAGAAGTGTATGATTTAATGCAAAAAATATTTGAGTATCAAACACGCATTATTACTTGGCAGTTAAATATTTAACATGTATTCCAACACGAAAACAATCAGTAAATAACACTTATATAACATAATATAATATAATATAATATAACATGTTCATTTATTGAGATGCCCCTATGGACCTTGTTATAGGAGGTAAAGATCAGGAGAAGTAAACATGAAGTGTAATTATGAATACTGATGTTAAATTAAGCTATGATGAGTTTTCACTGTTAATTTAACATCTCTATTACATGTTGATGCCTCCATGACCAAGTTAAGATGAGACTGAGGACAACTATGTAGAATAAAAGATGTTCACTTTGCATAATATGTAGCTTGACAGAGTTCTCATGTGTGTCCTGGTGTTCTCATGTTTCCTTACCTCCTCATCCCTCACTCCCTACCCTGGTGTTCTCATGTTTCCTTACCTCCTCATCCCTCACTCCTGTAACTGTCCGTGCTGGATCCGTCCCCGTTGTTTTAAAAAGCTAAATAAATGATTAGCATGACGTCATCCAGCTCGCCAAACCTGTCTGGTGTACAGCTAGTGAAGCTTCGCATGTACTGCTTCCCTTTCCCGTGAGTCTGCTGTCTGATTGTGAGGTCAGGCTGATCTGATATCAGCTCTTTGGCTGCAGAATCTGACGAGGACGCGCAGCGAGGGGGGCCTGATCGTTCTGGCCCCAAGATTAATCTATTTGAGGGCGCTGATTGGCTAAATTGTATGTCACTCATTTATATCTTGAATCAGCAATTGGCTAAACTGCTTCATAGACCCGTCTCTTTTGGGCCAAAACGATCAGGCCCCCAAGCTGCGTGTTCTCAGAGTGTCGTGCACACAGACAGAGCACGAGCAGAGAGCACACAGGCGGAGAGGACGAGCAGGAAAAGCAAATATTTTGCGCAGATATCACATTTTACACATATTACTGGGTACATTCCGCAGTTCAAAAACAAATATTGACAATTTGTAGAATTTATTATTATTATAATTTTTTTTCTTCTTTTTGTTATTGTGTGGGTCCAGGCCCCATGGCCCTCAATTGGCCTGCCGCCACTGCCAATATGACTGTTTGCACAACGTGATCCACATATTCTAAGACATAATGAGTTTTACTCCATGGCTTGATAATAATAATAATATAATATAAACATAATCAGTTATACATACATAACATACTGACTTATCACCTTGTTTGTCAGTAGGTTTTCACAGACAAGTTGAGCAGTTGTTACATCCTTATAAGCAAATAATCACCAGCGTAGGAAACATAATGTGATTTCATATGATCATGGCTTGCATGGCTGAACATGCCATTTCAGTTTTGTAACCTGGGCTCGATCTTTTTTTATAAATAACAAGTTATGTTAGCTGACTAGTTTATTTTTAAAGTAGTTTAAAGGCCCCAGACATGTTTTATTCTCTGTAGATGTGTATAAAGAAGTAACAAGCACAGTTAAAGGAAAGAAATAGAAACTCAAATTGTTATTTATTATAAAGTTATTATTTAACACTTACAGACAGGAAAGACTTGACATCGCCTGTCTCTTACTGAGCCCCACCCACTTCAAATGAGAAAAGCACAGACAACAACACAAATAAAGAGATCCCTCATGGGAAATGACTAAAACACTTAAATTCTGAGGAAGACGGTGTTCGTGTAGAATAATGACTCTTAGTAAGACACTGATTGAGGAAATGTGTGTACACTTCATTCTAAGTATACATCAACAACTGCTAAATGTGTTGACTTATCATCATTGTCTTCATTCTGACCAAACATTGTAACCCCCCCCCCCCCAGCCGTTCCTATCTCCTCCCTGGACCCTGTGATTCTGGTGGAGGGTCAGTCCTACCGACAGGCCGCTTCCTGTCGCTCGGTAGCCCGCCCGCCTCCCCGCCTCTCCTGGGACACCGACCTGAATGGCCAGTCCGTCAATCGTTCCTCCGACAACGGGGCGGTGTCCTCGCACTACTCCCTGCACCCCCTGAGGAGCATGAACGGCAAGAAGCTGGACTGTCTGGTGTGGCATCCGACCATGGCGGGCCCCCGCAGGCTCAGAAGCAAGTTGGTGGTGCACTGTGAGTATTCATCAGAATTATACAGAGGAAGTGCTGCATTATAAAAAAAACAAGGTTTGAATTGGTCCCCTGGTCCAGAAAAAAAGGACACATTCAAAACATGCAAAGAACAAGCAACTGTTTCAACATTGGTTGCACTTTCAGCTTTACTTCCTGTTTTATTTTCTTTTCTTTTTACTGTCAGCTTCACTTCAAAGCAGGAAGAGACTTCGTCATCACTTTTTGCTCTTTATCTTCCTCTCAGTTTCATTTGCATTTCTTTACCATTTCAAATTCCCTTTCCGCAAAAAGTCTTAAAACCCTAAAATCATTGTGTGGTTACAGGATATCGTCAGGGCCCTATGACTATGACCTCGGCTTTGTTGCTGTATACTTGATTACATTCATTGGAAGTTGTCCTTCATACAACTGCATCAGTTGAAAAGGTTGACCGGTCAGCCTCAGCTATACATCTGGTCCTGGTCTTTAGTCTTTTTGTTCTTCCCTCACGTGCCTCATGAACAAGCTGATGCATTGTTGCTCTTCCTCCCAGTCCCTCCGCACGCAGAGGTGTCTGGCTACAATGGAGACTGGTCCATTGGTTTGGAGAATGCTGCCCTGAGGTGTGTGAGTGGAGGAAACCCCGAACCACAGAGTTTCACCTGGATCAGGTACAGTTGGACCCGCCTCCTTCTCCGTCTGTCTGGTACTTGTGTGACTAACTCTGATGTGTCTGGTCAATGTTTTCTCCTAACTTAACCCAGTAATTAGACCAATTATTTTGCTGCAATTCCACCATTCAAGGGTACAAAGATGTTCAGTCACTCAGGTCAGACGAAGTAAAACCACCTCCAGGTGACTGGGGTGTTTTTTACTATTTCTCCAGTCCTGCTCTTCTTAAATGTAATGCGTGCGCCAGACTAGACGACGTGTCTCTCTCACAAAGCATGTTATTCACTGCAGAAATGTGCTGTATCATTACAAAGTGCATCTCCACAGATGGGGACCAATTGCATCAATAAAACAAAGCATATTGTGTCCACTACTCCACCCATGTTAGCTGTGGGCCAATAGAAACTTTGATTAGACTATGACACACAGCAATAAGTTCAATATTTTTGAATGGTTGCATTTACTGAAAGCCAGCTTTGGACAAGGTTGAAATATCAGAATATACAAGGACTGTGCCAGTATCGCTCCTGTTCATTTTCTGAAAGCTTTTAAGATCAATTACTTATAATGTAAGCTATAAATGTTGAGTCCAAATGCGATTTGAATGAGATCAACCTCCGTTAGAAGGTACGTATATAACATTGTGGATTTCCCCACTGTGGGATTAATGAAGGATTATCTAATCTTATCTTGACTTGATTCAACTTGAAATGTGTTTGTTTATCATGATAAAGTATTTAAGTGTTATGGTTAAGCGGGAGTCCTTTAAGGGGTCCTTTGCCCCAAAAGGTTTGAGGAAATCTGCTTTACCCAACATATTCAGAATCAATTACTTGTTAATGTATCCTCGTCATCTACAGATTATACTTGAGGTTAAAATAACTTTACAGTGTAGTGGAGATGGTTCTCCGCCCTTTCCACGTCACTTAACCAAACAAGTCCTGGCATTGTCACGTCCTGATTCTGCATGCTTCAATGGGAACTGGAAGCCTCAGATGTCACATGTGTCATGTAAAAATGCTGCTTTAAACCCAGACGAGGGTTTGACTCAGATGCCGGACTTCTTCTGCTTGAGTCACCTTGTGTCATTTGTAAGCCGTTTCCCTTCGGTGCATTATTAAGATATTCTCAGGGTGTGGCGGAGAGTTTGGCGAGAAAAAAAAACTTGAGCCACAAAAAGTGACTGCAAGTCTCCCATGGAATCATGAGAAGTGACAGTTAGGCCCCAAGGGGAGAATTCCTCACACACAGATGAGGCGCTTTTAAATGTAAAGTGCTTGGTAAGGTGATGATGTACATATTGCTGTTAGTCACAGGAACACACCTTGGTAAAATGAGTTTTTGTGAGAAAGACAGTTATGAGCAACCTCTCCTTACTCGTGCAGGCCCTTCACATGAACACGCACACACAGATACAAATGTGTTAGCAGCTGCTGCAGTGGGCGAACCTGTTGGCTTTGTCAATAAAAGGCGGCGGGTGAAGTAATAGCTGGTGTCACAGTGTCGTGTTGCAGCTTGTCCCGAGAGCAGACAGATGAGACAGTTTCGCACGAAGGAGGGAGCTACAGGGGGATGAGAAGAAAAAGCGAAAGGGATGAGCAGAGGTGAACTAGTGGGAGCAGGATTACAGAATGGTTGGGGTGGGCCGAGGGTCGGAGAGAGAAGGAAGAGGAAGCACAATGTGTAAATTTGAGTGAGATGTTATCGGGGAGTTGTTTCATGTGAAACAGACAGTTCCTCTTCTTAGTGAAGCCTCTGTGAATAGGAACTTAGGTTTGCTTCAGTGCATCCTATAAAAGTGGGAATAGAGCCAGTGTTTCTGGGGCAATGCAGGTTGATCATGTGAATAGGCGGAGATTAAGCTCAAGGCATGCCCTCAAAACAACAACACTGAGGCAACACCCTGGACTGTGTTGCTCATCGACGTTTCCTACACATCTCCCCTGAGTCACTCTGCCAGGAATTGTGCAGTGGTTTCAATCAACTAAGTGCCATTGTTAAGATATTGTTGTAAAAAGTATAAAACGTTTTTTTATGTCGATAAATAAATAAATGCAGAGTTACCCTCGCTCACTAATTCATCATGTGCGACAGAAACGAATCATAAAAGAACAAAAAGCAGAAATGGTGGTGTGGTCAGCATGAGCAACATGGCTGAACAAAGGAAATGAAATGGCAGCTTCTTAAGGGACTCTGTGCAGAGAGGAGTTCAGAAAAAGACGGGGGTTATGTATCTATTGTTTTTGTGGAATTTTGTGGAATTTGTGGAAGGAATTTGTGGAATTCCCATTTTTTGAGAGGGGGGAGTGGGGGAGGCTTTTCAGTATTCAGTAGCACTCGTCTGGCTGGGATATGTCAATGATTCCCACTTATTACCTTATACAAATGGCCTCTTCTTAAAACTGCTTAAATACTACATATCAATATTGTGTTTCACTTACACTGAATTCCATGTTGTTGATTTTTTTTTTGTGTGTGTGAAGGAAACCAGGAAAACAGCATGTATTTGCCCCATAGTGCAAACATGAGAAAATGCCTCAATCTGGTGGAAAATAGTACATTTTGGAAAGGCAGAGCTCTAGATTAGAAGTCTGATTTAAGAGAAGGCATGGTTTTATTCTGTGACGGACGTTTTTATTTGGTTTTATTGGGGATATTTTGTGAGTGTCTGTGTTTTATTATAGGCGCTAAAGGGTGAACTTCCAAAATTTGAAAAAAAAACCTCACAATCTTGCCAAAATGTATGCCTATGTGTTAACACAGACAAAAATGTAAAAGCCAAAATTGTCCCAAGTGAGGCACAAGGGTTAATCTTTCTTTTGTTTCTGTATGCAGAATGGGGGGAGAGTTGCCGGAGGGTGTCATCCCCCACCCTAATGGAACACTAGTTTTTGGGCGACCCCTAAGCTTGTCAGATGGAGGGACCTACCAGTGTGTGGCGAAGAATGGCGTGGGAGTAGGCAAGGCGGAGGTGGAGATTGGTGTGGGAGGTAGATGACAGCAACATCAACATCACATACTGACTTTACTCTGAGAATAAATGTGTGCATCCATCTAATCCTGCCAACTTCCCTTCCGACTCTCCGTTTGACAGTATCCCCGAGGGAGAGCGGGATTGAAAACATGCTGATAATCATCGTGGGGGGCATAGCCGGGGGGCTGCTGATCTTGATGCTCATCATCGTCATCACCCTCATTTGTCATCACAAACGCAAGAACAAAAGGCTGGAGAGGGAGCTCACTGTGAGGAAGTATGTTGATTTTATAAATTTTTAAATCAAGATGAGATAGGACGAGATGAAACCTGAATGATCTCCGCAGCGAATAATAACAACTAAGAATGGAGCAAATCAGGGTTATTAAGCACATCACATCTGACAGTAACAACAGTAGAGCGTGTTAAGTTGAATTAGAGGAACACAAAGTGTGAAATTCATTTGATTAATGAGTGTGTGTGCTGGATGTGCAAAATAAAAGCAAAAAATAGGCATGAACACAAAATAAAAAAAATATAAATATGCAGTGTGAACTACATAAAAACGTACACAGTGATATATCTTTGATCTCTGTCTGTCGTTTCTCACAGTGAGGAAATAAGCACTCTCTCCAGGCAAGCGTCTTTCAGGAGAGTGAACTCCGTCAGCACAGACGCCAGAGGAACGGTACGAGACTGAATTATTCTTTTCACACTGAGCGTACCGTCCTACTGCAGCATCGTCTCGTGTGTCTGCGCGACCTGATTCAGGCTGCCGGTCCCATAAGTTTCACATCATGGTTTATTCCAGGATCCTTATTTAGAATATGTGGTGTGATGAATACATAATACTGTGGCAGTCAAATGACAGCATCTTGTCTGTCATCTGTCACTGCTTCCAAGTGAGTTGGTTTGGAAGTTTTGAAAAGGCATGGACTTTTTTTCTTTTTTTTCCAGTGCCACATCTAATCCAGCCGTCTGCTTCTTTTCATTGCAGACAGAGGAAAACATCCCTCTGAAGGTGGAGGGAACCTTGAGGACCAGCCTGTCTTCCCTCGGGGTCAGTCTAAATATCAATCTAACTCTGCACGCAGGGCCAGGGCTGGGTGACTGAGGCTTTACTGCCCAGATGCCAGACGGCTAAATTCTAAAAAGCTAATTTACATTTTTTATTTATTTCGTGTTGTCATACTGCTGACGTGAACCATGGTGTTCTGTAGAAGGTTATTTTCTCCGTTTATTATTGTGAACTTAAGTTTTCATGTGTGTTGACATACTTGTTTGTAGACAAAATCAACATTTGTGCATGTTGAGCTGACGTGCACTAACCTCCTTACGTAAGCTTCCAATGACTGAGAAGCACTTGATTGGAAGTACCGGTATACACATTTATTTTCCTATGGTAATTCCCAACTGCGTAGTTCTTTATAAGAGGCATCTTGGAAGTTATTAGGACATTATTCAGAAATCTGAAAGTGTTATATCATCTAATGTCATTTTACATGACGAGCCCTTTTGATCTTGAGCTGGAGACAATATTTCTTAAAGGGCCCGTAGAGTTGCTACCACTAGGCTAGCGGTCTCCACATGTTTCCAGACTAACTGTAGCTTTATTTCCAACTCACAGATACAAGAGTGGTATCCATTTTCTCATCTAACTCTAGCCAAGAAAGTGCATATCCCAAAGTGTTGAACTGTTGCTTTAATTGATTAATTAGCTTTAGAAGTAAATGATCTCAGTACGACTTGACCTCCTTCCAATTAATACCGCTTCAAGTCACTTCAGCTTACAATAAGGGTGCAAAAGACAATACCATCTGTGCATCTAATCAGTGAATGAGGGAATACTGATCAGTGATTCCCGCGCTGACAGGAGCAGGCGAACTGCCGTGACAGCCGATCTACTCTCTCAGGTGGACGGGGAGGAGGGGGGGCGTTTGACTACCTGGGCAGGCCAGTCCTGCACAACAACACGCGGAGGGGAAGAGACAGGCCTCTGGACAGAGACGAGGAGAACCGACTCAGAGTGGAGACATACGTGAGAAACAGCGCTATTTCTTTAGTAAGTGTGTCTTTGTGCATGCGTATTAAGTGTCAAAGCCTGATCGCACCAAATTGTGGAATGCATTATCAGCCTCTTCATACTTACCTGATGATGTTGCAATTATAAAGTGTGTCTGCTCCGTGTTGTTGCAGCAGGAAACTCGTTTCCACCCTCCCCTCACGCCATCAGCCGTCCCAAGGATACAGTCCACTGAGATTGGAAGACAGCCGAACGGCAGCGCCATTATCCCAACAGATGGGGGTTCACAGCCAGGAGGCGTCGCCAGGATACAGCAGCCTCCTCTGAGCTGCAACTACCCACCGGTAACAGACGACGAGGATGAAATAGATGAAGGTTTGGGGGGTCCCGCCAGTCAGGAGCATCCCGATGACCAGGACAGCGAGACCAACAGCTCCCCGGTGTCCGAGGCTCACAGTCCACACTACCTGCAGACTAATGGTACACTCAGACCCAAACCCCGGCCAAGCTCCACCGTGGTCAGTCCTCATGCCTCCCTGATCCACAAGGCCCAGATAGTTTAGCAGGCAGCTGGGAAAATAACACGTGAAACTGCAACACTGGCCAGCTCTGGTCTTGGAGGTGGTTCAAATACACAGGCAATGTTTGGTTTCAGTCAAGAAAAACATTGTGTGGTCAGGTATGAACAATCTGCATCTTGACTGCAATGCTGCATCTTTTTTTATTGTGTGGGAACATGGTGCAATAGAATACAATCTTAAAAAGAAAAGCTCTACTCTGAAGCATCTCCTGGATATTTCTGGATGTCAAATGTCTGCCGGATGTTGTGTATTCCTCGGAATTACTGGCACAAACAAAGACAATGTCGCAGTATTTCCAGTGCAGCTACTACAGTGTTTAACCGCAGACAATATTCCTTGCTGGTCTTTCTCAATCTGTTGCTCTGTAACGAACAGGTGAATGCAGCTGACATACTTTTTGTGGGGGGTGTCGAAATGAATAGGAAATCGACAAAATTCAGGAGGAGTGGTGGAGTCTGTGGGAAAATTGGTACATCAGCATACATTGCAACACCTCTGTAAGGAGGGAGGATTCATGCTGGAGTGGAATTCAGTGTTTCAGTAACTGTATACCTGTGTTAGGTTCCCTTACACAACACAGTTTGGGATCTGATCCAAACCGTGGGGTTGTTCCTGTCTTGCCACACCTGCAACATGCATACCTTCACATTGTCTTGCTGTCCTTTTGCCTTTGACTTTAAGCACTGAGACATTTTGGATCAGATAAAGGCTTCATACAGACAAAACACGAAAATGTGTCCGATATACATGTCGTGATTTGGTGATCTGTAAATCTGGACAAATATGCAAATGATTTCTGTCCAAAGATGCTTTTATATATATTTTTCAAATCATCAATACAGTAAATAGTAAAGCATGCACATATAGCAGACTGATAACGAATGTCCCCTGTTCAGGCTGCTATGCGAGGATGGTACTTTTAACATATTAAACACACACACTCAATAAAGTGTGTATAAATGTTGTGTACCTCCATGTATGCACACACATACAAAGTGGATGAAAGCTGAAAAAAATACCACATGTTTGCAATGTACATTTTAATTTTACTTTAGTTTTTTCAACCGATTGCGTGCCTTTGTGAATACATCTTTAACACGACCATAGAGACAAAGGAAGGCTGCCATGAATAGCTTACTGTATCTGTACGTCGCAACGTTTCTTCTGCCAGCTGGGTTTTTTTCAACATCCAAGACAAGAAGATGCCTTTTCCAAGGAGAATTTGACATAAACCGGTACAGATTGTTAGTATTGTGGCAAAACCAAACATGTATTATTTATCTGTAGATGAATAATAGTGGATACGTTTTGTATACATCAGTGTTGGGTTCTGTTACAGCCCCGATATGGGAAACAAAGTACCATCGGGAAAATATGAAAAAAATCACTTTTGCTTTTTTGGCAATTATGAAGTATTATTTTGTTCTCACATGTATACATACTTTATGTTGTCTTCTGTAGATACAACACAAATGTGTACCATTGCAAGTGGTGTTTTGTATTTGCTGTAGACAGTGCCCCCTGATGTTTACTGCTGGAAAGTGCAGGGACCTGAATTAGCCTAATGCAAAACGACAGAACGATGAAAGACTCTGCATTCCACTGTGATTGTGAAAAAAAAAGGATCTTCCTTTCTGGATTCTCATTTATTTTAAGGGCTTGTATGGGTATCTGCTTGTATTGATGGGTTGGAAATAAATGTGCATGTGTTTTGTAAGACTTTGATGCCAACTAAAACTATTTTCTTTTGTAAATAGGGGAAAGTACACTGACATTTATTCTGGCTTACCTGCGAATTGTTTGTTGAGACTCCTGTTGAACTTTTGCAGGGCTTAATGTGCCCTGGGCAGGGCCATTCTAAAGGACCGAATGAGCCGTGGGCCTGACTGACCGTTCCTCAAATTCTAGGTGCGTAGTCTATGTGTCCTGTTACATTATGCTTGGTGTGCAGTTTAAGGTGAGCTTGTAGTACAAATGAATTCAAGAAAAAACACCATCTGCGCATAACATCAACTACAAACTAGATTTTGACACAGGACCATACAAGGCAAGAACATAACTGGTAATAATATGTGAGGACACCACATGTTATCATTTTAGTTGTACCAAACAAACCCGTACCAAACTAATTTACACTTAATTAAATGACCACAAACCAATTTACAACACAGCAAACACAGTGTGACCCCGAGGGGTCCGGGAGCCTTGGGGGCATTTGCCCACTTTGAGTTGCTGGTAATCCAGCCCTCTTATAAAGTAAGGTAAAGTTGGATGTTCAATGATAAGGGT
Organism: Melanostigma gelatinosum; assembly: GCF_949748355.1. Taxonomy (NCBI): domain Eukaryota; kingdom Metazoa; phylum Chordata; class Actinopteri; order Perciformes; family Zoarcidae; genus Melanostigma; species Melanostigma gelatinosum. The sequence goes on from NC_136656.1 coordinate 12,385,018, forward strand.
TTTATCACAATGGGAGAATGTGCTTAATAGTTTGGTGTAAACCCCATTCTGCTTAGAGGGCCTTGACATGAAAGGATGTACCACTGTTAAAAACCAAACAAACAAACACAAATAAGACTAGCCCGGAAGTGTGTAACGAATGAGGTCATGCAGAAGGAGGAAACAGATCTCGATAGCTAAGATGGCGGAGGAGCAGCAGGAATCATCACAGGGAGAGGTGGAGGGTGAGAGAAACGGTTCCAACATAAACTATCCAACTAACAGCGCGATCATTTCTCTCGCAAGCGAAGCCCACGTCTCCACGAGTGTGTTTCAGCCGCTGCCTTCTCCGCAGTGAAGGCGGTTGACATGCAGCGATGAGGGGGAGACAGAGGCCAGAGCTTGTTGGATAACGTTAGCTAGCTACCATTGCTACACAAAGAGAAAACGCTTGTTTAGTTACTGACAGGGCAACCGTACGTGACAGTCCCAGAGTTTTTTACCAAAGGAAATGTTAAAACTATACTTTAATATTAACTGCAGGACTCCCCGTGTTTGCTTGCTAACACGACCACATTCGTCGTGGCGAGAATGTGTTTTGTTTACGCACAGGTCGAGCTAGCTGAGCTGACTGACTGACGCTAGCTGGTGTTGTGGATTAAGTTGTTTTCGTGTTAACTGCTGAATATGGCTGAATCCGTCTGTGGTTGCGTGTGGTGACGGCATGTGATGAAAACGGGAATAGAACATGCAGTCGCCTTCGTAGATGCTTTATTATTGTCTTCATTATATTACGTTTTTAATACATAACGTCACCCATTTGATGGTGTTTGTTATTTACGTGAGTGTAATGTTGGTTTCACAGACAAGGACAACTCTTATGTCTCTTTTTAATGTCAAGACAATAAAAGATAAACAAACAGAAACACATTAATATACAGGATTTTACACAACTTACTAAAGTGTCACTGAAGGCACTAACCCTCTGCCACCGTTGAAGCCCTTTCTTTGGGAGCTGCAACATGTCTGTGCAGGTTGTTCCACTACCTGGCACCACACTGCCAGATTTATTTGTGCATGCATGAACAAATACATGATTCAAGATACTTCCAATCAGTGCTAATTTAAGGCTTGTTTTAGATTTTTTTTTTCTTTAAATCACCTTTGCAACAGGTGTTGCAGGTGTATTGATTATGCTGTGGGTAATCCAGCTGTATGGTTTAGGTTACATGGGTGCATGTCTGTATTTAATAGTGTACTTTTCTGCTTTTTGCAGCTGTATTGTAAATCTGCAGCACTGATCCTATTTCATTCCAACACTATAGTAATGGTTCCACTGAAATTTAAACCTGACCAATTTTCCATTCTGATATGCATCATAAACACGGGCATACACCTGAGGCCTAATTCATCTTTGTCTTTCAGGAGGGAACTGCCTCGCATATGATGAGGCCATAATTGCTCAACAGGACAGAATTCAGCAGGAGGTGAGATATCCCTTTTTATTGAGGAGCATAATCAAAACATTCCCAGATTCAAGTTATTTTTCAGTTTTTTCCCAGTTAAACATTCAGAAAACTCTGCTTATATATATATATATATATATATATATATATATATATATATATATATATATATATATATATATATATATATATATATATATATATATATATATATATATATATATATACAGCTGAACACCATAGAAAATGCTAATTAGAATAATAATTCAGATTACTGCTTTTTAAAACTGCCCAGTAACTGACATTGACTGTGACCTGTTCAGGAAACTATACTATTCTGCACAGCTGTGACCTATTAATAAACCAAGAGATTTTATGATGCGAACATGATGCATACAAAAATGAAGTTCTGTATCATGAAATGTATAAATGCACAGCTTTTTTTCGGGTCTATATTGTAACCTTTGTTCAGACAACAAGAAGAGCCTGGTCAGGGCAGACGCACCCATGAGGGAAGTTTCTTACTGTGCATGCCCCAATTATTTACTTTTTTGTGTTGGTATCTAGATAGCCAACAGTAGCCGCTTAGTGTCGGACAGACAGGACCTGGCGGTGCTGCAGAGGGAGTACGCTGAGGAGGACACGGTATATCAGCTCAAGATCAAGGTGAGTCAATCCGCACCACCTGGTCTGAGGTTACTGCGCCCACATCAGGGTGCATGTCCTCCACAGTCCAGGGTGTCTTTTTATCCAGAGCAACAAAACAGTATGTTGCTTACAAACCACTACTCTTTGCATTTGATTTTGTCATTCTTTTCTGGTTTTGCTGCAGGACCTACACAAACAATACTCGTACATTCGCAAGACGCGACCCGATGGGAACTGTTTCTACAGAGCCTTTGGCTTCGCACATCTCGAGTCGCTGCTAGACGACAGCAAAGAACTTCAGAAGTGAGTGTCCCAGTTTGTGCTATAGTAGCTATTGGCCTCTCACACTTTGGTCATTTTGGCCCTTAAAGTCTGTTTTGGTACAGCTTTGTCTTCCCATGACTGCACTAATCTATCTATATATCTATATATCTATATATATCTATCTATCTATATATATATATATAGATCTATATATATATATATATATATATATATATATATATATATATATATCTATATCTATCTATCTATCTATCTATCTATCTATCTATCTATCTATCTATCTATCTATCTATCTATCTATCTATCTATCTATCTATCTATCTATCTATCTATCTATCTATCTATCTATCTATCTATCTATCTATCTATCTATCTATCTATCTATATATATATATATATATATATATATATATATATATATATATAGAGATAGAATAGATATATATATAAATGAATGAATGAATGAATGAGTCACCGTACCTGTTATGGTTGCAACAACGTGTGTGCAGTAGTCTTCGTTGGTTTGTCCTGTCTTCACTGTTCTCCGTGATACTTCAAATCTAACCAACACTATGGTGGCCGCAATATGCTCAGCTTTATTGAATTTATCTCTACAGGTTCAAAGCAGTTGCGACTAAAAGTAAACAGGACCTGGTTAAAGAGGGCTTCACTGAGTTTACCATTGAAGACTTTCACAACACTGTAAGTTTCTTGGACAAGAGAAATGACATTCATTGTTTATTGCAAATGGACAAACCTCAATGCAGAAATTCTGAAGTAGCAAACAGCATGAGACTTTTCACAAAAAAGACAATACCGTACTTTCCGGGCTATAGAGCGCACCGGTATATAGGCCGCACCAGCTGATTTTTAAAAGAAAAAAGAATGTGTGCATAGATAAGCCGCACTGGTCTATAAGACGCAGGTGTCCCCGTTGAACAGCAAGATGCTTTTAACAGTACTAAAGTTGTCTTCTTCTATGAACATCATAACATGTTGCTAGCTTCTAAGCTAATTTTAACATTACGGCCAATGGGGAAATGCTAACCGCGATTAGCATTAGCGAATATATAATATATCTTTGTACATCTTTTCATGCAGACATACTTGCATTACAGACTAAGGTCTCTCACGGCTACCAAACGAAAAGCAATGAGGCAATAACTGTTGTTGCTCATAGCTCTGAATAGCTGTTGTGCTAGCAGCAACTGGCCAAGCCAGTTAGCCGTAAATGCTATTCAGAGCTATGAGCAGAGAAGATCAGCTTTTTCTCAAGTCTGCCAGTGGATCCTAACAGCCCGGAACAGTGTGAAAGAATCCATCATCACCAACGGGTTCTGAAAGGCTGGGATACTATGAGATTAAGGGGACAGCGCAATGAGGAGGACAACACAAGCTCAAGGGCGGATTTGCCCCGTTCATGATGTGGTGTGTTCAATGACCCAAATGCAGACTCGTTTTTTCCAGTTTTTTTTTTTCCAGTTCTACAAAACTTGTTCTACAAAACATTTATTTCTCTCGCTCAAAAACACGCACACAAAAAAACTCTTGAACAAGTTTTGTAGAACAAGTTTTCGGTTCAGAGCACAACAGCTATTCAGAGCTATGAGCAACAACAGTTATTGCCTCATTGCTTTTTGTTTGGTAGCCGTGAGAGACCTTAGTCTGTAATGCAAGTATGTCTGCATGAAAAGATGTACGAAGATATATTATATATTCGCGAATGCTAATCGTGGTTAGCATTTCCCCATTGGCCGTAATGTTAAAATTAGATTAGAAGCTAGCGAGTCGGACATGTACTGTTAAAAGCATCTTGCTGTTCAACCTTTTTTGTCAACAGTCCTAGTGAGAGGTAGGTCAAAGGTACTTCATCCATATTGTAGCGACCCTGTCAGTAACAGCTGGTACCAGAGGGGTTGCTGGTAGCAACTGTTCTGTGTCGGGAGCTAGTAAATGTTGTGTTAGACCGGAACCGGAAGTTGCGGTTGTTGTTGTTGTGGCGGAGAAAAGCTACGGAAAAATCCGTCTATAAAGCGCACCGGACTATAAGCCGACGCCTCAAAGCGTGGGGTAAAAAGTAGCGGCTTATAGTCCGAAAAGTACGGAGGTTGATTTAACTACACTGTCGATATCCTGATCAATTTGAGTTCATATGTGCTTGTTATCAGTTTAGATGACAAAATTGTGTGTCACGATATCTCGATATGACTTCAACACACTACAATTCTATTGAAAGGCGATAGATTACCGCACAGCCCTGATCAAAGCACGCACAGTGTATCTTGTTGAATTAGGTTTGTGACACTGTTAACTGTAATTTGCTCGATGCCCTGCCAACTCTGAATGGTCACTTGCGTTTGGTCTGCTGGAGCAGACAGGCGGACTAGATTTGACCAGTCGGACAGAAATTTCACATGATGGACATGTCCGTATCTAAATTATGTAAATAATGTCTTTCCTCCAAGTTCATGGACCTGATCGAACTGTGTGAGAAACAGCCGAGCCTGCAGGAGCTGCTGAACTCCTTCAATGACCAAAACGTGTCAGACTATGTGGTCGTGTACCTGCGGCTGCTCACCTCAGGCTACCTGCAGCGAGAGTATGGTTTCTTTCAGCACTTCATAGAGGGAGGACGCTCTGTCAAGGAGTTCTGTCAGCAGGTGCGTTTTTTTAAGTTTTTACTTTGAACTTAAGATTTACTTCTAGTTCCCGAGAAACATATCTGGGTCTCATAACCAGTTTCCTCTTTTGCCAGTTTGTGTGAAAGCATTAATAGAAAACATGGTCGCCACATTGGAAAGTGTCACTATTACACTTGGTTTTAGGGGCATGCACACGCATATTAAAATGATGGATCAATATGTTACACAGCATATGAAGCTTTGTGTTGCATAAAAAGAGTACAGTCAGCTGACAATGTAGAATAGATTGCAATGTTCAGTATCTAACCACTGAAGTTCTGTGAATACATACTGACACTTAATGTTTTTCTTTTTAAAGGAGGTAGAGCCCATGTCTAAAGAAAGTGATCACATTCACATCATCGCCTTAGCCCAGGCCCTAAACGTATCCATCCTGGTGGAGTACATGGATAGAGGAGAGGGAGGAACAGTCAATCACCACGTTTTCCCTGAAGGC